>NC_090655.1:8331835-8931835 GCF_040937935.1 Hyperolius riggenbachi | reverse complement strand
ACAGGCAGAGCCGAGATTCGAACCCAGGTCTCCTGTGTCAGAGGCAGAGCCCTTAACCAGTACACCATCCAGCCACTACTTGGACAACATTCACCAAACAAAATGCCAAATGCTGCAGCAATGACCCCAAAAGTAGAAAATGCAGCCACTATGACCATCAATTAAAAGCCGCAAACGTTATCTCCAACTCATGAATTACAGCAAATGTGAAATGCGGCACACGTTACCACCCACGACTGTTAAAATACCTCACACACCTGAAATGCGTCAAGCCTTCGATACATGTGAAATGCACATACATTACCCCACATATATGAAATGCAGCAAATGTTACCTCAGACATAAATGCATTAAATCGCCCTTCCCGTTTCATGCTAGGTGGGAGGATGACTTTGGGTGCTGCTGGTGGAAGGGTGACATTGGGTACTGCCAGGGAGGCTGGGAGGTTGACACTGGTTGGGGTGGGAGGCCACAGTGCATGGATAAAATAAGTATAAACAGAGCCCCCTCCCGACCGCTCTACTCGGCCCTCCCCATCCTCCTCTTGCCCGTCGTCATCCTGCAGACAGCTCGTGCTTCCCTTTCTAAGAAGAAGCCAGAGATATATTTTCTGCTACCTGACTCCACCCCCAAGAGATGTGCTCTAGGGGGCGGAGCTACTGTGTGGTTAGCCAGCCTAGAGGGCATGGCTATGAAGTCAGTAAGGGGGTGGATCGGCGGGCAGGATGCAGCGGGAAATGCAAGATTCAGGATTGCCACACAGAGACCAGGAAGTTGTCAGCAAACCCAGGACATCCAGCGGACAACCCAGGCAGGACATTACCTGCGAAAAATTTCTATCTGGGACAGGGAACTCAAAATCCAGGACCTATCCCACGGAAAACGGAACGGCTGGTCACAGTAGTATAGAGAACTGGTTGCCCAGCAATTTGATTTTCCGTTGAGCAATTAAGCAATCGACTTTATTGGGCGATCAACTACAGTGGCTGATTGAAAGTAGATCGACTAGTAGCCCACACATTGCGAGCGAGTTCCTGGCAATTCTAATCTCCTTCACTAATCAAGCTGAACGATGTTGTACCTCCATGCTCTAAAACCAAGAATCCATTTTGTTTTTATCAAAATCACGTGGACAGTAGTCAATTCCTTTATGATCGGCCAATATTTTCCATCCTGTCCGAGTAAGTTGGTTGATTCGACCAGATATCGGCCAATTTTCATCGATCGAGCAGAATGGAACATAATCGAATATCCCCAATCGGATAAAATTATTAAATCCCATAGTTGATCGTACAGGAAAATCGAGTACCGTTTGGCCACCTTTTACGATGGACTCGGCTGGCGATTCTATAGCGTGATGATCCCTTTTTATAGCCCAGTATGCTGTTTGTTTATTTTTAAAGTTGGGAAAATACCGCAGTCAGCTTGTGTAAATAACAGACCTCAGGAAACCCTCATCTTAAACATAGCTGTTCTGTGAGGAAAATATGTATGCTGGCCCTACAACACAAATCCGACAGAGGGGCTGGCTTGTGCACTCGGCTCCAAGGCTGGTGCTCCTAGGCCAAGTATGTTGTGGCTTCCCTTTCTTGTGCAGCAGTGCCCCTCCCATTCCATGTGCAGCCTCCTCTTCCATGTGTATCATCCATGTACAGCAGCCTCCCTCCCATTCCATGTACAGCCCCCTCCTCCATGTGTATCATCCATGTACAGCAGCCTCCCTCCCATTCCATGTGCAGCCCCCTCTTCCATGTGTAACATCGATGTACAGCAGCCTCTCCCATTCCATGTGCAGCCCCCTCTTCCATGTGTAACATTCATGTACAGCAGCTTCTCCCATTCCATGTGCAGCCCCCTCTTCCATGTGTATCATCCATGTACAGCAGCCTCCATTCCATGTCCAGCCCCCTCTTCCATGTGTATCATCCATGTACAGCAGCCTCCATTCCATGTCCAGCCCCCTCTTCCATGTGTATCATCCATGTACAGCAGCCCCTCCTCCCATTCCATGTGCAGCCCCCTCTCTATGTGTATTATCCATGTACAGCAACCTCTTTCTTTCTTACAAAAATACTCCCCTGAGCATCAGTTTCCCTTTTTTCATGTGTTACTCCCCATTTTCACCCTCCTCTTTCATATGTAGTAACCCCTCTGTCATGTTCAGGTGCCCCCTTGGCCTACAGCTGCCCAAGGCCTGGGCCTACGTTGCCTTGCCAGAAAAACGGCCCTACTCAGCCCTCCGCTCTCTGTAGCACGTTACAAAAATAACCATGCTAATGAAGTTACAGTGATAATTAGTATTTGGTGTTATATAGTCTTATTAGGTAAGATGAAATTCCTGAGCTCTGTACCCCCAAAAGTGTGAAGTTGAAGACGCAAGATGTGAAATAGTAACTGAAATTCACAGTTTAAACAGTAAGGGCCTGTTCACCGGATCAGTGAATAATGGCGCACAGCACCGATGCGTAAAAATGGCGCCACATTAAAAAGATACGCTTATCGCTATTTATCGTTAGTACTGCATAATAATGGCGCACAGGGAAAAAAGAAGAAAAACGGCACACACTAACGTTATTTATCAATAGTGGCACACACTAACGTTATTTATTAATAGCGCTGTTCATTTGCCAAACATCAGACGTTATTGCCCACACTAACGTTATTTATCAATAGCGCCCTACATAAGCCAAACTATAGACGTTATTTAACTGCAAAACGGTGAATGGATTTAATGTAACACTGTCAGGGTTAGGCACCACCAGAGGGGTGGTTAGGGTTAGGCACCACCAGGGGGGGTCTTAGGGTTAGGCACCACCAGGGGAATGGTTAGGTTTAGGCACCACCCATTCGCGAACTTCCGCGGAAGGTTCGGTGCGCGTGCGCGTATAAGTTCGCGAACCGCAATAGACTTCAATGGGGAGGCGAATTTGAAAAATAGAAAAAATTATGCTGGCTAGAAAAGTGATGGAAAACATGTTTCAAGGGGTCTAACACCTGGACCCCCAGGTGGATGAGTGGGATAGACACCAAAAGTCCCGGGGAAAAATCTGGATTTGACGCAAAGCAGCGTTTTAAGGGCAGAAATCACATTGAATGCTAAATGACAGGCCTAAAGTGCTTTCAAACATCTTGCATGTGTATACATCAATCAGGGAGTGTAATTAGAGTTCTGCTTCACACTGACACACCAAACTCACTGTGTAACGCACCGCAAACAGCTGTTTGTGTAGTGACGGCTGTGCTGGACTGATGCGCAACATGGCCAGAGTGCAGGCCGTAGCAGTTTTCCAGCCCGTATGGTCGCCGGGCTGTGGTAGCTCAATGATAGAACAACAGTGACTGTCCAGCTGATCAAATTTGGTCTGTCCACAATCAAGCAACGACCGTATTATCTTCTTGTATGTAGGTAGGCATAGGTAGGTGTCCCAGTAGTTAGCTAGGCATAGGTAGGAGTCCCAGTATAGGTAGGTTCCCTAGTATAGGTAGGTAGGTGTCCCCGTATAGGCACAGCAATAACAATTACCAAGGTCCAGCTACAACAGATAGGGCTGTATAATGTCAGTGAGCAACACACCAAAAAAAAAAACACATCATTAAAACATTAGCTCTCAAAAGAGCTGTTGAGGGGTGCTATTTTAGCAATAACAATCAGCCAGGAGCAAGCCAAGAGCCTAACTAATCTTTCCCTACGAGAAAAAATCTGCAGCAGCTCTCCCTAGTCTGTCTCTTTGCAGCAGGCACAGGAGTGAGTGTCATGGCCAGCGAGCCTGCCTTATATAAGGGGGGGCTCCAGGGCTTAGTGTAGCCTGAATGGCTACAATGTGCCTGCTGACTGTGATGCAGAGGGTCAAAGTTGACCCTCATAGTGCATTATGGGGTGAATCGAGCTTCCGCAAAAGTTCGCCTGGTGCAGGCGAACGCGAACCACCAAAGTTCACCTGGAACCGTTCGCCGGCGAACCGTTCGCTACATCTCTACCAGGGAGGTCTTAGGGTTAGGCACCACCAGTGGAATGGTTAGGTTTAGGCACCACCAGGGAGGTCTTAGGGTTAGACACCACCAGGGGGGTCTTAGGGTTAGGCACCACCAGGGGGTTGGTCAGGGTTAGGCACTATCAGGATTGTCTTAGGGTTAGGCACCACCAGAAGGGCCTAAGCACCACCAGGGGGGTCTTAGGGTTAGGCACCACCAGGGGGTTGGTTAAGGTTAGGCACCACCAGGATTGTCTTAGGGTTAGGCACCACCAGGGGGGTGGTTAGGGTTGGGCACCACCAGGGGGGTGGTTAGGGTTGGGCACCACCAGGGGGGTGGTTAGGCTTGGGCACCACCAGGGGGGTGGTTAGGCTTGGGCACCACCAGGGGGGTGCTTAGGGTTGGGCACCACCAGGGGGGTGCTTAGGGTTGAGCACCACCAGGGGGGTGCTTAGGGTTGGGCACCACCAGGGGGGTGCTTAGGGTTAGGCACCACCAGGGGGGTGGTTAGGGTTAGGCAGCACCAGTGAGGGCGGTTTTGGGGTTAAGGATAGGTACAGAGAGGGTTCTGTGTGTTCTGTGGCAGGGGAGTGACTAGAGGTGAGGTGGGGTGTGATTAGGGGTGTGGCATGGGTGTGTCTTAAAGCAATCCCCCTTTCTTATCTCAAAAAGTTGGGTGTTATGCTTCTGCTATGAACAGAGATGCAAGTCCTCTAGAACCAGGAAGTCACGCAACAAAGTTAAGTAAACTGGTTATGAGTGAAATATGCAGGCTGCCATGGCTGACCTTCTGCATATGCTAATTGCCTGACTGTACGGTGGCTTGTGGGACCATAAATCCCGAGCATCGTCAGAAAAAAAGTCATTACATTTGATCTACATACTTGTTCTAGGGGAGCCACGTAAGGTTCATTCTGGCCAGAAGGTCAGCGTGGCAGCCATGTAACCACCAGATAGAAAAGGTCAGAAATGCCCGCCGCTGTATTTCATCAGTGACAGGTGTGCTTGAGCAGGGAAACTCCCTCCGGAGTCCATCCCATCGCCTCATGCAGATGAGAAGAAAGGTGTTATTATGGTGAGACATGAGCAGATCCAGACTACAGACTAGAGAAGGCCAGTGAGATGCTACTAATCCCAGTTTATAAGCAATTTTACTGCAAACTGTCTGCAACTTACAATTTGGCCAGTCAGATTTGGCAGGAAGTGCCTTTAATTGGCCCAGTTTTGAATTGGACCTGAACGCAACAGCATAATGACCTTTACACAAAAACATTTCTTTGCTACAGCTGATAAATTAAAATAAATCTGCAGTGTGTCTACTTCCTGCTTTCATGGAAGCAGACATACGGTTAACATCCTGTGCTTTAAAATGAGCTTATGTGCTGTGGCAGTCAGGAGACACGGGAGAGATCAAATTACAACTGGTGATGAGGCACATATGAGAGAGAATTAGATAGGCTAAACTCTCCAAATACATACAGGGTGCTTTTCTCTGTTTTTCTTATGTCCTGTAAAAGAGTTTAGGTCCACTTTAAGCTGCTCACTATATGCATACAAGAAAGAATTATTGGCTCCTCATTGACCGTTTCTATTGCAGACGGATTCCCCTTTCTGTTCAGGGTGGAGTCATTTTCTTACATTTTGTATTTTCATCATCCGTTTCAGAACAACTTCATTCTAGAGTGGAACTTAAGCTTCCCTTGCTCACACCTGTCTGATCCTGCAGTTGTCTCCTCCCCCGCTTAAGCCTCTCTGACACTGCAGCTGTCCCCTCCCCTGCTTACACCTCTCTGACACTGCAGCTGTCCCCTCTCCTGCATACACCTCTCTGACACTGCAGCTGTCCCCTCCCCTGCTTACACCTCTCTGACACTGCAGCTGTCCCCTCTCCTGCATACACCTCTCTGACATTGCAGCTGTCCCCTCCCCTGCTTACACCTCTCTGACACTGCAGCTGTCCCCTCCCCTGCTTACACCTGTCTGATCCTGCAGTTGTCTCCTCCCCCGCTTAAGCCTCTCTGGCACTGCAGCTGTCCCCTCCCCTGCTTACACCTGTCTGATCCTGCAGTTGTCTCCTCCCCCACTTAAGCCTCTCTGGCACTGCAGCTGTGTCCTCCCCTGCTTACACCTCTCTGACACTGCAGCTGTCCCCTCCCCTGCTTACACCTCTCTGACACTGCAGCTGTCCCCTCCCCTGCTTACACCTCTCTGACACTGCAGCTGTCCCCTCTCCTGCATACACCTCTCTGACATTGCAGCTGTCCCCTCCCCTGCTTACACCTCTCTGACACTGCAGCTGTCCCCTCCCCTGCTTACACCTGTCTGATCCTGCAGTTGTCTCCTCCCCCGCTTAAGCCTCTCTGGCACTGCAGCTGTCCCCTCCCCTGCTTACACCTGTCTGATCCTGCAGTTGTCTCCTCCCCCACTTAAGCCTCTCTGGCACTGCAGCTGTGTCCTCCCCTGCTTACACCTCTCTGACACTGCAGCTGTCCCCTCCCCTGCTTACACCTCTCTGACACTGCAGCTGTCCCCTCCCCTGCTTACACCTCTCTGACACTGCAGCTGTCCCCTCCCCTGCTCACACCTTTCTGACACTGCAGCTGTCCCCTCCCTGCTTACACCTCTCTGACACTGCAGCTGTCCCCTCCCCTGCTTACACCTCTCTGACACTGCAGCTGTACCCTCCCTGCCTACACCTCTCTGACACTGCAGCTGTCCCCTCCCCTGCTTACACCTCTCTGACACTGCAGCTGTCCCCTCCCCCACTTAAGCCTCTCTGACACTGCAGCTGTCCCCTCCCCTGCTTACACCTCTCTGACACTGCAGCTGTCCCCTCCCCTGCTTACACCTCTCTGACACTGCAGCTGTCCCCTCCCCTGCTTACACCTCTCTGACACTGCAGCTGTCCCCTCCCCTGCTTACACCTCTCTGACACTGCAGCTGTCCCCTCCCCTGCATACACCTCTCTGACACTGCAGCTGTCCCCTCCCCTGCATACACCTCTCTGACACTACAGATGTCCCCTCCCCTGCTTACACTTCTCTGACACTGCGGCTGTCCCCTCCCCTGCTTACACCTCTGACACTGCAGCTGTCCCCTCCCCTGCATACACCTCTCTGACACTGCAGCTGTCCCCTCCCCTGCTTACACCTCTCTGACACTGCAGCTGTCCCCTCCCCTGCTTACACCTCTCTGACACTGCAGCTGTCCCCTCTCCTGCATACACCTCTCTGACATTGCAGCTGTCCCCTCCCCTGCTTACACCTCTCTGACACTGCAGCTGTCCCCTCCCCTGCTTACACCTCTCTGACACTGCAGCTGTCCCCTCCCCTGCTCACACCTTTCTGACACTGCAGCTGTCCCCTCCCTGCTTACACCTCTCTGACACTGCAGCTGTCCCCTCCCCTGCTTACACCTCTCTGACACTGCAGCTGTACCCTCCCTGCCTACACCTCTCTGACACTGCAGCTGTCCCCTCCCCTGCTTACACCTCTCTGACACTGCAGCTGTCCCCTCCCCTGCTTACACCTCTCTGACACTGCAGCTGTCCCCTCCCCTGCTTACACCTCTCTGACACTGCAGCTGTCCCCTCCCCTGCTTACACCTCTCTGACACTGCAGCTGTCCCCTCCCCTGCTTACACCTCTCTGACACTGCAACTGTCCCCTCCCCTGCTTACACCTCTCTGACACTGCAGCTGTCCCCTCCCCTGCATACACCTCTCTGACACTGCAGCTGTCCCCTCCCCTGCATACACCTCTCTGACACTACAGATGTCCCCTCCCCTGCTCACACTTCTCTGACACTGCGGCTGTCCCCTCCCCTGCTTACACCTCTGACACTGCAGCTGTCCCCTCCCCTGCATACACCTCTCTGACACTGCAGCTGTCCCCTCCCCTGCTTACACCTCTCTGACACTGCAGCTGTCCCCTCCCCTGCTTACACCTCTCTGACTCTGCAGATGCCCTGTCCCCTGCTTACACTTCTCTGACACTACAGACATCCCCTACATTCAATAAAATAATAGATCAGCGCCAAGAGTCACAAAGCAGCTGAAAAATGAACTCATCCACAGTTCCAGTAGATATCATAAAAGCATTAATTCAGAGCTAAATACAGTAATACTAATCAGCTGTATTTGGTACTATTATGTTGACCACTTATGATACAATAAAAAGTTTTGATTTTACTGCAGTTCGATGAAAACCACTTTTTTTTTTTATTAATTATTATTTATTCCAGTGAGATTTTTGATCAAGTTTCATGTTTTTATTGCCATAAGTTGATTGGAAGTAGATAATTTCTCAATTTTTATGAAAATGAAATGGTTGGGATAAATTGTCAATGTCTTGATGTATAAACTCAAGCAATTTTTTCTCCAAATTTTTAATCTTTTGTTTTTCATAATTGGGAAAAAAAATTAACACCGGTGTATGATGCAATGGTCAGGTTTTTCAGATGTTACAATTAATCAGAAAAAATGATTGTATTTCTCAAATTGTATCGTGTGTGGCCACTTTTAATTACAATTCTGCCTATAATGACCAATTCACAGCCTCACCTATACTTTTTTGTGTATGGTTGTAATGAGATGCATGGAGGCAAAATGGCTGTACTGTCACGTTTCTCATGTACACAGCTGACAAGGGGTAGGTGCTCCGGACAGTTTAAAAAAAAAAATAATAATAAAGTTGAATGAATAAAGTTGCTGTAGTTGGTGTGTCCTGTGGCTGGCTGGTGGAACATGTTTGTCACGGGGTGTTGGGCCTTGAGGAGGGGGCAACAACAGTCTGTGGAATACCTTTGCATGGAAGGACTGACGGTCTACCTTGAATTAAGTGGGAGGGCACCAGAAGCCGTCTATGCTTTGCCTGTAGGAACAAACATCCCTGTGAAAGCCAGCCAGTCCTAGCTCGCAGCTCACAGTGTATATTTGGGGAAGAGGGAACAGGGGACTTGGAATTTTGGCATCCAGCAGGAATTTGACTCAGCTGCATCTCTAACCACTTTCTGGTGAGTTTACACTTCTCTTACTCGCATCATTACTGCTTTATTTAAAAAGTAACTTTTAACAAAAAAAAAATACAAAAATATTAATGTATGATGATGATCCTCTATAGGGTGTCTATAGAATTTATACAACTTGTACATTAAAGAAAAAGAACTGCACCTCCCTGTTTTCATACAGCTAAAATCCTAACTGGGAAAGAGCGAGATTTCTTTCAACCAAAAAATATTCTACAAATATAAAATGATTAAACTTGGAATATTTTTAAATTGCATTTTAACACCAGAACTTGGAGATATTTGTGTGATTTCATTTGAGAAGAGCCCTTTAGTTTTGTTTTCTCAAGGAAATATCTAATTGGGAGAAAGAAACCTGCTCAGGGCTCTTTCACACTACAGGCAGCGGTGAAAGGCTAAAACGCTGCGTTTTGGCTGCAGGCGTTTTCAAGGCGTTTTGAAGGCGTTTTAACGCCTATACATTACAATCAATTGTAATGAGAAACGCCGCGGTAGGCCCAGAAAAAGCGCCTAGGAGCGTTGAAACGCAACGCTCCAAAACGCAGCGTTTAGTGTGAATGGTAAAATGAAAGTCTATGGACTTTCTTTTACCTAGGAAAACGCCAACTTCGGCCGTGGCGTTAAAACGCCGAAAAAGCCCTCTGGTTAGAGTTTTTTCTATTCTCATCACATTCTGAGAAAAAGTTTTTTTATTTTTATTTATTTATTTATTTTTACGTAGATCTATTAACCTCAACAAACAGGATTTTGGAGTAAATAACTTATTTAAAGTTAAAGATGTTTATTAAGGCAGAGAAAATGAATTGTAGTTCTCTTACAGCAAAAGTTAAGGCACTTTTAATTTTTTTTTTTACATGCATTTCATAGAATTTTTCTTTTTTTCTTTTTTTAAAGAGGAACTTTAACCAAGGATTTAACTTAATTCCAATCAGTGGCTGATACCCCCTTTCCCATGAGAAATCCTTACTGTTTCTCGAATAGATTATCAGGCGGGGGTCTGTGTGGCAGATATTGTGGTGAAACCCCTGCCACAGTGTGATGTCATGACCATGGTGCTGACAGTTTGCAGTCTGAGAACCTCATTGCATGTTGGGAAATAATAGATTTTTCCAACTGCCAAGCAAGCAATATCTCCCTCTGTGCATAGAACTCTCAGTAACAAACATTCCGTACAGATCACCTGACAGCAGTGATTATTTTCAGAATGTGAATCGGGGAAAGGAAAGATTGTACAATGGCCAAATACTGACTAAATAATTTATAAATAAATACTATAAAAAATAACTTTATTCATTGTTGTGTTCACTATGGTTCCTCTTTCAATGAACTTGACATAAAACACAATTTGTTTAAAAACAAAAAAAGTTGTATTGTTTGCTCAATAAAAGACACAGTACGATTCTCAGATCCTTAGCAAACACCACTGCCTGCTCACTAACATTTTGAGTTGAGGCTATTTGAGGCTATTTTAGTTGCAAGTTGCAGCTTGCAACTAAACTAATGTAGTTAATTGTTATAATTGCAAACTGCATTCATTTGAATAAAATGAATTACTACAACTACAGACCGCCGGGCATGACAGGCTATTAGTCTGCAGGAGGGCGGGGTTTCCCCTGACATGGCAATAACTCTCTTTCTTGCATCATCATGTGACTGTCTGGGAGTGAGCAGGGCAGCTGGAGGTCACTGAGGAGTAGATGAGGATCTATGTATTGGTACAGCAGGTCTCTCTTTTATCAGCAGCGTACTGAGTCAGAAAGCAATTTAAAGTGACACTGAAGTGAAAAAAACGTATGAAATAATGAATTGTATGTGTAGTACAGATAAGGAATAGAACATTAGTAGCAAAGAAATTAGTCTCATATTTTTATTTTTTAGTTATATAGCGTTTTTTATAGCATTGCATCATATTGTCCTATTTGCAGTTTGCTCTGTCTTATAGTTTAAAATACAGAGTGTGGTTTGCAGAGCTAATGAACCTTTGAACTTCTCTTCTCACTGAACCCTATCTGAAGTTGTCACTGTTTCTTTGATGTATAAGCGCTCCAGAAATCAGCCACCAATTTGGTCCTGGAGCTCAAAGAAGCTCTTTTGCATACATAACAAATTAAGTTTCTTAACTCTTCCTGTACTGGAAACAATATACGACTTGTTTCTTTGCTACTAATGTTCTATTTCTTAGCTGTACTACAAATACAAATCATTATTTCATAAGTTTAATTTCAATTCAGATTCCCTTTAAAGCTCTTTAGCAACATTGACAGAAATGTATTTCAAACATGCATTAAGAATAAATGATCTAACATATAACTCCTGGCTTAAACCTATTCCTAGCCCTATAGGGACTGGTGGGCTATCTCTGTATAAGATCTTCTATTCGCTTTTGTCAAATTAGGTATGTGGACCAGGCAGGCACTTCCTGCACTAGAGGTTTCTACAGCAGTAGCATAGTAGTAGGGGATACAGGGGTTGTGACTGCATTGGGGCCCTAAGACCAGAGCAGCACACTAGGGGCCCCCCTCCCTCTCATTAGCTATTCATTGGTGCTATGCTGCTAATGAACACCTCTATATGAGCATTGAACAGTAGTAATCTATAACAAATTGGTTTCTTACTCAGATTACACCTCTCAGGGGTGTGTCTTAAGGGTTAACTTGTCTTAGAAAGTTGGGAGGTATGATTATTAAGTTATGAATAATGATATCATCAAATAGCGAGCTTGGTTCCATCCGACAGCTTAACAAACAGCAGTAAGCTGTTGTCTAAAAAAGTAATAACTAAAAAGTTTTTGCGAAATCTCAGATTCCACAAAACAGAAAAGAGGAAATGCAAGTTTTCGAATAGTCTCAAGTCCAAAAATCTGTGTTTTGAGGCAGGACGAAGGCTGAAACCTCTCTTGCCTCTTACTCGGCCCGCTCCTGACCGGAAGGCTCTCGCCTACCTCCCAGCCGACCCAACACCCTGGGTTGTGAGGTGTGATCACTAGAGATGTCAGCGAACGGTTCTGGAACCGTTCGCTGGCGAACCCCTCACCCTGTACTACTCCGGGTCGCTATGACCCGGAGTAGTACGGCTGCGCTGGGCCGGCGGTGCGCGTCCCTGATCACGCGCCTGTTGCCGAGCAGACTGACGTCACGCGCATGCACAGAGTGTCCGGCAACAGGCGCGCAATCAAAGACTCGCACCGCCGACCCAGCGCAGCTGTACTACTCCGGGTCATAGCGACCCGGTAGTATTTGCCCATAGAGAGTCGCTAGCGAATGGTTCGCTAAAATCTCTAATGATCACGAGACCTGTACAACCTCCTCCCCTGTGTCCCGGTGTGCGCCCCTCGACTTCCCCACCCCCCCAGGAGTCCAGCAATGTACAACCTCCTGTCACCTCTCCGCTCTCTCTCTAGTGCCCGGCGTCTCTTCCTACATTAATGTAATCACATGATGCAGGAGGACATGCCGACACTAGAGGGAGTGGTGAGAGGAGGTCGCATGTTGCTGGACTCCTACAGAGCAGTTGAAACTTATTTGCATCTCATTGACCATCTCTAGTAATAATAATAATCTGAACATTTATATAGCGCTTTTCTCCTGTTGGACTCAAAGCGCTCAAGAGCTGCAGCCCCTGGGGACACGCAGTGTTAGGGAGTCTTGCCTTGAACTCCTTACTGAATAGGACCTGACCCTAGCCAGGATTCGAACCCTGGTCTCCCATGTCATAGTCAGAGACCTTAACCAGTACACTATCCAGTAACCATTTGACCACCAGAAAAATTATATTGGAGAGGGAGAAACCACTAGACACCAGGGAACTTAGGGGGCGTGTCACATATACAATCTGTACGTGGCTATATTTGTGACAGGGGTGGGGCTTAGTGCCCCATTTTTCCTTCTTCAAAATTTGGGATGTATGCTGTAGCCAGCCCAGCGTTTCAAAGGCTGAACTGTGCAGTGAGCTTCTCACCCATCCGTTTGGAAGAGCCCCAACAAAAATGCTGAGAATCTTAGCATAGAAGCGCTTGTATGTACCCCACCCGGCGGTGGTGTGTCTTCTGATTTCACTTGTTTTCTTTCCTAGAAAGCTCATCATGTTTAATGGGTAAACATTCCATTCAGAATTCCGAAAGGCTTTTCCGAGGCTTAAAATAAATAGTGTATGCAATTTTCCTAATGACCGCATTCTTGGAGATGTGGTTTTTTTCCCAGTCCTCAGAAAATCATGGAGATTGTTGATGGTTCACGTTGTTGTGGGGAATTATCGAACATGGCTTCAGCCTCTAATCAGATTTCACCTCACAGGAGGAAAAGGAAATGTTAGTTGCCATAGGTTACTGCCAGACTAAAGGTGCATACACACATCAGACTATAGTCTTTGGAAAATCAAAGATCACAGACCAATCTTACCCCCTTCCATGTAGTATGAGAGCCATACCTACACAGTCTATTCTATGGAGCTGAACTCCCCATCAGACAGAAATCTTACCCCCTTCCATGTAGTATGAGAGCCACACCTACACAGTCTATTCTATGGAGCTGCACTCCCCATCAGACAGAAATCTTACCCCCTCCATGTAGTATGAGAGCCATACCTACACAGTCTATTCTATGGAGCTGCACTCCCCATCAGACAGAAATCTTACCCCCTTCCATGTAGTATGAGAGCCACACCTACACAGTCTATTCTATGGAGCTGAACTCCCCATCAGACAGAAATCTTACCCCCTTCCATGTAGTATGAGAGCCACACCTACACAGTCTATTCTATGGAGCTGCACTCCCCATCAGACAGAAATCTTATCCCCTTCCATGTAGTATGAGAGCCACACCTACACAGTCTATTCTATGGAGCTGCACTCCCCATCAGACAGAAATCTTACCCCCTTCCATGTAGTATGAGAGCCACACCTACACAGTCTATTCTATGGAGCTGAACTCCCCATCAGACAGAAATCTTACCCCCTTCCATGTAGTATGAGAGCCACACCTACACAGTCTATTCTATGGAGCTGAACTCCCCATCAGACAGAAATCTTACCCCCTTCCATGTAGTATGAGAGCCACACCTACACAGTCTATTCTATGGAGCTGCACTCCCCATCAGACAGAAATCTTATCCCCTTCCATGTAGTATGAGAGCCACACCTACACAGTCTATTCTATGGAGCTGCACTCCCCATCAGACAGAAATCTTACCCCCTTCCATGTAGTATGAGAGCCATACCTACAGTCTATTCTATGGAGCTGCACTCCCCATCAGACAGAAATCTTACCCCCTTCCATGTAGTATGAGAGCCATACTCTACACAGTCTATTCTATGGAGCTGCACTCCCCATCAGATAGAGATCTTACCCCCTTCCATGTAGTATGAGAGCCACACCTACACAGTCTATTCTATGGAGCTGAACTCCTCATCAGACAGAGATCTTACCCCCTTCCATGTAGTATGAGAGCCACACCTACACAGTCTATTCTATGGAGCTGCACTCCCCATCAGACAGAAATCTTACCCCCTTCCATGTAGTATGAGAGCCACACCTACACAGTCTATTCTATGGAGCTGCACTCCCCATCAGACAGAAATCTTACACCCTTCCATGTAGTATGAGAGCCACACCTACACAGTCTATTCTATGGAGCTGATCTCCCCATCAGACAGAAATCTTACCCCCCTCCATGTAGTATGAGAGCCACACCTACACAGTCTATTCTATGGAGCTGCACTCCCCATCAGAGATCTTACCCCCTTCCATGTAGTATGAGAGCCACACCTACACAGTCTATTCTATGGAGCTGAACTCCTCATCAGACAGAAATCTTACCCCCTTCCATGTAGTATGAGAGCCACACCTACACAGTCTATTCTATGGGGCTGAACTCCACATCAGATAGAAATCTTTGCAAGATGCTGCACACACAGATGCTGTACAGACACAAAAGATCAGTATCTGCAAAAGATCAGTTCCTGCAAATTGCATTGATAGTCTATAAGATCTGCAGATTCTCATACACACCTTTTTTAACAGACATTCATCTGCAGATCAGACAATCATCTGCAGATCTGAAAATCCATCCTGGTGGATCTGATCTGCAGATGAATGTCAGTTAAATCTTGTGTGTATGATGATCTGCAGATCTCATAGACTATCATTGCAATTTGCATGACCCAGCAGCCTTATACACTCACGCCCCCTACATAATCTAGCCCCCTAGCAACCCTTTCCTCCCACCAATATTACGTAACCAACAGAATCAAATTCCCTTTTTTTTTTTTTTTTTATATATATATATATATCAGCCATGACCGACACCACTCTACTACACTCATACTTGAAATAACACTACATACTCCAAAAACTACGATGGAGTGATACTTTAATCGGCCACAGCTGAATCACATTAAAAGTAAACAACCTTTTCATTAAACACAGCATTAAACAAATCATTAACACAAACCAATAACAAATACATAACAGTGCATCCAACATAAGGTGCTCGAAGAAGACTTCATCCCCCTCTGCTGTTAGGTGGCGACCGAGGAGCCCCCATGTTTACTTCCAACCATCCCACTGAGCATGCAGCCATACCCCCAGCCGTGCTACCTGGCCCGGGAGTTCCATGGGCTTACATGCAGCATATCTTACTTGAAATATTACCCAATACTTTCCAATCCGAATCTCGTCCATTTTCTTGATCATACCCCGATTTATCACTCTGACCCCTCAGTCCCTTTACTTGCCACCTCTCCAAGCAGAAGGGGACCGCCGCCAACGCAAGCCTGCAGTGATTCCTCACTGAAGGCGCGCCCGCCACAATTCAAAAGCCAGTTCAATGTGCTCCTGTAGGAGCAAATTGAACATGTCAAGTCCTACCTCGTTTAGGTGTACCCCATCCCTCCTGAAAAACATTTGCTTCCCCTCTAAACTGACATGACGAACCACCCGATCCCCCTGATCTAACAAAAACTTCCCGACGGCTCTGTTCACCTTTACCCGCGCTCTCTCCATGGCCCTGTGACTTCGCGCAAACCGCCACACGAATCGCGGGAGCATGTCAGACCAAATAATTCTTACCTTGGGAACCAACTCCCGAATTGCTGTCAGTACTTCTTTCATCTCCCTAATCAGGGCCCGGATCGGCTGACGACCCATATCATTCCCCCCTGCATGAATGACCAAAATATCCGGCCATGGAAATGCCAAAAGTAATCCCCGAAAATAAGGCAAAACCTCCTCCCAAACCAGACCCCGGGACCCGTGCCAAAAAACCCTGATCTCCTCAACATTTAGTCCCATCTGCAGACCGCTCTTCCTTAGCTCCGCTCTTTTCGCTGCCCAATAAATGTACGAGTGTCCTAATATCCACACCACACAGCGTCCTTGACCTGTCGGAAAGAAAGAAAGAAAATCACATATCCCCCCCCCCACAAATTCCCCTAACACAAATAACGAACCCCTCCTGTCAAACTAAAAATGCACTACCCAGCCCCTCCGGCCACCTAATGAACCTGCTCCACCCTGCCCGGCCGAACATAGGAGCGATATCGACTGGATTGCCACCTCCCAATTTTCATTACTGCGTCCGTCGACAATCCCAGCCTAGCTGCCTCCGTTGCCGCCCCTATCCTGAACGAATGCGAGGCGTAATCGGAACTCTTTAAACCCAAACGATCCAGGCACATGCGCATTACCGATACAAACTGAAAACGCGAAAGAACCCCCCCATCCGCGTGAACCAAAAACTTGGTCCCCAAACCCCTCCGTGACGCAGTATAGCCCCGCCACACTCGTAAAGGGCAAACCTCCTCCCCATGTAAGGGGAACAGAGCTATCTGTACCCCTTTTCCTTCCTGATCCGTCTTTGACCGACAGAGCTTTACGAACAGCACCCCCTCCTGCTCCCAGACATCATCCCTATTTAGGCCCCCTTCCCCTTTTTTACTTGCACATACCAACTCCCCCACCCTAAGCGCGGCATAAAATGCCAGACAAAAGGCCATCCGAAAAAGACCGACCTCATCTTCCGATGGACAGACCCCCGACAACTCCCGAAACAAACCCCGCAAAATGTCCCACGTGACTGGCCGGCGTTTGTCTACTGACTTGTGTTCCTTCCTCCACCCCTTCAATGCTTGACGCACTACGAAACCCTTCGTAAAATCGCACCACCCATGTAGTTTCGCTAAAAAGGCCAATGCCGCTACTTTTTTATCCATTACAGCTGGCGAAACCCCTTCTTCCATCCAAGACCCTATCAACCACACAAAAAGGTCGTCTCTCTCGCCTGCCGAACTGCCCATCTCCCAATGCTGCTGCCACCTGAACCACTCAGCCCATACTGTATTGTAGGCCTTCCAGGTCCCAGGAGCCACCGACTTCTGGATCCAGGACCACATCACCCCTCCAGGACGTTCCATACAAACGCTGGACACACTTCCCCGCGTCGACGTGCCTCCGGTGCCAGGCTCCAAAAACGATCCCACTGCAAACGAGACAACGCGTCAGCTATCTCGTTGTTTACCCCAGGAATATGCACAGCCCTAAAATGAATATTAAACTTCAAACAGGCCAGAACGAACCGCCTCAAGACCTTAATCACCGGGGGAGAAGAAGCCGTGAGTGAATTAATAGCAGAGACCGCAGCGGAGTTGTCAGACCGAAAGCAGACTGCTTTATTTGACAGCTCAGGGCCCCAAATTTCCACCGCCACCCATAGCGGAAAAATTTCTAAAAAGGCCAAATTCCGTACCACTTCACTCATGGCCCACTCTGCCGGCCACCGTTGCGCGCACCACCGTCCCCCAAAAAAGGCCCCAAAGCCACAGGACCCCGATGCGTCCGTGAACAGCTCAAGACTGTCCAAGTCCCTCCAAGGGTCCAGCCAATAGGCTAACCCGTTGTATTGCCCCAAAAACTCTTTCCACACTTCCAGATCTGCCCTGTGTTCCTGATTCAACCTGATGAAATGGTGCGGCTCTGTCACCCCACATGTAGCGAGGGACAGGCGTCTCGAAAATACTCTCCCCATTGGCAACACCCTGCAAGCAAAGTTGAGCTTGCCCAGCAACGACTGCAGTTGTTTTAGAGTAACCTTCCGAGCCCCCAATGCCTTGAGAATGTCCGCCAATAAACCCTCCAACTTGTCTCGAGGAAGCCGACATACCTGTTTCCCGGAATCAATCTCAATCCCCAGAAATTTGATTACTGACGCAGGGCCCTCCGTTTTGTCCTCCGCCACTGGCACTCCAAAATCCCGGAAAACCCCCAACATCCCTCTTAAAGCCAGTTCACACACTCTTGAGCCCCCGGGACCCACACAGAAAAAATCGTCCAAATAGTGTGTTATGGCTGTGACCCCCGTTCTCTGTCTGATGACCCATTCAAGAAATGAGCTAAACATCTCAAATAGGGCACAGGAAATGGAACACCCCATAGGCAGGCATCCGTCAATGTAAAAACCCCCCTCAAAATAACAACCTAACAGCCTCATACTCTCGGGGTGCACGGGCAACAGGCGAAATGCCGATTCAATATCGGTCTTAGCCATCAACGCTCCCTGTCCCGCCTGGCGTACCATGTCCAGGGCAGTGTCAAAAGATGTGTAGTGTACCGATGACAATTCCAGGTCAATGCCATCGTTCACGGATCCCCCTTTTGGGTAAGACAGATGGTGAATCATCCTGAACTTCCCATGCTCTTTCTTCGGGACAACCCCCAGAGGTGACACGACCAAATCCGGAATAGGAGGGACCGGAAATGGTCCCAACATTCTCCCCAACTCCAATTCCTTCCCCAGTTTAGCCCTGACAACGGACGCATGTTCTCTAGCCGACTTCAAGTTCTTAGTATGAACCGCGGCCCCTTCAACAGACGACGGAATCCTAAAACCCTCCAAAAATCCCCGTCTCAGGATATCAGCAACTCCCCTATTGCTGTAAAGATCTAGCCAAGGGCCCATCGCTCCTACCCTCACCGGCGTCGTCCCTTTTACCAGCACTATCCCCTGGTCGACGCTGGAAGCCCTGAGGCTTGGATTTGCGGAAACATTTGGCTGCTGAATGATTCCCGTTGCAGAAGGAGCACTCGTGCTTGAATCTGCAGCTCCCCGCAAATTTACAATGTGACTCATTGTATGCCCAGCATACCCCCCGTCTGCCAGAGTTCGTGGCCCCGGCACTTGCCGGAGCCAGGGTTGCTGGAAAGGACTGCAACGGCGAGGCCGCCGGGTATAGTCCCCCTTTGGAATTCATCACCCTCAGCCAAATCCCGATGTCCTTGTGCCCCCAATCCAAGTCCGGTTGCACCGACATACGCTGACGAAATTGTTCGTCATACCTCAACCAGGACATACCCCCATACACTCGGTGAGCTTCCCAAACCGCGTCCAGATAACCGAACAGTGCGGAGCACTTCTCTGGCGTCTTCTCCCCAATGATACTGGCCATGATTGCGTAGGCCTGCAACCAATTACCAAAGGTTCTCGGGATGAGCCTGAAACGCAGACGATCCTCGTCCTCCTCTTTCCTATGCTCTTTCCCCTTTACCCATCTATCAATATTAAAACGCTCCAAAGGCAACAGGGTGAAGATGTCTAAATACTCCCTCTTCCAGATTTTTTCCCGCACCTCTTGTTTTAAATGGGCCCCGAGAGGGCCCTCGTAACACGTATAAGCGTGGCCCTTCGCCGTGTCTGAAATTGGGACCGCTTTACCGGATTTCGCCGCCCCCTCCCCCGTATTAGAAGCTTCTGCTGCCTCTTCACCCCCTTCCCCAGCACCAGAAGTAGTGCTGTCCTGTGTCCCCGTATGAGCCCGTGCTGAACCCCCCCCCCCCCAACAGCAGTTGCTACAGCGGGCCCAGCCCCCCAGACCGATTCCAAAGAAGGCGACGCCCCCTGCAACCCCGCCGGACTCCCCATGCGTTCCAAAAGCGAACGTACCCCTTGTAACAGACTCTGAATTCCCTGCCCCCCCAAATCTTGTGCATTAACCTCCAATCCCTGAACCCCATGCAATGAAGTAAGTGGCAACTCACCAGCTTGGCGCGCAGGTGTATCAGTCCTGCCGCCCGACGTAGTAGCCTGCACCCCCAATCCGTCTGTCCTGGAGTCGATGGAAGAAGTCCGGGCCAGTGTCGTGGAGGGTGTCCCAATCCTCCCACGTCCTGCACCCATGAAGTCCGTCTGTGAAGGAGAAAAGGGAGAACCAGTACCGGTGTTCAAGCCACCTGCCCCCCCCGATGAAGTCTGGGTCCGGGCAGCACTCTCTACCGCCCGACTGTCCCTTCCGTCCCCACCACCTCCGCCCCCCGGAACTCCTGCACTTGTGGAGGCTGCGAGAGCCCCATTCCCTGCGTCAGCCAGAGTTCCCACTGGCTGTAAAAAGAACCCTCCAGGACCCTGAGCCAGGATAAATGGACCGCCGACAGCTGTCCACTGCCCCCCTGCCTGAGGACCCACCCCTCCAATCTGCATTCCCTGGGCCACAGAATACCCCCCCGGCAACAGTAATGGCCCTGGCTGACCCCCAAACGAAATCCCCCCGAGGGGTATCCCGTCCAACCCTCCCTGCTGGCCCCCAAAACCTCCCAACTGCAAAGGGGTGGACTGCATTGGCAAAGGTGCTGCTGCTGCTGCTCCCAGCGACCCTCCCCCACCCCCTCCTGTGGACATCGTGGGCTGGCTGGGTGCGCCCATACCTCCTGCGGGTGGACCCGCTACTGCCCCCTGTCCCACCGCTGCCTGGAGGGCCCCCCTCCCCGCCGCACTGTCTGCACTACTCCCACCTCGCTGGCCGCCATCTTGCGAGCGGCCGCCATCTTGCCCCTTCTTCTTCTTTTTTCCCTTGGGGCCTGCCTTCCCTTTTTGCGCAGCCTTGGAGTGGGCTGCCCCCGCCCCCGCCCCCCCGCCGTCGGCTACACTTACCCGGCCTGCTCCGCCACTTCCACCCGGCTGCGAAGGGCCAGGCCTCTCATCCTGCTGCCTCGCGCGCGCTGCCGGCGGTGATGGGGACAGCCGATCCGCCAGCTTGCGGGTCCTTTTGGGTCTCCCGGTCCCGGCACTGCTCCCCGCGCTGCTCTCTCCTTCAGCTACTGCAGCGGCTGCAAGCAAAGCTTGCAGCCAGCCGTCACCCCTCTGGGCCGCCGCGGATTGCAGGCGGCGTGCCATGTCCTCCATCTCCTGCTCGGCCATCCTCACCCTCTAGTCGGGGGAACTAGGTTACCTAACCAGGGGACAACTAAGCTAAATGGCAGCAGAGTAAACAGCACGTTTACTCGGACTGCCAACCACGGAGGTAATGACTACCCCCAGCCCCCTAGCTTCCTGTCCTCCTCTAGCTCAGCCCCCAGCCCTGCCTCCAGCTAATCCCCCGCCCCCCCCACTATTAACCTTTACCACCCCAACTGGGAGTTCGTAAGAACTCGCCTAGGGTCATGATGCCGCTGGGCTAAAGGCACAGCGCATCGCTGGAATGGATTTTTGGCAGAAACAGATCTTTTGCAGATACTGATCTGTTGCATGTGTACAGCATCAGTGTGTGCAGCATCTTGCAAAGATTTCTGTCTGATGGGGAGTTCAGCTCCATAGAATAGACTGTGTAGGTATGGCTCTCATACTACATGGAAGGGGGTAAGATTTCTGTCTGATGGGGAGTTCAGCTCCATAGAATAGACTGTGAAGGTGTGGCTCTCATACTACATGGAAGGGGGTAAGATTTCTGTCTGATGGGGAGTGCAGCTCCATAGAATAGACTGTGTAGGTGTGGCTCTCATACTACATGGAAGGGGGTAAGATTTCTGTCTGATGGGGAGTGCAGCTCCATAGAATAGACTGTGTAGGTGTGGCTCTCATACTACATGGAAGGGGGTAAGATTTCTGTCTGATGGGGAGTGCAGCTCCATAGAATAGACTGTGTAGGTGTGGCTCTCATACTACATGGAAGGGGGTAAGATCTCTGTCTGATGGGGAGTGCAGCTCCATAGAATAGACTGTGTAGGTATGGCTCTCATACTACATGGAAGGGGGTAAGATTTCTGTCTGATGGGGAATGCAGCTCCATAGAATAGACTGTGTAGGTATGGCTCTCATACTACATGGAAGGGGGTAAGATTTCTGTCTGATGGGGAGTTCAGCTCCATAGAATAGACTGTGTAGAGTATGGCTCTCATACTACATGGAAGGGGGTAAGATCTCTGTCTGATGGGGAGTGCAGCTCCATAGAATAGACTGTGTAGGTGTGGCTCTCATACTACATGGAAGGGGGTAAGATTTCTGTCTGATGGGGAGTTCAGCTCCATAGAATAGACTGTGTAGGTATGGCTCTCATACTACATGGAAGGGGGTAATATGTCTGTCTGATGTAGGGTTGCCAGGTGTCCGGTTTTAGACCGGACAGTCCGGTTTTTGGCCGCTGTGTCCTGTCCAAAAAGGCATGTTAAACCGGACAATTAAGATGTCCGGTTTTATGCCTTTTGCCACTTGCCGCCAGTAACTCCGAAACATCCGTTCATCAGCCGTTTCGGAGTCACAGAGATCATTCTGCCCGATTAGCAATAGGGATTCGGGAAGCACTACTGTGGATATGGCACCGCCCCTGTTTGTCATCACATCACAATACTGAGATCCGCCTCCAACATGGCGGCCTGTACGGCTCCGAAGTTGCGAGTGACGACATGGTGATGTACGACATGCCGCGCTAACTTGTGTGCGCATGCGCAGTGTCTGTAGTGAGGCTGTCTCCTGATGGTGGGAGCGGGGTTTTCCTGCAGTTTGTAATTCGGCAAAACTGTGCAGGACTCGTCACCAGCAGTATGGTGTTCAACTTCGGATCTGCTACAGGGGCCAGCACTAACCCAGGTAGGAAGATAGTGAGAGATGGGGACACAAAGCTCGGGGGGTGTTGTATAGAAGCAGCACGCTGTCACACATCATGCTTGTCAAACCTTATGTTACTGCTGTCTCTCAACACGATTACAGCAATTGAAATACAGTTTGATTATAAAGTCAGTGTAGCCCGTTTTGGGTAACAGGCCCGCCACCCGTCCGCCAGCGCTGCGCGACCGCTGATTCGCTGCCTGGCTGTCAGTCAAAGGCACAGCCAGCCAGCTTACGCGGCGTAAGTTACGCCAGCTTAAGTACCGCCCCCGAGCCCGCGCTTCCCGACGATGCTACGTGTAATGCTTGTGCATTTACTGGTGAAAAGCGGTCTCTTATTATGTGCATTTACTTGTAAAAAGTGGTCTCTTATGTGCATGTACTGGTGAGGACAGTTAGTGACATGGCTATGTACTCTGTAATGTGCTGCAGAAGATGTCAGTGCGATATAAATACTGTAAAAAACATTTTTTAAAAAGCCCATTGCTTAGCCCCACTCTATATAAAAGTGCGCTTCTGACTCCGCCCCTAACTCCACCACCTGTCCGGTTTTCTCCATCAGCCGACCTGGCAACCCTAGTCTGATGGGGAGTGCAGCTCCATAGAATAGACTGTGTAGGTGTGGCTCTCATACTACATGGAAGGGGGTAAGATTTCTGTCTGATGGGGAGTGCAGCTCCATAGAATAGACTGTGTAGGTGTGGCTCTCATACTACATGGAAGGGGGTAAGATTTCTGTCTGATGGGGAGTGCAGCTCCATAGAATAGACTGTGTAGGTGTGGCTCTCATACTACATGGAAGGGGGTAAGATTTCTGTCTGATGGGGAGTGCAGCTCCATAGAATAGACTGTGTAGGTGTGGCTCTCATACTACATGGAAGGGGGTAAGATTTCTGTCTGATGGGGAGTGCAGCTCCATAGAATAGACTGTGTAGGTATGGCTCTCATACTACATGGAAGGGGGTAAGATCTCTGTCTGATGGGGAGTGCAGCTCCATAGAATAGACTGTGTAGGTGTGGCTCTCATACTACATGGAAGGGGGTAAGATTTCTGTCTGATGGGGAGTGCAGCTCCATAGAATAGACTGTGTAGGTATGGCTCTCATACTACATGGAAGGGGGTAAGATTTCTGTCTGATGGGGAGTGCAGCTCCATAGAATAGACTGTGTAGGTGTGGCTCTCATACTACATGGAAGGGGGTAAGATTTCTGTCTGATGGGGAGTGCAGCGCCATAGAATAGACTGTGTAGGTGTGGCTCTCATACTACATGGAAGGGGGTAAGATCTCTGTCTGATGGGGAGTGCAGCTCCATAGAATAGACTGTGTAGGTATGGCTCTCATACTACATGGAAGGGGGTAAGATTGGTCTGTGATCTTTCATTTTCCAAAGACTATAGTCTGATGTGTATGTGGCCTTTAGGCCTTGTACAATTTCCAATTAGGATTGGCAAATTTTACCACATCCATGTAGTATGGGAGCCAACAGATTTTGAATACTAGATTGTGTAGGTAAGCCCTCCATATTATGTGAAGGGTTAAAATTAGCTGGTGATTGGCTAATAAGAATTGGATGTGTGTATCAGGCAAGGCTTGTATTAAAACAAAACAAAAAAAGTATTTGGCTTGAGGAATGCCATATACCGGTAAACTAGATGAAAGGAATACAATTATGCAAAAGTTTATCGCCGATCCACCTTAAAGGGACACTTAAGTCAAACAAAAAAAATGATTTTTTTTGTTTGACTTAGTGTCCCTTTAAGCTTCCCTTTAACATCTGTCTCATCAGGAAAGATATTTGGGAAATTCTACTTTATATTTAGCCAGCTGACGTTCATCTCTGATCCACTTTAAGGTGTATGTTTCTAATCCTACCACAGACTCTCCGTCAGCACCTTCTAGGTTCTCTCTAAAGTTTCTTCTTCTGGACATCCTGGTTTCCTCTCACAACTCACAAATCTGAGGGGGTAAGCAAATTTCATGGATTGGCCAATAATGTCCTGGTGGCTTCTTTGCTGAGAACTGGCCACCTGTCACCATATGTGTTACTCCATACACGAACTTTGATGATGCCATACATTGGTAGTCCTTATTACCCTAACCCAAGGGTATCCAACTCAAATACAAAGTGGCCCAAAATTGTACACTGGGACCATGTTGCAGGCCAACCTCAATGCCTACTGGCCACCTTCCTCCTTTATAAAGCTCCCAGGTGTCTGATGCCCCCCCCCCCCCCTTCCAAACCCTGTACAGTTCCTTGATGTCTAGTGGTCCTCCCTCACCATACAGTTCCCTGGTGTCTAGTGGTCATCCTTCACTATACAGTTCCCTGGTGTCTAGTGGTCTTTCTTCCCTATACAATTCCCTGGTGTCTAGAGTAGACCCCCACCCTCCCCTATACAGTTCACTAGTGTTTAGTACTTACCCCTACCTCCCCCATACAGCTTCCTTGGTGTTCTAGGGCTTCAACTCCTATATAGCTTCCTCTGGTGTAGAGTGGGCCAAATATAATGCAAAGTGGGGAAACCCCTTGAGGGCCAAATTTCCTCTTCCAGAGTTTGACATGTATGCCCTACCCGCTGGTTTTTCATGGGTGGTTTTTTGGCTCATTCTAATAGACTTGAACAGAAAAACCTTCTGAACAAACAAAGGTAACCCTACCCTTTAAACCCAGAGGACCGCTTTAAGTTGGGCTCAGTGTGCCTGTTGGGGTGCCCATGCTATCAAACAAAATTGGTTGGAAGTAAAATCCAGTCTAGTTGTGCTCGACGTATGTCCTCTGTAGAAGTTTGGGATATTGTTTTGTTGCATGGCAGACTTACTTTAAATTAATTTGCAGTTTATTATTTACGGTGTTGTAGGTCTATGTTCATTGCTATATGTTTCACCCTTACAGGGCCTGAGTCCATCCAATGTGTACAAGACTTCTGCCCAGTCCTCGTCCAGTCGGAGCTGTTGGGTGCTATTCGCTGGTCTTTACAGCTCATGTCAGCAACTGGAATTGTTGGATACGCCAAGACTAATAGGCCTAATCCATCAGGTGCTACCTGCAGTCTTATCTCAGCGGGTGATCTCAGCTCCAACTGGCACAACTCATAAAAGACAGACCAGGTAGGGGTTCCATGCTACTCATGTTTGCCTGTTTAGGTTTGTTTGGAATATTGGCCTTTTTCAAAAACTTAGAGAATAAGTGAATTTATAAATGTGCTACAGCTAAGGTGGCCACAGATTTGATATTATGGCAATTGCATAAAAATGATCAGTTATAAAAAAAAATATATTTTTTTTTTTTTTTTTTTTCCTTTTACAGTTGAACAATTTTTATTGATATACTGATGGTTTTGGCTGCTCTTTTTCTGATCAATTTTTATGAAAATTGCATATTGTAGGGTAGAGTATCAATTTCTTGATTTATATACCAAAGCAATTTTTTACATAATAAGGAAAAAATTAAACGTGTGTGGGAGTGTTTTTGTGTTACATTGGTCAGATTTTTTCAATTGTTTCAATCAATCAGAATAATTGATCAAAATTATTGAATTGAAAATAAAAAAAAACTTGTATCATGCGTAGGCCACCTTAACCACTTGAGGATCGTAGGCTTACACCTGCGTAGTGACCAGGCTGTTCGCTGCAGGGCTGTACGACTCAGCACAGAAGTGATTTCACCCCAGACCCCCCTCCCCCCTCCCCCTTCCTTTTCTGCCCACCAATTTTTTTTTTATATAAAGTTACCCTTTTTTTTAATAAAGTTACCCTTTTTTTTATTATTTTTATTTCAGTCCCTCCCTCCCCCCATCAGCCTATGACAGCCGATCGCTCCTGTGCCTCCCTGGGGCTGCCTTAGACCGCAGCGCTGTACACAGTAAATAGACGGCGATCGCCTCTGGGAGGTTGATGGCGGAGCGGAGCTACGTCATTCAAGCAGAGTTGCGCGTGCCGGCGCAATCTCCTGCAAAACCCCGCCCCAAGACTTGATGCCAATTAGTGTTGAGCGGTCGGCAAGCAGATAAAGTGAACCTGTTGCTTTAAAGAGTCAGATACTCCCTTATGTTGAGGGAAGGCTCTG
The DNA here is from genome assembly GCF_040937935.1 of Hyperolius riggenbachi. Lineage (NCBI taxonomy): Eukaryota > Metazoa > Chordata > Amphibia > Anura > Hyperoliidae > Hyperolius > Hyperolius riggenbachi. The sequence continues at coordinate 8,904,908 of NC_090655.1, read as the reverse complement.
GATCCCATAGAATCCTCTCCATTCCTCTCTCTGTGGCCTCATTCCACCACTATCCCCCATTGAACGTTCGTGCTTCCGAAGCCTGGTACATCCATACTGCTCATGGGGAGCCCGGACTCTCACATGTGCTGTACAGATCCACTTGTTTTTTAGAAGTACTGTATTTTTCGGCATATAAGACATACTTTTTCTCCCCCAAAAAGGGGAGAAAAGGTCCCTGCATCTTACATGCTGAATACAGGGAGACCCCGACTTACGAATGGCTGCTGATATGAACCGCAGACCCGCCGCGATGGGTACTCCCTGCATTGTTCCCCATGTCTTCTCCGCTTCCTGTGTATTAGTTATAAGCAGCGGCAGCACGGCGTCAGCTCACCTGCTACATCAGCTCCAGCGGCTACTAGAGACCTCTCCTCTCCCTCGCCGTTCCCCTAGTGCCGGCTTCTGCTTATCGCATCATCAGCAGAAGCCAGCACTAGGGGAGCAGCGAGGGGGAGATCTCTGATCGCTGCTGGAGCCGATGAAGCAGGTGAGCCGTGTCACACGGCTGCCCCCAGCACAGCGCTGCTGTAGATCGCAGCACTGTGCAATGTTCATACCGGCGGCCAGGTCGTGCCTCTTCTGCGCTCCATTGTGCGTTCCACGCTGACGTCATCGGATGTCCTCCGGGCTGTACTGCGCAGGCTCAGTGGGCCTGCGCAGTACAGCCCACGGAGGATGTCCAATGATGTCAGCGCGCCAGCGTGGAACGCACAATGGAGCGCAGAAGAGGCCCGACCTGGCCAGGTCGGGTCGGCCACCGGAGACCACCGGGAGCCTGCGGAGCGGCGCCGAGGGCACCTCCTGCCTGCCATGGGCTGAAGGAAGCCGCAGGTAAGTGGATAAGGATTTTTATTTTTTTTTTCATAGTCCCTGAACCTTCCCTTTAAAGGACTTCCGGGGCCAAGTGTAAAAAAAAAAGTGAAATACTTGCATCACATGTGTAGGCACGGTGGACGCCGTCCGCGCCCTCCGTGCCGTTCCGCTCCGCTGGGCCCACGCCGCTCAATAGCCCCCAGGGCCGGCTCCTGCCCGCATGGCCTGGGTCGTGCTCTCCTGCCTCCACTAACATGGCCACGGCTGCGCAGGCTTTTTCCTGTAGCCTGGATCGGGGGGTTGGCCCTAGAGCTACGCAGCCGCACTCGCGGCTATGTGGACTGCGCAGCCACGCCCAGCTCATGCGGCCATGTTAGTGGAGGCAGGAGAGCCCGGGCCGAGCGGTCGGGAGCCGGCCCGGGGGGCTATTGAGCGGCGGGGACCCGGCGGATGGCATCCTCCGTGCCTACACATGTGATGCAGGTAGTTCACATTTTTTTACACTTGGCCTCGGAAGTCCTTTAAAGAGAGTCTGAAGCCTACAAAATTACATCTTTTTTTTAGGCAGTCCTCTTCAGCATTAATGGCATAACTGAAACACCGCTATCCTGCATCAAAACGAGTCCTTGATCACCCCAACTACCGGGGCAAAAATCCGCGACTTTCTAGGATGTGGATATTGCTGCCCGGGGAGGCAGAGCTCAGCTCTGTAGCTCTGTCTGCAATCGCATCAATCTCCACGGATCACCACCTCTCCCTGCCTTCACGCTGCTGTGTGTGCCTGCTCCGCTCTATCTTCTCTGCTTAAATGATGCCCACTGTACGATTATCTTCTGGTGTTGTGCTGCCCACATTGAGATTATTCTCTGCTGAAATATTGCATTCATTGCGATTATTCTCTGCTGAAATGTTGCACTCATTGCGATTATTTTCTGGTGAAATGTTGCCTACAATGCGATTATTCTCTGCTGAAATGCTGCCAACGTTGTGATTATTTTCTGGTGAAAATTGCTGCATTACGATTATTTTATGGTGGAACGCTGCCCCATTATGATTATTTGGCACCTATGGGGGGCCCCATCTAATTTTTTTGCAAGGGGACCCAGTGATTTCTAGTTACGCCCCTGACTACTACCTAAACTGGGGATACCTATAGACCTGGCTATCTATACTGGGAACACCTATAGTATGTTTGCATTGGGGATACCTATAGACCTGGCTACTTTATACTGTACTTATACTTATTATTTATATAGCGCCAACATATTACGCAGCGCTGTACAGAGTATGTATTGTCTTGTCACTAACTGTCCCAGAGAGGGGCTCACAATCTAATCCCTACCATAGTCATATGTGTATGTATGTATCGTAGTCTAGGGCCAATTTATAGGGGGAAGCCAATTAACTTATCTGTATCGTATGCTATTGGGATGTGGAAGGAAACCAGAGTGTCTAAAGGAAACCCACACAGACACAGGGAGAACATACAAACTCCTTGCAGATAGTGCCCTGGCTGGGATTCGAACCGGGAATCCAGCGCTGCAATGCGAGAGCGCTAACCACTACGCCACCATGCTGCCATACCACTGTACTATATTGTACTGCCATCTTCAGCAGTACTTCACAGAGTACATAGTCATGTCACTGACTATCCTCTGAGGAGCTTACAATCTAATCCTACCATAGTCTAATGTCCTACCATATTATTATGTATTTATATAGCACTGGCATCTTCTGCAGCACTTTGCAGAGAACAGTCATGTTACTGACTTTTCTCAGGGGAGCTCACAATCTAATGCCTACCACTATTTTGTGCGAGAGAACACTGGCTAATGTGTGGAGTTGTTTTTTTGTTTTTTTTCCTACTTGCTTTTTTTAGGGTCACTTTACTCATACCCGGGGAGAAAACACGGCCCCACCGACTTTGGGCTGCACTCTTGCTAGGAAATTTTAATTGGCCACACCCACTGTATGTTACGGACACGCCCACTGCATTATGTGGACACGCCCATTTTTCGCGCGCCGCCAACATCCACCTACCGGGGGGGCGCCATAAGTTTGAAGTGCCTAGGGGAGCCCAAAACCTAAATACAGCCCTGCATAGATGGCGCCCACCAAGCAGAGATGCACTCACATTGGCGCACGCAATCTCCTGCAAACCCCATTGAAAGCCATTCGCACCAAGCGGCATGGAGTGGAGTGTCCCCAGTACAGCGCTGCCATAGATCGCATCGGTGTACAATGTAAATAGACAGCGGTTTTGCCGTCTAACAGTCTCGCCGCTGGGAGACTGATGACAGAGCTGAGCTCCGTCATTCAAGCAGGGATCTGCGCGCATCGGTGCACCCGATCCCCTGCAATCTCCGCCCCCAGGACTTTATGCTAATTGGCGTTGAGTGGTCGGCAAGAAGTTCAAAAATAAAAATCTGACCAATGTAACTTTTTTTTTTCTATCAGCCGCTTTCGATTTGTGTAACAAACTTTCCACTACATCACCACCCTGGGCCCACGTGATTGGAGACCACGGTGACTGTCATCCAATCCCTGTCCAGGTGCTGTGACTGCAACATGCAGCATGATCCGTGAAACGGCAGTGCGCACGGAAGAGCAGAGTCAGTAAATGAGCGACTGTACATTATAAGGTGCTATCTCTGGAAAAGGTTTTTCTAGGCCAGACTGAAATGAATAACGTTAATGAAATGTAATTGTTTTTCTGGAAAATGCTGTACATGAGGCTAGTGCTGCTGTGTCTGACCCCAATTACTTGTCACATAGCTTGTGCATGAGCGGGGTCAGTGGAATGCACTACAGCAGCTCTCCTATTTGCTTGTGTCTGATTATATGAACACATTCCCCCTTGTGAAGAAAGCCGAGTTTGTGCTCACTTCCTCTGACTCAGCGAGATGCACCCCCACACAAGTGGAGTGACACAGCAGGCTGAGGGAGGGAATTATAACACACAACAGAAGTCTAGCTGTGCCCAGTTCTCATCCAGACATTTCCACAGAAGCTCTTTACACCGACTTAGAAAAGCTGGACATATTACTATTATTATTATTATTATTATTATTATTATTATATTGAATTGCAAACAGTTTTGGAAAATATGCTCATACATTACTCTGTTTTCTTATGTGATTGAATATTTGATTCAATCATTTTATTAGATTGGAGGAAAATCAATTATAACTTTGCGTGTTCAAGGGCAATTGGACGCTATCTGGTCATATCGACTAATTTACTCAATTGTGCAGGATAGAAAATTTAGGTCAATCATAAAGGAATCCGCTACTGGTCACATGATTTTGATTAAAGGGGCACTATGGCGAAAAAATTGTAACATTTAAAATATGTTCAAACATAGACAAATGAGTATGTTTTTTCCACAGTAAAATGGGCCATAAATTACTTTTCTCTTATGTTGCAGCAGGCTCTGAGGAGGAATTCAGCAGAGGGGAGGAGCACTCTGTAATCATGTCTAGCCTGCAGTTCTACATCTGTAGAACTGCTATCAAGCACTTCTTAATCTGCAGCAGTTTAGGGATGGATTTGCACTTCTCTTAACTGTAGTGCAGCTCTAGAAATTCATGCTAAATTGCCACTATTACCTAGGATTTAAGAAGTTTCTTATTATCATGCAGAACTGTTCTCCCTGCTGGTTACAACAGATTAAGAAGGAAAAACTGTCGGTAATGCGTTGATAAAACTCCCCCATTATATTTCTTTGATCAATAAACTAGTTAGAAGGCTTGCTGCTTGATAAAGTAAAGTGCTGTTTCTTATTTCTGGGATTTCCGATGGGCCTGAGGTTCAGCTGTAAATCTGCTGGCCAATGTAATCTCCAGTCCACTTTGGCTGTAAAATCCTGAATGAGGTTTCTCACCTTCACCATGAATGAGGCTTCTCACCGTTCAGACATCCAGATGCCTCGTACTTCTTTTAGTTCCCCCTGAGGGGTGATTTGTTATTACAGAACTCCAGAAATGTGTTGTCCTTTCTGCTCTCCTCTCCATTCTCTTTGCCTTCTTTGTGTTCTACTTGTTTTCTTTTCTGTTCACTGAATGAGCGTCTGAAACCGCTTCTCATCACAATGTATTGTTGACATCTCAGATAGAAGCCCACCACTCATTCATCTCCTCTCCATGGTGGTGCCCTTCTTCTGACCTTCCCTGCAAGGAAAACATCTCTGAGCTCCTGGTCTGCAGACTTTCTATGTTATATCTCTCAGCTGGTCTTCAGACCCTTCAGAAATACAGATCGGTTAAACTGGATGGAATTAATACTATGTAATCAAACAGATGGTAAATTGCTTGATGGGTTATTGCTAAGTCCCTTATCCTGGGGCATATGAACCCAATCACCAGTGACGTAGCTAAGGAGCAATGGGCCCCAGTTCAAGTTTTACATTGGGGCCCCCAAGCACTGTATACATAACAATTGATATCTGCCAAGTAGGGATGCTTGCTGGATTCCGCGTAATTCTTAATTCCGTGATTCCGGACGGAATTAGGTCAATTCCGATTCCGGCGGTCGGAATGGAATTGCTAACCCTCTAAAACGGAAGTCCGCTGAAATTTTTTTATTTCCGCGGAACTTTACGGAATTAAAATATCTCTCTCTCACTCACTCACTCACTCACTCACTCACTCACTCACTCACTCACACCATGGCTGGGAATTGAACCCAGGCCTCAGTGTGTGGTAGGTAACTGACTTAACCGCTATACCACCAACAACACTACATGCTGAAGCCAGCCTAGCATATACCATTGTGATATACCCAAAAGAAAAATGAGCTCTTTCTCTCTCTCTAGGACTTGATGCCATTGAACTGAATTTTCAGCGTAAAACCATCAACGGATGCCGGCAGAATTTCACAGGCATTTTCGGAATTCCGCCAGATTGAAAAAGCAATTCTGTTCCGGCCAAACGGAACGGAATGACCAATTTCTGCCTAAAAATTCCGGAAAATACAATTCCGAGGAAAGCAGTGACCATCCCTACTAGAGAGAGAAAGAGATGAATCTACCTGGCTATCTGGGGTTCTCTTCGGACAACTGTTAAACACAAAAGGCAAGGCCATACCTGGCTACAAATCCTTAAGCAAACTAATTTTTCTCTTGGATTGATTATAATGGTACATGCTAGGCTGGCTTCAGCATGTAGTGTTGTTGGTGGTATTATAGCGGTTAAGTCAGTTACCTACCACATACTGAGACCTGGGTTCAATTCCCAGCCCAGTCTGGGTTCAATTCCCAGCCATTGTGAGTTGGCTTTTGACATGCTACAAATCCTTAAGCACGCTACTTTTTCTCTTGGATTGATCATAATGGTACATGCTAGGCTGGCTTCAGCATGTAGTGTTGTTGGTGGTATAGCGGTTATGTCAGTTACCTACCAAACACTGAGACCTGGGTTCAATTCCCAGCCATGGTATGTAAGCTGGCTTTTGAAATACAACAATTCCCTGGAAGATGAGACCCTCCTCCCCTGAGGGAGGAGGAAGGAGGAGGAGGAGAGAGAGGAGAGGAGGGAGGAGGGGCGGAGAGGTAAGTGAACAGTTAAGAGGGACTATGGGCTACCATATAGGAGAAATAAGGCTACTTTAGCGATTTTTTTTCAATTTTTCCGACAGAATCCGGAATTCCGCGGAATTTCGTACAAATCCGGCGGAATTTTCATAGCGACGGAATTTAACACTGACTGAATCTGTGATTTCCGGCGGAACGGAATTTGCTGGTTCCGATCAGCCCTACTGGCAAGGACATTTACGGTGTCAGAGGTGCAAGAATGGGAACAGTTTGTGAAAGGTAACTACTATCTGAAGCATTTAAAGACGTGATTATTACCAGCACAGGATAAATAAAGAGCTAATACTGCAGTTGAGGGAGGGCCCTATGGGGCCTCACTGGCCCAAGGGCCCTGGTGCGGTCGAGACCTCTGCAACCCTTATTGCTATGCCACTACCGACCACACTAACAACCCAAAAACACAAACCCCCTCATCCTACTGAAATAACACACGGGCTGCTGAGGTTGGATTTAAATGGGCCAAAGCAGCCCGCTATATTAATAATAAATATTAATAAACAAACACTAGAGTCAACAACAGACTCAAATACAGTAAAACCCAGAAGAGGAGGGACACCAGATGTCAGGAACCGGCCCCACGGCAAGCCTGCAGAGACAGTTCCCGACTGGGGGTTTTCTCGTTTCGACCAGATTGAGAGGGGAAGCAGCCTTATTCAAGCTAACACAAGGCTGGCACCCCTCAACAACACTTCACTCTGCCACCACTAGCTGATGCTAGACACTTCGACAATTCCCACTTTGCTGTCGAGTGGCTTGCACTCAGTCCAGCGTTTTCGTATTTGCGTCAGGTTTGCGCTTAGGCCAAAATACGGGAACGCCACACACACACACACACACACACACACACACACACACACACACACACACACACACACACACTCTCACACTGTAGCGGTGTACCAACTGAGCATCCAATTAGACACTGAACTTGTAACACAAATTACACCGCAGTCTCTCTCAAGGAATGCGAGCTCTGCTTAGTACATCAGAAGACCAACTTATTAAATAAAGATTTAATATTCCCAAAAAAAAGTGGAACAGCGCAGAAAGGAATATATACAAAATATTTACAAAAAACGCAGTAAAAACTACAACGGCACACAACAAGACAGTCTGCAAAATAAAAATGGGAATCAAAACAGAAATTGAACTTTTACCGGCGCAAAGGTCCAACTTGGTCGTGGAAGGACACGAGTTCTGATCGGATCAGGGACCTCTCTAGCTTAGTGCTACCTTCCGGAGAAGACGAGTTCTGACTTTTCCATGCTGCTTTTATAGGAAGATTTGTAGCTCGAGGCCACTCAGTGTTCAGATCCAGAAATAATCCAATTTCCCCAGATTGGGACATCACCATTCCCAGAGACCTCTGTAAAATCCTTGCCTGCTGTGATATGCAAATTCCAAAGGCGTTCTGTTCCGCTTTGAACCTTCCAGACTCAGTCCAATTGTATATTGGGACAACAGGTGGCTGTATACAGACTTCAAAGCAATGCACCCACATCAGATTGTGCCTGACAAATGGCTGCTAATTAGCAGCTTCCTTCATCCTAGTAGGCTGTAGTTTCCAGAGGAAATGGAATGCAAATGTAATTTACACTGACCTACAGAAAATCAAATTAGCAGCTTCCTTCATCATAGTAGCCTGTAGTTTTTAAAAGAAATGGAATGCAAATGTAATTTACACTGACAGTCATACAGAAAATGGAATTACCACAGATAAGAGTTAAACAAAAATGTCTGTTATATTATATACAACATCACACCAGAGGTCACCTGACCTGCACAGCCAGCGGCCCCCAGCTGTGGGCACCGTCTCGGGGACAACTGTACAGTTAAACCACCAAAACAGTCCTCAACTTGAAGAAGGTGGATTCAAACCTGAGGAAAAACACACCGAGGCGTATCAACACCACACTGAACTTACCGTTAGGGGCCTCCGAGGACCCTCAACCCGCCAGGCAGCAATGACAATACCTTGAACAAAGTCCACCTGAAAGAAAGAACAGAACAAAACAAGCAAACCAAATATAACATTCAAGGGGTGGGTGGAAAACAAGCCGTCTTCCAGGGTATGGTAAGGACCTCCTCTTTTCTCTACATTATCCTATCCCGATCAATCTTTGAAGGCTCAGCTCCTCCCCATTCCTGCTCCTGCACAGGAGACACTGTGTGTTCCTCTGGGCCTATTTCTAGAGGAGTTGGACTGACTGGATGTCTTCATGTGAGGTGGATAATTTTGGCACCGCCTGCAGTATGGTAAAATGGGTGTCACATAAACCTTAATGTTAATTGTGGCTATAGTGGTGCCTAGGGGGTAATTTTATTAGATCATAAGTCTGTGTCTAGCACCTGAGTATTTAGCGGTGAAGGCGCTGCGGCTATTGGCAAGGGGTTGGGTGCAGCATGTTGTGACCAATAAAAATAGTGTAATTAGGTGCTCAACCCCCAAGCATTGAGTGGTGACAGTGGTGCGGATATTGGGGTGATTGCAGCGGGGGCTTGGTTGGGGTCAAACATGGGCGGGGGAAGTCAGTTATGATAAGGTATTGGTGGTGGGGGTTGGGTTAGGCTTTGGCGGGGGTTCGGTTAAGGTTAGGCTTCTATAGACTCACAGAAGAGGGCATAGGAAGAGTTCAGGCCAGTATTACACATGAGCTGTGCCTCTGCAGTGTGATCCCCCGACAAATGTCAATCACATGATCAGAGATGGATTGAGATGTAACAGGCCCTAGGCAAAGTAGTAGATTTGGGCTCCCTTGTGGTCGTTTTGGTAAGCTGAAATGGAGAGAAGTCATTGTGGCAGGTGGGCCCCTTGACACCCACTAGGCCCCAGGCACCTGCTTAGGTTGCCTGGTCGATAATCCTGCTCTGCGATATGACCCTTTGGCAGAGTGTGCTGATAGGCTCATATGCATAGCGCCTACCCCCGTACGCCCCTCTCGCAGTGACATACTTCCTGTGTCAGGCTTGTCTGGCTACCTGCTATAGGTCAGATTGTATGCTCATATGACTGACCCATAACCCAGCCCTAACACCTCCATACACTCCTGCCTCACAAACTACAAAACCCTGCAAGTAGATGTAGCATACAACCTAGCAAATAGCATTCACCAAACACAGCAAGGCAATGCAGGTACAGTAATATCGAATAGTCACCAGAGGCCTTTGAGCCAGACGAAAGTATAATCACAATAGAGATGGAAGGTCAGACAGGCCGGGATCAGGGTAGGCAGCGTTCATGCAAGGTCCTTTTAACAATCCGAGGTTGGCAACAGGCAGTCCAATAGAGATGTGAGGTCAGGTACAAGCCGGGTCGATACCAGGTGATCATAAGAAACCCAGTCAGGTACAATCCGGGTCAGCAACAGGTAATCAAATCTACAAGAAGCTTGATCAAGAGACAGACAATCTGCAGCAAGACAAGGCACTTGTTAGTGCAATCTCAGCTACAAGCCCAGCATAGGCTATCACGGGCGATGACTGAGGGCGCTCACCTTTCTCTTATACTAGGACTAACTAATGAACAAGTAACGGAATCCAAAACAACCAATCATTCTGCGGTGTGTCAGCAAGTCAACTGACACGCCGGTACGCATGCTGCTAGTGTTTACAGCGGCGGAGCACATACTGAGGACGCGTCCGCCACTTGGCCAATAAGGAAGGAGAACCATGCACTCCACTGACATCAGAGCTTCGCCGAGACCCAGAGGCTTGCGCCTCAACGTGGGCGAGGTTTGCGGCGAGGTTTTACAAAGTTGGGGGGACAAAGTTGTAATTTTTTGGGGGTGTGGGGGTTTTTGCTACAGGGCCTGAGATTTGTAGCTACGCCCCTGGATTGGCCTCTTCTGAGAACAGTCCAGCTCACCCTCTCCGCCTGCCCTTGCCTGTCACCGCGTTGTATAGGAAGGTCAGTGATAACTTGATGTGTTGGTTATTTTAGCATGCAGATAAATTACTGTTAGTGGATTTGTGATGAGCTGTCAGAGGCCGGTAATGAATAACGCGTTCCCTGGGAGCAGAATGGGGGCTTTCACCCTTCCGAAGCCGTTATTGCTTTATCTTCATCACAGATTCACTTCCGAGAGGAAAATCCCATCATTACCGTATCCGTTAGTTCTTAATTACCATCCCTGCTTTTCCCAGGGGCTCCGCCCGCCGCACTCTGCCGGCATTCATCTTGTGCCGCGCTGCTGCCGGTTACGGCATAATGCAGAATCATTGCTGGACTTTATTTACCGAACTTTCTGCTTACGAGTGGCAGATCTAAACACATAGCGCTCTTCTGTGTGGCCCAGACTAAACCCCTCCGCTCTATAGAGATGTGATAGACTCTGAACGATTACTAATATCCTTCCCACAGACATGCTCTGTCCCAGGCAAAGGATTTCCATGGCTAGTGGCCAGAATGCTGCACGCAGGGATATCTGATATACCCTGCAGAGGAGTTTGTATATCCTGACACACAAAAGCTCTGACTACCGCAAGAGAGTGACAGGCGGTAATCTGGTGATGGCTGAATAGAGAAGAGTCATTTTTCTGTAACGCCATTAGCTCTCCAATTATTGTACAGATTAATTATTATTTAGTATTATTATTATTCCCTGCAGTTATACTTTACCTGTAGTTGATTTGTTCACTGTATCAGAGGTAACCCACCATTGTCTTGTATTAGAGTCTGAAGCCATAAAAATTTCCTCTTTTTATTGGCCAGTTGTACGCCGCATCCCCGCGGCAGAACAAGGGATTTATCCCCCCAAAATCCTGGGGCAAAATTCCTGATTGACCACCCTGCTGCAGCTCAGTTCCAGGTTGTTGACAATCTTCTTATAGTCAAAAGCTTCATTATGTAGAGTAACAATTTTTTGAAGATCCTCAGAGAGTTCTCTGTCGTGACGGGCCATGTAGAACTTATAAACCTAAGACCAAGAAACACATGACCCCGGGAGAGAACATGTGGGCAGAAAATTAGGCAGAATGTTGACATGCTTCACTTATGGGATGTACTCACTTTTGTTGCCAGCCGTTTAGATACAAGAAACTAGAGTTCTTCAGGTTTTACATAGTTTTAACCTTAATTGTGTCTTTTGTTTTGTCTTTTAGGTGACATTTAAAGAAATCGCCACCCCGCCTCTGTGAAACGAAGACATGAAAGTGTGCCAGCGTAGCGTATGTTTATTTATTGCATTCCTCTCATGTCTGATAGACCTATGCCAGCAGCAGCTTCGAGCCGGAGCACCTCAGATCCAGCTACGACTGACTGGAACCTCCAGACTTCCTAACGAAGGACGCCTGGAAGTCCTGTATAACGGTCAGTGGGGAACCGTATGCGACGACGACTTTAACCTGGAGGTTGCGAATGTAGTCTGCCGGCAGCTGGGCTACGAGATGGCCATGAACTGGGCACACAGCGCTAAATACGGGCAAGGAGAAGGTAATGGCCATGTTCTGTTTACTGTATAATGCTTAAAACACTGCGCTGATATAAATAATCATGGATGTCCACAATGCTGGTGCGCTTATCTAAAATCAAATGTACAACCACGGTGGTGTAGTGGTTAGCGCTCTCGCCTTGCATCTCGATTTTTCAGATTTCGGCCATTATAGTTTTTAAATAATGCATGCTACTCTAATTAAAATCCATGTAACTTATTTGCCCATTTGTCCCGGTTATTACACCGTTTAAATTATGTCCCTATCACAATGTTTGGCGCCAATATTTTATTTGCAAATAAAGGTGCATTTTTTTCAGTTTTGTGTCCATCCCTAATTACAGGCCCATAGTTTATAAAGTAACAGTGTTATACCCTCTTGACATAAATATTTAAAGATTTCAGTCCCTAAGGCAGGGGTGCCCAATAGGTCGATCGCGATCTACCGGTAGATCGCGACCGCCTAATCGGTAGATCGCGGCCTCTTGGCCGCGTCCCATTGAATTTAGCAGCCAGCAGCTGTATATCGCAGTTTCTGCTGCTGGCCGCTGGAGGAGAGAGCCTGGCCAATCAGGGGAGGGGAGGAGAGAGCCTGGCCAATCAGGGGAGGAGAGGCGCACAGCCAATCAGGGGAGGAGAGGCGCACAGCCAATCAGGGGAGGAGAGGCGCACAGCCAATCAGGGGAGGAGAGGCGCACAGCCAATCAGGGGAGGAGAGGCGCACAGCCAATCAGGGGAGGAGAGGCGCGCAGCCAATCAGGGGAGGAGAGGCGCGCAGCCATTCAGGAGAGGAGAGGCGCGCAGCCATCCAGGAGAGGAGAGGCGCGCAGCCAATCGGGTGGAGAGGCGGAAAACGTCTGAGTTCCGACTCCACTCACGCTGCCCACCGGAGCCAGGCCTGCAGACCTGGACGCCACCGGCCCTATATCCAGGTAACCTATACTGAAGGGACCTATACCCGGCTCACCTATACTGAAGGGACCTATACCCAGCTAACCTATACTGAAGGGACCTGTACCCGGCTAACCTATACTGAAGGGACCTATACCCTGCTAACCTATACTGAAGGGACCTATACCCTGCTAACCTATACTGAAGGGACCTATACCCGGCTAAACTATACTGAAGGGACCTATACTCAGCTAAACTATACTGAAGGGACCTATACCCGGCTAGCCTATACTGAAGGGACCTATACCTAACTACATTTCCGGGGGGGGGGGGGTGCATTTGAAACACCGGTAGATCTCCTGGCCTCGGCGAATTTTAAAGTAGCTCGCGAGCCGAAAAAGTGTGGGCACCCCTGCCCTAAGGTAACTATTTGTTTTTTTTTATTGTAATTTTTTTTTTTTATTACAAAAAAAAAATGGTAACAATTGGGGAGTGTGGGAGTTAATCAGTTAATTTATATTTTAAACTAATGTATTTGTATATGAAAAATGTTTTTGGGTGTAGTTTTACTATTTGGCCACAAGATGGCCACAGTAATTTTTTGTAAATGCGTCCTGCAAGCGTGGGAAGTACGCTTACAAGGAAGTTCAGGGAGGCTGGGAAACTTTTTTTTTTTAATTTTTTTTTCACAATGATCGCGCTGCTTCTCACAGAAGCAGCTGATCATTGCTGGGGAGCTAAGATCAACGAACGGGAACGTTTTTTTCCCCGTTCATTGACCTCCGGGGCGAGCGGGCGGCGGCGTGCACAAGCACGTGCGAGCGGGAGCGCCGGGGTGGGGGTGCGTATATCTACTCTACGGGTGGGGAACTGAAGTCAAAAGGAGCATAGATATACTGTACCCGGGCGGCGAAGTGGTTAAAATATCATAGCACACATGCACAAAGTCCAGTCCAGCAAGAGTCCCAACCAATCTGGTATTGTGTATATCTCAGAGGTCTATAGGAGCAGTTTATGAAGCACCACCACTGCACCCTCAAGATGGAGCACTCACCCTTATATATTGACCCTGTATGAGATTGGGTCCACAGCGCCTCTGGGATAATCAAGGCCTCCCCCATGCCTGCCACACACTCTCGATAGAATGATAAATAAATTGGTTGCACATGGTGCAACATGAGCAGCCCCAATTGCTAGGCAGCTGCCTAGGGCCTGTAGAAAGTCTAGGGGCCCGGTTTATGCTAGCCCCCACCAAATCTTACTAAAAAAAAGCCAGGTGACCATCAGCGGTGAGCAAAAACTGCTGTTTTGCCGAAGGACTCATTTCATCTAAAGGGGCCCATACACTGGTCAATTTCAGCCATCGATCGATCAATCGATTCTATCAATTCCCCATTCGTTCGATTTGTGACTGATTTTGATCAATTTCGATCAATTTGATCTATCTGACAGGATGGAAAATCTGGGTCGATCTGCTGCTGGCAGCAGATGGATGGCCCATGGAGTTGCATTGGATCTAATGGTGCAATAATGCATTTAGATTAATTTCCAATAGATTTCATTCTGAAATCTATTGGAAATCTGTTCCTAGTGAGTGGCACACATCAGATAGATTCCTGTCAAATTGGACTTGACCGGCATCTGCCAAAAATGTATCTGATAGTCGAATCTGCTGCAAATCTATAAGTGTATGGCCACCTTTAATCCTCATACACAAACTCAAAAAAAGGCTTTTAAATGCACAATTATCAAACAACTTGAAGTTGGACAACTTTTGTCAAGGAGTTATCACTGATAAGAGGCGACCAACAACTGATAAGACGCAGCTCATGTCAATCCAACTGTTGGATTGACTTGACAAACGACTGAGAGAAGTTGTATCCAACATGGCAATGGCCTCAATTCACTAAGCTTATCTCCTGTCTTTAATAACATTTCTAGAGTTATCACCATGGTGGTGAGGCATGTAGTATTCAGGAAACATTTTACCTCAGGCACACCTAAAGTTAACTCTTCTGTCTTTAAGTTAAGGTGAGATCTCTAAAGTTAACTCTTTAATCCTTAGAGTAACTCCAGAATTCTAAAGTTAAAGACAGGCTGTTAATTAACTGCTTGTGAAAAGAACTACAGAGGAGGTAACTTAACTACAGAGGAGATAACGTAAGGAATGAAGAGATAAGATAACCACTGTGTGGAGGTAAGTTTCTCTTGCCCTATATTCTCCAGTATGATCTTGGTGAATTGAGGCCAATGTGTACAGAAGTCTGCTATGACTTTTCAATGACTCCCATTACTAACTAGAACATATTAGTCGTTCACCAGTTGAGTAACAATATGTAAGTTTGTAGTTGTCCGTCAAGTCATACTGTGGGTATAATAGTTGTTTGCACGCCAAGACATAGCTTTCCAACTTTATTTAATCGTAGTTGTTTGTAAAGTTGTTTATAGTAAAAGACTTTTGTTAAGCGTGTGTATGTAGCTTTATTCCTTATCTGATACTTACCAGCATGTATAACCACTCAACAGCCAAGAAAACCATTGTTAATCCAATTATCCTGATCGGCCCTAATGAGGGCAGTTCCAGCAGTAGGCTCACTGACGCTATGAGAAGAAGCCAGACAATCTGTAGTTCAAAACAAAGTGACCAATGTCATTACAATACAGCATTTATATCTATTTATAAAGCATTTGATATGTTAAAGTGGATCCGAGGTGAACTTTTACTCATTGCATAATTGTGTTCCTTTCCTATTGTTTATAGGGCATTCCTCAAGCCAAATAATTTTTTGTTTTAATACTCTAATTATAGAGTAAACTAAACAAGCCACGCCCACAGGTTTTCAGAGAGCCTTGGCAGTAGCAAGGGCTCATGGGAGCTCAGTCTGGGCAGGAGGAGGGGGAGGTGTTACTAGCCATTGATTTCAGAGGCAGAGGGGAGGAAGAAGGAGGAGAGGGGATTAGGCTGATGGCTCAAGATGCAGATAAGCCTGCCTCTGTGTAATGTTTACAAACAACATGGCTGCTGTCATTGTATCACAGGAAGAAATAGTCATATTCTATTAAAGCTGTTTGGAGCTAGATTTGCTGTGTAAACCATCTAAACTTTAGATAAGATATATAGACAAGTTACTTGTTATAGTTAGTTTTTCATCTCGGATCCGCTTTAATGGCTTTTGGGAGTGAGATTGAAGCAGGGGGACGTGGAAAGAACAAATTGAAGCTTGTGATGAGCAGATCGATGGTGGGACAAGTGCTGTCAATGTTGTAATTACGCCCTTATTTGGTTTAGACTCGTTCTTGGCTGATTCTCTAAAGATCTCCAGAATTTGAGGACAATGTTCCTCAAAGAACTTTCATAACGTGATGTTCTGTAGAGCCAGAATAGTTGTAGCGTTTCCTTTTGTATCTATACAGCTTTTGTAAAAAAAAACAGTTCCTTCAAGGAACTCCAAATTCTCATTTTACTTTGCCAGTGAAAATTAGGAAAATGTGCTTTTCCAAAAGTTCTCTGAAACTTTACATTAGGTAAGATGGAATATTCCACTTTGTTGTCTCTGTAGTGGGGGGAAGGAGGGGGGTGGAGGTGGTCCTGTGGGCGTCTCATCTAGAAAACCAATTTGGTTATTTTAGGACAGAACTAGAGACAGATGTGTTTGCATTGTACTTATGTCTGGTGCAGAAGATGGGGACAGCCGATACAGAAATCATAGCGTAGTATGGCTACAGAGGCGCCAAAAGGATAAAAGAATCTAAAAAGTTTAAAACATGAGGAGGCAGTGGTGAACTAACCTCCTCCGAGCAGACACAAACATTGCCAATGTGCTTGTCAAATACAAGTTAATTTACATACTTCGGGGGATAGTATTAAAAATGTTTCTGTACCGTGTTAGCCAAACGATATATGTAGGTGGAAAAAAACAAAGTCTTGTAAAAGTAATACCTTTTAATGGCTAACTGATAAAGTTAAATAATGCAAGCTTTCTGGGATCTAGTCCCCTTCTTCAGGAATATTCTATAGGCATACAGCTAACATCCGGAAATATGCCTGAAGAAGGGGACTAGATCCCAGAAAGCTTGCATTATTTAACTTCATCAGTTAGCCACTAACAGGTATTACTTTTACAAGACTTTGTTTTTTTTCTACCTACATTGCAATGTGTTTTGCAGGATTTGGCAGGGTTGGGGAAGTAATGCGGGGCAGTGATGGTCCCATGAGCCCAAAGCTCACCCCCCCCCCCCCCCCAAAAAAAAAAGCAGAGTATTGTACCATACGTCCCAACTTTTAGA
This sequence comes from Hyperolius riggenbachi, assembly GCF_040937935.1. Lineage (NCBI taxonomy): Eukaryota > Metazoa > Chordata > Amphibia > Anura > Hyperoliidae > Hyperolius > Hyperolius riggenbachi. Next base: position 8,887,856 of record NC_090655.1, on the reverse strand, counting down.
GATGAGAAAGAGGGACACTTAAACCACACCCCTGTCACACCCCTGATCATGCCCTTGTCACACCCCTAATCACGATTCACGCATACCATAAAAATTTCATAAGAAAAATATATTGTTTTATAATTCAAACCACACTGGTACTTTCTATCCTGGTTTATTTTCCTTCATAGTAACATTTTAAAATTAGTAATATATCAATTTAAAGGATGGGAATAAAGTTTAGAGTCAATCAAACACATTTTTTAGTATAGAAATATTTACATTTACATAGAAAGAGGGACAAAGTCCTGAAAGAGGGACAAATGATGAGGAAAGAGGGACAGGGCTCCCAAAGAGGGACTGTCCCTGCAAAAGAGGAACAGTTGGGAGCTATGTTGTACTATATTAGCCAACAGTAAAAGCGAGAAGTTTTCAAACCGGATGATACCATTTATTGGCCAACTTAAAAAGTCTGATGAAGGCATAATAGCCGATAGCTTGTGCTTATATTTTTGTAAGTTAGCCAAAAAATGGTATCATCCTGATTTTAAAACTTCTTGCCAAAAAAAGAGAATTTCAAACTTTTTAATTTCTGAAACTTTCATTCTTCGAGGGAACCTGAAGTGAGAGGTATATGAAGGCTGTCCTATTTATATCCTTTTTAAACAATACCACTTGCCTGGCTGTCCTTACTCCTGCTGATCTCTTTGGCTGCAGTAGTGTCTGAATCATGTACCTGGAACAAGCATGCGGCTAATCCAGTGACACTTCAGTCAGAGCAACGGATCTGCTGCATGCTTGTTCAGTGTCTAAGACTAAATGTATTAGAGGCAGAGGATCAGCAGGACAGCCCTGCAATGTGCATTGTTTACTGCAACACACACAATTGCTCACTACCAGTTCAAGCAAATTCCTACCTTTTATCTGGTCAGCAGGCGCCAGTCAGCCAATCGGGTGTACGGTCATACACGCACCCTGGCCCCCGGCCAGTGAGCGAGACTGGGGCCCCTGGCTGTCGTGCGAACTAGTGTTTGTAATGTGCATTGTTTAAAAGGCAATCAAGACGGCAGCCTCCATATTCCACTCACTTCAAGTTCCCTTTACTTGAAAGCGGGACAAAGAGGGGGAGTCGGGCAGATGTCTTAAAAAAAAACAAAAAAAAAATTCTTGACTCCAGAAGAGTTAAAGAGGAACTCCAGTGAAAATAATGTAATAAAAAGTGCTTCATTTTTACAATAATTATGTATAAATGATTTAGTCAGTGTTTGCCCATTGTAAATTCTTTGAAATCCCTGTTTTACATTCTGAAATTACATGGTTAAATTTTTACTGCTGGCAAGTGATGTAGATGCTGCATGCTTTTTTGGCAGTTGGAAACAGCTGTAAACAGCTATTTCCCACAATGCAGCAAGGTTCACAAACAGGAAACTGCCAGAAGTACCACAGTACTCAGTTTCCTGTGGGAGTTCTTTCACCACAATATCAGTCACACAGCCCCCCCTGATGGTCCGTTTGTGAAAAGGAATAGATTTCTCATGTAAAAGGGGGTATCAGCTACTGATTGGGATAAAGTTCAATTCTTGGTCGGAGTTTCTCTTTAAAGGATTTTTTTTTCCCTTGGGAAGTTCCATATAGAGAGGTAGAAGCTATGCTCATCGGTGTTGCAGGGCGGATCTTTCGCAGTTCTGCGGACCTTGCCGCTCATGTCTCTTCTGTGGTGAAGGGAGTAGAAGGAGACTTGACAGCTACAATATACGGAATGCGGCACTTGGCAAAGGAAACCTCTGTGGCAAATTTTTAAGCCATGATTGGGCTGATTGTCTGTTTACAAGCTCTGCTGGCCTTGCTAATAAATTATGACTAAGGCTGTTGGATTTCTTGCAGCGAGTGAGACAAGGCTGGCAGCCGCAGAGGGCTGTGAGGAAATTGCTGCATTGGGTATCGGTGGACGAGTCAGATAACAGTCAGAGGTCACCTCAGCACTTTTCACAGGCTGTGACTAAGACTCCTGAAGTATGTTTAAAGGACAACTGAAGAGAGAAAAATATGGAGGCTGCCATGTTTATTTCCTGTTAAACAATACCAGTTGCCTGGCAGCTCTGCTGACCTATTTGGCTGCAGTAGTGTTTGAATCACACCAGAAACAAGCATGCAGCTTATCTTGTCAGATCTGACAATAATGTCAGAAACACCTGATCTGCTGCATGCTTGTTCAGGGGCTATGGCTGAAAGTATTAGAGGCAACGCATGTATGCAGTAATCAGAACACATTAGAAATAAACTGAGGGGGCATCTAGTGGGTAAATAGTAAATTACACCCTAATACATTACACTACATGCAAATACATGCATCTCCCATTAAAATGAACCCCTTACCTTCCCCCACTCTCCTATAGTTAACAAAATACAATATTTGTATAATCAGTAGCTTGTGAAAAAGAATAGACTTCTCATGTAAAAGAGGGTATCCCTTTTGCATGAGAAATCTATTCCTTTTCACGAACAGACCATCAGGGGGCGCTGTATGGCTGATATTGTGGTGAAACCCCTCCCACAAGAAACTCTGAGGACCGCGGTACTCCTGGCAGTTTCCTGTCTGTGAACCTTGTTGCAATGCATTGTGGGAAATAGCTGTTTACAGCTGTTTCCAACTGCCAAAAAAGCATGCAGCAGCTACAACATCACCTGCCAGCAGTAAAAATGTCACCATGTAATAAATGTCAGAATGTAAATCAGGGATTTTAAAAGATTTTACAATTGGCAAACACTGACTAAATCATTTATACATAATTATTTTTTATTACATTATTTTCACTGAAGTTCCTCTTTAAGGCTGTAGCTCTGCCTCTCGTCGCATCAATCCCAGCTGATTGCCACCTCTCTATCTACCTTCACTGAGGGGGGCGGGGGAGAGGCGGAGATCTGCGGTGGATTGACGCGCATGGAGGCAGAGCTGCAGCTCAAAGCTCTGCCTCCCTGGGCAGCAAAATCCACCACCAAGCAAGTCGTGGATTTTTGCCCTGTGATTAGGGGGTATAAACCCCTCGTTTTCCTGCGGGGATGCGGCGGTTTAGCACTAGCTATAGTGCTTAACATAAATAAAAGTGAAAAGCATGGATTTTGACTCGCTTCATAGTCTCTTTAAAATGCATTTAGAATAAACTACCGTATATACTCGCAAGCAAGCCGAATTTTTGACCCCCCAAAAGTGGGCCAAAAGTTGGGGGGGTCGGCTTGCTTGCGAGTCATGGGTGGATAGGTGCTGTCCCTCCCCGCTCCCCCCGCGGCTGCCGCTGCTATTACCTTAAGCGGCGCCGCTTCCTCTATCCCCGTCCTCCTCCGGTAAGTAACTCATTCACAGCAGCGCGCCCCCCGCTGCTGTGATGACGCAGGAAACCATAGAGAGCGGTTCCCATAGTAACGGCATCGCCGCTACAGGAAGCCGCTCTCTATGGTTTCCTCGTCATCACAGCAGCGAGAGGCGCGCTGCTGTGAATGAGTTACCGGAGGAGGACAGGGATAGAGGAAGCGGCGCCGCCTAAGGTAATAGCAGCGGCAGCCGCGGGGGAGCGGGGAGGGACAGCACCTACCCACCCACCTACCCACCCATACTGGGGCACTATGCTAGCTATATGGGGCACTATGCTAGCTATATGGGGCACTATGCTAGCTATATGGGGCACTATGCTAGCTATATGGGGCACTATGCTAGCTATATGGGGCACTATGCTAGCTATAATGGGGCACTATACTAGCTAAACTGGGGCACTTCACTAGCTATACTGAGCACTATACTAGCTATACTGAGCACTATACTAGCTATACTGAGCACTATACTAGCTATACTGAGCACTATACTAGCTATACTGAGCACTATACTAGCTATACTGAGCACTATACTAGCTATACTGAGCACTATACTGGCTATACTGAGCACTATACTGGCTATACTGAGCACTATACTAGCTATACTGAGCACTATACTAGCTATAATGAGCACTATACTAGCTATACTGGGGCACTATACTAGCTATACTGAGCACTATACTAGCTATACTGGGGCATTTTACTAGCTATACTGAGCACTACCTACCTATACTGGGCACTATACTAGCTATACTGGGACATACTGGGGGGATCACGCGGCCAGCGTTTCCTACCCCCGGCTTACATGAGGGTCAATCATTTTTTCCCTTTTTTTGGGGTAAAAGTGGGGGGGTCGGCTTACATGCGGGTCGGCTTGCTTGCGAGTATATACGGTAATTCTTTGCAAAGAATACCACCCAAAAGAAAGCGTAATTAGTGGTGAAAAATATAGATCATTGTGTTGTGATCAATAGTGATAAAGCTATTGGTGAATGAAAGGGAGGAGCACTGAAATGTGAAAATTGCTCTGCTCCATAACAGGGGGGGACGGGGGGGGGGGGGGGGGACCTCAGTGGTGAGGTGGTTAAAGAGAACTGCATCAAAATGTCATTTTGCGGAGTTTACATTTTTTTTTATCAATTCTTTAAAAACTACAAAGTCTTTTTTAAAAAAAAAATATTTTGGATTGTTCCCACTATCCACCCCTTTTTTTTTTTTTTTTAATTAACGCAAAAAAGAAAATCCTATACAACGACCACATTCAGAATTTTGCACAACGTGCAAAATATACAAATGGATTATGCAAAATTACATTTCAAAATTGTAATTGCATTTAATCAAAATTGCAAAATTGTATGTGAAATTTTGTGCAAGCGAAATCAGCCGCAATAATCTCATCACCAGTCACAGTATCAAATTAGTAAGAGAAGATTTTTAGCTCCAGATAAAAAAAAATAAAAAAAATATATAAAAATAAAAATAAAAAAAGGTTAATTTGAGCACTTTGATGACCAGGATATTGTTGTAAGTAACAATATAACCTAAACTGCACTATAGTAAAGCAACCACAAGATGTCACTGTCTGTAATGTGCACTGATGATTTCTATGGTATTGTGAAATCCTGTATTCACCATGTGTTCATCTCTGTTCTAAGTAAGCTGCATTTTCTGATGGTGGTGTGTTTTTCTTCAGTAAAGAGTTCCAACTGGTTATACCGGGTAGTGATGCTCAAATACCCCTTTTTAAAATTCGAGTTTGGTCGAATTCGAATAGTAAATTATTCGAGGTCAGTCGAATATTCAAGTCGAATAATTTTTACTATTCGATTCGACCTCGGACTTCGAGCTCACTATTCGAGTCGGTATTCGAGCTAACTATTCGAGCTGACTATTCGAATTGGCCTTAAATAGCTTCCAACACTTGTTTTGAGGGTGAATGATGCAAGAAACCTCTTTTTTTCCAAGTAACAACAGCAAGTGATTATGTGGGGATGTTCCTTTAAAAAAAAATGTGGAAAGAGAAGTTGTGTCCTTAATTTTGTCCAGTAGTGTTACTGTATATACTTGTTCTTCTTCTTCTTTATCTTTCTTCTTCTCGATCTTCTTCTTCTATATTGTCTTCTTCTTCTTCTTCTTCTTCTTCTTCTTCTTCTTCGTCTTCGTCTTCGTCTTCGTCTTCGTCTTCGTCTTCGTCTTCGTCTTCGTCTTCTTCGTCTTCGTCGTCTTCGTCTTCTTCGTCTTCTTCTTCGTCTTCTTCTTCGTCTTCTTCTTCGTCTTCTTCTTCGTCTTCTTCTTCGTCTTCTTCTTCGTCTTCTTCTTCGTCTTCTTCTTCGTCTTCGTCTCCAGTCAATGAGGCAGGCAGCTCGCCGTGACATAATAGCCCTGGTACCTAGCGGTGATACCAGGGCTGTACACAGGAGGTCCCAGACAGCGGTCGTGCAGCCCACATTGTGTCCAATACACAACTGGGACAACACAGCAGCAGCAGGAGGAGGTATGGAGGAGCAGTGTGAGTGTGGCAGCAGGTAGGCAGCGTGACATAATAGCCCTGGTACCTAGCGGTGATACCAGGGCTGTAAATAAACACAACCAATATAGCTATTGTTTGACGTAATAGCTGGTGGCAGAGTGGCAGCAGAAGGTAAATCATCTGTGTACCCTGGCAGTGGGAAACACAGACAGACAGCAGCAGCAGGAGGAGGAATGGAGGAGTAGGCGAGCAGCTATTGTTTGACGTAATAGCTGGTGGCAGAGTGGCAGCAGAAGGTAAATCATCTGTGTACCCTGGCAGTGGGAAACACAGACAGACAGCAGCAGCAGCAGCAGGAGGAGGTATGGAGGAGCAGTGTGAGTGTGGCAGCAGGTAGGCAGCGTGACATAATAGCCCTGGTACCTAGCGGTGATACCAGGGCTGTAAATAAACACAACAGGAGGCCCCAGACAGCGGTCGTGCAGCCCACATTGTGTCCAATACACAACTGGGACAACACAGTTTTCAACCCGGGCACCTCAGAAAAATTAAACCTTTTTTTTTTTTTTAATGGTTTGTTTGGTTTTTGGTTTTGCAACCAATATAGCTATTGTTTGACGTAATAGCTGGTGGCAGAGTGGCAGCAGAAGGTAAATCATCTGTGTACCCTGGCAGTGGGAAACACAGACAGACAGCAGGAGGAGGAATGGAGGAGTAGGCGAGCAGCTATTGTTTGACGTAATAGCTGGTGGCAGAGTGGCAGCAGAAGGTAAATCATCTGTGTACCCTGGCAGTGGGAAACACAGACAGACAGCAGCAGCAGGAGGAGGAATGGAGGAGTAGGCGAGCAGCTATTGTTTGACGTAATAGCTGGTGGCAGAGTGGCAGCAGAAGGTAAATCATCTGTGTACCCTGGCAGTGGGAAACACAGACAGACAGCAGCAGCAGCAGCAGGAGGAGGTATGGAGGAGCAGTGTGAGTGTGGCAGCAGGTAGGCAGCGTGACATAATAGCCCTGGTACCTAGCGGTGATACCAGGGCTGTAAATAAACACAACAGGAGGTCCCAGACAGCGGTCGTGCAGCCCACATTGTGTCCAATACACAACTGGGACAACACAGTTTTCAACCCGGGCACCTCAGAAAAATTAAACCTTTTTTTTTTTTTTAATGGTTTGTTTGGTTTTTGGTTTTGCAACCAATATAGCTATTGTTTGACGTAATAGCTGGTGGCAGAGTGGCAGCAGAAGGTAAATCATCTGTGTACCCTGGCAGTGGGAAACACAGACAGACAGCAGCAGCAGGAGGAGGAATGGAGGAGTAGGCGAGCAGCTATTGTTTGACGTAATAGCTGGTGGCAGAGTGGCAGCAGAAGAAGGTAATTCTGTGTACCCTGGCAGTGGGAAACACAGACAGACAGCAGAAGGGCAGTACACAGCAGCCCACTGTAGGTGTAAATGTGTGGCTGCAGGCGACGTAATAGTCAAAGTGAACCAGGCTGGCTTAGTGAGCAGGAGCCAGGAGGTGGTAAAGGGTGGTAAGGCACATTAACGATGGTTCCGGCAGCCAGTTCATGTCCCCCTCTCGCCGACAACAGGGGCCAGGAACTCTCCTTCCACCCACGCCTGGTTCATCTTGAGAAACGTCAGTCTGTCCACAGACTTGTGAGACAGACGTGAGCGTTTCTCGGTGACCACGCCACCAGCTGCACTGAAGCAGCGCTCGGACAGCACGCTGGAAGGGGGGCAGGACAGCACTTCCAGGGCGTACTGCGCCAGCTCGCTCCAGATCTCCATGCGCTTGACCCAATACTCCATGGGATCAACAGGGGCATCGCTGTCAAGCCCGCTGTACGACCCCATGTAGTCAGCCACCATGCGGGTCAGGCGCTGGCTGTGACCGGAGGAGGATGCTGCTGCATGCATCTCCTCTCTAGTCACTGCTACCGGAGCCTCTACAGTCCTGTAGAGCTCGTGGCTGAGAGACAGCAGGTCTGTGGGGCGCTTGCTGCTGCTGGATGCAGGCACCTGCTGCTGCCTCTGTGCTGGCTGCTGGACAGTGGGGGTGGAAGGCTGGGGGAAGGCTTCCTCCAAGCGCTCAACAAGGGCCTGCTGTAAGCTCCTTATTTGTTGCGCTGGGTCTCCTCCTGCAGGCGGCAGGAACTGGCTCAACTTCCCCTTGAGGCGTGGGTCCAACATCATGCTGATCCAGATGTCCTCCCTCTGCTTCATCTGGATCACCCTGGGGTCCCTGCGCAGGCACGTCAGCATGTGCGCTGCCATTGGGAAGAGGCGGGCCACGTCTGCTGGCACATCGACGTCAGTGCTGTCCTCATCCTCCTCCTCTGCCGCCTCATCCTCTCTCCACCCCCGCACCAACTCAGCTGCGCTGTGCTGATCCCCCTCATCAGCAGCCAGGTCAGGGACCTCCACCAAGTCCTCCTCCTCCTCCCCCTCAGAGGTGGACTGCGCAGCTGGTTGCCGCTCCTGCTGGTCCAAGGCTGCCGCTCCCTGTTCCAGCAAAGCATCGAGGGCCCTGTTCAGCAGAGAAACCAGGGGCACCCACTCGCAGACCATAGCATGGTCCCTGCTCACCATGTTTGTGGCCTGCAGGAAGGGAGCCAGCACTAAGCACACCTGCTGCATGTGCCTCCAGTCATCATCGGGGACGATGGACGGGAAGTTGCTGGTCTTGTCCCTTCTCTGAGCTGCGGAAACAGTGGCCAGGGCAAGGTACTGTTTGACAGCGCGCCTCTGTTCAACCAGACGCTCCAACATCGCCAGGGTGGAGTTCCAGCGAGTCGGAACGTCAAGGATCAGCCGATGGCGTGGCAGATCCAGCTCCTTTTGCACGTCTTCCAGGCTCGCACAGGCTGCAGCCGAGCGCCGGAAGTGACGCACAACATTCCTTGCCGTTTCCAGCAGTTCGCCCATCCCCTGGTAGGTGCGCAGGAACTTCTGCACCACCAGGTTCAGCACGTGGGCAAGACAGGGGATGTGGGTCAGGTTTCCCCTGTCTATTGCGGCAACCAGATTGGCCCCATTGTCGGCCACCACCTCTCCGACTCTGAGGCCTCTGGGGGTCAGCCAAATCCTCTCCTGCTCCTGGAGTTTGGCCAACACATGGGTTGCCGTCAGCTTGGTCTTCCCAAGGCTGACCAAGTGCAGCAGCGCTTGGCAGTGGCGGGCCTTCACGCTGCTGCTGAGGCGGGGGGTTTGGCCAGGTGTGCCGGAGGATGGCAGAGGATCGGAGGAACCTGCTGCAGTTCCCCTGAGCCTGCGGGGTGGCACCACCCACTGTGTTGCTGCTGCTGCTGTGCCCGCTGCTGCTCTCCCATCCTCACCCCCTTCCACCAAGCTGACCCAGTGGACAGTGAAGGACAGGTAGCGGCCTGTCCCGAAGCGGCTGCTCCAGGAGTCCATGGTGACGTGGACCCTTTCACCAACCGCGTGCTCCAGCCCTCGCTCCACATTGGCCATCACAAAGCGGTGCAGTGCAGGAATGGCCTTGCGGGAGAAAAAGTGTCTGCTGGGGAGCTGCCAGTCTGGGGCTGCGCAAGCAAGCAGCGCACGAATGTCGCTCCCCTCCTGCACGAGCGTGTACGGCAGGAGTTGGGAGCACATGGCCCGTGCCAGCAAGCCGTTCAGCTGCCGCACGCGACGGCTGCTGGGAGGCAGAGCCCTAACCACCCCCTGGAAGGACTCGCTCAAAAGGCTCTGGCGTGGCCTTTTGCTGACACGGGAATCAGCAGACACAGCAGAGGAGGCCACTGAGGACTGGCTGCCAGAACAGGCCTCAGTGTCGGCGGCAGGAGTTGCAGAGGGGGGAGGAGCAGTGCGTTTCCGCACTCCTGCTGGTGCTGCTGGAGGAGCAGGAGGGCGGGTGGCTGCTGTTGCTGCTGCTGAAGGCTGTGCAGTGATGGGTGTGGTGCCACTGCCAGCACCAGATGCCTTCAGCCTCTGGAACTCCTCATGCTGGTGGAAATGTTTAGCCGCAAGGTGGTTGATGAGCGAGCTGGTGCTGAACTTTAAGGGGTCTGCACCTCTGCTCAACTTCCGCTGACAGTGGTTGCAAGTGGCGTACTTGCTGTACACAGTGGGCATGGTGAAAAAGCGCCAGATTGGTGACAGAAACATCCCCCTACGGCATGGAAGCGCTGCTGCCTGTCTCCCTGTGGTGGTTGGGGGGGGGGGCTTGGGTGCGGCTGGTGGTGGTACTGGCTGATGCTGCTGCTGCTGCTGCTGAGCCTGAGACACCAGCAGGCTGTGGGACGCTGCCAATGCTTGCAATGATGCGCCTCCTTGCAAGGCCCACAAGCGCATCCTCCTCCTCCTCCTCAGAGCTGCTGAGGACGACATCCCCTGGAGGTGGTGGCACCCAGTCTCTGTCTGTCACCGGGTCATCATCATCATGCCCCTCCTGAAACATGTCCTGCTGGGATGATGACCCCCCAAACTCCTCTCCTGATGCATGGATGGGACGCTTGACTGTCGCCACAGTCTTGCTGTCCAATCCCTCCTCCCCCAAAGTGCCCATTAGCATCTCCTCCTCAAAATCGCCAACAACAGCAGACAATACCCTGATGGTGCCTGGGGTAAAAAGACTGCTGAGTGACAGGTCGGCGACTGATGGTGAACTGGCCTCCTCCCCAGGCCCTGCTGGGCGGCTGCTGCGAACAGGGGTGGTGGTGGTGGTGGTGGTGGTGGTGAGGGTGGAGGCCTCGGATGCAGAGCTGATGGCGGGCTGCTCATCCTCCGTCATGAGTTGCACCACAGTGTCTGCATCCTTTTCCTCAATGGGACGTTTCCGACCCGGCTGGAGGAAAATGGGAGCAGGTGCTACACGCTGCTGCTGCTGTGTCTCTGCAGCGTGAGTTGCAGATGCTCCTGCTGGGCGGCGTCCAAGGCGTCCACGGCCAGTGGCTATGGGAGGAATGTTAGCCACTGACGCTGCTGCTGCTGCTGCGGAACTGTGCATGGTGGCGCGCCCGCGGCCGCGGCTTGCCACAATGCTGCTCCCTCTCCTCCTGATTCCCTTGCTGCCCTTCCCCTTGCCCAAACCGCGCTGGCTGCAACTTCCAGACATCTTCAATGTTTTGGGCGTATAGACAAAAGTTTTTTAAAAGGGCGGGTGAAAAGTGGGGTACTTTAATGGAGTGGGTTGGTTGGTGAGGTGACTGAGTGAGTGTCCCCTAGTACAGTAAGTAGTAACAGTCAGGAAGTACAACTAGCAGTTACAATAATCAGTAGTAATCACAAGTAAATTTAGTGTGTGTACACTCAGACAGTGAGTGCACGCACGCAGGAGCTAGTAGCCTATGAACACAGTGACTGAGTGTCCTAGACTCCTAGTACAGTAAGAGTAAGTAGTAACAGTAAGTAGAACTAACTAATTACAATAATCAATCAGCGATCAGAAGGAAATGGAGTGTGGGTGTGTGTACACTCAGACAGTGAGTGCACGCACGCAGGAGCTAGTAGCCTATGAACACAGTGACTGAGTGTCCTAGACTCCTAGTACAGTAAGAGTAAGTAGTAACAGTAAGTAGAACTAACTAATTACAATAATCAATCAGCGATCAGAAGGAAATGGAGTGTGGGTGGTGTGTGTACACTCAGACAGTGAGTGACCGCACGCAGGAGCTAGTAGCCTATGGACAGTGACTGAGTGTCCTAGACTCCTAGTACAGTAAGAGTAAGTAGTAACAGTAAGTAGAACTAACTAATTACAATAATCAATCAGCGATCAGAAGGAAATGGAGTGTGGGTGGTGTGTGTACACTCAGACAGTGAGTGACCGCACGCAGGAGCTAGTAGCCTATGGACAGTGACTGAGTGTCCTAGACTCCTAGTACAGTAAGAGTAAGTAGTAACAGTAAGTAGAACTAACTAATTACAATAATCAATCAGCGATCAGAAGGAAATGGAGTGTGGGTGTGTGTACACTCAGACATTGAGTGCACGCACGCAGGAGCTAGTAGCCTATGAACACAGTGACTGAGTGTCCTAGACTCCTAGTACAGTAAGAGTAAGTAGTAACAGTAAGTAGAACTAACTAATTACAATAATCAATCAGCGATCAGAAGGAAATGGAGTGTGGGTGTGTGTACACTCAGACAGTGAGTGCACGCACGCAGGAGCTAGTAGCCTATGAACACAGTGACTGAGTGTCCTAGACTCCTAGTACAGTAAGAGTAAGTAGTAACAGTAAGTAGAACTAACTAATTACAATAATCAATCAGCGATCAGAAGGAAATGGAGTGTGGGTGTGTGTACACTCAGACAGTGAGTGCACGCACGCAGGAGCTAGTAGCCTATGAACACAGTGACTGAGTGTCCTAGACTCCTAGTACAGTAAGAGTAAGTAGTAACAGTAAGTAGAACTAACTAATTACAATAATCAATCAGCGATCAGAAGGAAATGGAGTGTGGGTGTGTGTACACTCAGACAGTGAGTGCACGCACGCAGGAGCTAGTAGCCTATGAACACAGTGACTGAGTGTCCTAGACTCCTAGTACAGTAAGAGTAAGTAGTAACAGTAAGTAGAACTAACTAATTACAATAATCAATCAGCGATCAGAAGGAAATGGAGTGTGGGTGGTGTGTGTACACTCAGACAGTGAGTGACCGCACGCAGGAGCTAGTAGCCTATGGACAGTGACTGAGTGTCCTAGACTCCTAGTACAGTAAGAGTAAGTAGTAACAGTAAGTAGAACTAACTAATTACAATAATCAATCAGCGATCAGAAGGAAATGGAGTGTGGGTGGTGTGTGTACACTCAGACAGTGAGTGACCGCACGCAGGAGCTAGTAGCCTATGGACAGTGACTGAGTGTCCTAGACTCCTAGTACAGTAAGAGTAAGTAGTAACAGTAAGTAGAACTAACTAATTACAATAATCAATCAGCGATCAGAAGGAAATGGAGTGTGGGTGGTGTGTGTACACTCAGACAGTGAGTGCACGCACGCAGGAGCTAGTAGCCTATGGACAGTGACTGAGTGTCCTAGACTCCTAGTACAGTAAGAGTAAGTAGTAACAGTAAGTAGAACTAACTAATTACGATAATCAATCAGCGATCAGAAGGAAATAGAGTGTGTGTTGTGTGTGTACACTCAGACAGTGAGTGCAGTGCGCACACGCAGGAGCTAGTAGCCTATATGAACAGTGACAGTGAGTGTCCCTACGGGTACAGTAAGAGTAAGTAGTAAGTAAGTACAACTAACTAACAATAATCTATCAGTAATCAGAAGGAAATAGAGTGTGTGTACACACAGACAGTGAGTGAGTGCACACACGCAGGAGCTAGCTAGTAGCCTATAAACAGTGACAGTCAGTGAGTGTCCTACTCCTAGTACAGTATAACTACAATACTATTAGTAAAGGACAGCAGAAATACTGGTATAGATGAGAGAAATAAACAGAGGACAGCTGCCCACAGAGGCAAGGCCCCCCTGAGGCCTAAACCTGTAAGCTTGCAGCAGCTGCCTGTCTCTAATGTAACACACAAGCTACTAACTAAAATACAATGTCTATCTAACTAACAACAATATAGGTGTATATGGCAGGTGTAGGTGAGCAAAAACGCTAGGTAAATGATCACAATAGAGCACTTGCTAAGCCAAAGCACAAAGGAGCAACTCTCTCTCTGTACAAGTCTCAGGCAAGCATGGAGAAATGGAACATGGCGGCCGCTATTTATAGGGTAGGGGCTGGCCAGGGTCCCCCTCTGTGATTGGCTGCCGTCAGAGGGCCTGGGAGCCCTCTGATTGGCTCTAAGGACATCAATCTGGGCTATGACGCTATTCGAGCTCGGTACCGAGCTCGAATAGCGCCGGGTTGCTCGAATAGCTCGAATAGTGAATGGGCTATTCGAGTGTACTCGGATAGCCCATTCGAATAGCTACAGCTATTCGGAGCTCGAATACCGAGCTCGAATAGCTGAAAAAGAGCTCGAATATTCGAGCTACTCGAATATTCGAGCTCTGCTGAGCACCACTGATACCGGGTGCCTTATCTGCATGTACAATACACTAAGCTCCCAGGGGCGGAGCAATAGGGGTTGCAGAGGTTGCGACTGCATGGGGGCCCTTGGGCCAGAGGGGCCCTCCCTCAACTTCAGAATTAGCTTTCTATTGGTCCTGTGCTCATAATTATCACTTCTATAGATACTTTGAATAGTAGTAATTATTAACTAGATGTTTCCCATCCCCTTCTTGCACCTCTGACACTGTAGTTGCCATCGGCATGTTTTGGTGCGCCGTATCAATTATGTATAGAGTGCTTGGGGGCCCCATTGTAAAACTTGCATCGGGGCCCACAGCTCCTCAGCTATGCCACTGTAAGCTCCAGCAGTTATTGGATGGTGCATAGCAAGGAAATGAGCAGCGCTACTTAAAAACAGACTTGTTTGTGGGCCCACAGATGGACTTACAATACAATACAATAACATTTCTATAGCGCTTTTCTCCCATAGGACTCAAAGCGCTTAGGCTCTCTCAGATTCAGTAATTGGTAGTAGGATGAAGTATTCACACAACAAAAGTTATATTTCTGCAAATGCCAAACTGAACAGGTGGGTTTTCAGTCTGGATTTAAACACGGCCAGGGATGGAGCTGTCCTGATCTGTTGAGGTAGGGAGTTCCAAAACGTAGGGGCAGCATGACAGAAGGCTCTGGGACCAAAAGTTTCCAAGTGGACTCTGGGTATGACTAGATTATTAGAACCTGTGGATCTGAGAATGCGGGGATTACTACGCAGCTGCAACATATCTTTCATGAATTCAGGACCTAGATTATTCAGGGATTTAAATGTCAGTAGGCCGATCTTGAATAGGACCCTCCATTCTATAGGTAGCCAGTGAAGGGAGTGCAGGACTGGCGTTATGTGGCAGTGACGGGGTTGGTTGGTTAGCAGTCTGCAGCAGTATTCTGTATCAGCTGTAGGCGGTACAAGACCTTTTTTGGAAGGCCAGTGTAGAGAGCATTGCAGTAGTCCAGTCGGGATGTGATGAAGGCGTGGACTAAGGTTGGCAGATCTTCTGGGGGTATGAGGTGCTTGATTTTTGCATTGTTCTTCAGGGGAAAATAGGATGATTTCACCACAGCAGAGATTTGGGTTCTGAAGTTTAAATCCCCATCAATTAGAAATCCCAGGCCACGCACATGATCAGAGCTGCGTAGATCCGTGCCTCCTATTCCCAGTGGTGAAGACTGCAAGTTAAGTTGTTTTGATATCATGCTCTGCCCTCCAATCAGAAGGACTTCAGTTTTGTCTGCATTTAGTTTCAGCCAGTTGTCATTCATCCATTGCTGTAGTTCACGTAAGCAGGCGTTTATAGTTAGAGTTGGGTCTGTCACACCAGGCTTGAAGGAAAGATCTAGTTGGGTGTCGTCTGCATAGCAGTGGTATGTCAGGCCATGTTTTTGGATTAGTTTTCCCAACGGTAGCATGTAAATCGTGAAAAGCAGGGGAGAGAGGATTGAGCCCTGGGGCACCCCATACTTAAGTGATACAGGGGTGGACAGGAAGGGCCCCATAGACACTTTGTGGGTTCTGCCACTCAAGAAGGATTGGAACCACTGAAGAACTATGCCATCAATGCCGCAGTATTCCTGTAGCCTGTTTATCAAGATGTCATGGTCAACTGTATCAAAGGCTGCAGAAAGGTCTAGCAGTATGAGGATCGAGCACTCTCCTCTGTCTCTTGCCATGAGCAGGTGGTTGCATATTTGGATGAGGGCAGTTTCAGTGCTGTGGTGTTTCCTGAAGCCAGACTGGAATGGGTCATAACTGTTGTTTTGTAGGATTTTGGCTTCTAGCTGGAGGTATACAGCTTTTTCAATTAGCTTGCCTAGAAAGGGGAGGTTAGAGACAGGTCTGTAGCTGGTCATTGCATCTGGGTCCAGGGAGGGTTTTTTTGAGGAGAGGCCTGATGATTGCTTTCTTCAGTAAAGCAGGAAATATCCCTGATTGTAAGGAACAGTTAACAATTTTGAGGAATACCGGTACGAACAGGTCAGGGCAGTTCAACATGAACTGTGTTGGGCCAGGATCCAGGTCACAGGTAGTTAGGCGGAGGTGAAGGAGGATGCTTGATGTGACTTCTTCATCAATTTCTTTGAAGTTTGACCAAGGTGTTACATTGTCTCTGCTAATTGTCTTCAGCGCTATATTAGGCTCAGATGCTGTAAGTTGGATGGCGGACCTTATAGCGGAGACTTTGTCTGTGAAGAAATGGGCACATTGGTCACAGAGGTCCTTTGAAGACTCGATATTAAGTTTTTGACATGCTGGGTTGCAGAGTTTTTCCACTGTGCGGAACAGTTGGGCTGGTTTGTTAACTGCATTTGCAATCTTTTGTGATAGAAAGGATGATTTTTTTTCCCGTGATTACCTTTTGAAGCTCTTCAAGTGGAGGATTAAGGCATGTTTGTCTTCTGGGGACTGAGATTTGCGCCACAGTCTCTCAAGTTTTCGGCCTTGTCTTTTCAGCTCTTTTATGGCGTTATCAAACCACTGTGCATGATGGTGTGGAGTAAGATATTTGGTGCGCAGAGGAGCAATGGTCTCAAAGGTGGAGGACACACATTTGTTGTATTTAAACACCAGAGTATCAGACTTCTTTGGTCTGTTATGTCTGTCCGCAGGCTGTTGTGACCATGTTCTCACCTGTTGTATAGTAATCCGCTGCCGCCCCAGTCGCAGATTCTGACGCTTGCTGTTGCTTTCCGCAGGTCCTATCTGGCTGGATAATGTCCGCTGCTCCGGCGCTGAGAGCTCTCTGATAGAATGTGAATCCAACGGCTGGGGAGTCACCGACTGCAAGCATTCCGAGGACGTAGGGATCCTCTGCTCCACCACTCGGGTACAGGGAACCGTGCCGCCTCAAGCCATCACCACACAGGTAACCGATGTATTCCATAACACCAGATTATACCATGCCGTCACCACACAGGTAACCGTCGTGCACCATAACACCAGATTATACCATGCCATCACCGCACAGGTATCCACTGCACACCATAACACCAGATTATACTATGCCATCACCGCACAGGTAACCGCCGTGCACCATAACACCAGATTATACCAAGCCATCACAGCACAGGTAACCGCTGTAAACCATAACACCAGATTATACCATGCCATCACCGCACAGGTAACCGCTGCACACCATAACACTAGATTATACCATGCCATCACCGCACCGGTAACTGATGTGCACACATGTGGTCCTCAAAAAATGGGAACAGAGCCTGACTGCTTCAGAAAACAGGACTGCATTCCACCCAGTGGGTCAGAGAGCTCAGAGAAGCTCTTTTGCATAGATAACTGTTCTTTAACTGTACTGGAAAACAATACGAGACTCTTTCCTTTGCTACTAATATTCTATGTCTTAGCTGTACTACACATACAATTCATTATCGTATACGTTTATTTTCGCTTCAGGTTTGCATTAATGGAGTTTAGCAGTTGTGGTACTATGGTGCCCCTCAAGGACCTGTCACCCCAGGCATCCACCTGGTGGGCCTATACCTGAAAACGGCCCTGCCCCTGATAATGAAACCTGCCATTATGACAAGTCCGTACTTACACAGCACAGCTTATTCAAGCGCCTGTTTGACACATTGAAGTCTTTATTGTGGCGTTGATGTGCTGCTCCGCGGTAGGACAATCCTGCCTGTTTTCACTGCAATTTTGAGGTTGTTTTAATTGCTGTTTTTCAACCACAGTCTAAATTTGTCATTTTATGGATTTACTTTGATCTGTGTAATACAATCCGGTGTCAGTGGTGAACATTCCACAGTTGTGCAGCAACATTCAGCTCACTCAGAAGCAGGCATAAAGGAATACAAGATTCATTTATTTCCCCCAAACCAATAGACATGTTCAAGCAGGGGTCCCCAAACTTTCTCGGTCAAGGGCCAGGCCGACATACCTCAGACTGCTGTGGGGCCAAGACATACATAAAATCAGGGGTGTAACTAGAAATCACTGCCCCCCCCTGCAAAACTTTGGATGGGGCCCCCCCTTCCTTCTAACCCGCCCCCTCCCTCCCTCCCTCGCTTTCTGCACAGGTAAACTGAGAAACAATGTTATCCAGTTGGCTAGTGCACACTTGGATGTGTTTTCCCCATGCAGATAAAAACAGACAGCAGTGAAGCACTGGGAGCATTTTCTCTATCAGTTACATTAGCTTCTGTAATAAAACGTGCATGTTTTCACACATACAGACACACATGGTGTGCAGAAAATGCATACAGAAAACCGACAGACACCTTTGCTCCCAGCTTCAGCTTATTACACTCACTCTGTCCATCTCTGATGGAGCAGAACTGGCTCTGCAGACTCCTCCAGCATCACTACAGTACATAGCACTTGGGGAGGGGTAGAGAGGTTGGGGGCGGGGCTCTGCAGACTCCTCCAGCATCACTACAGTACATAGCACTTGGGGAGGGGTTGAGAAGTTCGTGGCTGGGCACTGTACACAAGACCCTGCTGCACACTGAATAGGGACTGTCTACAAATCTTTGTCTACAAAACTTTGTAAGATTCCTTATCAGTTAGCGTTGTCAGTCTCTCAAGACAGGGAAAAGAAACTTCTCCCTCCATGGGCCTCATTTCGTCTGCTGGGCCCCCCTGCAGCTGCATCCTTTGCAGGGTCTATTGTTACGCCGCTGCATAAAATGATGTTGAAAAACATTGTATTGAATCTAGGTATTGATTCCCCCCAATCATGCCCGGAGGAGAACTCCCAGCTGCAGCCATTCAGTCATGTGGCGTCTGAAGAACGTCTTTGTGCACCAGACAGTGAAGCATACCCAGGTGACAACCTGCCATCCAATTGGACAGCAGTGTCACCTGATGCAAAATTGGAAGCCAGCGAATGACTGGTCACTGGCTTCTACAGTATGTGGATGGGTGGTGCCAGCATTGCTATTGTATATGCAGGCTACTGATATTTACATGTACCGTGAGCCACATCTATAGGATTTTGTGTTTGAGGGCCAGTGAAAATGCCTGGGGGGCGGGGGAGCGCAGTCAGCCGTAGTTTGAGGACCACTGCGCTAAAGCAAACCTGAAGCAAAAATAAACTTATGAGATTATTAATTGTATGTGTAGAACAGCTAAGAAACAGAACATTAGTAGCAAAGAAAAGTCTCCTATTGTTTTCCTGTACAGGAAGAGTTAAGACATTTTGGTTGTTATCTATGCAAAAGAGCTTCTCTCAGCTAAAAAGCCAAGAAACAGTGAGCGACAGCTTGAGATAAGGTTTTACTGCAGGAAAGTTCAAAGGGTCATTTTTTCTGTTTTTTTTATATAGTTTAAAATACAGAGTGGATTGTAAACTGCAACTGTGACAGAATGATTCAATGTTTAAAAAAAGAAAAAAAAAAGGCTATATAACTCAAAATAAAAATTAGACTCTTTTCTTTGCGACAAACGTTCTAGTTATTATCTGAACTACACATGCAATTCATATATCATAAGTTGGTTTTTTTGCTTTAAAACTTATAAGTTATAACAGGTATATCGTCTGTAAATTTAAAGAGGAACTGTAGTGAAAATAATTTAATTAATAAAATTACTTTTTTGTTATATTTATAAAATACTTAGTCATGGTTTGCCCGTTGTAAAATCTTACCTCATCCCGATTTGCGTTCTGACATTTATCACAGGTGGCGACATCTTTAGTCCTGTCAGGTGATCTCTGCGGAATGTTTGTTTACTGAGCGCTCCAAAGCCAGTGAAAATAATGCCTGGTCTTCCAGAATGCTCTGGACGGAGAATTCTGCATAATAAACAGCCTAGGCTAAGCATCACTGGGAAGGCGGGGCCACATAAAGCAATATATAGATCATGGGCGTCCGCAGAAAATTTTCCAGGGGGGGCAAAAAGGGGAAAGCAAAAAGTGGGGCGATGCGCGTAGCGCGTCGCACCGCAAATCTGGGGTGGTGATGCAAAAAATGGGGCTACGTCATGGCCCGCGCCGAAAAATGGGTGTGGTTATGAACCAGAATGTGGGTGTGGTCGTGGGTGGAGACAAGTTTACATGAACTAAGCAATGGTGGGACATTAGATTAGGACAGTGGTGGCGAACCTTTTGGAGGTCGAGTGTCCAAACTGCAAAGTCACTTTACTATCACAAAGTGCCAACAGCAATTTAAACTAAATACAAACGTTTTAACACACACATGAACATTATGGAAAATCCAAGTTGAAAATAAACTGTGAAGGTAAACAATTTCATCCATCCTACTCCTGAAAAATGTATTCATTTTTTTTTAGAACCTCCCAGTTTCATTTTCTGTTTTAAAAAGCGGAAAAAGTAGGTTTAATGCTATTGTCTCATATGACGATGATTCAGCTTTTTCCATAGTCTCGCAGTTAGCAATCATGTGACCCCCAACAAGACAAATTCCCCCCCCCCCCATCAAGACAAATTCAGCAATCATGAGGCCCCCAACATGACCAACTCAGCAATCATGAGGCCCCCAACAAGACAAATTCAGCAATCATGAGGCCCCCAACAAGACAAATTCAGCAATCATGAGGCACATAATCAGACATCATTTCACATAAATAGGCAGAATGCCCCCTTAATATGGTAGACACCTCTCACCTGGCAGCAGTTCCCCAAAATACACTCAATTTGACAGCAGTGGTTCCCCAAAAATAGGTAGCCCCAGGTCTATAGGTGTCCCCAGAATAGGTGGCCAGCGGTATAGATGTCCCCAGAACTGGTAGCCAGGGGTAGAGATGTCCCCAGAACAGGTAGCCAGGGGTATATGTGCCCAGTATATGTAGTCAAAGGTATATGTGCCCAGTATATGTAGGCAGCGGTATATGTGCCCAGTATATGTAGGCAGCGGTATATGTGCCCAGTATATGTAGGCAGGTGTATATGTGCCCAGTATATGTAGCCAGAGGTATATGTGCCCAGTATATGTAGGCAGGGGTATATATGCCCAGTATATGTAGGCAGGGGTATATGTGCCCAGTATATGTAGGCAGGGGTATATGTCCCAGTATATGTAGTCAGGGGTATATGTGCCCAGTATATGTAGGCAGGGGTATATGTGCCCAGTATATGTAGGCAGGGGTATATGTGCCCAGTATATATAGCCAGGGGTATATGTGCCCAGTATATGTAGGCAGGGGTATATGTCGCCAGAAAAAGTAGCCAGGGGTATATGTCCCAGTATATGTAGGCAGGGGTATATGTCCCAGTATATGTAGGCAGGGGTATATGTCCCAGTATATGTAGGCAGGGGGATATGTCCCAGTATATGTAGGCAGGGGGATATGTCCCAGTATATGTAGGCAGGGGGATATGTCCCAGTATATGTAGCCAGGGGCATATGTCCCAGTATATGTAGGCAGGGGTATATGGCCCAGTATAGGTAGGCAGGGGTATATGTGCCCAGTATATATAGCCAGGGGTATATGTGCCCAATATATATAGCCAGGGGTATATGTGCCCACTGCCCAGTATATGTAGGCAGGGGTATATGTGCCCAGTATATGTAGGCAGGGGTATATGTGCCCAGTATATATAGCCAGGGGTATATGTGCCCAATATATATAGCCAGGGGTATATGTGCCCACTGCCCAGTATATGTAGGCAGTGTATATGTCCCCAGAAAAAGTGGCCATGTGTGCCCCAGCAGGAGGAGAACAGCGCAGAGAAGAGGGAGAGCTATGGGCACTCACCTTAGGGGGCTCTCCCTCCCTCGCTGACCCCTCCAGAACGAAGTGTGCAGCGGCTGGGCAACGGGTGGAACTTACTTCATCTCGTCGCACGCGCCGGATGGATTAGCCGCTACTCTGGTCTGATCCAGACCAGAGTGCGGCACCAGAACTTCCGGCGCAGGAGCGAGACGAGGTAAGTTCCGCCCGCTACCCAGCCGCTGCACACTTCGTTCCGGAGGGGACAGCGAGGGAGAGAGAGCCCCCTAAGGTGAGGGAAGGGGGGTGTAACGATCGGTGTAACACAGAGAGGATCTGATTACCGGTGATCTGCAGTATCACTGGGAATACAGATATATACCAGATTATTGATGATCTGCAGTATCACCGATAATCAGATATATAAGCTAACCTCTGGACATCTGAGTAGAGTAAGAGTGTTTGGTGCAACAGTAATACTTTGAGGACTGAGCCTCAGGAACAAGTTCCATACAGCAAGGAGTACTGCACAATTACAGATTCCTTCCGTAGACCTGGACTCTCCCCGGGGAGGAGTCAGGCTGAAGGTAGGAAGGACAGAACGGGAGTGACACCCTGGAGGGGGTGTCACTAACACAGTGGTTCCCAACCTTTTCCGGCCCGGGGAACACTTTCTGACCATATTTTTCTCCGGGGAACGGCGGGGGGCGCGCGGGTGTTTGCGCGACCTAGTGGACAGTGCCGTGTGTAGCAGGCTATGGGGGGGGGCTGGGGTGCGGCTGCATAGCTAGCATAGTTGCCCCAGTATAGGGAGTTTAGTTGCCCCAGTATGGTTAGTATAGTTACCCCAGTATAGCTAGTATAGTCCCAGTATGGATAGGTAGTGCCCCAGTATAGGTAGGTAGTGCCCGGTATAGCTACTATAGTGCCCAGATAGCTAGTATAGTGCCCAGATAGCTAGTATGGTGCCCAGTATAGCTAGTATAGTGCCCAGCATAGCTAGCATAGTGCCCAGTATAGGTAGGTAGTGCCCCAGTATAGCTAGTATAGTTGCCCCCAGTGTAGCTAGTTTAGTTGCCCCCAGTGTAGCTAGTTTAGTTGCCACCAGTATAGCTAGTTTAATTGCCCCCAGTATAGCTAGTTTAATTGCCCCCAGTGTAGCTAGTTTAGTTGCCCCCAGTGTAGCTAGTTTAGTTGCCCCCAGTGTAGCTAGTTTAATTGCCCCCAGTATAGCTAGTTTAGTTGCCCCCAGTATAACTAGTTTAGTTGCCCCCAGTATAGCTAGTACAGTTGCCCCCAGTATAGCTAGTACAGTTGCCCCCAGTATAGATGCCCAGGAGGGGGGAAGCAGCGCTAGAAGGAGGGGCAGTGGAGGCAGTGGTGGGGAGGGGGGAAATATCCCCCCCCCTCCCTCACCTGGGACCCCTCCTTCTGCCTCTCTCCCCCTCCATTTATCGGTGGCAAGTGCGGGGCGGCTCGGCGGCGGGGAGACATGCGCAGACTTACCACTTCTGCGTTCCAAGCGCCGGCAGCGTCATGTCGTCAGATCTCCGCCTTCAATGCCGCCCACTGTGCTTCCTGATTAGCGGAAGCACAGTGGGCGGCATTGAAGGCGGAGATCTGACGACATGACGCTGCCGGCGCTTGGAACGCGGAAGTGGTGAGTAATTCTCCGCGTGCCTCCCCGCCGCCGACCCCGCACTTGCCACCCATAAATGGAGGGGGAGAGAGGCAGAAGGAGGGGTCCCAGGTGAGGGAGGGGGGGGGGATATTTCCCCCCTCCCCACCGCTGCCTCCACTGCCCCTCCTTCTAGCGCTGCTTTCCCCCTCCTGCGTTCTACATACAGTAGGAACGCACGGCACACCAGGCAACATGCCGCGGCACACTAGTGTGCCGCGGCACAGCGGTTGGGAAACGCTGCACTAACAGATCTAGGAACTGCCTCCAACAGTAAGGTCAGTTCTCGAGGTCGGAAAAACCAGGTCGAAAACACACGGACAGATAAAGTACAGATTCAGAAGGCAGAGGCGGAGTCTAAAGTACAGGCAGGGTTCGGCAACAGGGTATCAGAAATATCGAGGTACAAAATCAGGAGGCAGATGCAGAGTCTAAGGACGAGCCGGGGTTCGGCAACAGAGTATCAGAATGGCAAGGTACAGGATCAGAGTTCAGAAGAATAGTCAAGCAGGCAGAAGGTCATAACAGATAATCACAATCAAACTAGTACTTTAGACTATCAATAGAATCTAGCTAAGTGTAAGATTACAGCTCCAGCTGGTCCCGGCACACTTTAGGATCTGACTCAGGTCTGAGTGCTACCACGTAGTGATCGCACGCCAGACAACCAGCAACTGAACACAGGGCCGGATTTGTACTTTTTACCGCCCAAGGCCCATTACCTCCAGCCGCCCCATGACAACAACGTGGTTAGCAGTGGCGGCTCCAGCTTCAGATTTTTTGGGGGGCTCAAAGGGGGCACAAGGGCTGGCAGGCGGGGCTTAGGGGGGAATTTGCAGCGCGCGTCGCGGTGAGAAAAGGGGCGTGGTTATGACATCATGTGGGCGGGGCTAACTAATGTAGTTGTACCAGCTAATGTAGTTACATAAAAAAATATGAAGTAAATGCACATAATGACAGACAGCGTTTCCCCAGTAAATGCACATAAGAGACAGCTTTTCACCAGTAAATACACGTAATGACAGACAGCCTTTTACCAGTAAATGCGCATAAGAGACAGCTTTTCACCAGCAAATGCACATAAGAGACAGCTTTTCACCAGTAAATGCACATAATGACAGACAGCGTTTCCCCAGTAAATGCATGTAATGAGAGACAGCATTTCACCAGTTAATGCACATAATGACAGACAGCGTTTCCCCAGTAAATGCAAGTAATGAGAGACAGCATTTTACCAGTTAATGCACATAATGACAGACAGCCAGTGTCCCCAGGTAGGGCAGCTCAGGCCTGGCTGGTGGTGGTGGGCTGAGGGCCCCAGGGCAGCTCAGGCCTGGCTGGTGGTGGTGGGCTGAGGGCCCCAGGGCAGCTCAGGCCTGGCTGGTGGTGGTGGGCTGAGGGCCCCAGGGCAGCTCAGGCCTGGTAGGTGGTGGGCTGGGGGTCCCAGGGCAGCTCAGGCCTAGCTGGTGGTGGGCTGAAGGCCTCAGGCTTTGGGGGTGGTGGTAGGCTGGGGGCCCCAGGGCAGCTAAGGCCTGGCTGGTGGTGGGTGGGCTGGGGCCCCCCCGGGGGGTGCTCAGAGTCAGGCCTGGTCGTGGTTAGTGGTGGTGCCTGCTGGTGCTAGGCTCAGGAGGACAGCTCAGGCCTGGATGGCTGACTGTCTGGTGCAAAAACACAATATGGCAGTTGGCCAAGCTGGCTGGAGTGAACAGGACAGTCACAGGACACCCACCTTGTCAGAGTTCTGAGTCCTGTCCTCCTGCTGGCTGTCTTAGCTGAGTACAGCCTCCAGTCCTGTGCGCTGTCCGTGGGGGCCTGACTGCCTGGGTCACTGCCACTGGGTGTGACTGCAGTGAGTGCTGCTGTGCGGCGGAGAGTCTGGAGACTAGAAGTCAGTGACATAGTCTGACTGCCTACTGTAGGAGACAACTAGCTGCGCGGGCAGGCACGGAGAGCGCGCTGCATGTCGCGAAAAAAGTAGGCAGTTACAGTCTGACAGGTTTTGGGCCAGTCCATCTCTTCATGGAGGATTCTCAGGGTTTTCTTTGTTTTTAACAGTATTTCCTGTACAGCAGTTTAACTGCCAAAATAGTAAGATACCAGCCGGCCTCCCTTCTCACACTTGCACACTATTTTGTCAATTAGACTTTGCAACTGCTGTTCAGGAAATGCTGTTGAAAACATAGAAAACTCTGAGAATCCCCCATGAGGAGATGGACTGGCCCAAAACCTGTCGGTTCAGTCAGATATTAACTGCCTACTTTTTTCATGATAGTGGTCCTTTAAAGTGCTGCAGAAGATGTTAGCACTATATAAATACATAATAATAATAATAATAATAATGTAGGACATTAGACTATGACTATGGTAGGATTAGATTGTGAGCTCCTCTGAGGACAGTCAGTGACATGACTATGTACTCTGTAAAGTGCTGCAGAAGATGTCAGGGCTATATAAATACATAATAATAATATGGTAGGACATTACACTATGACTATGGTAGGATTAGATTGTGAGCTCCTCTGAGGACAGTCAGTGACATGACTATGTACTCTGTAATGTGCTGCAGAAGATGTCAGTGCTATATAAATACATAATAATAATATGGTAGGACATTACACTATGACTATGGTAGGATTAGATTGTGAGCTCCTCTGAGGACAGTCAGTGACATGACTATGTACTCTGTAATGTGCTGCAGAAGATGTCAGTGCTATATAAATACATAATAATAATATGGTAGGACATTACACTATGACTATGGCAGGATTAGACTGTGAGCTCCTCTGAGGACAGTCAGTGACATGACTATGCACTCTGTAATGTGCTGCAGAAGATGTCAGTGCTATATAAATACATAATAATAATATGGTAGGACATTAGGCTATGACTATGGTAGGATTAGACTGTGAGCTCCTCTGCGGATAGTCAGTGACATGACTATGTACTCTGTAAAGTGCTGCAGAGGATGTCAGGGCTATATAAATACATAATAATAATATGGTAGGACATTACACTATGACTATGGTAGGATTAGATTGTGAGCTCCTCTGAGGACAGTCAGTGACATGACTATGTACTCTGTAATGTGCTGCAGAAGATGTCAGTGCTATATAAATACATAATAATAATATGGTAGGACATTACACTATGACTATGGTAGGATTAGAATGTGAGCTCCTCTGAGGACAGTCAGTGACATGACTATGTACTCTGTAATGTGCTGCAGAAGATGTCAGTGCTATATAAATACATAATAATAATATGGTAGGACATTACACTATGACTATGGCAGGATTAGACTGTGAGCTCCTCTGAGGACAGTCAGTGACATGACTATGTACTCTGTAATGTGCTGCAGAAGATGTCAGTGCTATATAAATACATAATAATAATATGGTAGGACATTAGGCTATGACTATGGTAGGATTAGACTGTGAGCTCCTCTGCGGATAGTCAGTGACATGACTATGTACTCTGTACATATATCCATATAAAGTAGCTGCAGGGAGAAAGTGCTGGTGATCAAACATAGATACAATTAGGTTGATTCATGACATGTTAATGCGCTAAGCCGCATGGGTTAAACCGGTGATCAGGGTAGCGAGCGCTCTTGGCTACGCTGCGCATGCTTCTTTGAAGTACAGTGCGATGGTTTGTAGCACGACCGTCATACTTTACTAGTGCGGCCACTGCTAGATGGCCGCTGCTACATTAAATGTAGTAGCAGCCGCACTAGTAAAGTATCACGGTCGTGCTACATACCATCGCACTGTACTTCAAAGAAGCATGCGCAGCGTAGCCAAGAGCGCTCGCTACCCTGATCACCGGTTTAACCCATGCGGCTTAGCGCATTAACATGTCAGGTATCAAAACAGAGTGAACCAGTGATCTCAGAAGACGTGTAATAATAAAAGGAACAAGTGTGAATAGCTGTGCTAAGGCATGCAAAGACAAATGATTGTGGTCAGAGAAGGGAATCAATTCTACCTGATCAAAATGATGAAAGGAATGACGGGTGGATAGAGATAAGAGATGGAAGCCAGACTACAGGAGGACAGAGGAGAGCACCATGCAGCCCTGTTTTAGTAGCTTCGGGAGTCACTGGCTCCCAGGAAGGAAGAAGGAGGAGGAGGGGGGAGAGAGAGGTCATTCATTCTACAGGGATCAGGCAGGCACAGCGTGATTCTAGTCTGCAAAATGCTTTCTGTTTTGCAGACACTTCTCCTCCCTCCCTTCCCTCTCACAGCGCTGACACACGCACAGATACCTGTATGCTGTGCTGAGAGTAGCCACGTCTTCTTGAATCTGAATCTCCCGGCTTGGCTTCTCTGCTCAGCCCCTCCTCCCTCAGTGTCAGAGCAGAGTGGAAAGGAGGGGAGGGGCGCTTTCCACCGTGCACTGCAGAATGCAGATCGTAGGAGACTGGGGACAGCGCGGCTGCCTGGTGTACAGTCAATGTACGAGTGCGACAGCCGCCCCAGCTTTTCTGTCGGCAGGTTTCCGCCCTAGGAACTGGCCTAGGAGGCCTGTGCGGAAATCCGGCCCTGACTGAACAGCCGGCAGTATATATACACAGACATTCTCCAGCACCTCCCTAAGTGCTGGACCAATGGGAAGGAGCAGAGTCGTCAGCTGACCGACCGGGTCAGCTGACCTTTTTCTGACTGCCATATAAGTTCTGCCTCTCCGCGCGCAGGCGCGTCATTCTGAACCTAGAGGGACTATGAGTCCCAGCCACACCGACACTGCTCCGCAATGTCTCTGCAGGCCCATGAGCGGGGTTGGTCGCACCGCTCACAGCACATGCGGCAGCCTCCCCGCGCAGGGATAGAGTGTCAGCAACGGGGCCATGCGCGCTAACCGACGCGTCAGACGCGGCGGTTTTTCCGCGTTCCGCCCTGCTCTCCATAGAAGCAGCCGCCTTACGCTGAGCGTTATATCACAGTGGGGGAGACGTCCGCCCTTCCCCACTGTGCCCATAGCTCTCTCTCTTCTCTGCGCTGCTTCCCTCCTGCTGGCCGCACGGGCACGCGGCCAGGGGGGGGGGGGGGGGGGCAGCGGGTGGCCAGGGTCGGGCAGATGCCCGGTTTTGCCGTATGTGCGGGCGACCATGAATAGATATAGGAAGTGTTTCTGATGCTGAAACCAAGACACAAAACATCTATATCGGGCTTTTCTCCTGGCGGACTCAAAGCGCCAGATTTGCAGCCACTAGGGAGCACTCTATAGGCAGTAGCAATGTTAGGGAGTCTTGCCTAAGGACTCCTTACTGAATAGGTGCTGGCTTACTGAACAGGCAGAGCTGAGGTTCGAACCCTGGTCTCCTGTGTCAGAGGCAGAGCCCTTAGACAGTGCACTATCCAGCCACCAGGATAATTACTATAAAAGTGGGTACTAGCCTGAATAGTTTACTTCACTCTCTACTGTATGTCACTACAGGTCCTCTTTAACCTTCTGAGTGACAGAAATATGACATTCCTGTGACATGCATTTCTGAACACACCGCCTCAGTCCTCTGCTGGTGTTTTCATGTTTAGAAACCAACCACTTGGCCGCGTTCCCGGAATGGAATAACCGCATGAATAGTTTGACCGACTTTATAAAATGAGAGGCTTCTTGTATGAAAGCCTCCGAGTGAGACCCCCCCCCCCCCATCTCATCACCTCACTCCACCCCGGCCGACTCACTGAGGCGCTGCTGGTGCTTCCTCGCAGGAGACCGCACCAACATACCTCTCCGGCCTGCGGCTTATTAGCCTGTTCAGAGGGCCATAAATAACGAGAAATTGGGAATCATTTTCCTGAAAATATCTGCCTGTACGTTCCGAGGCAGGAGACGGCCGACCTATAGGAGAATGTTTACTCGGTTATTTAATTAAAAAAAAAAAATCCTAAAGGAATCTGAATCTGTATAGACGTGTTGGTAACTACTGGCTTTATATAACCCTTATTTACTACCGAGAACACTAACCGTTATTATGCACAAACTTCACTAAAATGAAACCCTAGACTGTTTATTTATCTGGATCTCCTGAAGAAACTCGAGAAACCTGCACTGGTTTTTAATATCTGTGGCTCTATCAATTTCATATGATCAATTAAAGCAGACCTGAACACCGGACAACCGATGTGAAAATAAAATAATGAAACAAACAATTGTATCTATCCTCCTTCTCCTGAAAATTACTTTTTAAGATGTTCTACAGTTTTATCTTATATTTAAATCTACTTTTTATTTATTTTTTTTATTGTTTTTGCTCAATGACATTCATTGAAGTATGCCAGAGCTAAAATCTATGAACTATTGACCATTTTTTATCTCTTTCCTGCCCTCAGAAGCCATTTTCTGCTAGGAAGGTGTTTTATAGTTGTAATTTCTTATCAGTGAGGGTCACAAGGTAATCTGACCCAGTCCTGACTCAGACAGGAACTGCCACTTACATACCTGATGTTTAAAGTGGATCCGAGGTGAACTTTTACTCATTGCATAATTGTGTTCCTTTCCTATTGTTTATAGGGCATTCCTCAAGCCAAATACTTTTTTGTTTTGTTTTTATACTCTAATTCCCTATAAACTAAATAAATTATGCCCGCAGGTTTTCAGAGAGCCTTGGCAGTAGCAAGGGCTCATGGGAGCTCAGTCTGGGCAGGGGGAGGAGGAGGTGTTACTAGCCATTGATTTCAGAGGCAGGGGGGAGGAGGGAGGAGGGGGGATTAGGTTTTTTTCACAGGCTTGGTGCTGATAGTGCAGATAAGCCTGCCTCTGTGTAATGTTTACAAACAACATGGCTGCTGTCATTGTATCACAGGAAGAAATAATCATTTTCTATTAAAATAGAAAAAAACTGAGAGCCCAATATGGTGTAGTATGTTAAAGACAATTGGTAAGTGGTTTAGTGAGAGAATTTATACTCAAAAACATGGGTTACCATTCAGGCAACCACTCAATAGGCAGGTGAAGAGATTAGACCTGTCCTCACTCAGGATTAAGAAGTCGCTCTCTGTAGTAAAGAAACAGGAAAGGGGGTAGCACTCCCCTCCACCAGGAGTGGACACAGAGGCTCTACACCTGCTATTGACGAAATTCTGTTTTGTCCCCACTTTTATTGCCTGATGAAGCGGGCTGGGCCTGCGAAACGCGTTGCACTGTTTTTGGGGTACCGTATAATAAGTGTATTGATTTATATGAAGACAGGATCTCGTGTCTGCTTTTGGGAGGCAAGCCCACCACTTCCTCCAAGCAATTTTTAAAAATTGTATTGACTTTTATCCTGCTGGCGCCTCTGTTCTACATACAAATATCATTTTCTAGTAAATCTGTTTGCAGCTAGATTTGCTGTGTAAACTATCTAAACTTTAGATAAGATATATAGACAAGTTACTTGTTATAGTTCGTTTTTCATCTCAGATCCGCTTTAAGGGCGGGTGAGATGTCTTTATATACACACATAAGTTTTTGCTCAGAAAGCTCTCTGAGAGATGGCGGTATAATCTGTGGGCAGCGTAACGCAGGCTGGCATGGATTACACCGGCTCTTACCTGCAGAAATGTGATTATCCGGATGGTTCTCTACACGAAATGACTGTTTGTATAAATTGCAGCCTTGATCTTCATTCTCCTCGAAGCCAGACGAGCGATTCTATTTATCCAAACGCAGCAAACACAAACATGTTCTTAGGCAGCGGCGCTGAAATCCCACCTCTCTGTTTTCCAGCGACGTATTTACCGTTTCATTACCCGTCTGCCGTGTTCAGCTGGAAACCAGAAAATCATTAAAACTGTGTTAACTTGTGTGTACGAATGCAGCGAGGGGAAGAAGTATATGATCCCCTGCTGAGTTTGCTTGTTTGTCCTCTGAACAAGAAATGACCAGCCTATAATTGTAATGGTGGGTTTATTGGCGTTGTGAGAGATATAATAACAAAAGAACCTTCAAAAACCCCCAGTGCCCCACTAAGTCTAAGCTTGATGTACATTCTAATGGGAGCAGTGGCGGCGCCAGGGGGGTGCTTTGGGTGCTGAAACACCCCCTAAAATTCTCCAAGCACCCCTAAAGCACCCCCCAGCGTGAACTGACTTTTGGCGTCTTATAGACGCCATGTCAGTTCACCGGCAGCAGCAGCAGCTCCGGCAGAGCAGGGCTACCGTAAAATGGTGTCCGAAGCCCTGCTCTGGAGATTTCGAGTCTGCAGTGCAGGGCTTCGGCCGCCATTTTCCCGTAGCCCTGCTCTCAGCGCGGGAGTTTCAGTTGCTGGCTGCAGAGAATCGTGGGAGCTGCGTGCTGGACGGAGGCTGGGACAGGAGGTCTGCTGCAGGTGAGTAAATGTTTTTTTTTTTATTTATTTATATTAGCAGGTGTATTTTCTGATCAAGTCTGCCACATGATTGAAGTGTTGTCTGGTCAAGTCTGCCACTGCCACATGATTGCACGTATTGTCTGGTCAAATCTGCCACATGATTGCACGTATTGTCTGGTCAAATATGCCACATGATTGCACGTATTTTCTGGTCAAATCTGCCGACATGATTAAACGTGTTTTTTGGTCAAATCCGCCGACATGATTAAACGTATTTTATGGTCAAATCTGCCACATGGTTGAACGTATTTTCTGGTCGAATCTGCCGCATGATTGAACGTATTTTCTGGGCAAATCTGCTCGCATTATGTCTATTTTCTTGAGAAAACCTGCACAATTATGTGAATTTTCTGGGGAAAGGGTCACCAAAACTTGGGCCCTCTGTCTTTGCGTTGCACTTTTAAAGGGAACCCGAGGTGAGAATAATATTGAGGCTGCCATATTTATCTCCTTTTAAGTAATACCAGCTGCCTGGCTGCCGTGTTGGTCCTCTGCCTCTTATCCTTTCAACCATAGACCCTGAACAAGCATGCAGCAGGTCAGGGGTTTCTGACAATATTGTCAGAACTGACAAGATTAGCTGCATGCTTGTTGCTGGTGTAATTCAGTTCACTACTGCAGCCAAATAGATCAGCAGGGCTGCCAGGCAACTAGTATTGTTTAACAGGAATAAATATGGCAGCCTCCATATCACTCACCTCGGGTTCACTTTAAATTACAATTAGCTCCACCCTCATCCAGTCATGGCCACACCCATTTTTGCCATGCCGCGGGTCATCAGCTACCCCAGAAGTTGGTCCAGCTCCTGCATAGCACCCCCCTCCCTCCCCCCCAAAAAATTCCTGGAGCCATCACTGAATGGGAGTGATAAGTATTTGATCCCCGATCAATCGGCAAGATTTCAGGCTCTCAGGGAGGGCCGCCGTCCGGGCAGAACAGCCAGTACCGCTGTGTGGGGCCCACACTGGGTCTGGGGCCCAAACAGTGGCTCTGCCCCATGGTCCCCAATCTGCAATTATAAAGCAAATCCTTGTCCTCTTTCTCTTGCCCAGCTGCTGCTGTTCATTACATTGCAGACCTGCAGATCAGCACGGCGTCTGTGTAACAGCTCACCTGATTCCAGCGTGGGAGACCTCTCTTCTCTGCACTCTCCTGCAGCTCTCCAATCATTCTGCTCTGCCTCTGTCTGTCCTCCGATTCTGCATGTCATGTGAGTTCACCCGATGAGCAAGAAGACTGGATTTGCTTTATAATCAAAGTGGCAGAGCCACTGTTCAGGCCCCACAGACCCACATGCCGTGCTGGTCTGAGGAAGAAGGGGAGTAGGGGCCCTGAAGGGGAAGAGCATAGTATGGATACAGAGGCGCCAAAAGGATAAAAGTATCTAAAACATTTAAAACATGAGGAGGCAGTGGTGGTCTTACCTCCTCCAAGCAGACACAAAAATTGCAAATGCGTTTGTCAAATACAACAAGTTTATTTACATACTCTGGGGGCAAATGCAACGCATTTCACAGGTTTGACCCCGCTTCATCAGGAAATAACGGAGTAATAGCAGATGTGGTCAGTAGAAGAGCTGGGCACCTCTGCCGGAGTATGTAAATAAACTTGTTGTATTTGACAAATACATTGGCAATTCTTGTGTCTGTCTGCTTGGAGGAAGTAAGCCCACCACTGCCGCCTCATGTCTTAAAGAGACTCCGTAACAAAAATTGCATCCTGTTTTTTATCATCCTACAA
The DNA here is from genome assembly GCF_040937935.1 of Hyperolius riggenbachi. NCBI lineage: Eukaryota > Metazoa > Chordata > Amphibia > Anura > Hyperoliidae > Hyperolius > Hyperolius riggenbachi. Next base: position 8,854,598 of record NC_090655.1, on the reverse strand, counting down.
GTTCCAAAAGCTATTCTAATGTGTTCTGGCTTACTGCAGCACTTTATACTATCACTGTCTCTGTAATAAATCAATGTATCTTTCCCCTGTCAGACTTGTCGGCCTGTGTCTGGAAGGCTGCCAAGTTCTTCAGTGTTGTGGTTCTGCTATGTACTCCCCCTTCCAGGCCCCTCTATGCACACTGCCTGTGTGTTATTTAGGATTAGAGCAGCTTCTCTCTTCTCTCTTCTCTTTTACAAGCTGGATAAATCGTCCTCTGAGCTGGCTGGGCTTTCACATACTGAAGAATTACAGACAAAGGCAAAGCTGTTTGCAGGAAGAAACAAGCAGCCTGAAACTTCAGTGCATGGGGGAAAGAAACACACAAATTATCTCTTGAGATTCAAAAGGAAGGCTGTATACAGCCTGCTTGTGTATGGATGTATTTTCTATGTGTGGACATACTGTACATCAACCTACTTCCTGTTTTGGTGGCCATTTTGTTTGTTTACAAACAAACTTTTTAAAACTGTTTTTAACCACTTTTAATGCGGCAAGGAGTGGCGAAATTGTGACAGAGGGTAATAGGAGATGTCCCCTAACGCACTGGTATGTTTACTTTTGAGCGATTTTAACAATACAGATTCTCTTTAAAGTATTTAGATTACAGGCACGTGCACAGGGGGTGCTCTGGCTGCCCAGGCACCCCCCTTTTTAAAACCTTCTAAAAAGGCCCCACTCGCGATGCAAAATAAGCCCCACCCCCGACCTCGTTAAACCCCGCCTGCCCGCGGCAAGCTCCGCCCCCGCCTGGGACACTTTCAAGTGAAGAGGCCCAGACAGGAATCCTAGTGTGGCAAACTGACCTCTCCCTCCACCTAGGACCCATACTGACCTCTACCTCCCCTAGCACTCACAGTGACCTCTCCCTCCACCTAGGACCCATACTGACCTCTCCCTACCCAGTACCCACAGTGACATCTCCCTTCACCTAACACCCACAGTGACCTCTTCCTCCTCCTAGCACCCATAGTGACCTCTCTCTTACCCAGCACCCACAGTGACCTCTCCCTCCACCTAGCATCCACAGTGACCTCTCCCTCCACCTGGGACCCATAGTGACCTCTACCTCCCCTAGCACTCACAGTGACCTCTCCCTCCACCTAGGACCCATACTGACCTCTCCCTACCCAGTACCCACAGTGACATCTCCCTTCACCTAACACCCACAGTGACCTCTTCCTCCTCCTCCTAGCACCCATAGTGACCTCTCTCTTACCCAGCACCCACAGTGACCTCTCCCTCCACCTAGCATCCACAGTGACCTCTCCCTCCACCTAGGACCCATACTGACCTCTACCTCCCCTAGCACTCACAGTGACCTCTCCCTCCACCTAGGACCCATACTGACCTCTCCCTACCCAGTACCCACAGTGACATCTCCCTTCACCTAACACCCACAGTGACCTCTTCCTCCTCCTAGCACCCATAGTGACCTCTCTCTTACCCAGCACCCACAGTGACCTCTCCCTCCACCTAGCATCCACAGTGACCTCTCCCTCCACCTGGGACCCATAGTGACCTCTCCCTCCACCTAGCACTCACAGTGACCTCTCCTTCCCCCAGCCCCCACAGTGACCTCTCCCTCCACCTAGCACCCACAGTGACCTCTCTCTTACCCAGCACCCTCAGTGACCTCTCCCTCCATCTAGCACCCACAGTGACCTCTCCCTCCACCTAGCACCCACAGTGACCTCTCCTTTCACCTGGGACCCATAGTGACCTCTCCCTCCCCAGCACCCACAGTGACCTCTCCTTACCCTAGCACCCACAGTGACCTCTCCCTCCCCCAGCACCCACAGTGACCTCTCCCTCCCCCAGCACCCACAGTGACCTCTCCCTTCACCTAGCACCCACAGTGATCTCTCCCTCCACCTAGGAACCATAGTGACCTCTCCCTCCCCCAGCACCCACAGTGACCTCTCCCTCCACCTAGCACCCACAGTGACCCTCCCTCCACCTAGCACCCACAGTGACCCTCCCTCCACCTGGGTCCCATAGTGACCTCTCCCTCCCCAGCACCCACAGTGACCTCTCCTTCCCCCAGCACCCACAGTGACCTATCCCTCCACCTAGCCCCCACAGTGACCTCTCCCTCCCCAGCTCTAGCAGTGATCCTGCCTACCCCAGCACTCACACTGACCTCTCCCTCCCCCAGCACCCACAGTGATTTTTCCCTTCCCCAGTGGCTACCCTCCTGTCCCCAGCAGCACCCACAGGGACCTCCCATCCCAAAAGCAGCACCTACAGTGACCTCTCCTATTGCCAGCACCCACAGTGGCTTCTCCCAACACCCAGCATCCACTCCCTCCTCCAGTAACTACACTGACTTCTCCCAGCACCCACAGTGGCCTACCTTTCCTCCAGCACCCATACTTATCTCTTCATTCCACAGCACCCACAGTGGCCTACCATTCCCCCAGCACCCACACTGACCTCTACCTCCCTTAGCAGCAACTATGCCATTCATAGCAGCACCCATAGTGACCTCCCACCCCCTGCACCCACTATGACCTCTACCTCCTGAGACCCACAGTGATCTCCCCCAAAGGACCCACAGTGACCTCCCTTTCCTCCAGCACCTATACTGACCTTTACTTTCCACAGCACCCACAGTTACTTCTCCCCCCAGCACCCACAGTGACCTACCCTTCCCCCATCAACCACACTGACCTCGACCTCCCCTAGCAGCAACTATGCCATTCATAGCAGTACCCACAGTGATCTCCCACCCCCTGCACCCACAGAAATCCCACCAATATTCAGCACCCACATTACACTCAACCAGTAACCCCCACTATAGCAAGCACCCAGTACTTGCACCAAGCACCCTGCACCCAATACTCACATCCGGCCTCAATATGGCACTTAGTACTTGCATCAAACAGCCACATGACACCCAATACCTGCACCCCTTCACCCTATAGCTGGCACCCAGTACTCACACCTACATTGCACAGTACTTGCACCCAGCTCTGACATGTCACTCACTACTCACACCTGCACACAGCCTCCACATAGCACCCACTCACATAACCAGTACTAGCACCCGAAGTACCTGCACTCAGAACCCACATGACGCACAACACCCACCCATAACTAGCACCCAGTGCAGGCATGGCACCAAGTATTTGCACCTATGTGATACCCAGTACCTACACCCAACACCCACATGTTTCATCTGCAGTAGTTCCAGTTGCACTAAGCCTCCACTTGGTGCCCAACACCCACACCAAGCACTCACATATGACATCCAGTACTTGCACCCAGAACTCAAAAGGGACTGAGTACCTGAAATCAACACCTACATGATGGTTGATACACACCCATACAGCCAGAACCCACATGGCACCCATCATCTGCATTCAGCAGCATGACAATCAATACCCCCCAGCCAGAAACGAGGAAGGGGGGAGGGGCATGCGGGGGAAGCCATTGCCAGACCCCTTTTTTAAATTTGAGCACCCCCCACTTAAGGACCCTCTGCACGGCCCTACTATTGGCGCCTCTGTATCCATACTGCGCTATATCAAGTCCACCCCAGGTGGAGGGGTGTTGCCCCTTTTTCCTCATCTATGGAGATAGAATTCTTAATCCTGAGTGGGGTCAGGTCTAATCTCCCCACCTGCTAATACAGTGGTTGTCTTGGAGGTAACCCTGCTTTGTGAGTATATTTGTATTCACTCTACCAACTTCATCCCATATTACCAGTACATACTACACTATATATGGCTCTTGCTGTGCCTACTCTGTGATCTGAAGGAGGAGAGGTAGGAGATGGTATGGCCCACTCCACATTAGCTAATTGGGAGGAGTATTCTGGCTATTTATTTTGTGAGGGGGCCCAGTAGGTTTGACCAATATGGGGCATAGATGGCAGCAGGGCTCCCAGGTGTAAGCAGATAACAAGCGGAGATTAGGAGCAGCTTCTGTAAATCCCCATACACACACTCAACAGCAGCCTTTTATGCAGCACAATGATCAAACAACTTTTGTTGTTGAAACAAGTTAAACAACCAAAAAAAAAGTTACTAGCTATTGTTCACACAACTGATAAGACGTCAATCCAACTGTTGGATTTTGAAAGGTCTTTTTGAAAAAATTATTTTTTGACTTGTATCCTCTTGTCAATATATACATAGCCTCCCAACTTTTGGAGGACAGTCCCTCTTTGGGAGCTCTGTCCCTCTTTCCTCCTCATTTGTCCCTCTTTCAGGACTCTGTCCCTCTATTTATGTAAATATATATATATATATATGTCTACTAAAAATGTGTTTGATTGACTCTAAACTTTATTCCCATCCTTTAAATTGACATATTCCTCATTTGAAAATGTTAATTTGATGGAAAATGAACCAGGATAAGAAGGACTAGTGTGGTTTGAATTATAAAACAACATATTTTTCTTATGAAATCTTTATGGTATGCGTGACTAGGGGTGTGACTGGGCCGTGATCAGGGGTGTGGCAGGGGTGGGGCTTAAGTGTCCCTCTTTCTCATCTGAAAAAGTTGGTAGGTATGTTTTATAGAACAATTTTGGTGACAATATCCTGTATAAGGGCTTTGCTATTTGCCGCTAAAGTTTACATGGATTTACGCAAAAATGTGAAATTACGGTTCCTGATTACAATTACAGATTAATGATGATATTTTTTTTTTTTTAATTTGCATTACGATTTTGCATCATCATTGTGTATTACGACTGTGTGAAAATTTGTTCTCACCACTAGGGAGGTGATCTAGGTGGTCTGTGATAAGCGATATGTGCGATAGTCGCGGTGCACTGATGCATGGGGAATCTTCTGATTGCAGCACACAAAGAAGATTGAGGAGGTGAGGATCCGGCCCATATCGGCCCGGGCCAAGGCCAGCCTCCCCGTTACAGAGGGCATCCTGGAGGTGAAGCACCACGGCCGCTGGAGGCAGGTGTGTGACGAGGGCTGGACGCTGGACAACAGCAGAGTCATCTGCGGGATGCTGGGCTTCCCTGGGGAGGTGCACGCCAATGACAAGTTCTACAGGTAACCGAGCATGCTGCATGTGTCATCTCACCTTGTGCTGCTATAAACTCTACACAACTGCTGCCGCAGCAAATCTGCTCTCACAGGAAACCACTACCACTGTCTAGAGAGAGTGCAGCCCTGGAAACATCACTCAGTTATCACAAAGGACATGAAGAATGCATTCAAAGTTCTTTAAATTATTTGGTACATTTATTTTCTTAAGTGTTTTTTTTTATTTACACAAAAATCGAAATATTACCTGTGTTTTCATACATGTATAATGTGTGGCCAGCAGGTGTCCCCCTTGAGCTAATCAAGCACAACAGTGGCTTCTCGCCAGGCATTAAAGTGGGACAAAACTCCATATTAATTAAAAAAAATTATAATAATAATCCAATAAGAAATTATTTGGCTTACCTATATTCTTGTTTTTAGTGTTCACTGTCAGATTTAGGAGAAATGTAATATGAAAAAAAAGAAGAAAATATTTCTGCTGGTTTCCATCTTCATAGCCTCTCTGTGATGTCAAAAGTGACATCACTTCTGAAACCCCTCCCATTTTTTCCTCCTTAGCTTTTATGTATTCACTTTTTACTATTATTATTGTCTTTGACTTTCTTGTATTTAGTAACTTTGCCTTCTCCTTTCGTTCCATCGATCTGCGTTCTCCTTTTCTCCCCTTTACCGTTTTATTGTAACATCGGTCTCAATTCACTAAGCAGCTGAGACTAGTCTACTGATGGTTTGGTGTAAATCAGTCACGACAAAAGGGAATTCATTAATAAGTAATTAATTACTGAATGTTTTAGACCTGTTTTTAGACCTGGTCTAAAACATTCAGTAATTACACAATTCACAAAGGCAAACAAGGAGTAACCACGCCCACTTTTTCTGACAGAGATTAGACCAGCTGATTTCTGTCAGTAATGTAATTCTGTGAGCTATTTTAGATGTGAGGATGGAGCTTTTTGAATGAATTATGCAGGAGTGTAATTGTATGCAGAGGAGAGCTCATCAGAGGAGGAGGATGTCAGTCATAGCTGCTCGTATCTTTAGACCTCGTACGGTAATTAGACCTAATTAACAAATGTTTTAGACCAGGTCTAAAAACGGGTCTAAAACATTTAGTAATTATTAGTGAATTCCCTTTTGATGCGACTGATTGCTCGTTTACAACAAACCATTAATAGATTAAAATCATCAGTAGACTAGTCTAAACTGCTTAGTGAATTGAGGCCATTATGGGCTCGATTCACAAAGTGGTGATAACCCAGTTAAAGACTTTAGGCGTGATAACCATTTTTATCATGCCTAAACTCAGTTTAGGCATGATAAGTTTAGGCATGATACGTTTAGATAAGTTTAGATCGCACACAAAGTCCCGCACGCAAAGCAGCGCCATTAAACTCTATGCAAAGTGCACCAGACTTTGCTAGCGCAAAACTTTTGATCAGCTGTGCACTGCGGTGCTAACCCAGTTGGTGCTTAAACTTGTCACGCCTAAACTTATCACACCTAAACTTATCACGCCTAAAAACTTATTACGCCTAAACTTATTACGCCTAAACTTATCACACCTAAACTTATCACACCTAAACTTATCACGCCTAAAAACTTATTACGCCTAAACTTATTACGCCTAAACTTATCACACCTAAACTTATCACACCTAAACTTATCACACCTAAACTTATCACGCCTAAAAACTTATTACGCCTAAACTTATTACGCCTAAACTTATCACGCCTAAACTTATCACACCTAAACGTATCATGCCTAAACAGAGTTTAGGCGTGATAAAGGGCTTTTCACTAGCGTGCTAACTGTTAGCACCGCTTTGTGAATCAGGCCCTATGTCTTTTTTTTTTTCTTTTTTTTTTAGATCCTTAATATTTTATTAAAGGGGCACTATGGCGAAAAAAATTGTAAAATTTAAAATATGTGCAAACCTAGACAAATAGGAAGTATGTTTTTTCCAGAGTAAAATGAGCCACAAATTACTTTTCTCCTATGTTGCTGTCACTTACAGTAGCTAGTAGAAATCTGACAGAAGGGACAGTTTTTGGACTAGTCCATCTCTTCATAGGGGATTCTCAGCAAGGCTTTTATTCTTTATAAAGGTATTCCCAAAAAAGGAATTAAACAACGATGCTGGCCAGTTTCCCTGCTCGCTACACAGTTTTTGGGCAGTTGAACAGAGCAACTGCCATTCACTAAGTGCTTTTGAAAATAAATAAATCCCTGAGAATCCCACATGAAGAGAAGACTAGTCCAAAACCTGTCACTTCTGTCAGATTTCTATTACCTACTGTAAGTGACCACAACATAGGAGAAAAGTGATTTATGGCTCATTTTACTCTGGAAAAAAGTACTTCTTATTTGTCTATGTTTGCACATACACAAATAAGAAGGGAGATAAACACAGAGCTGCAGGTGATGATTTACACACATTTGAAGCTATATTTCTGCTTTCTATCAATCTGAACACATTTTATTCACAATAATACTGCTAGTGAGGACTGTCTCTGTATGCTGGATGTCCTGGACACAGTCCTTCATAGTAATGCCCACAGTGACTTTTCTCTGTCATTTTTTTCTTCACACAAATGAAAAGATGAAGAGAAGCTTTTGTATCTGTAACGATCGGTGTAACACAGAGAGGGTCTGATTACCGGTGATCTGCAGTATCAACGAGAATACAGAATATACCCGATTATTGATGATCTGCAGTATCACCGATAATCCGATATATATTCTAACCTCTGGACACCTGAGGGATAAGAGTGTTTTGGTGTAACAGTAATACTTTGAGTATGGCACCTTAGGAGAAGGTACAGAAGCAGTAAGGAGTACTGCACAGAAGTAAGTTCCTTCCGTATGCCTGGACTCTCCCGGGGGAGGAGCTAGGCTGAGGGTAGGAAGGACAGAGTGTGAGTGACACCAGTGAGGGGGTGTCACTAACAGATCTGGGAACTGCCTCTAACAGTAAGGCCAGTTCTCGAGGTCGGGCAAGCCAGGTCGTCAACACACAGACAGATAAGGTACCAATACAGGAGACAGAAACGTAATCCAATAGACAGGCAGAGTTTGGCAACGGGGTATCAGAATAGCGAGGTACAGAGTCAGGAGGCAAATACAGGGTTCAGGAATGAGCAGAGGTCGGTAACAGGATATCAGAGATAGCAAGGTACAGAATCCGATATCAGGAGGATAAGTCAGGCAAGCAGAAGGTCATAACAAATAATACAGTTCAATATTCCTAATGCTAAGGTGTGAGGTCCGTGATCATCAACACCTTTGGAAACTATGCTAGAACACAGATATGACAAGGTCTGAGTGCTACCACGTAGTGATCGCAACGCCAGACACCAGAAAAATGACCAGCACCCAGTATATATACATCAGCGCTTCCAGCGCCTCCCCTAAGTGCTGGACCAATGAGAAGTGGTGGAAATGTCAGCTGACCGGCTTGGTCAGCTGACCTTCTTCTGGCTGTCATATAAACTCTGCCTCTCAGCGCGCGCATCATTCTGAACCTGTGTGGACTATCAGTCCCAGCCACACCAGTCACGCTTTGCAATGTCTCTGATGGCCTGCACGCGGGGTGAGACGCACCGCTATCTGCACATGCGGTGGCCTCCCCGCGCCTGGTCATACTGTCAGTAGCAGGCCTATGCGCGCAAATCGGCGCGTCAGACGCGGCGGTTTCTCCGCGTTCCGCTATGCCAGCCGCGGAAACAGCCGCCTCATCCTGCGTCCATGCGGCGGCTTTTCCGCGTTTCTTCACAGTATCGCTATTTTCTAGTAATTACTGGAAATATATGTGACATTTAGTATTAATTAATTTTAGTCAACTTTAACAGTTGTTCTTTAAAGTTTAATATGATTTTATTCACCATTTCTATAGATGATTATGGGTAGCAAATTAGTCTTACAAATGTATCACCTGATCAAACTGATCACATGACTCCCCGTGAGTTCTGCTACACAGCTCTGCTCTGAAAGCGACATGCTTGACTTTTTAGTGTTAGCGGACCTTTGTATTCCGTTGCGGGTCGTTCCTCGTCCAATACCCACGTATGAATAAATGTTTGTTTACTTGTTGGCATCATCTGCCAGTCACCTAGACCCCGCGCCCGCGCTCATTACTCACAGAGACAGCTTGAGATGGCATCAACGGATATCAGACAGTCCACACTTCTCCCCAAGGTCCCCTGGAGTACATATTAGGTGTCCTTACCTCGGCGTTTGACAGAGTGAATTTACCGCCGGTGTGGACGGCTGTAGAGCGCGTGGTGTTTTTGTAGGTCAGATGCTTTATGGAGACAGTTTATTACCGCTTCCAGATTGCACAGTCATATTGAGTGCCACGTTCATTATCTGCAATCCTGCAAAGACTGCAATCGCCCTCAAAGACTAATTACACCGTTTACCTCGCGGGGAGAGTCTGTGGTTGGGAATGGGTGAAAAGAATAGGTTTAATTCCTGGATGACATAAACTGGCTATTCTTATGGCCGCTGCTATGTAATTTACTCTTTGTCCTAGTCCTCTTGTTTTCCTTTGGAAGGTTTGATGTTTGTTTGCTAGAATCTCTCCTGCAGTACCATTGCTTTGTTCTATTCACCTGCAAACCAGCGGTATCCGGGGAGATTTGGTTATGCCTGGATATGTCCTGTACACACGTTACATTCTCACCTGAGTAGCAGATAACATCACTTGCCACAAACAGTCTGCAAAATCGCATACATGAGATAAAGGTACCTGGAAAAAAGGGTGCAGGGGATTGCCGCCAGTAAAATATCGCTAAACTTAGCAACAGTCTACTACTGAATGTTAACAGTAAAATATCTGTAATGTTTACCAATCTTTTACTATGGCTAAACCTAACCCTATTCTCACACATAACCCTCCCTCTACCGCTGCCTAACCCTAACACCTCCCCCTCCCCTGACGGTGCCCAACCCTAACTCTTCTTGGTGCCTAACCCTACCCCCCTCCCCGCCGCAAAGCACAGTTTGTGGCAAAGTAGTTCAATTTGGGTGCCGCAATTTGCATCTCTGCAAATCCCTGGCGCCCGCGATTCTATCGGGAGTCTCTAAGTGCCGAAATTTACCCTGCTTGCCGGTAAATGTAACTTCTTTACAGCAATAGGAAATCTGCAATTTGCGGCAAAGACGGTAAATACTGACGCCCACCGCCATGCGCCCAAACTCCCGTTTTTTGCCGCTAGTTGCAGCTTTTACAAAAGGGCGCCTATGGCAGTGCAATATTTTTCATAAGGGCTCCTACGCCCTTTTTATCTGATTTGTGCAAAATCACCTCTGTTCCCCTATGATCGCCAATCCAGGTAAACCTTACAGGAGCCGGAGGTGTGAGACTTATGGAGGCTGCCATATTTATTACCTGTTCAACAATTCCAGTTCCCTGGCAGTCCTGCTGATCTCTTTGGCTGCAGTAGTGGCTGAATCACACACCTGAAACAAGCATGCAGCTAATACAGTCTGACTTCAGTCACCTGATCTACATGCTTGTTCAGGGGCTGTAGCTGAAGGTTTTAGAGGCTGCAGATCAACAGGATGCCAGGCAATGTGCATTGTTTAAAAGGAAATAAATAGGTCAGCCGTTACCTCGGGTTCCCTTTAGGAAAACAGGATTTTTGTAAAATACTCGGGGCCCAATCCAAATCACTTTTTTCTCCTAGTTTTCTCCTAGGAGATACTTTTTCATATTCTGTTTAAAGGATACCCGAAGTGACATGTAATATATGATGAGATAGACGTGTATGTACAGTGCCTAGCACACTAATAACTATGCTGTTTTTTTCTCTCTCTCTGCCTGAAAGAGTTAAATATCAGGTATATAAGTGGCTGACTCAGTCCTGACTCAGACAGGAAGTGACTACAGTGTGACCCTCACTGATAAGAAATTCCAACTATAAAACACTTTCCCAGCAGAAAATGGCTTCTGAGAGCAGGAAAGAGATAAGAAGGGTGAATAGTTCATAGATTTTAGCTCTGGCATACTTCAATGAATGTGTCATTGAGAAAAAACAATAAAACAGTTAAAACTTAAAGTAGATTTAAACATAAAATAAAACTGTGCAATATCTTAACCACTTCGCATCCAGACCTTGTTTTCAACTTATTGACCAGAGCAGTTTTGACAGTTTAGCTATGCCCCTATTTAATCAGAAATAACTTTATCCCTACTTATGACACAGAAATGAAATATATTTTGTTTTTTTCAAGACAAACTAGGCTTTCATTGTATGCCATTTTTTCCATCAAACAATTTTGTTTTCTATGAATTTTAATGGGAAAACAAAGAAAAAAATAGAAAAAACATGTATTTCTCAGTTTTACCAATGCCAGTTGAAAAATAAAAAGTGCTACTGTCGATAAAAAACACACATTTTGTTTGGCTATTCTTACTGCTTATCACAAAACTTCGATTATGTTCCAGTCACAATTTATGGTGAAGATATTTGATTCTGAAATAGTGCTACAAAGTGTGTTTTTCACTATAAAATGAGAACATAAAGTACCTTTAATAGTAAAAATCAATCTCATTAGCTCAGGAAACTTATATTCCCATTCACCAATTAGTGCTGCATCAGAGAGTGCCAGAAATGTGCACAGGAGCAAGCCCAATCCTGCACAGCACTGCTTCTGCTACAAGACGTATATCTACTGACCTGTGGCTTAGATGAAGTCCCAGAGGACGTATATCTACTGACCTGTGGACAAAGTGGTTAAGTCATTTTTAGGAGAAGGAAGATAGATACAATTGTTTATTTCATTAGTTTATTTTTGCCTCAGGTGTCCTTTAAAGCACCCTGCAGTTAAAAAAGTATCAAAAAGTGGGTGAAAAAGTACTGTCAAAATTATTTTGCGTATTTTTTGCTTTCTGATGGTTTAATTTGGACCTGAACTCTTGCACAGGACAGTAGGAAAACGTAGAGAAATTCACCCTGTATGTATTTAGAGAGTTTAGCCTTTCTAATTCCCCCTGATCTGTGTCTAATCACAAGTTGTAATTTGATATGTCAGCTGACTGCCATGGCAGATAAGACAGATAAGCTAATTTGAAAGCACAGGATGTTACAATATGTCTGCTTCCGTGAAAGCAGGAAGTAGAAACACTGGAGATGTATTGCAGGACTTGTATCAGCTGTAACAAAGAAATGTTTTCCTTTAAAAGTTATTGTGCTGTTGCGTATCTTTTAGAGCAGAGAGGAAGTTCTGAGTTCAGGTCCGCTTTAAAAGGCATTTTACTGAGAAGATAAAAATATCTCCTAGGAGAAAACTTAGTAGAAACATTGAATAGGATGGAGCCGCTGGGCTGTAGTCCAAACTCAGAAAACTTCCCTTGTTCCTGTAACTTGGCTGACATCACTGAGGATAATGTCATTTCAGGTACCGCGACCAGCAGAGCGGGAACAGAAAGCAGATTTCAGGCAGATGAATACTCTGGAAAAGTTTTCTCTTGTATAGTTAATGCGGCGGCGATCAATATTGCGAGTACGAGCGGCGAGATGTATTCGCTCTATTAGGGATCCAGCACAACGTGCGTTCTCATAGAATGTCTCCATTCCTCTCAGCGAAGCGACATGTCGGCGAGCGGGGGAGGCGGAGATCTGAGATCACCCAGTGGCTCCGATCATTTTACTATTTCATATTCTTTCCATCTATAACTCCCTGTTTGTCTGAAGCTTCAGGAAAAGAAGATTATTCTATAAATAAATGTGTGTAGTCTGTAGGAATATACGAGGTCTGAGGCGGACATACAGAATACAATATGGATAACCTGCATATTCATGAGTAGGCAGGGGCGTATCTGGGCAATATGGCAAGCACTGAGATTTGGCCCCCTCCCCCCAACTCCCCAATTAGCAGTATCAAGTAGTCCCCCATTTATCAGTATTAGGCAGACAGAGGGGGGGAAGGGCATCCTCACAAGTTTGCCTCAGGCAGCAAATAGTCTAGAACCGGCTCTAGCTACAAGTACCCCATAACGTACTAAAGAAGCAACTCTGGTTCTCATACTGGGTACCTGGGCACTCTGGTGCCTCAGCATTCATCCCCATCCTTTGTGCATTGCCATCAGGTAATCAGGGCCGGCCCGCTCATGAGGCAGGGTGAAACATTTGCCTCAGGCGGCACATCTGGGGGGGGCGGCACCCGCCTGTCCGTGGGTGGGGGGCCGCCCGCCGAGCTGGAGGAGTAGCGGGCAGAAAGGGGGTATTGGGCCTAGCGGTGGGGAGGCCCCTCCCTCGCCTGGGTCCCCCGATCTGCGCTCCCCTCCAGCTGTAAATAGTTAAGTACCAGTGTATAGATTAAGAGGCAACGGGCGGGGATCACTCACCTCTTTCCGCGTTCCACTGACGTCACTTCCTGCAACGCCGCCCACTGTATTGTAAGTGGACGGTGTTGCAGGAAGTGACGTCAGTGGAGCGCACTTTGGAACGCGGAAAAGGTGAGTGATCCCCGCCCGTTGCCTCTTAATCTATACGCTGGTACTTAACTATTTACAGCTGGAGGGGAGCGCTGATCGAGGGACCCAGGCGAGGGAGGGGGGAATCCGACCCCCCTCCCCACCGCTAGGCCCAATACCCCCTTCCTGCCCTCTACCCCTCCAGCTCGGTGGCTCCCCCACCCACGGGGGGGGGGGGTCGATTCTTTTTAAATTTTGCCTCAGGCGGCAAAAAGTCTAGGGCCGGCCCTGCAGGTAATACAACCGCACATGCACCTGCATTACCCAGCAGGTAACCTTTAGTCCCGGCAGCCGTGGTGGAAGTTGGACATTAGAGGAATTTGGGTGGAGCGATGGATTAATGCGGCTTGGCCTGGATAGGCAAGGACATGTTTGTCCAGTTAGTGGGGGTCACTTAAAATCTGGAGGGGGTACTGAGGTGATGCTGCATACTTAAAGGGGGTGTTACTAACTGCAGCCCCCATGTGGGGAAATGTCTATGGGCTCCACAAGATTTGACTCTTTATCCTTGTCATATTCATTCGGGGAAGGGGGGGGTGCAACCTCACTGACTAACTGGAGTGGGTGATGCTACCTAATGGGGGTCACTGACTATTTGGAGGGGGGTTGCTGCCAGAAGGGGAGGGACACTGCGACACTGCCGTCTCAACCACCAGGCAGGTACAAATGTTTGCCTGGAGCGCAGGAGGAGGGAGGGGCGCAGCTGCACTGCGTAGTGAGAGAAGAAATGCCTCTCAGCTCACTCAGGGATCAGATTAAAGCAGCAGCAGCGCCATGACTCGACTCATAACTGATTCACTGATTCATTCAGTTCCTTCAGCTCAATAATTCAAAGAAGAAACCGCAGTAATGAGTAAGTCTTGACTCATAACTGATTCATTCATTCTGAACAGTTCCTTCAAGCAAGTAACTCCTACCTAGCATTCACAGGAACAGAGGCAGAGCTGTCAGAGCTGTAGCCTGGTTGCATGCACTTCCCCCCACTCGTATTGCTGGCATGTCTAAACTCCCCTCTCTCTCTGCTACTGGTAGCTGCATGGATGTAGAGATTGAGTGTAGCAGTGTGTGTGTGTGTGTGTGTGTGTGTGTATTGTGTGTGTGTGTATTGTGTGTGTGTGTATTGTGTGTGTGTGCAAAGCACGCTAATCGCGATCGCTCCAAAACCGCCGCAGTGCCCAGTGATTTTTTTCCACGTTAATCGCGGAAAAATCACTCCCGCAAATCGGCGTTTTGCGATTATAGGTGTGAACGGGCCCTAAGTGTATTTTCTGATTTTCTGGTGAAACACTGCTGCATTACGATTATTTTCAGGGGGGGTGCTTTGGGGCGCCACAGGATTTCTCGCCTGGAGTGACAAAATGTCTAGAAACAAGAAAAGGGGGGTTTTCCCTTTTGAAGAAATGAATGTAACAGTTACCAATATAACACATTTATTTCACCAACCAAATAAAATTAAAATCAATTAAAACCAAGGCAGGCTCCACCCAGGTCCTGTCATCCCAATAAAGAGTAGATAGACAAGGGTAGCCACCTCATATTACTGGTAACCTGGACTGGTTGAGTCATTGTTCGTTTGGTTGAAAAAAGACCTTCGTCCATCAAATTCAACCAGAACAAAAAAAAATAAATAAATACATATAAAAAAATAAAATTAGTCACCACAACCTAAAAATACTAAAATAGACAGTTATACAGTGTTTATTTAGGGGCAGTTATTGGCTAGGCTACTAGGAGGGGGGGGGGGTGCTGCCTTATAATCATTACCAGCTACTTGAGGGGGGGGGGGGGTAGCTCCCTAATAATAAATGGCATTCCGGCAGTTGTCTTGAAAAAAATGTAAAAGTCATTGGGCATGATTCAGAAAGCTTTTTCACCTGTTTTCCTCTGTGTTCACCTTATCTGTTACATTTTTAAGCTTCAAAAGAGCAAAAATATTATATAATTAAGGTAAGAAAAGTAATATTGAAATGCAGTTAATCAGGAACAACTTACTTTGAGTGATTATTTGGCTTGTAAATGTGCTGAAAGGTTATCATTACCACTTAGGTGATAAATAAGTCATTTATGTAACTAAACAGAGGAAAGTAGTTCCCTTTAAGTACCGCACCACTCCAAAATAATAATCAAACATCAACTTTATTCAAAATACGTAAAAACACTTAAAAACCAAAATTGGCAACCATGTCAAAAATACTGGGGTTACATTCAATAATGAAAAAGTACATAAAATCTCCACATAATGTATCAAGAACCAATATTACACCTGTACAAACAAATATGCATAATTATGAACGTCCATATTGCTACCCAAGCAATGTGAAAAAGGGTTGGAAGCGAACCAGCATCACAGAAGTAAAAGACCGTGATGAAAAGTGAACAAGTGAAAAAACAAACAAGGGAGACCAGTACAATTAGATCAGAGTAAAGTGCTACAGTGCATGAAAAAGTCAGCGTTATAACGCTATAAAGAAAGTGCAGTAAATATTGAATAAGTGCTGTGTGCAACAAGTGACAAGCAGCGACTAGCGCTGTGAAGGAGCTGAAGCTTACCTAAGATCTATACGTGGAGAAGGAATGACATGGTGAGCCGACCTGCCGTCGCGATTCGCCGCTTTCCGCAATGTAGCGGCTTCCTCTGGGCATGAAAATTTAAAAGTGATCTCGGAGATATAAGGAGAAGGACCAAAGTGGGCGGGCCTATAGATACACCTATCACATACCGTTTGTGCGCGGCCACGCACAACGGGAAGGCTCTGCAGCGCTAATTAGCGCTGCATCACTTCCCTCTCCTACCACTAGGAATTCTGGGTAATGTAGTCTCCGAGGATAGAATAAGAGGAAATGAATACAAGCTGATGAAAGTGGCGATAGAAGCCACAAATTATAGAGATAATTAAAAATAAAAAAGCACAAGAGATATCGTTAAAACATGGTGTATAAATACACTAAATATATATCAGAACAAAATAACAAATAAGTTTAATGCTATAAATACAAAGACGCCACCAATGTCGCCATCATGTGGTCAAAAACCATAAGTACAATAAACATTTTTAACACAATGTCAAATAGGTTATAATGCATTAGAATACACATGAAAACATATTTTTCCATTAGAGAACTTTTCAGGAGAAGCCACCAATCCCATATAGGAAGGAATAATCGTCTTCTAGGTTCCAGAAAAGGAATTGCAGTCAACTTACTAAAAAACAAACAAACAAACGGAAAATTATTTTATGGTCACGGCTCCTATCAACCAATATGTTACAATCCTTCAATCCCTCAGGAATGCCCGATTGATATGAGGACAGTAGATCCAACAAAAGAAACAATTTTAGACAAGAGGACCACTCACAAAGAGGACCACTCACAAGACCTCCACGTCTCAGGAGCCCCCAAAGACCAACCTAAATCATGTCAAGTGGTGGGGATGAGAAATCACCGCACGAACACCATATGGAATGCGAGGTCCCCTATGCATTCACCAGACCTCGCATTCCATATGGTGTTCGTGCGGTGATTTCTCATCCCCACCACTTGACATGATTTAGGTTGGTCTTTGGGGGCTCCTGAGACGTGGAGGTCTTGTGAGTGGTCCTCTTGTCTAAAATTGTTTCTTTTGTTGGATCTACTGTCCTCATATCAATCGGGCATTCCTGAGGGATTGAAGGATTGTAACATATTGGTTGATAGGAGCCGTGACCATAAAATAATTTTCCGTTTGTTTGTTTGTTTTTTAGTAAGTTGACTGCAATTCCTTTTCTGGAACCTAGAAGACGATTATTCCTTCCTATATGGGATTGGTGGCTTCTCCTGAAAAGTTCTCTAATAGAAAAATATGTTTTCATGTGTATTCTAATGCATTATAACCTATTTGACATTGTGTTAAAAATGTTTATTGTACTTATGGTTTTTGACCACATGATGGCGACATTGGTGGCGTCTTTGTATTTATAGCATTAAACTTATTTGTTATTTTGTTCTGATATATATTTAGTGTATTTATACACCATGTTTTAACGATATCTCTTGTGCTTTTTTATTTTTAATTATCTCTATAATTTGTGGCTTCTATCGCCACTTTCATCAGCTTGTATTCATTTCCTCTTATTCTATCCTCGGAGACTACATTACCCAGAATTCCTAGTGGTAGGAGAGGGAAGTGATGCAGCGCTAATTAGCGCTGCAGAGCCTTCCCGTTGTGCGTGGCCGCGCACAAACGGTATGTGATAGGTGTATCTCTAGGCCCGCCCACTTTGGTCCTTCTCCTTATATCTCCAAGATCACTTTTAAATTTTCATGCCCAGAGGAAGCCGCTACATTGCGGAAAGCGGCGAATCGCAACGGCAGGTCGGCTCACCATGTCATTCCTTCTCCACATATAGATCTTAGGTAAGCTTCAGCTCCTTCACAGCGCTAGTCGCTGCTTGTCACTTGTTGCACACAGCACTTATTCAATATTTACTGCACTTTCTTTATAGCGTTATAACGCTGACTTTTTCATGCACTGTAGCACTTTACTCTGATCTAATTGTACTGGTCTCCCTTGTTTGTTTTTTCACTTGTTCACTTTTCATCACGGTCTTTTACTTCTGTGATGCTGGTTCGCTTCCAACCCTTTTTCACATTGCTTGGGTAGCAATATGGACGTTCATAATTATGCAAAAACTCGGTATACAGAGGCGCCAGAGTAGAGTAAAACGTTTTAAAAACCGCTTAAAAGGAGAGGGGGATGTTAAGGTGGACTCACCTCCCTCTTACAAAAAAAGAAAACTCACTTGAGTCTCAATAAAATAGAATTGTCAAGTAATTTATTCAACTCCACAAATGCAACGCGTTTCGCGGGCGTGACACCGCTTCCTCAGGCAAAAATGGGAGCACAACTGGAATAAAAACAAAATATACACAAAATAACTACCCACAGAATTGCAACAATTGGCGCAGCAGATAATTGGTAGAGAACACATAAAATAATTGCTACATAAAGCATTGCTACAAAAAAAAAAAAAAACATTTTCCGCCCACATAAACACAGGGCTATGCAAACAAGCTTAGATGTCAGAAATCAAATAGCTAAGGCTTAATGCTCCCAGATTAAAGGAATCATTTCATATGTCTCAAAGTGAAACAGTTACATGGTAGAGCTGGGTATAGGCCACGGTCTATTCCCAGATAGCATATAGAGCTTTATATGGACACAAAAAAGGATTAAAATAAACTGCAAGCATAAAGTATAAGATAACTTACCTCAGTGGGTCAAGCAATAAGTTTGAGCGCCTCTGTGTCAGTATGAAGTGAGGCTTGCTTTAAATGGGAAGAGAGGTTAAACTGACAGGACTGAAGTCCAATCAGGAATGTTTGGTAACAGGAAGTATTTGGTAACAGGAGGTGTGAACAACTTTGCACAGGAAGTGAATCTCTCCAGTGGGATAGTTACGAAATCCCCAGCAGTGGCTGGGACATGGGATAACCAGCAATGGCTGGATAGAGTAATGGTCAAGGGCTCTGCCTCTGACACAGGCGACCCGGGTTCAAAACCCAGCTCCACCAGTTCAGCAATTTTTTGTGGCAGCTAGACAATTCATGTAACTTTTAGCCATGGATGTTCGTATAAAGATGTCACTGGGTGTGCACATGTATACATACGGATTCAGGTGTAAACCGGTAAAAATGGTAAAATATAACAGTATGAGTGTTTTTTAAAAAACCATATAAACATGCCAACAGTATATAATAAAAGTATACATGAGATAGAGCATAAGAGGCTGCCAATGATAAAAATGTGAACACAATGTTATTATAAAAATGTGGGTAATGATGATATAAAATAAATAAAATAAAAAAAAAAAAAAAATTAAAAATAAATATATACACATACACATATATATATGTATATACATACATACATACATACACATAAAAAACGTAGACGTATAAAAGTAACATCTATAAATTAATCACACTGGTCCCGAGGAAACCCTACATCCCCGTAATTCTTCCCCTACAGATGATCTAAGAGCCTCCCAGCTGAGTGTGCATGATTCACCAACACAAATTCCAGCTTCTTGTTCAGATCCTTCCCAAACAGCTCAAAACCCCATGGTGGACACTCCCGACATAGTGATCTCACCCGAAACTAATACAATTACACCCTCCAACCCTTCAGATACAGCCCAAGCCGCAAGCCCATGTAGAGATGACAACCTTGACACCACCAGCACTATTTCGGCCTCTTTTTTAGATCTTCCGCCCTCACTGTCCCAGAATACCCTACTACTACCCATGCCCAGCCCCATTGGCAACAGAGTCCTGTTGAAACCAAAAGTCCCCTTGAAACGACCTCCCCCAAGCCCAGAAAAAGAGGATGCAGAGGAAAAGGAAAACAAAGAAAAAAGAAACAGATTCTTCACTTAAATGACACTGGTCCCAAAATGCAGTCCATCTTCAATCTATCAAATCATACCCTAACCATGCGAGAAACAGAACTATTACAGAAGGGCCTCTCATTTTGCCCCACCAATTCATCTAGTATGTCTGAACTCTTCTCAGATTTAAATGCATATATCCGTAAACTTACCCTTAAACGCCACTTTGCCATGAAAAACCAACAAAATCTTGACACTGATACAACCCTGATCATTACAGCTAATGACAACATTCCCATTGTTTCCATAGATCCAGGGGAATTGGCCACAGAAAAATACATTACAACTCAATTAAAAGGAAAGTCTAGGTTCTACCCTACAGGCTCCAAAGGTAACTTTATCCCCACGTTTTATGCCCTGGTTCTTGAGGATTTACAAAAACTCCCCCTAAAACATTCTATCCAACAATCAAATCTAACCCCATCAGAAACTAGAGCCATCAAAACCTTACAGAATAATCATAACCTTGTTATTAAGCCGGCGGACAAGGGCGGAGGAGTGGTTCTACTGAACAGAGCTGATTACCTAGAAGAGGCATACCGACTACTTAACAACACTGATCACTACTCTCCGCTAGATCATGATCCCACTTTCGAATTTAACAATAAACTTCAAACATTCATCAATACGGCTTTTCTAAACGGTATCTTAACAAAAAACGAACGTTCTTTCATTATAAATCAGCACCCCAAAACACCCTTTTTTTACTTTCTCCCAAAAATCCACAAAACACTCATAAAACCACCAGGCCGACCAATTATTTCTGGAATTGAATCTACAACCAGCAATTTATCTCGTTTTCTTGACCAACATCTCCAAACTCATGTTCAGGCACTTCCGTCATATTTAAAAGACTCCCAACATCTCATCCAACTCCTCAAAGATATAAACTGGCAATCCGATTTCCTTTGGTTAACCTGTGACGTCACCTCCTTATACACAAATATACCTCACCCATTTGGACTCACAGCCCTAAAATTCTTCCTAAACCAAAATCCAGATATGCCCATCGCCCAACAGACTTTTCTAATACAATGTGCAGAATTTATCTTAAACCATAATGCTTTTTCATTTGCAGGAAACCATTACCACCAACTAACAGGCACAGCCATGGGTAGCTCATTTGCCCCTTCATATGCAAATCTAGCAATGGGCTACCTAGAATTTCTAAAATTCACTCATGACAACCCCTTTTCATCAAACATAATTTTTTACCGCCGCTATATCGATGACTTAATCTTTATCTGGCAAGGTGACCCCACACGCATTAATTTATTTTTAGAATTCCTTAACACCAACCCTGCCGGACTCCAATTTACCTGTCAATATAACCATAATTCCATAGAATATTTAGATCTCCTACTGTTCACTGATTCCATCCACATCAAAACCAAAACCCACTTTAAAAAGGTAGACGCTAACAATTACATCCACTTTGACAGTCATCATCACCGCCCATGGACAACCAACACACCCTACAGCCAATACAGACGCATACACCGTAACTGCACAGACATTAAGGACTTCCATGACCAATCCAGAATACTTACAGGCAAATTCACTGACCGTAACTATCCACGCAAACTCCTGAAGGATGCCAAACACAGGGCCATGAATACCCATCAACTAGCCCAGACCCAACCCACACAATCAGCCAACCCCTCTGCCCTTTTTCCAAGGTTTATCACCAAATTCAGTATGCAACATAGTGCTATCAGAACCATTCTTCAGTCAAGGTGGGAAATCCTACAGCAGGATCCTTATCTACTCAACACATTACCAAAAAATCCAACACTTACCTTCCGGAGAGCTCCCAACCTCCGGAACCTATTAGCCCCCAGCAGACTTAAAATGATCCAACCCAGTGAACCAAGCCACCACACCAACTCACTACTCCTAGGATCACGAGCTTGTCAAAAGTCCCGCTGCCAGGCCTGTTCCTTTATAACCCAAACAGATTCCTTTCAATCATTTACCACCAATACTCATTACACGATCAAACAAAACATCACCTGTGAAACCAAAAATGTAATATACCTAATATCATGCCCCTGCAAACTGCAATATGTCGGACGGACCACCCAGACCACCAGAACCAGAATTGGGCAACACAAAAGGAACATCATTAATAATTATGCACTCCACAGTGTTTCCCGGCACTTTGGCACCCATCACCAAAACAACCCACACCTATTCACTATCACTTTGATTGAATCTCTACCCTCCAACACCACTAATGTTTTTGAGACTTTGCGGCATAGGGAGATGATGTGGATACAGATCCTCAAAACCCTAACACCAACAGGGCTAAATGAGGTCTTAGAAAAAGTATTTTGATCCCACCTCCCAAGTGTTTAATTATAGGTAAATAGCTCCATCTATACTCCAAACCTTTTTTATGCTTTTAATGGTCCTCTCTTTTATATCTTTCTTACTCTTGACCCCTTTTATGATGTCAAAATTTATAGATGTTACTTTTATACGTCTACGTTTTTTATGTGTATGTATGTATGTATGTATATACATATATATATGTGTATGTGTATATATTTATTTTTAATTTTTTTTTTTTTTTTTTATTTTATTTATTTTATATCATCATTACCCACATTTTTATAATAACATTGTGTTCACATTTTTATCATTGGCAGCCTCTTATGCTCTATCTCATGTATACTTTTATTATATACTGTTGGCATGTTTATATGGTTTTTTAAAAAACACTCATACTGTTATATTTTACCATTTTTACCGGTTTACACCTGAATCCGTATGTATACATGTGCACACCCAGTGACATCTTTATACGAACATCCATGGCTAAAAGTTACATGAATTGTCTAGCTGCCACAAAAAATTGCTGAACTGGTGGAGCTGGGTTTTGAACCCGGGTCGCCTGTGTCAGAGGCAGAGCCCTTGACCATTACTCTATCCAGCCATTGCTGGTTATCCCATGTCCCAGCCACTGCTGGGGATTTCGTAACTATCCCACTGGAGAGATTCACTTCCTGTGCAAAGTTGTTCACACCTCCTGTTACCAAATACTTCCTGTTACCAAACATTCCTGATTGGACTTCAGTCCTGTCAGTTTAACCTCTCTTCCCATTTAAAGCAAGCCTCACTTCATACTGACACAGAGGCGCTCAAACTTATTGCTTGACCCACTGAGGTAAGTTATCTTATACTTTATGCTTGCAGTTTATTTTAATCCTTTTTTGTGTCCATATAAAGCTCTATATGCTATCTGGGAATAGACCGTGGCCTATACCCAGCTCTACCATGTAACTGTTTCACTTTGAGACATATGAAATGATTCCTTTAATCTGGGAGCATTAAGCCTTAGCTATTTGATTTCTGACATCTAAGCTTGTTTGCATAGCCCTGTGTTTATGTGGGCGGAAAATGTTTTTTTTTTTTTTTTTGTAGCAATGCTTTATGTAGCAATTATTTTATGTGTTCTCTACCAATTATCTGCTGCGCCAATTGTTGCAATTCTGTGGGTAGTTATTTTGTGTATATTTTGTTTTTATTCCAGTTGTGCTCCCATTTTTGCCTGAGGAAGCGGTGTCACGCCCGCGAAACGCGTTGCATTTGTGGAGTTGAATAAATTACTTGACAATTCTATTTTATTGAGACTCAAGTGAGTTTTCTTTTTTTGTAAGAGGGAGGTGAGTCCACCTTAACATCCCCCTCTCCTTTTAAGCGGTTTTTAAAACGTTTTACTCTACTCTGGCGCCTCTGTATACCGAGTTTTTGCTGATCTTCTAGTCCACCCTGGGTGGAGGGGTGCATCCCCATCTACTATCTACAGAGAGCGACTTCTTAACCTGAGTGGGGTCAGGTCCTAATGCTCCCCACCTGCATTTAAAGTGGTTGCCTATTGGTAACCCGTGTTTGTGAGTATATATATACATAAAATTGTATTGAACTCTTCATTTTACCTGACAATACTGCACCATATTGGGCTCTCGATTCTCTTCTTGTTTTTAAGCATACTTCCTCCTCTGCGTCACACCTGGGTCACGCTAGAGCGACAGATCGATAGCAGTCCCAATATGGAATTCATAGATGATCGTGCCTCTCATAGGACCTGCCTTTTGGCTCAATTTAAAACTCATAATAATGTACCTACTGATGTCCTGGCGGAGCCAGATAATAATGTACAAATGCCGGACATTGATTTAAAACCGATTTTCCAACAACTTGAGACTGCCCTAAAGGATGAGTTTTTTAACATTGCGGACATAGCTATGCAGCAGACGTATATAGAAGAAAAGATTTCACCAGATGGCATCAGGATAAAAACTCTCTCCACCTTCCCCAAAGACCTTGTCTACAGTGATGAGTGGTATATTTACCTGGAGGTGTGCACAGGGGGGATGATGGAGAGAATCATTACCAAAAGAAAGACCATTATAGAAGAATTACAACCCACGATCAGTAAATTAAAACAAACTATTGCCCTAAACTCAAAAAACAAACAATATCACCCACTTATGTCAAACCTTATCTCCAAAATAAAGAAATTCGAAATAGACACTATAGATAATAAATTAAGAAAACTCAACCGAGATAGACTGGCCTATGCTGAGCATAGAGAAAGGGAAAGAAAGACCAGATTCCCACCAGCCTATCCGACACCTACACCGGCACCCCTAGCACCAGCACTACCGCCACCATTGATGAGTCTAAAAATTCCGGCACCCCAGAATCACATTTTTCCCCTGTACCCACCACCCCACCCTGTCCCGCCACCCACCTTTCCTCCACCCACACAGGCACCCACCACACCAATCCCCCCCCCACCGGCCTACAACCCCCCTAAATTTAGTTTCGCCCACACAACCATGTTGGAAAAAACATTATTTAAAAATACTCCCTTCATGGGAACCCCGGCACTTGCTGTTGACCAAATACTCCCCACCACAACTCAAAAAAACCCCACATCCATTCCACACACAACCCAGATACTCAAAGCCAAACCCCCCAGGAACCACAACACCAAAACCAAAATCTCCAGGAAAACACCAGGTCCAAAACCCGATAAACCAACCTTCAAAGTAAATGAACGGCCCATGTATAAATTCTTGAGCGGTACCCATCCTGATACCCTATTCAAGGGGCATGATACAATTAATCACACTGGTCCCGAGGAAACCCTACATCCCCGTAATTCTTCCCCTACAGATGATCTAAGAGCCTCCCAGCTGAGTGTGCATGATTCACCAACACAAATTCCAGCTTCTTGTTCAGATCCTTCCCAAACAGCTCAAAACCCCATGGTGGACACTCCCGACATAGTGATCTCACCCGAAACTAATACAATTACACCCTCCAACCCTTCAGATACAGCCCAAGCCGCAAGCCCATGTAGAGATGACAACCTTGACACCACCAGCACTATTTCGGCCTCTTTTTTAGATCTTCCGCCCTCACTGTCCCAGAATACCCTACTACTACCCATGCCCAGCCCCATTGGCAACAGAGTCCTGTTGAAACCAAAAGTCCCCTTGAAACGACCTCCCCCAAGCCCAGAAAAAGAGGATGCAGAGGAAAAGGAAAACAAAGAAAAAAGAAACAGATTCTTCACTTAAATGACACTGGTCCCAAAATGCAGTCCATCTTCAATCTATCAAATCATACCCTAACCATGCGAGAAACAGAACTATTACAGAAGGGCCTCTCATTTTGCCCCACCAATTCATCTAGTATGTCTGAACTCTTCTCAGATTTAAATGCATATATCCGTAAACTTACCCTTAAACGCCACTTTGCCATGAAAAACCAACAAAATCTTGACACTGATACAACCCTGATCATTACAGCTAATGACAACATTCCCATTGTTTCCATAGATCCAGGGGAATTGGCCACAGAAAAATACATTACAACTCAATTAAAAGGAAAGTCTAGGTTCTACCCTACAGGCTCCAAAGGTAACTTTATCCCCACGTTTTATGCCCTGGTTCTTGAGGATTTACAAAAACTCCCCCTAAAACATTCTATCCAACAATCAAATCTAACCCCATCAGAAACTAGAGCCATCAAAACCTTACAGAATAATCATAACCTTGTTATTAAGCCGGCGGACAAGGGCGGAGGAGTGGTTCTACTGAACAGAGCTGATTACCTAGAAGAGGCATACCGACTACTTAACAACACTGATCACTACTCTCCGCTAGATCATGATCCCACTTTCGAATTTAACAATAAACTTCAAACATTCATCAATACGGCTTTTCTAAACGGTATCTTAACAAAAAACGAACGTTCTTTCATTATAAATCAGCACCCCAAAACACCCTTTTTTTACTTTCTCCCAAAAATCCACAAAACACTCATAAAACCACCAGGCCGACCAATTATTTCTGGAATTGAATCTACAACCAGCAATTTATCTCGTTTTCTTGACCAACATCTCCAAACTCATGTTCAGGCACTTCCGTCATATTTAAAAGACTCCCAACATCTCATCCAACTCCTCAAAGATATAAACTGGCAATCCGATTTCCTTTGGTTAACCTGTGACGTCACCTCCTTATACACAAATATACCTCACCCATTTGGACTCACAGCCCTAAAATTCTTCCTAAACCAAAATCCAGATATGCCCATCGCCCAACAGACTTTTCTAATACAATGTGCAGAATTTATCTTAAACCATAATGCTTTTTCATTTGCAGGAAACCATTACCACCAACTAACAGGCACAGCCATGGGTAGCTCATTTGCCCCTTCATATGCAAATCTAGCAATGGGCTACCTAGAATTTCTAAAATTCACTCATGACAACCCCTTTTCATCAAACATAATTTTTTACCGCCGCTATATCGATGACTTAATCTTTATCTGGCAAGGTGACCCCACACGCATTAATTTATTTTAGAATTCCTTAACACCAACCCTGCCGGACTCCAATTTACCTGTCAATATAACCATAATTCCATAGAATATTTAGATCTCCTACTGTTCACTGATTCCATCCACATCAAAACCAAAACCCACTTTAAAAAGGTAGACGCTAACAATTACATCCACTTTGACAGTCATCATCACCGCCCATGGACAACCAACACACCCTACAGCCAATACAGACGCATACACCGTAACTGCACAGACATTAAGGACTTCCATGACCAATCCAGAATACTTACAGGCAAATTCACTGACCGTAACTATCCACGCAAACTCCTGAAGGATGCCAAACACAGGGCCATGAATACCCATCAACTAGCCCAGACCCAACCCACACAATCAGCCAACCCCTCTGCCCTTTTTCCAAGGTTTATCACCAAATTCAGTATGCAACATAGTGCTATCAGAACCATTCTTCAGTCAAGGTGGGAAATCCTACAGCAGGATCCTTATCTACTCAACACATTACCAAAAAATCCAACACTTACCTTCCGGAGAGCTCCCAACCTCCGGAACCTATTAGCCCCCAGCAGACTTAAAATGATCCAACCCAGTGAACCAAGCCACCACACCAACTCACTACTCCTAGGATCACGAGCTTGTCAAAAGTCCCGCTGCCAGGCCTGTTCCTTTATAACCCAAACAGATTCCTTTCAATCATTTACCACCAATACTCATTACACGATCAAACAAAACATCACCTGTGAAACCAAAAATGTAATATACCTAATATCATGCCCCTGCAAACTGCAATATGTCGGACGGACCACCCAGACCACCAGAACCAGAATTGGGCAACACAAAAGGAACATCATTAATAATTATGCACTCCACAGTGTTTCCCGGCACTTTGGCACCCATCACCAAAACAACCCACACCTATTCACTATCACTTTGATTGAATCTCTACCCTCCAACACCACTAATGTTTTTGAGACTTTGCGGCATAGGGAGATGATGTGGATACAGATCCTCAAAACCCTAACACCAACAGGGCTAAATGAGGTCTTAGAAAAAGTATTTTGATCCCACCTCCCAAGTGTTTAATTATAGGTAAATAGCTCCATCTATACTCCAAACCTTTTTTATGCTTTTAATGGTCCTCTCTTTTATATCTTTCTTACTCTTGACCCCTTTTATGATGTCAAAATTTATAGATGTTACTTTTATACGTCTACGTTTTTTATGTGTATGTATGTATGTATGTATATACATATATATATGTGTATGTGTATATATTTATTTTTAATTTTTTTTTTTTTTTTTTTTTTATTTATTTTATATCATCATTACCCACATTTTTATAATAACATTGTGTTCACATTTTTATCATTGGCAGCCTCTTATGCTCTATCTCATGTATACTTTTATTATATACTGTTGGCATGTTTATATGGTTTTTTAAAAAACACTCATACTGTTATATTTTACCATTTTTACCGGTTTACACCTGAATCCGTATGTATACATGTGCACACCCAGTGACATCTTTATACGAACATCCATGGCTAAAAGTTACATGAATTGTCTAGCTGCCACAAAAAATTGCTGAACTGGTGGAGCTGGGTTTTGAACCCGGGTCGCCTGTGTCAGAGGCAGAGCCCTTGACCATTACTCTATCCAGCCATTGCTGGTTATCCCATGTCCCAGCCACTGCTGGGGATTTCGTAACTATCCCACTGGAGAGATTCACTTCCTGTGCAAAGTTGTTCACACCTCCTGTTACCAAATACTTCCTGTTACCAAACATTCCTGATTGGACTTCAGTCCTGTCAGTTTAACCTCTCTTCCCATTTAAAGCAAGCCTCACTTCATACTGACACAGAGGCGCTCAAACTTATTGCTTGACCCACTGAGGTAAGTTATCTTATACTTTATGCTTGCAGTTTATTTTAATCCTTTTTTGTGTCCATATAAAGCTCTATATGCTATCTGGGAATAGACCGTGGCCTATACCCAGCTCTACCATGTAACTGTTTCACTTTGAGACATATGAAATGATTCCTTTAATCTGGGAGCATTAAGCCTTAGCTATTTGATTTCTGACATCTAAGCTTGTTTGCATAGCCCTGTGTTTATGTGGGCGGAAAATGTTTTTTTTTTTTTTTTGTAGCAATGCTTTATGTAGCAATTATTTTATGTGTTCTCTACCAATTATCTGCTGCGCCAATTGTTGCAATTCTGTGGGTAGTTATTTTGTGTATATTTTGTTTTTATTCCAGTTGTGCTCCCATTTTTGCCTGAGGAAGCGGTGTCACGCCCGCGAAACGCGTTGCATTTGTGGAGTTGAATAAATTACTTGACAATTCTATTTTATTGAGACTCAAGTGAGTTTTCTTTTTTTGTAAGAGGGAGGTGAGTCCACCTTAACATCCCCCTCTCCTTTTAAGCGGTTTTTAAAACGTTTTACTCTACTCTGGCGCCTCTGTATACCGAGTTTTTGCTGATCTTCTAGTCCACCCTGGGTGGAGGGGTGCATCCCCATCTACTATCTACAGAGAGCGACTTCTTAACCTGAGTGGGGTCAGGTCCTAATGCTCCCCACCTGCATTTAAAGTGGTTGCCTATTGGTAACCCGTGTTTGTGAGTATATATATATACATAAAATTGTATTGAACTCTTCATTTTACCTGACAATACTGCACCATATTGGGCTCTCGATTCTCTTCTTGTTTTGTTCATAATTATGCATATTTGTTTGTACAGGTGTAATATTGGTTCTTGATACATTATGTGGAGATTTTATGTACTTTTTCATTATTGAATGTAACCCCAGTATTTTTGACATGGTTGCCAATTTTGGTTTTTAAGTGTTTTTACGTATTTTGAATAAAGTTGATGTTTGATTATTATTTTGGAGTGGTGCGGTACTTAAAGGGAACTACTTTCCTCTGTTTAGTTACATGTACCTAGATTGTTCCTTTCTGCACACCCATGCAATATTACCCTTAATTTTGGGAAATGGGAGATGGTGCTTGCCCATAATGTATGTAGAGAAATAAGTCATTTATGAGAAGTTTTGTGAATAGAGACCAATGTGACTTATGGCAGCGGCCAAATTACCATTTACACCTCACGCCCATTTTACATGTTTCGGGAGCACCACCCCTTGACCCGCCCCAAATCCTGCAGCTGCCTGTGGGCACACATGATCCACGGGGGCAGGCGGTGGGTACACTATGGTCAAGTCTCCGGGTAAGAGAGCCCTAATGGCCCACATCAGGGAAGCGGCACCTAATACCTTCATATTAATACATGTAAATGTTGAAATCCCAACACAAACCAACGTATAAAATCTGAACGCAGAGAACCTAATCCCTGCCAAACATCGCTGCAGATGCGAATCGCTGAACACACAGCCTGACCTGCCCGCTAATCATATATAAACAGCGTAACGTTGTAAAATACCGCTACTTAAACATGTCCTGGAAAAAGTACATTAAAACGTACATTTCTCTGCGGCCAAACTGAATCGTAATCCGCACAGAAGATTATTCCAGAAAATCCTAAATATAGTAAATAATTGGATGCCCAATACTTGTCTGCACTCCAAACTCCCAGACTGGATACAAAAAATGTAATTGTATCGTCCAGATTATTAGCACCACCTGCTGCAGATCATCCCAGTCGGAGTACATTTATTATACAAGAAAATGGCTTAAAGGGACGCTTAAGTGACATGATGAGATAGAAGTGTATGTACAGTGCCAAGCATGCTAACCACTATGCTGTTGCTTTTCTCCTTTCTCTGCCTGAAAGAGTTAATATTCAGCTAGGCAACTGTTGGCACCCAAGGCAGACTATAGGCTAACCCCTGATAAGGAATTACATCCATAAAACACTTTCCTGGCAGAAAATGGCTTCTGAGAGCAGTGGGTATATAACAAGGAGACACGGGACTTCATTGAGCTGAGACAAAACAATAAATCTACTTTTTTATGTTTTTAAACCTAACCTAAATCTGTGGGATATCTAAAAGTCATTTTTAGGTGTAGAAGAATAGATACAGTTGTTTATCTCAACAATTTGTTTCCACTTGTTTCACTTTAAAGAGGTATTCTTTAAAGTGAAACAAGTGGAAACAAATTGATTCGTTTATAAGCATGGTGGCATATATGCACAGAATTTGTATGTTCTCCCCCATGTGGGTTTTCTTCGGGGACTCCAGTTTCCTCCCATATCCCAAAAACATACGGATAAGTTCAAGTGGACCTGAACTCAGAACTTCCTCTCTGCTCTAAAAGGTATTCAACAGCACTAAAACCTTTAAAGAAAAACCTTTTTGTTACAGCTGATACAAATCCTGAAATAAATCTTCTGCACTGTTTCTACTTCCGGCTTTCATGGAAGCAGACATGCTGTTAACATCCTGTGCTTTCAAATGAGCTCATCTGCCATGGTAGTCAGCTGACACAGGGGATAGGTTAAATTAGTTGTGATTAGTGAGGGTTAATTAGACAGGCTAAACTCTAAATACACACGGTGCATTTCTCTGTTTTCCTCCTCCTCCTGTGCACTTTAATTGGCGTCCCCCTAAAATTGGCCCTAGACCACAAGGTACCGTACCTATGTTACTATGGTTGGGATTAGATTGTGAGCTCCTCTTAGGGACAAGACAATATACTCTGTACATTTCGATTTCAGATTTCTGACTTATGCTGCATCTATGAACCGCTCACAAACTCTCCCCTTTCATGATATAGTCAGGACTGGTAGCTAGAGAGTACACACAGGATCTTCTCAAAAAATTAGCATATTGTGATAAAGTTCATTATTTTCTGTAATGTACTGATAGACATTAGACTTTCATATATTTTAGATTCATTACACACAACTGAAGTAGTTCAAGCCTTTTATTGTTTTAATAATGATGATTTTAATATTGATGATTTGGGGTTTTCATGAGCATACAGCTCATAAAAACCCAAATTTCCGATCTCAAAAAACCTGCATATTTCATCCGACCAATAAAAGAAG
This sequence comes from Hyperolius riggenbachi, assembly GCF_040937935.1. Taxonomy (NCBI): domain Eukaryota; kingdom Metazoa; phylum Chordata; class Amphibia; order Anura; family Hyperoliidae; genus Hyperolius; species Hyperolius riggenbachi. The sequence continues at coordinate 8,822,745 of NC_090655.1, read as the reverse complement.
TGTTTTTAAAACAAAAAAAGTCAACCTTCAAATAATTATGTTCAGTGATGCACTCAATACTTGGTCGGGAATCCTTTTGCAGGAATGACTGCTTCAATGCGGCGTGGCATGGAGGCAATCAGCCTGTGGCACTGCTCAGGTGTTATGGAGGCCCAGGATGCTTCGATAGCAGCCTTAAGCTCATCCAGAGTGTTGGGTCTTGCGTCTCTCAACTTTCTCTTCACAATATCCCACAGATTCTCTATGGGGTTCAGGTCAGGAGAGTTGGCAGGCCAATTGAGCACAGTAATACCATGCTCAGTAAACCATTTACCAGTGGTTTTGGCACTGTGAGCAGGTGCCAGGTCTTGCTGAAAAATGAAATCTTCATCTCCATAAAGCTTTTCAGCAGATGGAAGCATGAACCCACTTTTGAACCAGGAACAGCGGCAGAAGCACCTGACCTGGGCTACAGAGAAGCAGCACTGGACTGTTTCTCAGTGGTCCAATGTACTTTTTTCGGATGAAAGCAACTTTTACATGTCATTCGGAAATCAAGGTGCCAGAGTCTGGAGGAAGACTGGGGAGAGGGAAATGCCAGAATGCCTGAAGTCCAGTGTCAAGTACCCACATTCAGTGATGGTCTGGGGTGCCATGTCAGCTGCTGGTGTTGGTCCACTGTGTTTTATCAAGGGCAGGGTCAATGCAGCTAGCTATCGGGAAATTTTTGAGCACTTCATGCTTCCATCTGCTGAAAAGCTTTATGGAGATGAAGATTTCATTTTTCAGCACGACCTGGCACCTGCTCACAGTGCCAAAACCACTGGTAAATGGTTTACTGACCATGGTATTACTGTGCTCAATTGGCCTGCCAACTCTCCTGACCTGAACCCCATAGAGAATATGTGGGATATTGTGAAGAGAAAGTTGAGAGACGCAAGACCCAACACTCTGGATGAGCTTAAGGCCGCTATCGAAGCATCCTGGGCCTCCATAACACCTGAGCAGTGCCACAGGCTGATTGCCTCCATGCCACGCCGCATTGAAGCAGTCATTTCTGCAAAAGGATTCCCGACCAAGTATTGAATGCATAACTGAACATAATTATTTGAAGGTTGACCTTTTTTTTTTGTTTTAAAAACACTTTTCTTTTATTGGTTGGATGAAATATGCTAATTTTTTTGAGATCGGAATTTTGGGTTTTCATGAGCTGTATGCCAAAATCATCAATATTAAAACAATAAAAGGCTTGAACTACTTCAGTTGTGTATACTGGTAGGCGAACAGAGGCGCCAGTACAATAAAAGTACATAACATTTTTTAAAAATTGCTGGGAGGAAGTGGTGGACTTGCCTCCGTTAAAGCAGACACCAAGGACTGTGATTAAATAAATAAATACACATTTATTGAAGATACCCCAAGGATGCAACGCGTTTCGCGGGCACAGCCCACTTCTTCAGGCAATAAACAGGGGATAAACAACTCTTTTACCTTGGTCGCTCTCTTTTAAAATCTCCTTTAATAGTTTTTTAGATTGTATTTTTATTCATGATCATTAATGTTCTTATTATTATTACCACTACTTACCATCAATAATTTTTATGATAACTGTTAGAATGATAAATATAACACTGGAAAGGGCATTATGTACCAGGCAACACCATGCCTAGACATTTCTCAGCCAATGGCCCCTTCATTGACTGGTTAAACTGTTTTCATGTGTTCCATTTACTAATTTTCAACAAAAAACAAAAAAAAACTTTCTTTTTATTTTATTTGTATTTCCTTTTTATTTCCTTGTTATCTTCTTTCTTTTTTCTTTTACCTTCTAAAACAGCATTTTTTAATCTTTACAACTCTTTGTTGTTAGTGTATCTTAAATTTTGATTAATTCATTGCACATAGAATGGCTTTGGAAATCCTCCCTGCTGTATTATTGATTTCCACCACTAGATGGCAACCTGAACATCGGTTCATAGTAATTATGTAACAACACATGCACACCATTCAGCTCCTTACAGCTGGCAGCAGCTGATTGGAGGATCCCCAGTCACCATGGCCACTAACTCCGCCCAGCCACACCGGCACAGCATCTGGATTGGCCAGATCTGCTAGCACTAATGCATTTAAAGCAGCAGGCGACCTCACAACAGTACAGAGGCGCTCTGCTTGCTATAACAGAATTGCTGGTAAGTTTATAATTTATTTTCTACTCAATTTATTCTCTACCTTTGTTAATATTCCCCTTTGCTAACTATAACCTACTCCACTCCCTACCTTCTAATTTGATCCTTTTTAACTATTCACCGTTTACCACTGCAAACTCACCTATTCCCCCTCACATAGGCCTCGATTCATAAAAGTGCCTGCGAGCGGGGAAAGTCGAGCGGGGAAACACCGCTGTCGGTATTTCCGCCTTCAGGGAGGTAATTCATAAAAATTTAGCTAGTTGTGACAGGCGTGCGGAGATACTCCACTGTAGGCAGGCGTTAGGCTGTCCTACGCATGCGGAAACAGGAGAAGCAGGCGGTGTTCTCTCTGCAGCTGCTTGGGAGGTCTGTCCCATTCACTGCAACGGATTCCGCACGCTTCTAGCCACATCAGAGGTAGCGGTAATACCCGTCCGCATACCGCTACCTCTAATCTTTATGAATTGACATTTGTTACTTTTGCTGTGATAATCACCGCGCAAGGCGGTGATTGATCACTCTGCTCGTGGATGTCAGCTTTTCATGCGGAAAAAGCCTTTATGAATACAGATTTGGCTGTGTGCTCGGTAAAGTGAGCAGTTTTCAGCATTTCCTCATGCGGAAATGCTTTATGAATCGAGGCCATAGTCTTGCAGTTTACTCCAGACTCCAAACACACATTGCTTGTAGTTTATCCCAAACCATACTAAAATAGTGAGCACTCATTTTACAATACTATCCTTATTACACTAATTGTAAATACGTATGCAAGTTTGTAGGGCAACTTTTATAGCAATGTCTCTGTCTTCTGTTTTTTTTGTTTACAGTTGTTTATCCCCTGTTTATTGCCTGAAGAAGTGGGCTGTGCCCGCGAAACGCGTTGCATCCTTGTGGTATCTTCAATAAATGTGTATTTATTTATTTAATCACAGTCCTTGGTGTCTGCTTTAACGGAGGCAAGTCCAGCACTTCCTCCCAGCAATTTTTAAACATTTTATGTACTTTTATTCTACTGGCGCCTCTGTTCACCTACCAGTATATTCAAGTCCACCCCTGGTGGAGGGGTGATCTACCCTTTTTCTCCTATCTACAGAGAGCGACTTCTTAAAGGGAAGGTTCAGGGAGAGTGGGTAAAAAATAAAAATCAATTTCCACTTACCTGGGGCTTCCTCCAGCCCGTGGCAGGCAGGAGGTGCCCTCGCCGCCGCTCCGCAGGCTCCCGGTGGTCTCCGGTGGCCGACCCGACCTGGCCAGGCCGGCTGCCAGGTCGGGCTCTTCTGCGCTCCAGGGCCCGGAACTTCTGCGTCCCACGCCGGCGCTCTGACGTCATCGGACGTCCTCCGGGCTGTACTGCGCATGCGCAGAACTACTACTTTAATGGGCACCTTAACAAGGAACTTATTCAATGACAAACTACGCCAGTGCGAATTTACGCATCGTAGTTTGCATCTGCGCATCGCAGTTCGTAGGTGAAATTTCAAAACTATGCTTACGAATTTATGCATAGCGAAGTACAGCTACGCGTAGCTTACGCCCACTATGCGTAGTTAACATGTGTATTGCGTAGTGAACTACGAATGCGTTACTCACGTCTAACTGCGGTTGTATGCTTACAAATTTACGCATTGGAAAGGGGAATGTACGCATAGAAGAGTTCCCGGTATAAGCATATAAAGAGGAATTAATGCGTAAAAAATTTCCTGCATACGGGCATAAACGTCCGCATACGCTCGTAATTGCGTATTTTAATGCGTAGTCTACGAAATGCATACAAACCGAATATTTGATTTCGAAGCCGTAGTTTGGCGAACAGTAATTGCGTAAAACTACGCGTAGTTCCAGCGTAGCGAAGTTGACTGACTACGACAATTGCTTTTGCCCATTTATAAAGCTTTCCCAGAAATGTTACAATGCACAGACCCTGCACTCAGGATAAGTACAATCCTGCAGCCAGCGGTGTAGATGGACCTCATTCAAAGTTTTGCAGGGGGGCCCAGTGATTTCTAATTATGCCCCTGCCTGCAGCGTCAAATGAAGAACACCCATCAGCTCAGTTGTGATGACGCAATGCGTGAGTATGTGCTCTGAGCGTATATCAAGACATTGCCTGCTTATCAAGTCCAGGGGCGTTGCTAAGGGTGGGCAAGAGGAGACCTATGTCCCTGGGCGCAGTGATTTAGGGGCACTCAGTGGTTGCCTGACACCCCTGGCAGCATATCTACCATGATGCACAGAATGGACAATTATCCTGCAGCCTCTACCGCCCTGCCCCACCAGAGAAACTAGATACAGCAATGGAGGAGAGCATGCCTGGCTAGGACTGGGAGAAGCCCCACCCCCTGCCTGAAAGAAGCCCGCCCCCCACTGGAGAAACTGAGCAGAGGAGAATGTGTGGCAGGGATATCCGCTGGGAGTGTGGACAGCGCTGTCTACCCATATAAAGGAAAGCTACTGGGCATGCGTCAGCCATTAGTTCCGGATCAAAGGTCTTGACTAGACCGTCTGGAGGCAACAGACTTTGTCCCCGGGCGCTGAAAACCCTACCTACTCTTATCAAGTCATAATTTTATAAAAATGTTTGCTTGTCTTGCAAAGTAACTTGAAATCCAAGGTTTTACTGCATATATCTGAAAGTGGATTTGAAAGCCGGAACCTTGTAATGTTAATTGGCCGTTCTCCCGCAGTTTGTACGGTCTTGTGATACGAATGCAACCAGGCGGTGCTCACAGCAAGCCGTTTCCTCTGATCTCTCTGGAAGACTCGTCTTGTGACAAAAACTTTGCTAAAATGGAACGTTGCCCTGACCCGACCTTGCGTTATTTTAAACAGCAGAATTTCTGGATCTCCTTTGAGTCCTCCTGAGCATGAGAGATCTTCCCTCCTCTCTCCACGCTCTCCTCCTCTTCGGTTTTCTCCTATCTTTTCAGTTTTTAGGGAAAGATTTTAACATCCTTTGTTAGCTGCCAAAAATAGCGCTGGACGCCTTCGCCCTTCTGGAGAGTTTATGCTTCCCAGCTCCTCACGAAATTGTATGTTGTTAGCATGTACGGTAAACAGTCATTGTGCAATTGCAGAATGGAGAAGATTATTTTTCTGCAGGCGTCTGCCAACGTCTGCCAACGTCTGAGTAAGCAGAAACAGGAGAATGTACATTTTCAATACTGTAGCGGTAGACAGGTCAATTTCTGTCTAGGAGGAGATAACTCTAAGCGAGGCTGGAACATTAATTATCTGAGCAAACCTCAGAATTGTTCTCTCGACAAATAGATTTGGCTTCATCACAGGTCTCTCATCTGTGATTCACGGCCATCTACTCCAGAATTTATAATACAATGCCCAACCGAGGGCCACGGGCTTGCTAAAGGGTGTTGTGTAGGTATAAATTGAGAACAGTTTGGCTTTACTGCTGTTTCTGACTTTTTTTCGGGAGGGAGTGGGGATTGTGGTCAATTGATAGGTTATCGTGCTGAATGCAGTCTCTGGAAAAGTAAATGTTAGAGAGATTTCTGCACAAAGTTCATTGTTTGGTTTATACAAAAGAAGTCAAAATCCATTGTGTGCTGCTGATGAATACCAAGTATAAAGCTCCACTGTAGCCTGTGCTGAAATCTATCGTCGGGAAAGCAGCCGGGCGGCAACATTGAGAACGAAGGTGTACCTCTTGATTTTGCATGCAAAAATTCCAATCCTCCATCTTTAAAGGGGCAGTCCAGTTGTTTGCTTCTCAGTTTTCCCTAGTGTTGGGCGAACAGTGTTCGCCACTGTTCGGGTTCTGCAGAACATCACCCTGTTCGGGTGATGTTCGAGTTCGGCCGAACACCTAATGGTGTTCGGCCAAACCGTTCGGCCACATGGCCGAACTAAGAGCGCATGGCCGAACGTTCCCCGAACGTTCGGCTAGCGCTGTGATTGGCCGAACGGGTCACGTGGTTCGGACCCGAACGTGCTCTGATTGGCCGAACTGTCACGTGGTTCGGGTAAATAAATACCCGAACCACGTCATATTTCCGCCATTTGTCTGTGGGTTTAGCTTTGGGTAGGCAGGCAGGGTAGTTCGCGCTCCAGCCACGCTAGCCAGGGTCCCCCCAGTCATTGTGTCGCTGCTGGGAATAGTAGTACACCGCTCGCTCAGCCACACTATATAGCATTGTGTTTACTGCCACTCTGTGTACCTCGCTCAGCCACACTATATAGCATTCTGTTTACTGCCACTCTATGTCTGCTGGGAATAGTAGTACACCGCTCGCTCAGCCACACTATATAGCATTGTGTTTACTGCCACTCTGTGTCTGCTGGGAATAGTAGTACACCGCTCGCTCAGCCACACTATATAGCATTGTGTTTACTGCCACTCTGTGTACCTCGCTCAGCCACACTATATAGCATTGTGTTTACTGCCACTCTGTGTCTGCTGGGAATAGTAGTACACCGCTCGCTCAGCCACACTATATAGCATTCTGTTTACTGCCACTCTGTGTACCTCGCTCAGCCACACTATATAGCATTGTGTTTACTGCCACTCTGTGTCTGCTGGGAATAGTAGTACACCGCTCGCTCAGCCACACTATATAGCATTCTGTTTACTGCCACTCTGTGTACCTCGCTCAGCCACACTATATAGCATTGTGTTTACTGCCACTCTGTGTCTGCTGGGAACAGTACTACACCGCTCACCCGCCACTGTATAGCATTGTGCTCTGTGTCGCTGCTGGGAATAGTGGTACACCGCTCACCCACCACTGTATAGCATTTCTGTACTGCCACTGTACTGCTGCCAGTCAGCGTGTACTTTAAGGATAAGTGAAATGAGGAAGAAATCCGGTGAAAGAGGGAGGGGCAAGGGAAGAGGTGTTTCCCCTGATGGTTCACGTACAGGCCACAGGGGAGCACCCAAGAAAACCCACTCAATGCCGCCCATGTTGTCCAGGACAACAACCCTCACAAATTCAAAAGAACAGGACCAGATAATTACTTGGATGACCTCTCAAGCGTCCAGCAGTGGGTTAAGCAGCACCAGCACATCACGCACGAGGTCCGAGTCCTCAGCCAGTTACAAGGAGCCAGTGGGCACAAAGCTGACACAACCGGCAGCGACACCACGCATACAACTGCCAAATAACCAGTCCTATGAATTACCTCAGGACACAATGGGGTATTCGCAGGAGCTATTCCCAGCCCAACAAACTTCCACCTTTCAAAGGTCAATGGAGGAACAGCCAGAAATGTTGTGCCCGGATTCACAACCATTAACTGTGGGAAATGCACCGCGCACTGAAATACAAGGTGAGTCCGAGGAGGACTCGGAAACCCAAATCCCAGAGCAAGTTGGGCAGCAGGGGTTGCAATTGCAGGAGGTCGGCCGACAAGATCTGGAAGACGACGTTGGAGTGAGCTGCGCAGAGGTTGTTCTGGGGAGCTCTACTCCACGGCGGCGGCCCCCCACAATGACATATGACGAGTTTGAGGAGATGGAAGAGGAGGGTATGGACAATGTGGACATAGACCCAGATTTTGTTTGTGAACGAGAACATCGCCGTCGTAGCAGCAGCACAGATGAGTCTGTTGAAGAACCCACTGCTGCACGAGTTCGCCTTGTGCCACAAGGTAGGCGGCAGGGCCGGGCCGAGGCATAGGCTGGAGAGGCTCCAGCCTCAGGGCGCAGTGTAGGAGGGGGCGCAGAATTCATTCAGCTGTCATTCCTAATTGTGTTTGAAGCACAAAGAAATAAGAAAAGGGGATACATGGCAGTGACTGCAAGCCAGATAACTAGATATTAAGGTGTTGGGGAGATTGTGGGCCCTGTGGTGCCTCTTAGTCTAATAGCAATCAGTGTGTGATGGCTGGGGAGGCAGGAATGGAGGGGCGCACTTTGGTGTCTCAGCCTTGGGTGCTGGAGGACCTTGTCCCGGCTCTGGTAGGCGGCGCGCAATTTCAGGCACCACAAGCGTGGAAGGTCAAGTGAGAGGCAAAAGAGGCGCAAACAGAAATCGCCAGCAAGGCAGGTGCTCCAAAGTCTGGGCTTTCTTTGAAGACTGCACTGAGGATGTTACCATGGCGATTTGCAAGGTGTGCAAGACCCGCCTGAGCAGGGGGAAAAGTATTAATAACCTCTCCACCACCAGCATGAGCCGCCACATGCTATCCAAACATCCCACTCTGTGGGCAAACGCGGCAGGACAGGGTACCAGCAACACTGCCTCCCTTGGGGTCACCAGACTCACCACCAGACCCGCCTCAGCAGCAGCAGTAGCCCAGCCATTACGTGGTTCACAACAACATTCACAAACATCAGACGACGCTGACACTGTCACTTTCCGGAGTAGTGCTCTTGAGGTCTCCCAGTGTTCATCAAACACAACAACCAACAGCCCTTCAGTGTGCAGCCCTACGATTCAGTTGTCTGTCTCGGAGATGTTTGATCGCAAGAGGAAATTGCCAGCAAATGACCCTCGGGCCGTGGCACTAACAGCCAGCATAGCCAAGCTTCTGGCCTGCGAAATGCTGCCATATCGAATGGTGGAGACAAACAGCTTCAAGGGCATGAAGTCAGTGGCCATCCCACGTTACGTGGTTCCCAGCCGCTACCACTTTGCGCGCTCTGCAGTGCCTGAGTTGCATGAGCACGTGGTCAGCAAAATAACCCGAAGCTTGAAGAATGCCGTTGCCTGCAAGGTTCACCTCACCACTGATACCTGGACGAGTGCGTTCGGCCAGGGTCGATACATCTCCCTTACCGCACACTGGGTGAACCTTGTGGAGCCTGGCAGAGATTCCTCACCTGCTACGGCGCGGGTGTTGCCCACACCGCAAACAGCTGCACCGCCGTCCCTCCCACTGGATAACAACAGCAGCACCTACCTCTCTGACTCCTTCTCCTCCAACGCATCTCAAAGCTGTACCTCATCTGGAAACGCTAACCCAGCAGCAGTAGGACGTGGAAGCAGTGCAGCACAGCTGTTGGCATGCGTCAGCAAGCGTTGCTGAAGCTGATCTGCCTTGGGGATAAGCAGCACACAGGGGAGGAAATTTGGAGGGGAATAAAGAAACAGACGGATTTGTGGCTGGCACCGCTGGACCTGAAACCGGGCATGGTTGTGTGTGATAATGGGAGTAATCTCATTCGTGCTTTAAGGTTGGCTAAGCTGACACACATCCCTTGCCTGGCGCACGTGATGAACCTAGTAGTTCAGCGGTTCCTGAGGACATACCCAGGCGTGGCCGATCTTCTGTTGAAGGTGCGACGAGTGGCCAAACATTGCAGAAATTCCAGTACTGCTTCGGGGGCACTCGCCAAGATGCAGGAGCGCTTCAATCTCCCTCACCATCGCTTGCTGTGTGATGTCCCTACACGCTGGAATACTACGCTGCACGTGCTAGCCCGCTTTTGCGAGCAGAAGAGTGCAGTGGTCCAGTACATGACGGCGCAGTACCGAGGCGCATCCGGACAGCTGCCAAGCTTCTGTGGATCCGATTGGGCCAACATGTTGGACCTCTGCCAAGTCCTCCAAAATTTTGAGCAGTCCACGTTGCTTGTGAGCAGTGACAACTCTTCAGTCAGCATTACCATACCACTGCTGTGTTTACTGAAGAGGTCAATGTTGAAAATCAAGGAAACAGCTGTCATGATGCAACTGGGGGAATCTGAAGGAGAAAACGATCAGCGTGATGGTACCAACATCAGGCCATCCGCCTCAGGAAACGCTGGCCCCAGCAGCTATGACGAAGAAGAGGAGGAGGAACAGCTGGAGATGGAGCAGGAATTTCCAGCCACCACTGACGAGGGCCAGAGCGGTGCACGTTGGACTTCCACAATTCAGCGCAAATGGTCAGCAGAAGCAGACCAGGAAGAAGGTGACGACTATGATGCATCACAACAACTATCACAACGCTCACAAGAGGATGATGAGGATTCTGGCAGGACTCTGGCACACATGGCTCAATTCATGCTAGACTGCATTGAACGCGACCCACGCATTGTGCGCATTCTGGACAACACCGATTACTGGGTTTATACCCTTCTGGATCCACGGTACAAACACAATGTTCCAAAACTGCTTGAAGAAAGAGTCAGACAGGTCAAAATGGAAGAATACCAGCAGGCCCTTGTGGAGACTTTAGAGAGGAGATTGACATCCTCCCCCTCCTCTAGCCAGTTGTACGCCGACAGACTGACTTCCGCAAACCCAGGACGACCAGGAGGGCAGCAAACAACACAAGCCGCAGCTAGTGCCCAAAAGGGAATGGTATCGGCAGTGTCCTTGGAGTGGGAAAATTTTATGACACCCATGCAGCAGCAGCCCACAGAACAGCAAGCGTGCAGATCCACCTCCAACACCGATCGCCTGGAGAAGATGGTCAAGGACTACATGTCAGATGGCGTAGCTGTGTTGAACAATCCATCTGCACCCTTCAACTATTGGGTATCGAAGCTAGACACTTGGCACGAACTGGCAATGTACGCAATAGAGGTGCTGGCTTGCCCGGCAGCCAGCGTTATGTCGGAATGCTGTTTCAGTGCTGCCGGAGGCATCGTCACAGATCGGCGTATCCGCCGCTCCACAGAAAATGCAGACCGTCTGACTCAAATTAAAATGAATCAATCCTGGATTGGAAACGACTATGCAACACTCCTGGACCCCAACCAAGTAACATGAACAATGACCATCTGTGATGGGTTAGCGTTTCCGGTCCCTGTTTATTGAACCTCTTATCTGTATTACATTTATGACTGCATGGCGGCAAAAAGCATTGCTATATCCGCACGCTTTTTGTCCTCATGCAAGGCCTGGGATGCTGTGTCTCAAAAAGCGTGGCCTTCTCCTCCTGCGCCTCCTCCTGTTCCATCACGTGTGCTGCTGCTGCTGCTGCTGGGTTAGCGTTGCCGGTCCCTGTTTATTGAACCTCTCATCTGTATTACATTTATGACTGCATGGCGGCAAAAAGCATTGCTATATCCGCACGCTATTTGTCCTCATGCAAGGCCTGGGATGCTGTGTCTCAAAAAGCGTGGCCTTCTCCTGCGCCTCCTCCTGTTCCATCACGTGTGCTGCTGCTGCTGCTGCTGCTGGGTTAGCGTTGCCGGTCCCTGTTTATTGAACCTCTCACCTGTATTACATTTATGACTGCATGGCGGCAAAATGCATGCTATCCGCACGCTTCTTGTCCTCATGCAAGGCCTGGGTTGTTGTGTCTCAAAAAGCGTGGCCTTCTCCTCCTGCGCCTCCTCCTGTTCCATCACGTGTGCTGCTGCTGCTGCTGGCCTGGGTTAGCGTTTCCGGTCCCTTTTTATTGAACCTCTCATCTGTATTACATTTATGACTGCATGGCGGCAAAAAGCATTGCTATATCCGCACGCTATTTGTCCTCATGCAAGGCCTGGGATGTTGTGTCTCAAAAAGCGTGGCCTTCTCCTCCTGCGCCTCCTCCTGTTCCATCACGTGTGCTGCTGCTGCTGCTGGCCTGGGTTAGCGTTTCCGGTCCCTGTTTATTGAACCTCTCATCTTTATTACATTTATGACTGCATGGCGGCAAAAAGCATTGCTATATCCGCACGCTATTTGTCCTCATGCAAGGCCTGGGATGTTGTGTCTCAAAAAGCGTGGCCTTCTCCTCCTGCGCCTGCTCCTGTTCCATCACGTCTGCTGCTGCTGGGTTAGCGTTGCCGCGTGGTCCCTGTTTATTGAACCACTTATCTTTATTACATTTATGACTGCATGGCGGTACAAAGCATGCTATCCGCACGCTTCTTGCCCTCATGCAAGGCCTGGGTTGTTGTGTCTCACAAAGCGTGGCCTTCTCCTCCTGCGCCTCCTCCTGTTCCATCACGTCTGCTGCTGCTGGGTTAGCGTTGCCGCGTGGTCCCTGTTTATTGAACCACTTATCTTTATTACATTTATGACTGCATGGCGGTACAAAGCATGCTATCCGCACGCTTCTTGCCCTCATGCAAGGCCTGGGTTGTTGTGTCTCACAAAGCGTGGCCTTCTCTTCCTGCGCCTCCTCCTGTTCCATCACGTCTGCTGCTGCTGGGTTAGCGTTGCCGCGTGGTCCCTGTTTATTGAACCACTTATCTTTATTACATTTATGACTGCATGGCGGTACAAAGCATGCTATCCGCACGCTTTTTGTCCTCATGCAAGGCCTGGGTTGTTGTGTCTCACAAAGCGTGGCCTTCTCCTCCTGCGCCTCCTCCTGTTCCATCACGTGTGCTGCTGCTGGGTTAGCGTTACGGTTACCGGTCCCTTTTCCTGGAACCTCTTCTCTGTATTTCATTTATGACTGCATGGCGGTAAAAAGCATGTTACCTGTGCAAAGAAACATGACATTTTCCACATTTAAAAGACAGTTTTTAATTTGAAATTTTACAATCAATTTTCTCAAAAACTATAAGCTCTTTTTCAAATATTTTTTTTCCTCTTGTACCCACTCCCAAGGTGCACATACCCTGCTAATTTGGGGTATGTAGCATGTAAGGAAGCTTTACAAAGCACGAAAGTTCGGGTCCCCATTGACTTCCATTATGTTCGGAGTTCGGCGCGAACACCCGAACATCGCGGCCATGTTCGGCGAACGTTCGCGAACCCGAACATCTAGGTGTTCGCCCAACACTAGTTTTCCCCCTTTTCAGCTGTAATTTATCATGTAGCACACTGTATATATTAATGGGGGCCTGTGGGTTGTCTTGGTCTTGCTGGGCCTTTTTGACCGGATGCTGGTCTTACTTGGACTTGACTTGGCCTGGATTGGATTTGCCGACCTGATCTTGGCTTGGCCTGGCTGTATTGACTTGGTGCTGGTCTTACTTGGACATGGTTTGGCCTGGCTTAGTTGTTGACCTGATTTTTGTCCTATCTTGTTTTGTTTGGCCTTGGTTGGTTTTGTTGTATTAGTAAAAACAGAACAGAAGAAAGGAAGAGCGATCCGTAGTGTGTTATCCTTTAATAAATAAAACAATGCGCATACAAAATACATTTACTAGATGTGAAGCAATACAGGCGTATAACTGGGCTGAACAAGCACTCTCAGCAGCGACTAGCGGGGGATGTCCTAGGGACGGCTGTGGCCAGAAGCAGTCTGGGTCTGGATGGTATGGAAGACCAGAGGTGCTCAATGTGTGCTGGATGATGTCACAACCTGTTTCAGCGTATCCATGCCTTCGTCACGCCAAGCCTGATGAAGGCGTGGATACGCCAAAACGCATTGTGTCATCCAGCACACGTTGAGCACCACGGTGGGCACCTCTGGTCTTCCATACCATCCAGATCCAGACTGCTACTGGCCAAAGCCGTTTGGCGGCCAATCCAGTAGATGTGTGGGTACCCATGTTTACACAACCTCCGTCCAATACGATCTGGCGTGGTCCCTGCTCTTCCTCCGACCTTTTTGTTATCTGTTATTAAAAATAGACCTTCCATTCCAGTTTGCATCCAGCTGCAGTTCCCAACAATTGCCAGTAAAGTTCAGATTCCTCTGCTTCTCTTCAGCAAACGTTTTTAAAAAAAAAAAATTCTATTTCAGAACCAGTTTTTATAACTTTTTTTCCCCTTCCTTTTTTACATGCATATCGTTACTCCAGCTTATCAAATAGGACATTACAAGCATTTCACTCTGCAGAGCGGAAATAAATTTAGCTTTGGGGCACATGGAAATTAAAACGGGAAAAAGCTGCATGTCATTTGGTGCTACATTAATATATCCGCTACAAGGAGATCTATTCTGCGCGGAGTTATGTGCTGGCTCAGGCAGATTTTGGAATGAAAATTATGGATTTATTTGATTATGTTGTCCTCTCATATTGTAATTTAGAGCCAGGCTGAATGAATGGGGAGTTCAGAGGAGAGAGATATTGACGGCCCTGCTTTCTCTAAATTAAAGTAACCCTGTCATTCACAGAAATGTGCCGCAGTCTCATCTTCCTCCTTGAATCTTCTCTGCCTCAGATGACCATTTCTCCTGTGATTTAAAGTTTCGGATCAGTGAATAATGGCACACAGCGCCTATGCCCAAAAATGGCGCCGCATTAAAAAGATACGCTTATCGCTATTTATCGTTAGTACTGCATAATAATGGCGCACAGAGAGGGTTCTGTGTGTTAACGCTAAATAACAATAAGGCTTTAACGCTAAATAACAATAAAGCTTTAACGCTAAATAACAATAAAGCTTTAACGATAAATGGCGATAAGCGGCAAATGGATTAGCGGCAACACCGTGCGCCATTATTCTCAGGCGCCATTTTCAGATGGACCCTTCAAGTTTTGTGTGCTACTTCTACTTAAAGAGGCACTGTCAGGACATACGGTAGAATGTACTAAATTATTCAGGATACCCAATTTTATGTTAATTTTCTTGGTTTCAGCATCAGAAATATTTCCTCTATCTATATTTTGCTGTGTATTGGTGTGTATGGAGGGGATAGAGGTGGTCTGTGATTGGCCAATCGTAGTTGAAAGTGTGTACCACCAGGCTTTAGGGTGCAACTGAAATGTTACTACATGCTCTTATAATATCTTGTCTGAACTATTGTAACATACTGCTTTGTGGACTACCAGCTAACAGACTGGCCCCGCTCCAATCTGTACTGAACTCAGCTGCTCGTCTCATTCATCTCTCCTCTCGCTCTTCCTCTGCTGCTCCTCCTGTTATCCCTCACCTACAAAGCTCTCCACAATCTCTCCCCTGTACACCTCCTCACTAGTTTCCAGATACCAACCCAACCGCAATCTCCACTGTACATAATACCTTCTTCTGTCCTCCTCTAGAATCTCATCCTCACATTCCCGTGTACAAGATTTCTCACAATCCTCACCTCTCCTCTGGAATGCCCTTCCACAACACATCCATCACTCTCCAACCATCACTGATATCTTTAAATGCTCCCTCAAAGCTTTTTCTGACAACCATGCGCTGTACCTAAGGCCAAGTTGCACTCCTACTAGATATTCTAAAAACACGGCCTCTAGGTATGAATATTGTATAAACCCCCCCTCCCCCCATTATTATTTTAGATTGTAAGCTGGCAAGGGCAGGGCTCTCTCACCCTTTGTGTCTTCTCATTTGTTATGCATTCTATTCATCATGTTACTCTTGTCACTGTAATTCCCAATTCTGCATTTTGTAAATCGGTGTCTATACCACTGTCTGTATTATTCTGATCCCCATCTTTGTCATGTTGGTGCTTTATAAATCAATAATAATAATTTAACCCTACCCTCCCAGTGACGACTTAAAGGACGTCCGAGGTGAAGATAAACTGATGAGAAAAACTACTGTATCTATCCTTCTTCTCCTAAAAATGACTTTTTTTTAGATATCACACAGTTTTTAATTTTATATTTAAATCTAGTTTTTAAGTTTTTACTCTTTCATTGTCTCTGCTCAATGACCCCTTCTTTGAAGTATGCCAGAGCTCAAATCTATGAATTATTGACCCTTTTTATCTTGTTCCTGCTCTCAGAAGCCATGTACTGACAGGAAAGTGTTTTATGGCTGTAATTATCAGTGAGGGTTATGCTATAGTCTAACCCAGTCCTGACCTTGGCAGAAACTGTCACTTGCATACCTGATGTTTAACTTCTTCAGGCAGAGAAAGTAAAAAAGTAACACAGCCTAGTTATTTGTGTGCTAGGCACTGTACATACCCATGTCTATCTCATCATGTCACATGACACCTCGGGTATCCTTTAAAGTGGTATGAAATTCAACCCTTCATCTCTGCTCTAAAACATTAAAAACCGCATTAGAAAAATAAAAAGACTGCTAGAAAGGTACTGGAAGGGTTAAAACTGAAGTTCCACTTCACTCAGAAGTTGATTAATAAAAGTTGCTGCGCAAACATATCAGATCCGGTACAACAGCCTGGATATTAATGTTTTGCACTGTAAATCAAGCGGTGGCTGTATGGTGTAATGGGTAAGGTCTCTGCCCCTGACACAGGAGACCTGGGTTCGAATCTTGGCTCTGTCTGCTCAGTAAGCCAGCACCTATTCAGTAGGAGACCTTAGGCAAGTCTCTCTAACACTGCTACTGCCTATAGAGCGTGTCCTATTGGCTGCAGCTCTGGCGCTTTGAGTCCGCCAGGAGAAAAGCGCGATATAAATGTTATTTGTCTTGTCTTGTCTACATACACATTTATCTCCTCATGTCACAAGTACACTTTACACAGAACTCTTCAGTGTTGCCCGTCCTGCAAGACTCGTCACTGCTGTGTGTATGACCAATCAGCAGTTTTTTCTCCCGTCGGTTAGCTTTTCCTAATGACACAAAAGTACCGTATTCGCCTTATGTCAGCCCTCCCTCTCCATAGGAGAAGCTCTTTCCCCTGCCCTGCCATTATTTCTTATAAGCGTCGACGTGCACTAATCTCCATTATGTGAAATTGGCTTGACCTTATTATGGTTCTAAGAGCCTGGATCCATAGGAGACGCTGACGGTGGCCGTGGACGGCCCTCTCCTCCCGCCGCCGTGCCGGTAACAACTCTGGCATTTTCCCTCGCGGTAATAACATATATATAAAACTACAGCGCTCAGTATCACGGGTGATACGGTTCGCTGTCCTGCGGAATTGCTTTCAATTAGCCACATTTCTCACGTCCGCCGAAGGGATTGAGTAGAGCAAACTAGACGTGCTGTGACCTTTTTACATTCAAAGGCATGCGACCGCTAATAGGCCTTAAGAACGAACGCAGGAGCGTGTCATTAGCAAGGAAGGCTGGAGCCGTATGTTATTTAGAGGATTTGGCAAAGGCAATGTGTGGTTTAGGGTAATTGTATGTGTTGCCCACACCACAACGTGCCTGTCCTTCAAATGGACTTTAGAGCAAAGGTTCTGAGTGGTTCATATGGGCGGGGTGACCTTTTATCGTATCAGGTACCCGACCATTGAGAAAATTATTGCTATTGTACTTTGAAGACTTTAGAAAGGTTGGATTGCCGGACCTCTGTGCATTGAGCTTTTAACATGTGTAAGTTTATAGATGTTTTGTTTTTGTTACTTTCTTAGTTTGTATTTCAGTTCACAACTTTTTGCTTCTCACCACCTCTTTTCATGAGACTTTCTTTTAGCTGCTTCCTGTGCGGGTGACACCAGGGTTTTTTGTTGTGAGCTTTCAGTCATTTGCCTTGACCAGGGTAGGGCCCTAGTTGAGCCGACCTTCTCAATTACCGTAACATAAGCTATGACACCCAATTGGAGTTATAAGGCCACAGCTTTATTACAGTATTAACATTAAACATTAGTTGAGCTGTGACAGCGAAACATTGAAATAAAAGATGGGTAGAAAAGGGGGAGGGACAAAAACACATATTACAATAACAATCATATTTTCATTAACAGATGGCGGGGCGCTTGAGCGCTCTGCAGGTCCCTTGACAATGCCCTTGCGTGCTGGCCACTAGCCTTCGGCTTACATTATCACATTACACCACCACTCCATTATGCATTATCCATTATCATGATATTTCATTATGGGATCCTCTTTCGACTCATTCATTGGTTATGCCAGCTCAGTGGTGAATACTTTCTCGATGTCCAAAGATACGGCATTGCCAAGGACCCGCCACCGCATTCGTCCTTGCCCTCTCAAGGGCGAATGCCCGCCCATACGCAGAGCGCTGCCTCGAGAGCCTCTCTCAGGCCATATAAGAAGATGGTGTTGCCCAGATCATTTAGGTGCACGCCGTCCCTTTCCAGGTGCCCTGCCGGCCTTTCGAGCAGCGTGTGACGGACCGCTAACCCCCCAGACCTGAACATAAATTTCGAAATGGCTCTATTGATTTTTGCCCGAGACTGATTTAGGACCTGCTCGGGCTTGTGCGGGCGCCACGTTAGCCTGGGGATGATTTCCGACCACACTACGGTCATACGGGGGCAGAGTGACCACATCCGCGTGAATAGTGATATTAGTTCCTGCATCAGTAGATGCTGTTGCATATGCCCGACGTCATTACCCCCTATATGGACCATTAGCACATCGGGGGACCCCCTTGCTTTCACTAACTTAAAAAATTTCTGGGCCAGCCTCTCGACTGTCAGTCCTCCCTGGCCCAACCAGTGAACCTCCACGTTGTCCCTTACCTGCCCGAGGTGTCGGTCTCTTTCTCGCTTTGCAGCTCGTCGCTCAGCCCGCACTATGTATGAATGCCCCATTATCCACACTATACATTTTCGTCGGCCTGTGAGGGATGATAGTCATTATAACATGCTTCATTACAAGAAAAAATTTTTTATTTTTTTTTATTCTACTTCGCGCCCTACACTTATCGCTCCGCCAGGTGCGGGCGAATGTAGGACCTGAAACGGTGCGATTCCCATCTGCCGATCTTTTTAATCATTTCAGCGCCGAGGCCCCATCTGGTTGCCTCGGTAGCTGCCCCATTTCGAAATGAGTGTGACCCGTATTCGGCCGCGACGCACCCGATCCCTGTGAGTGTGCGTTTTAGCAGGGCTACAAACTGAAATCTGGACAGCGTAGTTCCGTCCTCGTGCCGCAGGAGCGGACCGGTTCGGTCAGACTGCCCCTGCATAAAACTTGTGTACAGTTGTACCGGGCAAGCCCTGCTCCCGGCCATCTCCCTCAGCCTAAGGGTTACTCCTTTGGCCCTTTGGTCCGTTTTTGACCTGGGGATGTGTACCCATAAGCTGCCTTGGGCTAGCGAGATATCCTTCCGCTGTATCCCCCCCCCCCCCCCCGCTATTTCTATTGGGGCCTACCAGCTCCCCCACCCTTAAAGCTCCATGGAAGGCTAGCGCAAAAGCCAGCTGGAACAGCCGAATTTCGTGTGCACTGCGGCAATGTACCTCCAGTGCGTTCAGTAGTTCGATCAGCAGTGCCAGCGTGATGGGCCTTCGGCAATCACCTCCCAATTCCTCCTTACCTCTACGTCTAAAACCCTTGACCACCTGGCGAATCATGAAGACCTTGGTTAAATCTTCCTCCCCCCTTAACTTAAAAAGGAACGCCAGTGCCGCCATGGCCTTGTCCACTGCGGAGGGTGACGTAGCAGTAGCACATATGTTGTCGAGGAAATGCAGCATAAGGCTCCTTTTCTCTTCGGGGTTCCCCGTTGGGCGCCTGATTTCTAAGTCCGCCCACCTATTCCATACCCTGCTGTAAGCCCTCCAAGTGGTTGGTGAGATGGACTGTCTCACCCAACTCGCCAGTCTGTCGAGACTGTGTCCCATAGGCCTGGTGGTATCTGTGTAGGCCTCTCGTCCGTCTCTGGGGCCAACTTCCGAAAACGGTCCCGCTGAAAACGAGACAGTGCGTCAGCTATCCCGTTCTCCTTACCGGGGATGTGTACTGCCCTAAAGCTAATGTTATGCTGCAGACACTTTAGTACGAACTGCCTGATGAGACTCACCACTGGGGGTGATGATGAAGTCAGACTGTTTACTGCCGCGACTACTGCCATGTTGTCCGTGCGAAATCGGACTGCTCTGTTGGCTAGCTCGTGGCCCCAGACCAACAGTGCTACTACCAGCGGGAAGAATTCTAGAAAGGCCAGGTTCTTCCCCACTGGTGATCGGAGCCATGGGTGTGGCCACCTGCCGCTCACCCACCGTCCTTTGAAATAGGCTCCAAAGCCTGTGGACCCCGCAGCGTCGGTGAAGAGCTGCAGCTCCTCGTTCGTGCGCCACTCTTGGGGCCACAGTGTTCTCCCATTATAATCTGCCAGGAACGATTCCCAGACCCCTAAGTCATCTTTTGTCTCCCGGTTTAGCCTGATGAAGTGGTGGGGCTGCTGTATTCCTTTCGTCAGAAAGGCTAGGCGCCTGCAGAAGATCCTGCCCATTGGCATGACCCTGCATGCAAAGTTCAGTTTACCCAGTAGTGACTGTATTTCGCGCAGTGTCCTTTTCTTGGCTGCCAGAGATTTTCCCACTTCAAGCCTGAGGTCACTCACCTTGTCCTCAGGTAGTCTAAATTCCATCGCCTCCGAGTCTATCTCTATCCCCAGAAACTTGATCTGCCTTGTTGGGCCCTCAGTTTTCTCAGCCGCTAATGGTACCCCGAATAGGTCAAACGTGTCTACCAGCGTGCGCATCAGCTGCCTGCATTCGCCCGACCCGGCCGAGCCCACGCAAAGGAAGTCGTCCAAGTAATGAACTAGGCCCTTGGAGCCGCTTTCGCTCTTCACTACCCATTCTAGGAATGTGCTAAAGGCTTCGAAATACGCGCATGATATTGAGCAACCCATGGGCAAGCATCGGTCGACATAATATCTTCCCTCAAACTTACACCCCAACAGGTGCAAGCTATCCTTGTGCACCGGCAGTAGGCGAAAAGCCGATTCTATATCTACCTTGCCCATTAGTGCCCCTTGGCCTTTTCCTCTCACCAGGGCTGTTGCCCTGTCAAAGGATGCATAGTGTACTGCTGCTAAGTCTGGGTCGATCCCGTCGTTTACCGACGTGCCCCGTGGATGCGATAAGTGGTGTATAAGGCGATATTTACCTGCCTCTTTCTTGGGGACCACGCCTAGGGGTGATATGTGTAGATTGGGAATGGGTGGGTGGTGAAAAGGACCTGCCATCCTTTCCATGGTTAGCTCCTTATCCAGCTTTTGCGCCACCACCTCTGGAAATTGGTAAGCGGATTTTAAATTTTTGCACCTGTCATTTGGGCAGGCCGTTTCGCATGGTATCCTAAACCCCTCCCGAAAGCCATATGCTAGGTCGGCCTGCTCCCTATTGGGGTACCTATCTAGCCATGGGGCCATCGCCCCAACTTTAACTGGCGTGACTCCCTTTTCCAGTTCCCTGCTCCGTCTTGACTCCCTGCACATTTCTGTTCCTTTTGTAACATTTAGCCCCTGGGTGCCCACTGGCCCCACAGACTGCGCAATCGTGCTTGTACCTGCATGTGGTTCCCCGCTTGCAGGTGTCATTGTTATAGTTCCAGCATAAACCTTTTCTCTGCTGGGCCAGCGAAGCATCCGCCCCGCCGGCTCCCGCTTGAAAGGGGGTGTTCTGGCCCCCTTTGTACCCGCCCCCGTATTCTGGCTTGGCGGGGCTACTCAGCGACATCCATAGCATGATGTCCCTGTGTTCCCACGTCAATGATGACCTGACTGCCATCCTTTGGCGAAACTGCTCATCATATAGCAACCAGGCCTTCCCTCCGTATTTGTGGTATGCTTCCCTGATGCCGTCTAGGTAACAGAACATTGCTGCGCATTGTTCTGGGGTCTTTTCCCCCACTATGCTGGCGAATATGTGAAACGCCCTGGACCAGTTGGGGAATGTCCTGGGTATTAATCTATACATCCTCCTTATGTCGTCGTCCTCCTTGCGGTGTTCCTTGCCCCTTTCCCACTTGTCTATGTTAAAGTTATCCAGGGGGAGCACTGTGAATATGTCAATGTATTGACCCTTCCAAATTTTTTCCTTTGTTTCCTCTGACACGTGGAGACCTAAGGGGCCCGCAAAACAGATGTAGGTGCTGCTCTTAGCCGCGTCGGCTAGACGGGGTGCCCGTTCGGGCTTCTCGGTCGTTGCTACCTCTGGGGCTGCGGCGACCGGGGGTTGACCGTTCCCAACCTCTGGAACCGAGCCGCACACCTCCGCCTGCTTCGCGGGCCTTGTTTCCTCACCCCCTCCCCAGGCCCCCACCTGTTGAGTTGTGTTATTTGCCCTAATGGCCTTTAGAATTTCCAGCAGTAAAGACCGCTGGTCCCCCTCCTGCGAAACACCATTAGCAGTTGTAAAGGCATACTTTTCATTGGCAATCGTTTTGTTAATCTCACCTGCTTGGTTCCCCGCCTCCTGGAGTGCCGCTGGTCCATCTTTTCCATGTGGCTCCTGAGCCATCTGCTCCCCGGAGCCGTGATGGGCGACCTGCGGAGGCAATAACAAAGAGGCGACTCCCTCCGCCCAGTTATACTGCTGCCGCGCGCCCTGCTGCTGCCGTCCTTCACCGCTGCTGCTGGCCCTGCCTTGGGCCTGGTCCGCCCTCCCTTCCCACGCGCCTTCCTGCCATCCCCATCCACCCTCTAGTTGGCCCCCGTAATGGCCCTGTTCCTCCTCCTGATCCCCTTCGCTCTCCCCCCCCTCCTCTGTCGAACTCACCTCCGTGGCGTGTTCCGGCTGCTGCTGCCCCCCTCTGCCCCCCTCCCACGTGCTGGGCCTCTGTGCTGCCCCTTGTCTGCCGCCCCGGCTCCTTGCGGCCCCCTTGCCCGCTGCTCTCCTCCCCCCAGACTTGCCCCCCCCCCCCCCCCCTGCGTTGCCCTGCGCCCCTCTGTCCTCCTGGGGCCCCTTGTCTGTGGCACGTGCCCCCCCCCTCCCGCCCCCGGTTCCGTGCTGGGGCTCTGTGGTGAGCCCTTTACTTTCAAACATAGCAAAGAAATGAACAGCGCTACTTAAAAACAGATGAGTGCTTACCTGCAAAAAAGTGCACACCCCACTCATGGGATTCAAATACACAATGAGCATACACATGACCTGTCTACCACTTGGAGGATGTTAGTTTCCGCTAACAATTTGCAATTTGTTAGGTACTTGTCCCTCCCACTGTCGAAGAAGTCTTTCCTCCATGGGAGGGGACCTAACACTAACTAAATTCTACCTATGCATATGCATAGCCTGGGCGCGCTACCAGTAAAATTGAGAATTGCGCAAAACAAAATTGGGATCAGCGCATCACCAGGCCGCCTCTGGTGCGTTTGCAGTTTCTGGGGGGGCTCAGCGCATCTCTGAGCTGAGGCCAATCAGAGGCGGCCTGGTGATGCGCTGATCCCAATTTTTTTTTGCGCAATTCTCAATTTTACTGGTAGCGCGCCCAGGCTATGCATATGCATAGGTAGAATTTAGTTAGTGTTAGGTCCCCTCCCATGGAGGAAAGACTTCTTCGACAGTGGGAGGGACAAGTACCTAACAAATTGCAAATTGTTAGCGGAAACTAACATCCTCCAAGTGGTAGACAGGTCATGTGTGTGCTCATTGTGTATTTGAATCCCATGAGTGGGGTGTGCACTTTTTTGCAGGTAAGCACTCATCTGTTTTTAAGTAGCGCTGTTCATTTCTTTGCTATGTTTGATTGATTTATTTCTGGTCAGCTGCTCCCACTTAGTAGTTTTCCTTTGGTGTATATGCAGAGCCTCTGTTTGGGTTCAAGGTGCGTTTGCAGTTTCTGGGGGGGCTCAGCGCATCTCTGAGCTGAGGCCAATCAGAGGCGGCCTGGTGATGCGCTGATCCCACTTTTTTTGCGCAATTCTCAATTTTACTGGTAGCGCGCCCAGGCTATGCATATGCATAGGTAGAATTTAGTTAGTGTTAGGTCCCCTCCCATGGAGGAAAGACTTCTTCGACAGTGGGAGGGACAAGTACCTAACAAATTGCAAATTGTTAGCGGAAACTAACATCCTCCAAGTGGTAGACAGGTCATGTGTATGCTCATTGTGTATTTGAATCCCATGAGTGGGGTGTGCACTTTTTTGCAGGTAAGCACTCATCTGTTTTTAAGTAGCGCTGTTCATTTCTTTGCTATGTTTGATTGATTTATTTCTGGTCAGCTGCTCCCACTTAATAGTTTTCCTTTGGTGTATATGCAGAGCCTCTGTTTGGGTTCAAGGTGCGTTTGCAGTTTCTGGGGGGGCTCAGCGCATCTCTGAGCTGAGGCCAATCAGAGGCGGCCTGGTGATGCGCTGATCCCACTTTTTTTGCGCAATTCTCAATTTTACTGGTAGCGCGCCCAGGCTATGCATATGCATAGGTAGAATTTAGTTAGTGTTAGGTCCCCTCCCATGGAGGAAAGACTTCTTCGACAGTGGGAGGGACAAGTACCTAACAAATTGCAAATTGTTAGCGGAAACTAACATCCTCCAAGTGGTAGACAGGTCATGTGTATGCTCATTGTGTATTTGAATCCCATGAGTGGGGTGTGCACTTTTTTGCAGGTAAGCAAGCACTCATCTGTTTTTAAGTAGCGCTGTTCATTTCTTTGCTATGTTTGATTGATTTATTTCTGGTCAGCTGCTCCCACTTAATAGTTTTCCTTTGGTGTATATGCAGAGCCTCTGTTTGGGTTCAAGGTGCGTTTGCAGTTTCTGGGGGGGCTCAGCGCATCTCTGAGCTGAGGCCAATCAGAGGCGGCCTGGTGATGCGCTGATCCCACTTTTTTTGCGCAATTCTCAATTTTACTGGTAGCGCGCCCAGGCTATGCATATGCATAGGTAGAATTTAGTTAGTGTTAGGTCCCCTCCCATGGAGGAAAGACTTCTTCGACAGTGGGAGGGACAAGTACCTAACAAATTGCAAATTGTTAGCGGAAACTAACATCCTCCAAGTGGTAGACAGGTCATGTGTATGCTCATTGTGTATTTGAATCCCATGAGTGGGGTGTGCACTTTTTTGCAGGTAAGCAAGCACTCATCTGTTTTTAAGTAGCGCTGTTCATTTCTTTGCTATGTTTGATTGATTTATTTCTGGTCAGCTGCTCCCACTTAATAGTTTTCCTTTGGTGTATATGCAGAGCCTCTGTTTGGGTTCAAGGTGCGTTTGCAGTTTCTGGGGGGGCTCAGCGCATCTCTGAGCTGAGGCCAATCAGAGGCGGCCTGGTGATGCGCTGATCCCACTTTTTTTGCGCAATTCTCAATTTTACTGGTAGCGCGCCCAGGCTATGCATATGCATAGGTAGAATTTAGTTAGTGTTAGGTCCCCTCCCATGGAGGAAAGACTTCTTCGACAGTGGGAGGGACAAGTACCTAACAAATTGCAAATTGTTAGCGGAAACTAACATCCTCCAAGTGGTAGACAGGTCATGTGTATGCTCATTGTGTATTTGAATCCCATGAGTGGGGTGTGCACTTTTTTGCAGGTAAGCAAGCACTCATCTGTTTTTAAGTAGCGCTGTTCATTTCTTTGCTATGTTTGATTGATTTATTTCTGGTCAGCTGCTCCCACTTAGTAGTTTTCCTTTGGTGTATATGCAGAGCCTCTGTTTGGGTTCAAGGTGCGTTTGCAGTTTCTGGGGGGGCTCAGCGCATCTCTGAGCTGAGGCCATTCAGAGGCGGCCTGGTGATGCGCTGATCCCAATTTTTTTTTGCGCAATTCTCAATTTTACTGGTAGCGCGCCCAGGCTATGCATATGCATAGGTAGAATTTAGTTAGTGTTAGGTCCCCTCCCATGGAGGAAAGACTTCTTCGACAGTGGGAGGGACAAGTACCTAACAAATTGCAAATTGTTAGCGGAAACTAACATCCTCCAAGTGGTAGACAGGTCATGTGTGTGCTCATTGTGTATTTGAATCCCATGAGTGGGGTGTGCACTTTTTTGCAGGTAAGCACTCATCTGTTTTTAAGTAGCGCTGTTCATTTCTTTGCTATGTTTGATTGATTTATTTCTGGTCAGCTGCTCCCACTTAATAGTTTTCCTTTGGTGTATATGCAGAGCCTCTGTTTGGGTTCAAGGTGCGTTTGCAGTTTCTGGGGGGGCTCAGCGCATCTCTGAGCTGAGGCCAATCAGAGGCGGCCTGGTGATGCGCTGATCCCACTTTTTTTGCGCAATTCTCAATTTTACTGGTAGCGCGCCCAGGCTATGCATATGCATAGGTAGAATTTAGTTAGTGTTAGGTCCCCTCCCATGGAGGAAAGACTTCTTCGACAGTGGGAGGGACAAGTACCTAACAAATTGCAAATTGTTAGCGGAAACTAACATCCTCCAAGTGGTAGACAGGTCATGTGTATGCTCATTGTGTATTTGAATCCCATGAGTGGGGTGTGCACTTTTTTGCAGGTAAGCACTCATCTGTTTTTAAGTAGCGCTGTTCATTTCTTTGCTATGTTTGATTGATTTATTTCTGGTCAGCTGCTCCCACTTAATAGTTTTCCTTTGGTGTATATGCAGAGCCTCTGTTTGGGTTCAAGGTGCGTTTGCAGTTTCTGGGGGGGCTCAGCGCATCTCTGAGCTGAGGCCAATCAGAGGCGGCCTGGTGATGCGCTGATCCCACTTTTTTTGCGCAATTCTCAATTTTACTGGTAGCGCGCCCAGGCTATGCATATGCATAGGTAGAATTTAGTTAGTGTTAGGTCCCCTCCCATGGAGGAAAGACTTCTTCGACAGTGGGAGGGACAAGTACCTAACAAATTGCAAATTGTTAGCGGAAACTAACATCCTCCAAGTGGTAGACAGGTCATGTGTATGCTCATTGTGTATTTGTATCCCATGAGTGGGGTGTGCACTTTTTTGCAGGTAAGCACTCATCTGTTTTTAAGTAGCGCTGTTCATTTCTTTGCTATGTTTGATTGATTTATTTCTGGTCAGCTGCTCCCACTTAATAGTTTTCCTTTGGTGTATATGCAGAGCCTCTGTTTGGGTTCAAGGTGCGTTTGCAGTTTCTGGGGGGGCTCAGCGCATCTCTGAGCTGAGGCCAATCAGAGGCGGCCTGGTGATGCGCTGATCCCACTTTTTTTTGAGCCCTTTACTTTCCCCTGTACCTGCAGGCCCGGGGCCGCGCTGGGTTCCCTTCGGTGGCCATGTCTGTGAGGCCTGTGGGTGGGGGTGGCCGCTTGGCGGCTGTGTGGGGATGGGGTGCGTGGGCGCTGCGCTGCGGGGGTTGACGCCGGCCCCCTGCTGGCCCCACCGCTGCATTTGCCGCTGCGCCGGCCGCGCTGACCGGGGCTCTTGCTTGCCCTGTCCCGGCGGCGGCCATTTTGCCGTGGGCTGGATGAGCTATGACGGCGGCCATTTTCCCGGAGACCCGGGTGGCCGCCATCTTGTGGGAGCTCCGAGTGGCGGCCATTTTGGGGCGGACATCGAGGAGGAAGAGGGAGGGGGAGTGGACCTGCCGCCTGTTGCTGCACTGGTGGGAGAGCCTCCTCGGCCGGGCCGTCTCCCGCACTCCGGCCCCTCTCCGCCCGCCCACCGTGGTCCCTGCAATCCGCCGCCGCTGCCTGGGCCCCTATGCCCCCCGCGCCGACCTCCGCTGATGTGGGACCTTCTTCCTCCCGCCTCCTGCTCCTGGCCGGGGAGCCCGCGGGGCTAAAGCGGACCGGAGGCCTCCTTCTTCTGGTGCTCTCCGGGCGCGGAGCCCCAGCCAGGTTAGTGAGCTGGGCCTGTAGCCACAGCATCCCTTGTTCCCCTGGCATGGCCCGCACTCGGTCCCAGAGCTCTTGCATGGGGGCATCCATTATTATTATTATTATTATTTATTGTATTTATAAAGCGCCAACATCTTACGCAGCGCTGCACAATAGATAAATGGGTTAACATACAGGTAGAACATACGGAAACTCACAACAAAACAAGATCATGCAAATGATTTGATAACAATACAGTATCATAGGTCAAAATAGAGACTGTTCGAGTCTACAAGAGGGGTGGTTGCGAGTAAGATTGCATAATCAAGCTGGATACGTTAGGGAGGAGGGCCCTGCCGGAGGCTTACAATCTAAAGGGTGGGGTGGAGACAATAGGTGCGTCTTTTGAGAGGGGGTCTAACAGAACATATTATGGTGCTGGTGTAGGGGGGTATGCGAGCGTGAAGAGGTAAGTCTTGAGAGCTTGTTTGAAGGAATTAAAGGTGGGGGCGAGTCCATGGCAGTGTGCCCCTGCTGTTGCTCTGTGATGGGGCGGGTGGGCTGAGGTGGCAAGGCCCGGTTGGGGTAGCTGGGCAGGAGAGGTGAGAGGGGTGGGATGCGGAAGCCAGCGGCCACCTGGGGCACTCGGATCGTGCTGAAAAGGCCCGGAGTGCTGCGAGGGGGTCGCTGTGCTGGATGGGATGGATGGGTGGCACACTAAGGGGCCCCCTGAAGCTGGGTGGGAGGGAGACCTGGTGTGCCCAGAATCGCCTTGGGGTGAGTTGTAAGGTGAGGTAGGAGCTGCAGGTCGGCTGCCTGAAGCTGCTGTAACGCGCTGGGTGAGCTGGGCCGCTGGGATATGATGGGGTTTGGCTGGGCTGGGGCAGCCGGGATGAATGGGATGGATGGATGGGGCTGCAGCTATCCACCGGGGGAAAAGGCTGCTGTTGTTTGGGCCTGATGCTGGGAGATGGCTGGGGAGGGATTTCTGGCTAAGGCCTAGTAAGAAAAAAGCTGCACTTACCCCAGCCTGAGCTCCAGCGAAGTTTGCTGTATCCACAGGATCCAAGAAGGGAGGCTGAATGGCCAGCCCCCTGGTCTTATACTGTCCTGGCCCCTGGCCAAGACACTCCACCTTTACTTCACACCTGGCGACCCTATTGTTCCTGGACAGTCCAGCTCAGAGCCCACCCGGTCACGCCCCTTCTCGCCCTAGCTTCGCCCAGCTCTCAGGTTACTATCCTTGGGAGAAATCTTCTCCTGTATTCCTGAGCGAGTCAGTCCCACCAGCTCCTCCTGCTGGATGTGACAAAGAAGTGCTGTTTTCATGGGCAGGCCCGTTTCTAAGGGTGGTCAAGGCGGGTCCCCACCCAAGGTGCAGTAAGGTGTATAACTTGGTCAGATGGGAGCAGCCTAAAGTGAGTTTTGAAAGGGCACTTAAGGAGAACCCGAGGTGGGTTCTAAGAATCCTATTAGCACACAGAGGCTGGGGCTGCATAGCCCAGCCTCTGCTGCTATACTGTCTCCCCCCAGGCCCCCCGCGCTCTACTGTCTCCCATAAATCAAACGCTGTGCTAGCGACACACAGCGTGTCGATAGCCAGCTGTTTACATCTCCACTGTCACTCTCGCCGCTCCCCCGCCTCCTCTATGTCGCCGCTCCCCGCCTGCGTCCCTTACCTCCAATCAGCGGGGAGGGAAAGGATGCAGGCGGGGAGCAGTGACATAGAGGAGGTGGGGGAGTGGCGAGAGTGACAGTGGAGATGTAAACAGCCGGCTAGCAATGTCACTAGCATGGTGTTTGATTTATGAAGGACAGCAGAGCGCAGGGGGGGCCTGGGGGGAGAGAGTATAGCAGCAGAGGCTGGGCATTATATGCAGACCCAGCCTCTGTGTGCTAATAGGATTCTTAGAAACCACCTCGGGTTCTCTTTAAAGGTTTCAAAGGTTGGAGAGTGACAGAAGTGTTGTGGCAGGGGAATCCAGAGGAGTGGTGATGCGCGTGAGAAATCTTGTAAACGTGAATGGGAAGAGGTGATTCTAGAGGAGGACAAAGGAAGGTCATGTGCAGATCTGAGAGTGCAGCTGGGTTGGTATCTGGAAATTAGGGAGGAGATGTACAGCGGAGAGATTGTGGAGAGCTTTGTAGGTTAGAGTGAAGAGTTGGAACTGGATGCTCTGGTTAATTGGCAGCCAGTGAAGAGCTGGACAGAGAGGAGCAGCAGAGGAGGAGCGAGAAGAGAGATGAATGAGATGAGCAGCAGGGGAGGACTGGGACCTTTTGGCCTGGGGGGACAACACAAACTAGAGGCCCGGTCACGGAATCCTCAGCCCAAAGCCATATCTTTCTTGTGTGCAAATCTTCAAATTGTGATGACGCACACACACACACACACACACACACACACACACACACACACACACACACACACACACACACACACACACACACACACACACACACACCCTGATGCCTACCCCCATTTCTCCGCACAATCTACCTGTCTGTCTCTGATGCCTAACCTTAAAGGAGTTATCAGGCTTTTTTTTTTCTTTATGAAAATAAGTGCTAGTTACCCAGGGCTCGTCCAACACCAAGCTCCCAGCATGTCCCTTGCCGCAGCTCTGCAGTCAGCTGTTCACTGCCGCTGCCTCCCAGCACCCGGCAATGACGTCAGGCCGATTGCGCCTGTGCGAGCGGCGCTGTCAATCACCGCCACATGGACCAGAGCGTACTGTGCAGACACAGAACTATTGCGCCTGCGCAGTACACTCCGGTCCACGTGGCGGTGATTGACAGTGCTGCTCGCACAGGCGCAGTACAGGCCGACATCCAGGTCGGACTGGTGCCATCGCCGGGGACTGGGAGGCAGCGGCAGCGAATGGCTGACTGCAGAGCTGCGGCGAGGGACATGCTGGGAGCGTGGGGCTGGAGGAAGCCCTGGGTAAGTAGCACTTATGTCATTAAAAATGCCTGATAACTCCTTTAAACAACCCCCCCCCCACACACACACACACACACACACAAACCTACCTACCTGGTGATGCCTAACCCCACTCCTGCCCACCCACCATACAAACTACTTGTCTGACACCTACCCCATCCCCCCCTCCCCCCCCCCCTCCAACTACCTGTTTGACATTGCCTAACTGCCTGCCTCCCCCCTCCCCTGCCGCCAGTCACACCACAAGAAGAAAAAAGTTCCCCCTCAGGCCAGGGTCAGAATGGGGTAGATTATCACACAAAAAAAAAAACTCAGAGGGCACTGGCCTGGGCAGAGAATTGAATTTGACAGCAGTAGCAGGCAGGCAGCAAAGTGTGAGTAACTCAGTGACAAGAAGGGAGAAGAAGTACAGAAACAAAATTTATAAAAACCACCTTCTCCTCTGGCGACCTGGACCCGACCTCCTCTATCCTCCTGTCTCCTCAGTCCTACACCTCCTCCTCCTCCACAGCAGCAAGCAGCTATAGGTGGCATCTCCGACTCCCAGCCCCCCCGAGTGTCCGACTCCTCCAGCCAGGACAGCCAGCCACTCGTAGCCGCAGCGCCAGGGCCCCAGCCCCCCCAGCACAGAAAGCTGAAGAGTGAGACAGCTCACTCCGATGACACCGCAGGCACAGCAGCACGTTGCGGGCGGCAATGGCTCCAGGCAGGGGGCGGAGACAAGCAGGGTCAACCCACCGGGCCGGAGAGGACCTAAGCTATTTGTGTCCTTGTGCTGCTCACATCCACGCACAAGGGCACACCACGGCCGGCCGCCTCAGCCCCTTCTCTGATTGGATACTTCAACTTGCCGGGAAATATCGCGCGAGGTTGCGATCCCAACTGGGACCTGTCACCTGTTGTATGTCTGCGGCCGCTGCGTATAGCAGCGGCTGGCCCTAATTACTTAAGATTTGGGCGGCCCGGGGGGCAATTGCCCCCCGTCCCCCTGGGCCAGTCCTCCCCTGTCACTGGAGCAGGGCCAGTCTATTAGTTGGTGACATGTATGAGAACAAGCATGCAGATCAAATGCTGTGACTGAAGTGTGACTGGATTATCTGCATACTTGTTTTGGGGTTGTTATTCAGACACTACCGATACTAAAGAGATCAGCAGGGCAGCCAAGTAAGGCCTTGTTCACACTGCAAGAGCTTTTTTAGCACTAATGATTTGAAAAAGCTCTTGCTAATGCAATTCTATGGGTCATTTTTTTTAAAATAAAATCACATTGCTCAGGTGAGAACACACACCTAGCATTGTATTAGCAAGAGCTAAAATCAGAAATGCTTAGAAAAAGTTCTTGCAGTGTATTTCACTTCAAGTTCCCTTTAAAGAGACTCCGTAACAAAAATTGCATCCTGTTTTTTATCATCCTACAAGTTCCAAAAGCTATTCTAATGTGTTCTGGCTTACTGCAGCACGTTCTACTATCACCATCTCTGTAATAAATCAACTTATCTCTCTCTTGTCAGACTTGTCAGCCTGTGTCTGGAAGGCTGCCAAGTTCTTCAGTGTTGTGGTTCTGTGATGCATCTCCCCCCTCCAGGCCCCTCTCTGCACACTGCCTGTGTATTATTTATATTAGGGGAGCTTCTCTCTTATCTTTTACAAGCTGGATAAATCCTCCTCTGAGCTGGCTGGGCTTTCACATACTGAGGAATTACATACAGGCAGAGCTGTCTGCACTCTGCAGGAAGAAACAGCCTGACACTTCAGTGGAAGATAGCTGCAGGGGGAAATAAACACACAAATGATCTCTTGAGATTCAAAAGGAAGGGTGTATACAGCCTGCTTGTGTATGAATGTATTTTCTATGTGTGGACATACTGTACATCAACCTACTTCCTGTTTTGGTGGCCATTTTGTTTGTTTATAAACAAACTTTTTAAAACTGTTTTTAACCACTTTTAATGAGGCAAGGAGCAGCGAAATTGTGACAGAGGGTAATAGGAGATGTCCCCCAACGCACTGGTATGTTTACTTTTGTGCGATTTTAACAATACAGATTCTCTTTAAAGAGAACCTGTACTGAGTAAAAATATTTAAAATAAACACATGAGGTAACTTCAAATGAACATTACATAGTTACCTTGCCATCAGTTCCTTTCAGAAGCTCACCATTTTCTTCTGACAATTATCCCTTTCAGTTCTGACAATATTTTGTCAGATCTGAAATATATCAGTTGCTGTCAGTAAAATATCAGTTGCTGTCAGTTATAGCTGAGAGGAAAACTGATGTACCAGGTAATGTCCACGTTTCCCTATGGCTCAAGTGGGCGATGTTACAGTTCAACTGTGTGCTGACCAGGAAGCTGTTATAAGGTAATGGCCATTTTCAAAATGGAGGACGTAAAATTCCCTTGATCACAGTGGACAAACAGGACGCGGCACAGGAGAAAGACACTGAGGAGTAGACTACATGGGAGGTAAGTATGACTTGTGTATGCTTGGCTGGTATACGAAGCGGGGACCCAGCGCTGCAAGGCGAGAGCACTAACCTATACGCCACCGTGCTACTAGGAGCACCTATATCTGCCTATACTAGGGGCACCTATACCTGCCTATACTAGGGGCACCTATACCTGCCTATACTAGGGGCACCTATACACATCTATACTGGGGTCACCTGTGCCTGACTATACTGGGGCCACCTGGCTCCCGTACCCAAATGTCCCCATGCCTTTTGGGGGTCTCCTTAATACTCATGGAGGGAGGGATGCCTACCTAATATGGGGGTGAGGCCTGAGTTGAGGGGCAGAGTTAAGGTCACCAGAACGGCTGTGCCTACAGGCTCCTGAGCTGAAAATCCGGCTCAGATCCTAGGGGCACCTATACCTGGCTATATTGAGGGCACCTATGCCTGACTATCCTAGGGGCACCTATACCTGCCTATACTGGGGGAAAATATACCTGGCTATACTGGGGGCACCTATACTTGGGGTGGGGTGGGGGGGGGGGGGCTAGAGGGAGCCCCATCCAAAGTTTTGCAGGCGGTCCAGTGATTTCTATTTACGCCTCTGGCCGTGAGTGAGGTGCCTCTGTCTGTTATTTGGGGAGGGGGTTTCTTCTCCCTTGCAGGGTGCTTTTAATCACCTACAACAGTCACTCTTTCTAGATGAATTTATTATTTATCTAATTTATTCAGCCCTGTTTGAGACATATATATATATATATATATATATATATATATATATATATATATATATATATATATATATATATATATATATATATATATATATATATATATATATATATAGCGTTCACATTTTTATTGAGGGCAATATTTACAGCAGGTATTATGAGACTAATGAGGTTCTGTGTCAGAAGCGTCTGTTGGCTTATTGGGTTTATAATACCACTTGGAAATGAGGGGAAAAGTCACAAAGCGCCATCACTTCGGAACGTTTCCTTTCTGTAAAAGTTGCTATAGAAACTTGTATGAAATGCCATCTGCCAGACACACACACACTGAAAATTAAAGGACAATTCCCTGTATGTACAATCATCTCATTCTTCAGACAAAAGGATTAGAGCCAGGGTACAAATACTCTTTTTTTTTTTTTTTTTTTTTTTTTTTTTAAATATTTAAAACTTTTATGCATTTCTGCACACAGGAAGCCTGAGATTTAAAGAGACACTGAAGCAAACAAAAATGATGATATATTGAATTGGTTGGGTAGTACGGATAATTACTAGAACATTAGTAGCAAAGAAAATATTCTCATATTTTTATTTTCAGTTATATAGTGTTTTTTTTATTTTTTTTTATAACATTGCATCATTCTCTAATATTTGCAGCTTACACACTACTCAGCATTCTATATAATTTTACAGAGCAGGCCAGTGAACTATTGACCTGTCCTCTGGAGAGAAAAAGAAGATACAGTGACTGATAGTTGAGATAATAAGATCAGAAGACAGAACTCTCTGCGACTTTGAAAGTTGTGGAGCTCAATGGCTTTTTTTGCATCGATAACTGGAGTTTCTTAACTCTTCCTGTACTGGAAACAATATTAGACTTTTGTCTCTGCTCCTAATGTTTTGTTTCTTAGCTGTACTACACATACAAATCATTATATCATAATTTTTTTTTTGCTTCAGTGTCTATTTATAGGGAACCTTAGAAGGGCTGGAGAGAAAATATTATTCATAGCTGGAGCTTCCTCCATCCCCCTGGAGCTGATCGCTCCCTCGCCGCCATCCTGGTTCCTCTAAATTCGCCCCGGAAAGTTCTCCGGTCCAGGCGGACTGCGTATGCCAGAGACAGGAGACCCCCAGAGAACTTTTTGGGGGAGAATTGCGGAGGACCCAGAACAATCCCATGGTCAATGTGTCCCTGATTTGTGTCCCGACAGCTTTGAGATGTGAATTCACACCTAAAAATCATACAGGCCGGATCCAAAAAAGGTGATTTGACTTTAACTCATTTGTTTCTGGATTGCCAAGACCAGCATGTGCATACTTTACATTATATATTTAGATACTATCTGACAAAGGTTTTTAGCCTTTGCCCAGAGACACCTATTACAGGACAACTGAAAGGCTACCAGAGCCGAAACCATGAGAAGAAACTGGGGGAAGCAGACCTGTATGGAGACCTGTCCTGATGGCCACCACTCCTCCTGTTCTCCTGTCATGATTATGCCATGCGCATGGGCAGAAGGCTCCTGGCCGCACGCTGAGGGACGTGTGAAAGCCGAGCTAGCGCCTGCGCAATGAGGCCCAACTCCAGCGATCCGGAGGAGGCTGCCAGGGGGTCTTTAGGTAAAAAAGAGGGGGGCAGAGGAGAACTGGACAAGCGGTGGCCATCAAGACAGGTCCTCATACATGCCTGCTCCCCCGTTTCTCCTTATGGTTTTGGCTCTGGTGCCCAAGTGAGAAGCATATGGAGGCTGCCATATTTATTTCCTTGTAAACAATGCCAGGTGCCTGGCAGCCCTGTTGATTTATTTGGCTGCAGTAGTGTCTGAATAACACCAGAAACAAGCATGCAGCTAATCCAGTAACACCTCAGTCAGAGCACCTAATCTGCATGCTTGTTCAGGGGCTATGGCTAAATGTATCAGAGGGAGAGGATCAGCAGGAGAGCCGGGCAACTGGTATTGCTTAAAGGCCTTGTTCACATCATAAATCGCCACCGCTATCACAAGCGCTGAGCAATTTTTATTAAGAGTTTTTCCTCTGCATTTCCCTGCACTTTGCGCTTAGAAACGTGCTTTTCTAAGCGCTTTTGCGGAGCAATTCGTTTTTTTCACTTCCTGACGTCAGTGAGGAAGTGAACTCTTTCACCTGGAAATGAAAGTAGTAAAAATGTTTCTGTACCGTGTTAGCCAAACAAATTGGCCTCGATTCATAAACAGCAGTGCGATAAAAAAAATCTTGTCGGCAAAATACCGCACTCAGTATTTTCCCGGTCTGCGTGCTAATTCATAAAGATTTCCCCAGCTGCCTTTGGAGGTCGGTAAATTACCGCAGCCCATTGAGCGGTAGAGTAGAGCAGTGTCTCGATTCTCTCTTTGCCCTGCAGAAATTACTCACACAGACGGCTCTCTGGCTCTCCCACTGATGACTCAGACAGATGAGTCACACAGTCTTTCCCTGCCTGCAGAAATGACTCACACAGCCGGCTCTCTCTGGCTCTCTCCACTGATGACACAGACAGATGAGTCACACAGTCTTTCCCTGCCTGCTGAAATGATTCACACAGAGGGCTCTCTGGCTCCAGGGCCGGCCCGCCCATGAGGCGGGGTGAAACTTTTGCCTCAGGCGGCACTTCTGGGGGGGCGGCACCCGCCCGTCCGTGTGTGTGGGCGGCCGCCCGAGCTGGAGGGGATAGCGGGCAGGAAGGGGGTATTGGGCCTAGCGGCGGGGAGGGGGTCGGACCCCCCCCCCCCTCCCTCGCCTGGGTCCCCCGTCCTCCGCTCCCATCCAGCTTTAAAAAGTTCCGTGCTGGCTGCAGCTATGTGTAAGAGGCAACGGGTGGGGATTACTCACCTCTTCCTCGTTCCAGGTCAGCGTGCGCTCCACTGACGTCACTTCCTGCTACGCCGCAGGAAGTGACCCCCCTCCCCGCTGCTAGGCCCAATACCCCCTTCCTGCCCGCTATCCCCTCCAGCTCGGGTGGCCCCCACACACCCACGGCTTGGGGGGGCGGCGATGATTTCTTTGAAAATTGCCTCAGGCGGCAAAAAGTCTAGGGCCGGGCTTGTCTGGCTCCCTCCACTGATGACTCAGACAGACTTCGGCTCTCTGCACTTTGCATTCATCAGAGCTGTCAGAGCTGTCGGTAACTTGTTAAAGAAAACCTGAACTGAACATAAAAAGTCAAAATAACCATACACAAGTCATACTTACCTCCTGTGTAGTCTACTCCTCGATTAATTTTTCCTCTCCTGCATCCTGTTTGTTCACTGTGATCAAGGGAATTCTCAGTCCTCCATTTTGAAAATGGCCATTACCCCATAACAGCTTCCTGGTCAGCACACAGGTAAACTGTAATATCACCCACTTGAGCCATAGGGAAACATGGACACATCAGTTCTCCTCTCAGCTATAACTGACAGCAACTGATATTTTACTGACAGCAACTGATATATTTCAGTTCTGACAAAATCTTGTCAGAACTGGAAGGGATTATTGTCAGAAGAAAATGGTGAGCTTCTGAGAGGAACTGATGGCAAGGTAACTATGTAATGTTCATTTGAAGTAACCTCATGTGTTTATTTTAAATAATTTTACTCAGTACAGGTTCTCTTTAAGACCTCACTAGAGGTGTCGGTAACTACCGCCATGCTTACCGCTTGTTGCAGGCTTTATGAATTGACATTTGCTGACAATTTACTGACATGCGTTGTCGGTAACTGCAGCCAAGTCGGTAATTTATCTCCCTGGTCGGTAATGTCAGCTTTTCATGCGGTAACAGCCTTTATGAATTGACATTTTGCTAAGTGGTCGGTAAAGTCTGCTGTTTTCAGCATTACCGCATGAGATAATGCTTTATGAATTGAGGCCATTCTGTAGGTAGAAAAAAACAGTCTTGTAAAAGTAATACCTTTTAATGGCTAACTGATAAAGTTAATACAAGCTTTCTAGGATCTAGTCCCCTTCTTCAGGCATATTTCCAGATGTAAGCTGAAGTAAAACACTGATGCAGATAAATGGTAAACACGAAGATGGCAGTTGTGCTGGTTACTGTTTATCCGTTAGATGTCATGTGATCAGCAGGCTGGAGCCAGTGAGTTAGTGCAACCATACATGAAATCCAGCAGGTTTCTGAAGATCATGAAGTCTACTAAATCATGTAACATAAGGAGTCATGAATCCTGTTCCACAATTTAAACCTTCTGTTAATGTCTTGAACATTTTCATAAATTTGTACTCAGAAATGTTTCTTGATTGTTCATTTATGAAGTTACCCTTAAGAACAAATACTTTTAGATCTTGCATGCTGTGTCCTGGTTCACAGAAGTGTTGGCCCACTGGTGTGTCCATTTTACCCTCATTGATTTTAAAGCGGTGATGGTTCATTCTTGTGCACAGTTTTTGTCCTGTTTCTCCTATATAGATTAAAATACAATGTAATGATTCATGAAAGCGCTTTGTGATTTCCCTATATCTTCCATTGAACAAAAACGCTCAGGAAATGGTCCAGGCAGCGCTTTGGTGAGCAGATCGGAAACTAACCGCTCAGATGGGAACTCTCTCATAAGGAATCATTGCACAAGCGGTTTTAGGGCGATTTTGAAAATCGCTGACGCATTTACGATCAGGGTGAAACTAGACTGAATAGGGCCCCCTCCCCCTGCAAAAATTATAGCATAGGGCCCCTTGGTCCCAGAACCCCATGTGATTGGGAGCTGACGAATGGCATCAGAGAGTGTTCTGCAGAGAAGCAGCATCTGGAAGCAAGGAAAAAATGACACTCTCTCCTGCGAATGGTTTGTGTGAGCGAATGAGGAGATTTCTTTGCTAATTGGCTGCACTTGCAGTTAGGAAGAAGGAAGAATAGGGGCCCCAAGGCCTCGGGGGGGCCCCCCTGCAATGGCAGGAATTGCAGGGGTGATTATTACGCCCAAATTTACGATTGTTTCTTCCTATTTCTCTAGAGAGTCCCCATCTTCTGTGTCCAACATATTTTCCATAAGTAGCAATCAGTTGGGCCAGAGTTCTTTCAGTTAAAGGAGAACTGTAGTGAGAGCGATATGGAGGCTGCCATATTTATTTCCTTTTAAGCAATACCAGTTGCCTGGCAGCCCTGCTGATCTTTTTGGCTGAAGTAGTGGCTGAATCACACCAGAAACAAGAATGCAGCAAATCTTGTCATATCTGTCAAAATTGTCAAACACCTGATCTGCTGCATGCTTGTTCAGGGGCTATGGCTGAAAGTATTAGAGGCAGAGGATCAGCAGCATAGCCAGGTAACTGGTATTGCTTAAAGGGAAATAAATATGGCAGCCTCCATACATCTCTCTCTACAGGTCTCCTTTAAAGCAGTAGGATTAGCCATACTATGCCAGGGAGAAAAACACACATATATAAGTAGATAAATATCTGATCTACTTACATAACACATGTATTGTACTGTCCATGTTTTGATTTCAGTGAATGTTATATAGTAAATGAAGAGAATTCTGTTCCTGGTGGGGGCCATGTCTTTTGCCCACAGTTTGAGGCTAAATACTGATGTCATTTCTTCCCTTAACTTTTTTTTCTTTTCTCCTCCAATTGCTGAGTCACCTCAGCCTTGCTTGTAAACACAAGTGAGCAGAGGATCATGTTTCAGCTAGGCAGCTAGGGAGGGAAATGCAGGGAAGAGGAGGAATACATTATAGATAAAAAGAACCCCCAGCATGCTACTGTTTGGTAATGGCTATTAAAGGGAAACTAAACTGAGAGGGATATGGATGTTTCCTTTTAAACAATACCAGTTGCCTGACAGTCCTGCAGACCAATTTGCTGCAGTAGTATCTGGATCTCACACCTGAAACAGGCATGCAGCTAATCCAGTCTGACTTCAGTCAGAGCACCTGATCTGCATGCCTGTACAGGGGCTGTGGCTAAAAGTATTAGAGACACAGGCTCACCAGGAAAGTCAGGCAACTGGTATTATTTTAATAGGAAAACTCCATATACTTCTCAGTTTAGGTTCCCTTTAAAGAGCCATTGCTCCTAAGGTGTGTGATAACTCCAAACCATAACAGCAGAAAAAGTTTTGAATGCAGGGTTAGCATCTTTATCACTTAATACACTCAGCTGCTGTTGAAATTTGATTTTTATGGTGACAATCCCGCTTTAATTGCTCTGTTCCTGCCTACTATAAACACCTTCCTGCTTCTCCTCCCCTCCTCCTCCCATAGGACAGTACATGTGGTCAAACCAAGTGTTCATGGCTGATCTAGAATGACCAGCAGACTGAAGTGATCATATTTCCTATTGCCATATAAGTAATCTACTGCACCAAGCAGAAGGTCTTGCTAGTTTTTGCAACACTTGCACTAGTAATCAAATGGCTGTCACTTTGGGAGGAACCACGTTATTGCTAGACTGTGTTAGCGTCATAGTGGAGTGGCCCTGGGATCTTATGTACGCTCAGAAGCACAGTAAGAAGTTTGAAATAATCTCTGCCGTTAATAGTAACTATTCGCAGGTGATGCAGATTTCTCAGGTGGATTTTCATGGTCTGTGGACCGGATCCATCTGAAAATGGCGCCTTTGAATAATGGCGCACGGTGTTGCCACTAATCCGTTTGTCGCTTATCGCTATTTAACGTTCACGCCTTATTGTTATTTAGCGTTAACACACAGAACCCTCTCTGTACCTATCCCTAACCCCTAGACCCCCCCCCCCCTGGTGGTGCCTAACCCTAACCACTTCCCTGGTGGTGCCTAACCCTAACCACCCCCCTGGTGGTGCCTAACCCTAACCACCCCCCTGGTGGTGCCTAACCCTAACCACCCCCCTGGTGGTGCCTAACCCTAACCACTCCTCTGGTGGTGCCCAACCCTAACCACTCCCCTGGTGGTGCCCAACCCTAACCACTCCCCTGGTGGTGCCCAACCCTAACCACCCCCCTGGTGGTGCCTAACCCTAACCACCCCCCTGGTGGTGCCTAACCCTAACCACTCCCCTGGTGGTGCCTAACCCTAACCACCCCCCTGGTGGTGCCTAACCCTAAGACCCCCCTAGTGGTGCCTAACCCTAAGACCCCCCTAGTGGTGCCTAACCCTAACCACCCCCCTGGTGGTGCCTAACCCTAAGACCTCCCTCTTGGTGCCTAACCCTAAATCTCCCCTGGTGGTGCCTAATCCTAACCTTGACAGTGTTACATTAAATCCATTCACCGTTTTGCAGTTAAATAACGTCTGCAGTTTGGCTTATGTAGGGAGCTATTGATAAATAACGTTACTGTGCGCAATAACATCTGTAGTTTGGCTTATGTAGGGCGCTATTGATAAATAACGTTAGTGTGTGCCGTTTTTCTTCTTTTTTCCCTGTGCGCCATTATTATGCAGTACTAACGATAAATAGCGATAAGCGTATCTTTGTAATGCGGCGCCATTTTTATGCATGGGCCCTGTGCGCCATTATTCACTGATCTGCTGCGGACCACAGAATTTTGAAAGCCGCCGTTCCAGAACGCTCATTATCTCCAGACGACCTCCTATCGCTCGATGTGTTGAACAATAATATCAATCGTTGAACCTCTGACATGAATAAAGTTCAGAAGTCGGCCCGCGGGGTTTATATTCGCACCCCCTCCATGTGGACGCTTGTTGGAGGAATTATAGCCTGATCCCGGCTTCCGCCGGCTCTTACGGAACCAATTCTTAAGGAACAATTAACATTTAACATTCTTATCATCAAAAAGTAAATTAAATATCACAGGTCTTAAATATTAATACACATTTAATTAAAAGTTTAGGGATAGCAAAATGTTTATCGATGCCTTTAATTAACAGGATGTTTTCTCCCTCTCTCGCTGTGCGAATGTTCCGCCGCTGTAAATAAGTCGGTGGATATGCCGCATGAATGATGCATCTCCTCCGCCAGAGCTCAGAGCGCGCGTATAAATGGCGGGCATGTCCCGGCATCCAGCGAGCAGCTTGTACGCTTAGGAGTTCTGATGGAAGATGTGCAGAGACGACGGACGCAGCGACAATTCATGCTAAGAGTTGGCGGGGGTGGTGGGGGGAAGGGGGAGGCAGGAATAATAGAATCAGCATGTGTAATTCATGTGTTTATAACTTTATCATTTTTCCAACAATGAAAGTGAGGAAGGAGTCTAGTAGATTTTTCTATAGGAAGCATAACCATAGCCCCTGAAACCCCCACAGTTGCTGGGGGCCCAGGGGCTCGCTCCTCCCTCTCTCCACCCACATGCTGCGCAGGGGGCAGGTGTAATACTTACCTGTTCCATTGCTACACAGCTGTGCGCTCTCTGCTGCCGTTCCCCACCACCTGATCATATGACAAATGTGAGTCACATGATTGGTAATCGGAGAATGGCAAGTCGTGCGTCGCACCGAAAAAGCAGGGGGTGGCGCCGTGCTGAAAATTGGGTGTGGCCATGGACCAGGATGTGGGTGTGGACACTGGTGGAGCCAAAGTTACATAAATGTAGCAATGGTGGGACATTAGACTAGGACTATGTAAGGGATTGGATTGTGAGTGCTTCCGACACAGGTGCCCCCCGTGTAGGTAGTGACAGGGACCCCCCATGTTTAGTGACTTTGACTTCCCCCAGTTTAGGTGGTGACAGGTGCCCCCCAGTTTAGGTAGTGACAGGGACCCCATGTTTATGAGGGGTGCCCCCCAGTTTAAGGAAGTGACAGGGACCCCCCATGTTTAGTGACAGTGACTTCCCCCAGTTTAGGTGGTGACAGGGACCCCCAATGTTTAGGTGGTGACAGGGACCCCATGTTTATGAGGGGTGTCCCCCAGTTTTAGGTGGTGACAGGGAAACCGCCTTGTAAGTAGCAGGTGCCCCCCAGTTTAAGGTAGTGACAGGGACCCCTCTCACCGCTGCACGTCCGTCCCCGTTGCCTATCATGTAATAGGCAGAGTGCCAGCAGCCAGCATCGGTCAGACCTCCGATCAGCCGGCGACCAGTGAGAAGCTGGTGCATGGTACCCCCGTGGAC
Organism: Hyperolius riggenbachi; assembly: GCF_040937935.1. Classification (NCBI taxonomy): domain Eukaryota; kingdom Metazoa; phylum Chordata; class Amphibia; order Anura; family Hyperoliidae; genus Hyperolius; species Hyperolius riggenbachi. Next base: position 8,780,437 of record NC_090655.1, on the reverse strand, counting down.
ACCGCGCTGCGTATGCGGAAGTGATGTCACTTCCGCATATCGGTGCGGTGTCCGTGAGGTCCTAGCGCCCGCTTCTCACTGGTCGCCGGCTGATCGGAGTTCTGCTGGCACTCTGCCTATTACATGATAGGCAACGGGGACGGCCATTGCGGCTGACTGCTGGTTTGCCCCATTTTGCCCCTATGTGCAGACGCATGTACTATGATTAAATATATATTTGTCGAGAGGTACTTGTGATGTTTACTATGCTGGGGGTACGTGGTGAGTACGGGGTTTAAAAGGAGTACTTACCAATAAAGTGTTGAGAAACACTGCAATAGTCTAATGCCTCAGAGAAGGAGGAGCCCTTCTATAGAAAACTAGATGTGCTGCATGAGTACCTCCAGCGGGCTCATGAGAGACACCTGCTGGTCTATAGTTGCAACTGCTGGATTTGCAACTGCTGGATGAGTCTGACTCGTCCATACCATTTTCAGCTATTTTTCCCTGGATGAGTTGGGCTTGTCCATACTGCCAGGGAGGTTAAGCTAGGAGGTTAGGGCTGGATGACAGGAAGGGGGCTTAGCTTTGGGACGTGTTGCTAGATTCCAGGATCGGTTAGCTTTGATGGGCGGGGCTAACTGGGTGTTAGGCGCGGCACTTAGCTTCAGGTGCATCAGTTAGGCTGAGGTCACACTTGGTAAAATATGCTTGTGAAAATGCACATAATGCTTCCCAATGCACAATCGCAGTGCACTGGGAGCATTGTGCGGTTTTCCCGCCGCGAGGGAAAGAAAAGCCGACACTGCTGTGTTTTATCGCACAACGCATGTGATTCCCCTTTGCTGGATAGTCGGCTGTTCTCAGCTAGCTGCCTGCCCAGAATGAGATTTGTCTGCCAGTGCGACCCTACTCTTAGGCCGGTTTCACAGCTGGGGGTCGCATTGCACTGCCAAAAACAAGCCTTTGGGTATTACCTTTCTGGCTAACAGCCAAACAGGAAGTGACGCTTGCGGTCACTTCCTGTTTTGGAAACACAGACGTGAACAGAAGCGTATTGTTAAAAAATATGCTTCCATGTCGCATATGCGTCGCACCACCACCATTATTTTTTAAATCCCTGTGTCACCATAGGCTAGGTTTGAATGATTTCCGGTCCGCGGTGCGTCACCACAGAGGTCGAGCGGCAAGGTAGGTATGTACTCGCGGTAGATCAGAGACTTCTGGTGCACCACATGCTGTATGGAAGCACCCATAGGCTTTCATTGGCATAGCGGTGAGGTGCGTTAAAATGACCCGAGCCAGTGTGAAAAGCCCCTCAGGGTTAGCTAATCAATGGTGAAGATCAGCAGAAGCGCCAACAAAAAAGATAGTCAGCCGACTATCGGTATTCAGTTTTGCCAATGTTCTGCTCACTGTAAAGGCGGTGCCGAAACCTGTCGTGCCAAATCCGCACATACCCTGCTAAAGAGAGCACGGAACCGGAAATCCATCATTGTAAAACTGGTATAGATATAGATTGTCACTGCACAAATTTTGTCTGTAATTTAAAGAGACACTGAAGCAAAAAAAAAAAAAGATATAATGAATTGGTTGTGTAGTACGGATAATTACTAGAACATTAGTAGCAAAGAAAATATTCTCATATTTTTAGTTTTAGTTTTATAGTATTTTTTATAACATTGCACCATCCTCTAATATTTTCAGTTTGCTCACTACTCAGCATTCTAAATGATTGTACAGAGGAGGCTAGTGAACTTTTAAACTGTGTCCTGGAGAGAAAAAGAAAATACAGTGACTGACAGTTGAGATAACAAGCTTCAGAAGACAGAGCTCTCTGCCACTTTGAAAGTGGTGGAGCTCAATAGCTCTTTTGCATAGATAACTGGAGTTTAACTCTTCCTGTACTGGAAACAATATAAGACTCGTGTCTCTGCTCCTAATGTTTTATTTCTTAACTGTACTACACATACAAATCATAATATCATAAATGTTCTTGCTTCAGTGTCTCTTTAAGGTTATTAAAAAAATAAGCTCTTTATTCTAATTTGCAGCTAACTTAGTTTGTGAAATTTCTTTTCTTTTTCTGCTCTCAGTAATTTTTTTCTTACTTTATAACAGGAAAGTGTGGAATATGAAAATGAAAGTTCCAAAGTCCAGGTAAGGACTTGTACAGACAATACAATGTATTCTTTTTTTTTTTTTTTTTTTTTTCCCTTTTCTTCCTTCCTTTTTTCTTTTTTTTTTTTTTTCTTTTGCCTCAGAATGTTCACTTGCTCAACTAATGAGTACATCACTTCATAGCTATGCTCCCGAGTTGAGCTCGTGTATTCTGTCTGTGTTGTCAGACATTCTAGCACACCTGCCACGGATAAAGAGTACCTCCATTGGTTTTTGTATGCTGCTAAAGATATCATTATACCTGAATGTACTTCCATGATTGAGCAGCAATATACATCAGCTGTTCGCCAAGAAATGGCCATAATTGTTAAACCCCGCCCCTAAGTTTAAAAAACAAAACAAAAACCACACTGGCATTTTTTTCTTCAACTTTTCTTCAGCTGATTTATATTTCAGATCATTCGCCGAAGGTACATTCAGGTATGATAAGTATACCATTGTATACTAATGTATTACTCCTTCCAGTGTTTCTCACAAAACTGGGAGGGGGGTATTTCTCATACACAAGGATCTGATGCATGTTTGCAGAACATCGGACAGTTTTGCTTTGCTAAATGACAAGCAAAGGCCGTAAAATAGCGAAACGAGTCAATGCAGCGCCCGACACCCGTGCTGCGACGAATTGGGCGCTGGCTACAACTTTACCGTAATTCGGGTGCCGGCAATAGCCAGATTACAAATGTGCAGAAGGGAGGAAATTAGGCAATGAATAGAGCAATATATTTTTACATTCCCCATCCCTGAGGTGACCTACCGCAGGGAGAGCTGTCTGTCTGCTTCTCCCTGTGCCCAAAATGCACGTGGCCAGAACATATGTACTTGCTTGTAAGTGCCTTTACATGAACCAGCGCAGAATATGTTGCAGGAGGGAGGGGGAGTGAATAAAGCTCCAGTTAAACTGGATCCGAAGTGAACTTTTACTCATTGCATAATTGTGTTCCTTTCCTATTGTTTATAGGGCATTCCTCAAGCCAAATACTTTTTGTTTTTCTTTTAATGCTCTAATTCCCTATAAACTAAACAAGCCACGCCCACAGGTTTTCAGAGAGCCAAGGCACTTTCAGACAGTAGCAAGGGCTCATGGGAGCTCAGTCTGGGCAGGAGGAGGGGGAGGTGTTACTAGCCAGAGATTTCAGAGGCAGAGGGGAGGAGGGAGGAGGAGGGGGGATTAGGTTTTTTTTGTTCAAGATACAGATAAGCCTGCCTCTGTGTAATGTTTACAAACAACATGGCTGCTGTCATTGTATCACAGGAAGAAATCATCATATTCTATTAAAGCTGTTTGCAGCTAGATTTGCTGTGTAAACTATCTAAACGTTAGATAAGATATATAGACAAGTTACTTGTTATGCAGTAGTTAGTTTTTCACCTCGGATCCGCTTTAACTCCACAAATACATCTGGCATGTAAATTAAATGCAAATTGTATTCAGCTATGAGTTGGGCCAATCATATGGACTTCCTGCTGAGTTGTATTGGCTCAATTCCAAGCTGCATACCGTTTGTATTATATTGGCATGCAAGCTAACATAATTAGCATCTCATTCATGATCTCGGTTTGTCAGCTGTATTCTGATTGGTGGATTTGTCTTGCAGGCTGAAGCTCCTGAGTCAGAGGAAGATGTTCTGGATCCACAAAGTCAGCTGCCTGGGGACAGAACCGCATCTGACCAACTGCAACGTGCAGATCTCTCCCAAGAAGTCCAAGCCTGCCTGCAAGAACGGGATGCACGTCATCGTGAAATGCGTCGCTGCCCCGCACTCCCCCAGCGGGAACGGCAATGGGAATAACTACAAGAAGGCGTTCAAGACTATGGTGAGTAGCTGCAGAGTGAAATACACGACAACATGTACGTCACACATGACAAATAAGTGCCACTTTCTGCATGAACATGCTTATTAACTCACAATCTATCTCTCGGTCTCCTTATCTGACCTGACGTACTGACACTAGAGCACCAGGGAGGCCACTGGGGGGGGGACATTATGCCACCAGAAAAGGCATTTGAGGTTAGAGGGGTAAGTAGACCACTAGGGGAGCTATAGTTGGAGAGCACTAGACAAGCAGGAAATCCATTGGGTATGGGGGGCACTAGACTACCAGGGAAGTCATTGGTTATGGGGGGCATTAGACAACCAGGAAATCCATTGAGTATGGGGGCACTAGGCAAACAGGAAATCCATTGGGTATTGGGGGGCACTAGGCAAACAGGAAATCCATTGGGTATTGGGGGGCACTAGACAAGCAGGAAATCCATTAGGTATGGGGGGCACTAGACAACTGGGGAAGCCATTGGGGATTGGAGGCACTAGACAACCGGAGAATCCTTTGTGTATAGGGGGCACTAGACAACCAGGAAATCCATTGGGTATGGGGGCACTAGACAACCGGGGAAGCCATTGGGGATTGGGAACACTAGACAACCAGGAAAGCTATTGGGTATGGGGGGCACTAGACAAGCAGGAAATCCATTGGGTATGGGGGGCACTAGACAACCAGGAAAGCCATTGGGTATGGGGGGCATTAGACAAGCAGGAAATCCATTGGGTATGGGGGGCACTAGACAACCAGGAAAGCCATTGGGTATGGGGGGCACTAGACAACCAGGAAATTCATTAGGTATGGGGGCACTAGACAACCGGGGAAGCCATTGGGGATTGGGAGCACTAGACAACCAGGAAAGCTATTGGGTATGGGGGGCACTAGACAACCAGGAAATCCATTGGGTATGGGGGGCATGAGACAACCAGGAAATCCATTGGGTATGGAGGGCACTAGACAACCAGGAAATCCATTGGGTATGGGGGGCACTAGACAACCAGGAAATCCATTGGGTATGGGAGGCACCAGACAACCAGGGAAGCCATTGGTTATGGGGGGGGGGGGGGAACTAGACAATCAGGAAATCCATTGGGTATGGGGGCACTAGACAATCGGAAAAGCCATTGGGGATAGGGGGAACTAGACAACCAGGGAAGCCATTGGGTATGGGGGCACTAGACAACCAGGAAATCCATTGGGTATGAGAGGCACTAGACAACCAGGGAAGCCATTGGGTATGGGGGGGGGGGGAACTAGACAATCAGGAAATCCATTGGGTATGGGGGCACTAGACAATCGGAAAAGCCATTGGGGATAGGGGGAACTAGACAACCAGGGAAGCCATTGGGTATGGGGGCACTAGACAACCAGGGAAGCCATTGGGTATGGGGGCACTAGACAACCAGGGAAGCCATTGGGTATGGGGGGGGGGAACTAGACAATCAGGAAATCCATTGGGTATGGGGGCACTAGACAATCGGAAAAGCCATTGGGGATAGGGGGAACTAGACAACCAGGGAAGCCATTGGGTATGGGGGCACTAGACAACCAGGGAAGCCATTGGGTATGGGGGCACTAGACAACCAGGGAAGCCATTGGGTATGGGGGGGGGGAACTAGACAATCAGGAAATCCATTGGGTATGGGGGCACTAGACAATCGGAAAAGCCATTGGGGATAGGGGGAACTAGACAACCAGGGAAGCCATTGGGTATCGGGGCACTACACAAAAAGGAAGTCCATTGGGTATGGGGGGCACTAGACAACCCGGAAATCCATTGGTTATGGGGGGCACTAGACAACCAGGAAATCCATTGGGGATGGAGCACTAGACAACCGGGGAAGCCATTGGGTATGGGGAGAGCACTAGACAATTCCATGAAACTGTATATTGGGTGAGGCGCATGTAAAATTGGGGCGTGACTAAGGTGTCACAGGGACGTGTCTTAGTTCCCCTTTTTCCCGACTTCAAAAGTTGTGAGTTCTGATCATGACATCGCTGGTTCGCCAACATTTTGTGTTACAGGAGCCTCTGGTTCGGCTGCGGTCCGGCCCACATGCCGGAGAGGGGCGAGTGGAGGTGTTGAGGAACGGGAAGTGGGGTACGGTTTGTGACGACAAGTGGAACCTGATCTCCGCCAGCGTTGTGTGCCGCGAGCTCGGCTACGGATCCGCCAAGGAGGCTATCTTAGGCGCTCAGCTGGGGCAAGGTGAGAACCGGTTAACTTGGCCATAATAATCACGCTCTTATTATTAACACACTTCTACTCGGAGTTTATTAATCTGGCCGGGTAAAAACGTAATGAATTTGCAATAAAGATTTTTACGAGAATATAATTACAAGACCAACATCCTACTTGTTAGAACAAGGCGGTAATTACGCAGACAGCAAACTAATCGTCTCGGCGGCAGATGCGAGGCCGAAATATCACCGCTTGTTAAATTGCGCTTTCTCCAATTTCACAGAGAACGAGCGTTGTCTTCTTCTTCGAGTTCCCTCCAGAAAGAGGAGGAGGAGGGTTTCTTTTTTTTCGTTGTTAATCAAATCACATTTCAACCATTAATTTCTCTTTCTCCTCGGAAATGTTTTTCCATGCACGCCGCTTTTATCTTCACAGAGTGTTTATTATCTGTTTGGTAGTTGCTATTTTTCCTTGTTATCCTCGTGTTGCAAGAAAGGCCTATAATTTATTGGTGCTGGGAGTGAATTAGAAATAGCAGCGAATTATTCAACTGGATTGATCGCTTTTATTTTTGTCGTTCCTTCCCGCCGATGTGTCAGTAATAAAGTACGAGAGTCCGTAAACGTACAGCTAAGCTGAGAGCAAACAGGCTGCTGTTTTTCTTGCTTTTTGCTGGAACTAGGGGTTGCTGATACATTCCTGGCTTTGCCAAGAAAGAAGAGAGCCAGAGCTATAAAATAACATGTTTATTCAATATATTCCCCCCCTGAGACCAATACACTTGGTACAGCATAGTTGCAGCTTTTGTAGACCATTCAAATTAAAGTCCTTTGGTTGGTACTCAAACCAGCTCTCAGCTGCATGTTTGACGTCAGAAATGTCCTTAAAGGGTACCAGAGATGTCCCGTAATTGAAAAAATAAAAAAGAAGTTATACATACCTGGTGTTTCCTCCAGCCCCATACGCGCTGATCGATCCCACGCGCGCCGTCCAGTGCTGCCCGCAACTACGAGAACGGGCTCCCGTCGCTGACGTCATCGGAGCCAGCTAAGCAGGAGAAGTGCGCCCTCTACGTATCTCTCCATAAACTCCTGCAGAGATACGCAAAGAGCGCACCTCTGATACGCTTAGACTGGCTCTGAGCCTCTGACTGACGGAACAGCGCGGAGCCGGTTCTCATAGCTGCGGGCAGAGGAGGATGGCAGCGTGGGATCGATCAGCGCGTATGAGGGCTGGAGGAAGCCCCAGGTATGTATAATAGCTATTTTCTCGTCTCTGGTTCCCTTTAAGTGTACCAGAGCTCACTAAAAGCAAAAGATTTACATACCTCATGGGTAAAATCTAATTTTGAATTCACTAATGTGTTATATATTTATCGAATGTTTTATCGATGATACAGTCAATAAATCTATAACACCTCAGTGAATTCAAAATTAGATTTTACCCATGAGGTACATTATCAAATGTTCGGTAAAGTGTTTGTTAAAGCTTAGTGAATTGAGGCCATTGAATACTATGATCAGATAGAGTAGGTACGCTCTCATACCACATGGAGTAGACTCTGCTACTTGTGAGACTTTTCAGTATTCTGGGCTGATTTGTTGTATGATTCTTTTACTGCATGGCTTAGAATGATTACAGGAAGGTAAATGAGCGGTATTGCATATGCTTTCTCCGGGGTTCTGCAGGGTTCGGACCCATCCACATGAATGAGGTGACTTGCACGGGTCGGGAGACCTCCATCACTGAATGTAAATTTAAAGAGGCCAGCATCGCGGGGTGTCAGCACGAAGAGGACGTCGCTGTGCGGTGTAACGTTCCCGACATGGGGTACACCAACCAGGTGAGCGAATACAGAAAGGGGTGCAGAGTGTCTGCCTGTAATGGGGGTGACGATATCGTACGCTGGACAGCTTCTCGTTTTACTGCATATGACTACTTCAAGGACTGAACTTCATTTCAATCAGTAGCTGATGCCCCCTTTCCCATGAGAAATCTATTCCTTTTCCCTAATAGATCATCAGGGGGCGCTGTATGGCTGATATTGTGGTGAAACCCCTCCCACAGTGTGATGTCAGGACCATGGTCCTGACAGTTTGCTGTCTGTGAACCTCGTTGCATTGTGGGAAAACCGTTTATCACGGAACGTTTACGATCAGCAGCAATCGCTGCAGTGAGATCACTGCCATATAGTTATAATTGCTAGCGCTTTGGCGATTAGCTGGAATCACCCGCTAATTGCTCTAGTGAGGACGGGCCCTTAAAGTGGATCCAAGATAAACTTTTACTCATTGCATATTTGTGATCCTTACATATAGTTTATAGGGCATTCCTCAAGCCAAATACTTTTTTGTTTTGTTTTAATACTCTAATTCCCTATAAACTAAACGAGCCTCGCCCACAGCTTTTCACAGTGCCTTGGCACTCAGTCCTAGGTAGCAAGGGCTTATGGGAGCTCAGTCTGGGCAGGAGGAGGTTACTAGCCGGAGATTTCAGAGGCGGAGGGAGGAGGAGAGGGGACTGAATTTACACACAGACAAGCTGATAGCATCTCCAGCCCTCAGCCTGTGACAATGTGACATACAGAACATGGCTGCCCTCATTGTATCACAGCAATAAATAATCATATACTCATGAAGCTGTTTGCAGCTAGATATGCTGTGTAAACTATCTAAACTTTAGATAAGATATATAGACAAGTTACCTTGTTATAGTTACTTTTTCATCTCGGATCCGCTTTAAATTAGCTAACTAGCTCAGAGAAGCTCTTTTGCATAGATTTTAACTCAAGCTTTTTTTTTTCCTTAACTCTTCCTGTACTGGAAAACAATACAAGACTTTTCTTTTGCTACTAGAGCTCTATTTATTATATGTACTACACATACAAATCATTGTCTCATAAGTTTATTTTGGTTTCAGATGTGCTTTAACCTCCTTGCCGGTTTTCCCGACCTGAGCTCGGGGTAGAAAAAATAAGCTATTAGCGGTGATCCCGAGCTCAGGTTGGGGTAGGCATTGCAGAGCTTTACTTGTAGTTGTGGAGCCCCGCCTGCGATCTCGCTGCGCAGCGGGACTCCAGCCTCTCTCCCCGGCAGTGTAGGGTCTTTCCCTGGCCGCCGGGATCCCCCATGTCCCCGCTATTCTTCCGGGGACCCGGCAGCCAGTTGGAGCAGCGCAGCCGTGGTGGTGGCAGCAGAGCGGTGGTGGCAGCGTGACGTCATCGGGGGCGGGGCTAATATTGAAAACGAACTTCTCTATATTAGAGAAATATAGAGAAGTTCGTTTATATGTATATTATCGCCATCTTGTGGGCAAAGAGAAAACTGCAGCACAGGAGCCCAGGAAGGTACATTTTTTTTTTTATTTTGCTGCAGATCTCCCTACCAGAATGATTTTTTCAGGTTTTAGGGTCTGAAAGAGTGGAAAAAAATTGCACCGCTTTTAGACCCTAAAATCTGGAAAGAATCAGACCGCCAAGGAGGTTAACTACTTTACGAGCGCGCCACGCCAATGGGCGTGACCGCGGCAGCCCCAGGACCGCCTAATGCCAATTGCCGTCAAGTCCTGAGGCTGGATTTTGCAGGAGATTGCGCGCATTGGTGGGAGCTCTGCCATCAGTCTCTCCACTCGGAGACTGTTAGACGGCGAATTAGCATAGTACATCGCTGCAATCTAAGGCAGCGCTGTACTGGGGACAGCCGTGTGACACAGCTGTCCCCCTGGGGCACAGGAGAGAGATCGTCTGTCATAGGCTGATGCCCATGACAGCCGATCACCGTCATTGGACAGCTGGGGGGAGGGAGGGAGTTAGGGATAATAAATAAATAGGGACATTTAATTTAACCACTTAACCCCCCCAGTGCTAAATTTCTCCGTCCCTCTGCGCACCGCTTCACCCCCAGGGACGGAGAAAGGCGCACTTGTTTGTTTACTTGCTGGGAGTGGGCGGGGAACTCGCGCGCGCACTCCAGCCAGCCCGCACAGCAGGTGACTAATTGGACTTTAGGAACAAGCGTTCCTAAATCCAATTAGCCTCACCGATTGCGAATAGAATGAAGACGGCTTCAAACAGAAGCCGTCTTCATTCATAACAATGAAAAATAAACAAATGTGCAGCGCGAGATCGCGCGCCCCCGCGCGCGTGCACACACACTCTAGCTGATTGGTTATGGGGGCCCCATAACCAATCATATTACAGAAAAAAAAAATAATGGCAGCAGCGCTGAAAGGTAAAAATTGCACTGGTGTTTCAGGGGTAAAACCCCTCAGTTGTGAAGTGGTTAAAAAAAATAACATAAATATTTGCAAAAAGAAAGTAAACACTGGGGGAGTGATCAGACTCCACCAACAGAAACCTCTGTTGGTGGGGAGAAAAAAAAGGGGGGGGGGGGGGCAGGGGGTTTGGAATCACTTGTGAGCTGAGTTATGCGGCCTTGCAGCGAGGCCTCGAAGCTACAGTGGCCAATTTAGCAAAAATGTCCTGGTCTTTAGGGGGGTTTAACACTGCGGCCCTCAAATGGTTAAAACTTCCACAGCTACCTGAGTGGATTAAAAACTTTAAAAGAAAAAAGTTTTCTCAATGATGCAATGTTTGTGTGTCCCAGCGGGCTAAAATATGTGAACTATTGACCATTTTATCGATCCCTTATGGTTGGAAGCGCTCTCTGTCAGTTTTATGGCTGTAATTCCTTATCAGTGAGGGACGCTATAGTCTGACTGGCTCCTGACTGGAGAGAAACTGGCAGTTGCATTGCTGAATGTTTAACTCTTTCAGGCAGAAAAGAGGAAAAAGGAACACAGCCTAGCTGTTTGTATGCTTGGCCCTGTACACATGTCTATCTCATCGTGTCACTTTTAGGGACTCCTCTGGAAGATCTGATTGTCCTTCTTGTGTTCCAGGTCCGGCTGGTGGGAGGACGGTCGACTGAGGAGGGGAAACTGGAGGTCCAGATGGTGGTGAAAGGTGTGAAGAAGTGGGGAGCCGTGTGCGGAGAGCTCTGGGGCATCAATGAAGCCATGGTGGCCTGCCGGCAGCTGGGACTCGGCTTTGCCAACCACGCCATACAGGTACCGAGCAGTGGTGGGCCGAAATTTTGCATTGAATTTTGCAATTATGTATCGTAATAGTAATGCTAGATTTTAGAAAAAATCGTAATTAATTTCGAATGTAATAGTATTTCAAAATTTTGCGTAATTTTTGTGAAATTTTGCATAATTTTGTACCGAATTTAGAAGTTAATAGCAAGGCCCCCATGCATACTATTGCTACCAAAATTGCTACATTATGTTAAGCAGAATAGTGGGTATAAGTCACAAAATGATTTTTTCAAAAAGACCTTGCAGTTTTTGAGAAACTGGATTTTAAAGATGCAAAGAAAAATGTTTTTTAAACTGTAATTTTTCTAAAAAAAAACATTTTTTACTTGCATTTTAAGATTAAAATCGAGTTTCTCAAAAACTATCAGGTCTTTTTGCAAAATTCTTTTTTTAACTTGTACCCACATCTTCTCCATAACATATGTAGCTATTTTGCTGCTCACTGCTAAAGTCGGCAAAAAATTACGTGAAATTTTATGCGAAATTACGAATGACTACACGAAATCGAAGGAATTTGCAAATTGCAATTGCGTATAAGCGGAATTGCGAAAATGTACGCAAAATCGTAATTTGTTGATTGCGATTATCACTGGTACCGAGGACCATGCTGATCCTGCAGTGAGGGATGTATGGAAGGCGGACCCTCTGCTTACTCCCTGCTTGCCTGGCTGCTGCTCTGATCCTCTCTGTATATTTTCCTATGCTCCCCCCCCCCCCCCCCCGCCTTGCAGTATAGGTAGGCAGATGCTTCCCTCCCTCCGCCCCTTCCTGTATAGCTGGCCAGATGCTTCGCCCCCCACAGTGCCACCAGTCACTCACCCCTCCACTCACCTCCAGTGCTGAAGATTGCTCTTCCCCTCCGTCATTAGCCACCACTGTGTGATCTGTCTTCAGACGTTTCCTATCATGTGGCTCACCAGCACATTATCTGCTGACCACATGATAGGAAACGCTGACTGCAGAGACAGATACAGGCAGCTAATGACGGAGGGGAAGAGGAAGCTTTGGCACTGGAGGCGAGCGGAGCGGTGAGTGACTCTCTCTCACTGGACCTGGCTAGAGCTAGGCTTTTCTCCTCCATTTGCCAGGCTGCCTCTGGGGGCTGTTATGAAGATGCTAGGGAGTGCTATAGCACCAGAAAGCCCCTCTCTGGCGCCGCCCTGCTGCAGAGTGCTGCCACCTGCTAGAATTCATATTCCGGTGATCTGGTAAACTCTCTGCTCAGGTTGTCATCACTCTCTGTAGTGTCTGAACTGAGTAACCTTGTTTAGACAGCCAGAGATATTACGCAGCACTCTGGAGTCAGGGGATAATGAGGCTGCAATGTCTTGTTTCCAGCACACATTTATCTGTAAATTGAAAGCGAGAACATTGCAGGATTATGTTATAAGCCCAGGGAAGCTGACAGTCGTATTGTGGAGGTCGGAGATAGCTGTGACTGATTCTCATCTAAGCCTGTGGAAATGACAGGTAAGCTATGACTAGCGGCTAATGCCTTGGGGTCTATCAAGACACGGATATTAACAGCCGGTGGCACAATAGTGGTACAGATGTACAGATACGTCACGTGTGAGGGGGGTCTCCGGAAGAAGGTCCATCTGTGGTCAGATCATTAGCAGCTCTATCTACACTCATAAAGATAAATCTGACATCTTTAAAAACAAAACCCAAACTAAATGTTTGCCATGTTCTACATTCCTAAATAGCATTGCTTTACGAATGCATACTGCCATATATCCTTGCTGGCAAAATGTGCTGTCTGTGTCATGGCGGTGGCCATCTTGTTCCTGTGTCATGGGGCAGCCACCTTATCTGTGTCATGGGGGTGCCCACCTTGTCTGTGTCATGGGGCCTCCATCTTGTCCCTGTGTCATTGGGTGGCCATCGTGTCTCTGTGTCATGGGGCCTCCATCTTGTCTGTCATGGGGTCGGCTATCTTGTCTGTGTTATGTGGGTGGCCATCTTGTCTCTGTGGCACAGGGTTGGTCATCTTGTCTCTGTGTCTTGTGGCTGCTATCATGTCTCTGTGTTATGGCAGCGGCTATCTTGTCTCTGTGTCATGGGGGCCTCCATTTTGTGTATGTGTCATGGTGCAGCTATCTTGTCTGTCGTGGGGGTGGCCACCTTGCCTGTGTCATGTGGGTGCCCATCTTGTCTCTGTGGCATGGGGTGGCCATCTTGCCTCTGTCATGCTGTGGCTAGCTTGTCTCTGTCGCAAGGAGGCAACCAGCCTTTTTGTCGCCTGAGGCAAGCTTTCAAGAAATCGCCCCCCCCCCCAAGGCGTGGGTGTGAGGGGCCGCCCGAGCTGGAGGGGATAGTGGGCAGGAAGGGGGTATTGGGCCTAGCGGCGGGGTGGGACCCCCACTCCCTCGCCTGGGTCCCCCCCTCCCTCGCCTGAATCCCCCGTCCTCCGCTCCCCTCCAGCTTTAAACAGTCACGTCGCTGGCTGCAGCTATAAGAGGCAACGGGCGGGGATCACTCACCTCTTCCTCGTTCCAGCCTGCGCTCCACTGACGTCACTTCCTGCTACGCCGCAGGAAGTGACGTCAGTGGAGCGCACGCTGGAACGAGGAAGAGGTGAGTGATCCCCGCCCGTTGCCTCTTATAGCTGCAGCCAGCGACGTAACTGTTTAAAGCTGGAGGGGTACGGGGGACGAGGCAAGGGAGAGGGGGTCCGACCCCCCTCCCCGCCGCTAGGCCCAATACCCCCTTCCTGCCCGCTATCCCCTCCAGCTCGGGCGGCCCCCCACACCCACGGACGGACGGGTGCCGCCCCCCCAGAAGTGCCGCCTGAGGCAAAAGTTTCACCCCGCCCCATGGGCGGGCCGGCCCTGTATGTGGGGGTGTACATAAAAAAAAAACAAGTGCTCGAAAATGTAGGTGCCCAGTAATGCCGATAGCAAAATATCGGTATTCAATACCAATATTTTACTATTAAAGTATAAAATATCTGTATTAAATACTGATATTTTACTATGACTGAACTTAAGCCCATTCTCACACGAACCCTCCTCCCTGACACCTAACCCCCCCATCACAAACTACAAATCTGATGCCTAACCGACAGCCCCATACCAGCACCCTCTATTTTTCGGGTGCCCAGACCTCCGGTGCCCGCTAGCTCCCAAATTGCCTGTGTCGTAGGTGGGGACCCTTAAAGCTAATTCTGTGCAAAGTTGTAGACCCCCCCCCACGTGCTGGAGGAAGTAAATGTGCATACAGAGGTTTGCAAAAGTAGTTGGTTTTCCACATTTTGTCACATTACTGCCACAAACATGAATCAATTTTATTGGAATTCCACATGAAAGACCAATACAAAGTGGTGTACACGTGAGAAGTGGAACGAAAATCATACATCATTCCAAACATTTAAAAAAAAAAAAAAAAAAAACCCTGCAAAGTGGGGTGTGCGTAATTATTCAGCCCCCTGAGTCAATACTTTGTAGAACCACCTTTTGCTGCAATTACAGCTGCCAGTCTTTTAGGGTATGTCTCTACCAGCTTTGCACATCTAGAGAATCCTTGCCCATTCTTCTTTGCAAAACAGCTCCAGTTCAGTCAGATTAGATGGACAGCGTTTGTGAACAGCAGTTTTCAGCTCTTGCCACAGATTCTCGATTGGATTTAGATCTGGACTTTGAATGGGCCATTCTAACACATAGATATGTTTTGTTTTAAACTATTCCATTGTTGCCCTGGCTTTATGTTTAGGGTCGTTGTCCTGCTGGAAGGTGAAACCTCCACCCCAGTCTCAAGTCTTTTGCAGAGGGTTTCTTCCAAGATTGCCCTGTATTTGGCTCCATCCATCTTCCCATCAACTCTGACCAGCTTCCCTGTCCCTGCTGAAGAGAAGAACGCTCAGAGCATGATGCTGCCACCACCATATTTGACAGTGGGGATGGTGTGTTCAGAGTGATGTGCAGTGTTAGTTTTCTGCCACACATAGCGTTTTGCATTTTGGCCCAAAAGTTCCATTTTGGTCTCATCTGACCAGAGCACCTTCTTCCACATGGTTGCTGTGTCCCCCACATGGCTTGTGGCAAACTGCAAACGGGACTTCTTATGCTTTCTGTTAACAATGGCTTTCTTCTTGCCACTCTTCCATAAAGGCCAACTTTGTACAGTGCACGACTAATAGTTGTCCTATGGACAGATTCCCCCACCTGAGCTGTAGATCTCTGCAGCTGGTCCAGAATCACCATGGGCCTCTTGACTGCATTTCTGATCAGCGCTCTCCTTGTTCGGCCTGTGAGTTTAGGTGGATGGCCTTGTCTTGGTAGGTTTACAGTTGTGCCATACTTCTTCCATTTCTGAATGATCGCTTGAACAGTGCTCCTTGGGTTGTTCAAGGCTTTGGAAATCTTTTTGTAAACCCGGAAATCTGCCGGCTGCTGCCAATCTGATTGCATTTTGTCGGAAAATCTTCTGCCAATCTGATTGCATTTTGTTGGAAAATCTGCTGCCATTTGACTACTTGAATTATGAATTATCATGAGGCATGTAACTACTTAATTATATTATCTAAAATGTATCTGTTTGGACCTAATCGCTGTGAATAACACCGCTACTTATTTTGTGTTTTTTTTATTTTGTTTGTTTTTTAAGTCTGCCCATGACCCATCATGACCACGCCCATGTTCCAGTGCGTGGTGACACCCATTTATTTTTGCTGTGGCGCGCAGCGTGCGCCGCATGTGGTCATATCCCTATTGGAGACTGTCCTCAGAAGTGTTCGCAATCTATTCCCTACCATAAAATCATGCAATATTTCTAGAGTACATGTGTATGTGAGCCAAAAATGAGGGGTGGGGGGAAAGAGGAGGAGAAAAGATTGGGGGGGAGGTCTCGGGGCCCAGGCTGAAACTTTCTTGGTGGGCCCTTAGTGTCCCGATTGACCCTGTCTATAGGCAACTGACTGCACTCAGACCAAAGGGGGCTGAATAATTACGCACACCCCACTTTGCAGTTATTGATTTGTAAAACATGTTTGGAATCACGTATGATTTTCGTTCCACTTCTCATGTGTACACCACTTTGTATTGGTCTTTCACATGGAATTCCAATAAAATTGATTCATGTTTGTGGCAGTAATGTGACAAAATGTGGAAAACTTCAAGGGGCCGAATACTTTTGCAAACCACTGTAGTTTTTAGTTCAGAAACCCTTCTTGCTGGCTTTATCACAGCCATATTCTTTCCATCTTCCAGGAGACATGGTACTGGCCGGGCACTCGGGGGGCCGAGGACATTGTGATGAGCGGCGTTCGTTGCTCTGGTACAGAGTTGTCTCTTCAGCAGTGTCGTCACCACAGCGTAGTGCACTGTCCGCGAGGAGGGGGTCACCGATCTGCCGGAATCTCCTGCACAGAATGCAAGTATACCATACTCAACTACAAAATTTTTATCACAGTTTTTTTTTATTTGTACTAGTGATTATTATTCTGATAGTTTGAACTGAGGCACCAATACAGGAGGATAACATTTGTTAAAAGCCGATTAAAAGAGGAGGTAGTGGTGGACTTAACTCCTCAAAGTAGACACAGATTCTGTTGATTAATAGTCAACAATATATCTATTCAATTACTCTACAGTGCAACACGTTCCATAGGTTCAGTCCTGCTTCCTCAGGCAATAACTGGAGCAAACTCTTGTGCTTCGGTCAGGAAGCCAAAGGCTTGGCTCCCTGTATTGGTGGATTTCCACCGAACATGAACCATTGGTGGGTCTTGAGGACAGGTTTAAAAATCAATGGTGGTCTAGCGTTTAAGTTGTATCATATGTGAGGAGGAATGGATGTGTACTGGATATGTTTTTCAGTTGAAGCCTGCAGAGTCTAGGATCACCCCCTGAGCAGTGTTCTTGGGCCACTGAAGCTCTGGGGACATTGCGGACATTTTATTGATATTTCTGGTATAGAGACAGATTGGATGGAAGGATGACCAGTTCTGTTTTGCTCATGTTAAGTTTTAGGAAGCGAGAGGACAAGAATGAAAATACGACCACAAGGCTGGAGGAGACAAGAGACAGCATAGTAGTAAAGTCTGGGGTCAATTAATAGATTTGTGTGTGTTGTGCATATACCTGTAAGTGATACTGAAAAATTATTGAACCTTTTAGTTACCCAAGACCATAAGTATCAATTGAAAGAAAAAAAAGAAGAGGACCAAAGACAGAGCCCTGAGGCACCCATAGAAACAGAGGGCATGGTGAGGAGGTAGAGTTTGAGTAAGTGACTATGTTAGGACCTTTCATACAGATAGGGGGAAATCCAAGAGACTATTTATACCTAAAGATGAGTGTGAAGGCACAACGTTATGTAGAGCATCAAATTCTCAGTTTTTGTGGTTTATAAACATGTCACTAAGGCTGGTTTACATAACTGTTTATAATGTCCTTTCAGTTGCACCAGACCTCATCTTAAATGCAAGTTTGGTTCAAGAGACGGCTTACCTCGAAGACCGACCCCTCCACATGCTGGAATGTGCCCACGAGGAAGAGTGCCTGTCCAAATCTGCAGATGACATGTCCTGGCCGTACGGCCACCGAAGACTGCTCCGCTTCTCATCACGGATATACAACATCGGGAGGGCCGACTTCACCCCGAGGAACGGGAGGCACACCTGGGTCTGGCATGAGTGTCACCGGTAGGACAATACTGGAGATAGGCAGCACTGGTCGTGTGTTACAGCTGCAGCTCTGAATCTGAGGACACACAATAGATTGTTTACTGCTACAAAGATACAAGTGGGTTAACTGAATTCTCCCCATACCTGGCTATTACCTGCGGTCAGTGGCGAACCTACCATAAGGCTGCAGGTGCTCACAGCACCGAGTGTAGCCATGGCTGGGGTGCCGCTGTGGTGCTCAGTCACTGTGCTCTTCCACCTGGGACCTTTTCTCATAGTTTCGGCAACATTCAGGAAAATAGCAGTAGGCAGTGCAGGGGACTGTACTACTTCCTGCACTAGATGTAGCACCCCTCCCCCTTCCTGTCCTGTGGGCAATGTGTCTCCTCACTCTCTACACACAGCCTGCAGTGAGTGAATGTGCAGAGCAGCAGGGTGAGTAGAGAGAATGATTGCTGTGCTGCAGCTGGGACATTAGCAGGGGAGGTGGTAGGATGTGATTAGTGCTCCTGTGGGCAATGTGTCTCCTCGCTCTCTACACACAGCCTGCAGTGAGTGAATGTGCAGAGCAGCAGGGTGAGTAGAGAGAATGATTGCTGTGCTGCAGATGGGACATTAGCAGGGAGAGGTGGCAGGAGGTGTATAATGCTCCTGTGGGCAATGTGTCTCCTCGCTCTCTACACACAGCCTGCAGTGAGTGAATGTGCAGAGCAGCAGGGTGAGTAGAGAGAATGATTGCTGTGCTGCAGCTGGGACATTAGCAGGGATAGGTGGCAGGAGGTGTTTAGTGCTCCTGTGGGCAATGTGTCTCTTCGCTCTCTACACACAGGCTGCAGTGAGTGAATGTGCAGAGCAGCAGGGTGAGTAGAGAGAATGATTGCTGTGCTGCAGCTGGGATATTAGCAGGGAGAGGTGACAGGATGTGTTTAGTGCTCCTGTGGGCAATGTGTCTCCTCTCTCTCTACACACAGCCTGCAGTGAGTGGATGTGCAGAGCAGCAGGGTGAGTAGAGAGAATGATTGCTGTGCTGCAGCTGGGACATTAGCAGGGAGAGGTGGCAGGGTGTGTTTAGTGCTCCTGTGGGCAATGTGTCTCCTTGCTCGCTACACACAGCCTGCAGGGAGTGAATGTGCAGAGCAGCAGGGTGAGTAGAGAGAATGATTGCTGTGCTGCAGCTGGGACATTAGCAGGGGGAGGTGGCAGGGTGTGTTTAGTGCTCCTGTGGGCAATGTGTCTCCTTGCTCGCTACACACAGCCTGCAGGGAGTGAATGTGCAGAGCAGCAGGGTGAGTAGAGAGAATGATTGCTGTGCTGCAGCTGAGACATTAGCAGGGAGAGGTGGCAGGAGGTGTATAATGCTCCTGTGGACAATGTGTCTCCTCGCTCTCTACACACAGCCTGCAGGGAGTGAATGTTCAGAGCAGCAGGGTGAGTAGAGAGAATGATTGCTGTGCTGCAGCTGGGACATTGGCAGGGAGAGGAGGCAGGATGTGATTAGTGCTTCAGAAATTGCCTGTCATTAGTAGCCATGTGCACTGCCTGCTGGAATACCAGAGTGCCCTAGACTATTGATTATTTATCCTGATCAGAGTAATCTATAATGCTGGGCAGTCTGCTGTTGCAGAAGCCAGAGGCACTGCATAGAGTACAGAGTTTCATAAATGGTTAGCTCCGTCCACACCCCAATGACTCCTTTTCCCCCCAAATTTGCAGCGACACGCTCGGCACCCCAACCTCTCAACCCATCCATCAAAAAAAATAGGGGTTTTTTTTTTTGGGGGGGGGGGGAGGGAGAGGGGGGGGGTGTCTGTAAATAATTTGCATCGGGTGTCAAAATTCGCTAGGTACGCCACTGCCTGCGGTGGGGACATTACATGACCAGACCTGCAGAGGGACAGTTAGTGATATAAATTGTTCTTTGCTCTCTGTAAAGTAGAGATGGTTGGAACAATTCTGAGGTAGCGGTAATCTGAAATCCGTATTCTGCAGAAATACTGCATTACCGCAACTCGGAAATGTTAGCCCAAGAGCACGGAAGCATTGGACCAATCACAGGACTGCATAATTTTTCCATGGTAAACTACCGCATCCTCTGACTGGTCCAGTACTACCTAGTATTTCATATTTTCAAGTGTTTTGATTGGGGTGTGACAGGGGTGTGGCTTAAATGTCCCTCTTTATTATCTCAAAAAGCTGTGAGGTATGCTTATATGCTGACATCCAAATCCATGTTCCTCTATGAACCGGCCGCCTCCTCCTCCAATTTTTTTTATTAATTTTTTAAACCTGGTTTGTGCAATTTCCAAACCAAGTCATGTATTTGTGAACCAGTGAGGGAGTCTGGCCTCAGAAGAGTCATCCACTAGTCTCTAAGGAAACAATAGATAAATAATGACACCTTAAAAAAATCAATAAGAACACAACGAGGCACAAGACATTTGTCTTTGGTTTAACTTTTTCATACTAGTAGGGCTGTTTTTGGAACCATAATATATATATTGGAGCAGTATTATATATATTGGAGTAGTACTATAGACTATATATTGGAGCAGTACGTTACACAGTATATTAGAGCAGTACTATATATATATATATATATTGGAGCAGTACTATATATATATTGGAGCAGTACTATATATATATTGGAGCAGTATTATATATATTGGAGTAGTACTATATATATTGGAGCGGTACGTTACACAGTATATTAGAGCAGTACTATATATATATATATATTGGAGCAGTACTATATATATATTGGAGCAGTATTATATATATTGGAGTAGTACTATATATATTGGAGCGGTACGTTACACAGTATATTAGAGCAGTACTATATATATATATATATTGGAGCAGTACTATATATATATTGGAGCAGTACTATATATATATTGGAGCAGTATTATATATATATTGGAGTAGTACTATATATATTGGAGCGGTACGTTACACAGTATATTAGAGCAGTACTATATATATATATATATATTGGAGCAGTACTATATATATATTGGAGCAGTATTATATATATTGGAGTAGTACTATATATATTGGAGCATTACTATATATATTGGAGCAGTACGTTACACAGTATATTAGAGCAGTACTATATATATATATATATTGGAGCAGTACTATATATATATTGGAGCAGTACTATATATATATTGGCAGCAGATGGGCGTGGCAATGGGTTCGCGATTCGCTCCACAGTATGCAAATCTATTCATGGCCAAAATCGAAGAGGAATACCTCAATGTATGTGGCATAAAACCCTTGGCCTACTTCCGCTTCATTGATGATATTTTAATCATCTGGTCCGCAAGTGAGGATGATCTTCTCCAGTTCCACAGGAACTTCAATGCCTTCCATCCTACAATCAAATTGAAACTTACCTACTCTCACACAGAGATTAACTTTCTGGACACCACCATATACATCAGGGGTAACAACATACAAACCTCTGTGTATCGCAAACCTACAGACCGTCCCACATACCTAAGATATGACAGTTTTCATCCCAAGCACATTAAGAACTCTATAATTTACAGCCAAGCTATAAGGTACAACCGGATTTGTTCTGACAGGATGGACAGAGACAAGCACCTGGATCACCTTAAGAGCACTTTCATTAAACAAGGTTACAGTCCTCCCATGGCTGAGGCCCAAATCAGGAAAGCCAGCAACATCCCCAGGACTGAACTCCTGAAATATAAGCAAAACCAGAAAGAGGAACGTGTCCCTTTGGTTGTCACCTACAACCCACACCTGGAAATCTTAAGGAGGATTGCTAAGGAACTTCATCCCATTTTACACAAGGATCACAGACTGAGAACGATATTCCCTAAACCTCCACTCTTGTCATATCGGCAACCACACAATCTAAAACAGATGATTGTCAGGAGCTCTTTGAATAGGCCTCAACAAAACGGAACATCACCCTGCCGACAAAAAATATGTGGGACCTGCAGACACATTTACTCCACTGACAGGGTAACGATACCAGGTTCACAACAGGAGTACAGAATACAAGGTAAATTTTCTTGTGGGTCCACCAATCTGGTATATCTGATCATGTGTGCTAAATGCCCCAATGTTATGTACGTGGGAGAAACTGGACAAACTCTGCGCAAACGTATGAATGGACACAGGCACACTATTAATGATACCAAATCTGGACTCCCAGTTGCTACACACTTTCGGTCCAACGGACACAGCATGGATGATCTTCGTGTCACTGCCCTGAAGGGCGGCTTCAAAACGTCAAATGACCGATTAATAGCAGAAACAAAATTTATAAATTGTTTCAAAGCTGTGCAGAAGGGTCTGAATAAGGACAACAACTTTCTATATTGGTATGAGATGGATGATATATGAACTGTCTCAGCCACCCTAGCTGAACTTGTGAACTAAGAATTTACGATACCTCTGGGTCAATCCTAATACCAGGTCTGGGAGCAATAAAGTAAACAAGGATCCTTATCTTACCCCATTTAGATGGTCTGTTTGTATTAAGGCATCTTAATGATGTATTTATGCTTGAAAAAAATATCTGTTTTTCCTTTTGATGTTGCATGTATATAAGCTGTCTGTACCACCAGCTTGCAAACTAACAGGATATAAACCTGACGAAGGCTGCAAGGCCGAAAGCTTGTTTATTCTTATTCATTTGTAGTTAGCCAATAAATGGTATCATCCTGATTTAAAACTTCTTGCTTTTACTGATGGCTAACACGGTACAATACCCTACTGCTATATATATATTGGAGCAGTATTATATATATTGGAGTAGTACTATATATATTGGAGCGGTACGTTACACAGTATATTAGAGCAGTACTATATATATATATATATATATTGGAGCAGTACTATATATATATTGGAGCAGTATTATATATATTGGAGTAGTACTATATATATTGGAGCATTACTATATATATTGGAGCAGTACGTTACACAGTATATTAGAGCAGTACTATATATATATATATATATTGGAGCAGTACTATATATATATTGGAGCAGTACTATATATATATTGGAGCAGTATTATATATATTGGAGTAGTACTATATATATTGGAGCATTACTATATATATTGGAGCAGTACGTTACACAGTATATTAGAGCAGTACTATATATATATATATATTGGAGCAGTACTATATATATATATTGGAGCAGTACTATATATATATTGGAGCAGTATTATATATATTGGAGTAGTACTATATATATTGGAGCATTACGTTACACAGTATATTAGAGCAGTACTATATATATATATATATTGGAGCAGTACTATATATATATTGGAGCAGTACTATATATATATTGGAGCAGTATTATATATATTGGAGTAGTACTATATATATTGGAGCATTACTATATATATTGGAGCAGTACGTTACACAGTATATTAGAGCAGTACTATATATATATATATATATTGGAGCAGTACTATATATATATTGGAGCAGTACTATATATATATTGGAGCAGTATTATATATATTGGAGTAGTACTATATATATTGGAGCGGTACGTTACACAGTATATTAGAGCAGTACTATATATATATATATATATATATATATATATATATATATATATATATTGGAGCAGTACTATATATATATTGGAGCAGTATTATATATATTGGAGTAGTACTATATATATTGGAGCATTACTATATATATTGGAGCAGTACGTTACACAGTATATTAGAGCAGTACTATATATATATATATATATTGGAGCAGTACTATATATATATTGGAGCAGTACTATATATATATTGGAGCAGTATTATATATATTGGAGTAGTACTATATATATTGGAGCATTACTATATATATTGGAGCAGTACGTTACACAGTATATTAGAGCAGTACTATATATATATATATATATTGGAGCAGTACTATATATATATATTGGAGCAGTACTATATATATATTGGAGCAGTATTATATATATTGGAGTAGTACTATATATATTGGAGCATTACGTTACACAGTATATTAGAGCAGTACTATATATATATATATTGGAGCAGTACTATATATATATTGGAGCAGTACTATATATATATTGGAGCAGTATTATATATATTGGAGTAGTACTATATATATTGGAGCATTACTATATATATTGGAGCAGTACGTTACACAGTATATTAGAGCAGTACTATATATATATATATATATTGGAGCAGTACTATATATATATTGGAGCAGTACTATATATATATTGGAGCAGTATTATATATATTGGAGTAGTACTATATATATTGGAGCATTACGTTACACAGTATATTAGAGCAGTACTATATATATATATATATTGGAGCAGTACTATATATATATTGGAGCAGTACTATATATATATTGGAGCAGTATTATATATATTGGAGTAGTACTATATATATTGGAGCATTACTATATATTTTGGAGCAGTACGTTACACAGTATATTAGAGCAGTACTATATATATATATATATATATATTGGAGCAGTACTATATATATATTGGAGCAGTACTATATATATATTGGAGCAGTATTATATATATTGGAGTAGTACTATATATATTGGAGCGGTACGTTACACAGTATATTAGAGCAGTACTATATATATATATATATATATATATATATTGGAGCAGTACTATATATATATTGGAGCAGTATTATATATATTGGAGTAGTACTATATATATTGGAGCATTACTATATATATTGGAGCAGTACGTTACACAGTATATTAGAGCAGTACTATATATATATATATATTGGAGCAGTACTATATATATATTGGAGCAGTACTATATATATATTGGAGCAGTATTATATATATTGGAGTAGTACTATATATATTGGAGCATTACGTTACACAGTATATTAGAGCAGTACTATATATATATATATATATTGGAGCAGTACTATATATATATTGGAGCAGTACTATATATATATTGGAGCAGTATTATATATATTGGAGTAGTACTATATATATTGGAGCAGTACGTTACACAGTATATTAGAGCAGTACTATATATATATATATATATATATATATATATATATTTTGGAGCAGTACTATATACAGTATATTGGAGCAGTACTATATATATTGGAGCATTACTATATATATTGGAGTAGTACTATATACAGTATATTGGAGCAGTACTATATATATATATATATATATTGGAGAAGTACGTTACACAGTATATTAGAGCAGTACTATATATATATATATATTGGAGCAGTACGTTACACAGTATATTAGAGCAGTACTATATATATATATATATTGGAGCATTACTATATATATTGGAGTAGTACTATATACAGTATATTGGAGCAGTACTATATATATATATATATTGGAGCAGTACGTTACACAGTATATTAGAGCAGTACTATATATATATATATTGGAGCAGTACGTTACACAGTATATTAGAGCAGTACTATATATATATATATATATATATATATTGGAGCAGTACTATATATATATTGGAGCAGTATTATATATATTGTAGTAGTACTATATATATTGGAGCATTACTATATATATTGGAGCAGTACGTTACACAGTATATTAGAGCAGTACTATATATATATATATATATATATATATATTGGAGCAGTACTATATATATATATTGGAGCAGTACTATATACAGTATATTGGAGCAGTACTATATACTGTATATTGGAGCATTACTATATATATTGGAGTAGTACTATATACAGTATATTGGAGCAGTACTATATATATTGGAGCATTACTATATATATTGGAGTAGTACTATATACAGTATATTGAAGCAGTACTATATATATTGGAGCAGTACTATATACTACAGTATATTGGAGCAGTATTATATACAGTATATTGGAGCAGTACTATATATATTGGAGCAGTACTATATACTGTATATTGGAGCAGTACTATATATATTGGAGCAGTACTTTATACAGTATATTAGAGCAGTACTATATATATTGGAGCAGTACTTTATACAGTATATTAGAGCAGTACTATATATATTGGAGCAGTACTATATACTGTATATTGGAGCAGTACTATATATATTGGAGCAGTACTTTATACAGTATATTAGAGCAGTACTATATATATTGGAGCAGTACTATATACTGTATATTGGAGCAGTACTATATATATTGGAGCAGTACTTTATACAGTATATTAGAGCAGTACTATATATATTGGAGCAGTACTATATACTGTATATTGGAGCAGTACTATATATATTGGAGCAGTACTATATATATATTGGAGCAGTACTATATACTGTATATTGGAGCAGTACTATATACAGTATATTGGAGCAGTACTATATATATTGGAGCATTACTATATATATTGGAGTAGTACTATATACAGTATATTGGAGCAGTACTATATATATTGGAGCAGTACTATATACTACAGTATATTGGAGCAGTATTATATACAGTATATTGGAGCAGTACTATATATTGGAGCAGTACTTTATACAGTATATTGGAGCAGTACTATATATATTGGAGCATTACTATATATATTGGAGCAGTACTTTATACAGTATATTAGAGCAGTACTATATATATATTGGAGCTGTACTATATACAGTATATTGGAGCAGTACTATATATATTGGAGCAGTACTATATACTACAGTATATTGGAGCAGTATTATATACAGTATATTGGAGCAGTACTATATATTGGAGCAGTACTTTATACAGTATATTGGAGCAGTACTATATATATTGGAGAAGTACTATATACTGTATATTGGAGCAGTACTATATATATTGGAGGGGTACTATATACTGTATATTGGAGCAGTACCATATACTATATATTGGAGCAGTACTTTATACAGTATATTAGAGCAGTACTATATATATTGGAGTAGTACTATATACAGTATATTTGAGCAGTACTATATATATTGGAGCAGTACTATATATATTGGAGCAGTACTATATACTGTATATTGGAGCAGTACTATATATATTGGAGCAGTACTATATACAGTATATTGGAGCAGTAATATATATATATATATATATACAGTATGCTCCAATATACAGTATATAGTACTGCTCCAATATATATAGTACTGCTCCTATATATATATATATATATATATATATATATATATATATATATATATATATATATTGGAGCAGTACTATATATATTGGAGCAGTACTATATATATTGGAGGGGTACTATATACTGTATATTGGAGCAGCATTATATACTGTATATTGGAGCAGTACTATATATATTGGATAAGTACTATATACTGTATATTGGAGCAGCATTATATACTGTATATTGGAGCAGCATTATATACTGTATATTGGAGCAGCATTATATACTGTATATTGGAGCAGTACTATATATATATATATATATATATATATATATATATATATATATATATATATATATATATATATATATATATATATATATATATATATATTGGAGAAGTACTATATACTGTATATTGGAGCAGTACTATATATATATATATATATATAATATATATCGGGAATCCTTTTGCAGAAATGACTGCTTCAATGCGGCGTGGCATGGAGGCAATCAGCCTGTGGCACTGCTCAGGTGTTATGGAGGCCCAGGATGCTTCGATAGCGGCCTTAAGCTCATCCAGAGTGTTGGGTCTTGCGTCTCTCAACTTTCTCTTCACAATATCCCACAGATTCTCTATGGGGTTCAGGTCAGGAGAGTTGGCAGGCCAATTGAGCAGAGTAATACCATGGTCAGTAAACCATTTTCCAGTGGTTTTGGCACTGTGAGTAGGTGTCAGGTCGTGCTGAAAAATGAAATCTTCATCTCCATAAAGCTTTTCAGCAGATGGAAGCATGAAGTGCTCCAAAATCTCCTGATAGCTAGCTGCATTGACCCTGCCCTTGATAAAACACAGTGGACCAACACCAGCAGCTGACATGGCACCCCAGACCATCACAGACTGTGGGTACTTGCCACTGGGCTTCAGGCATTTTGGCATTTCCCTATCCCCAGTCTTCCTCCAGACTCTGGCACCTTGATTTCTGAATGACATGCAAAAGTTGCTTTCATCCGAAAAAAGTACTTTGGACCACTGAGCAACAGTCCAGTGCTGCTTTTCTGTAGCCCAGGTCAGGCGCCTCTGCCGCTGTTTCTGGTTCAAAAGTGGGTTCATGCTTCCATCTGCTGAAAAGCAGTATGGAGATGAAGATTTCATTTTTCAGCACGACCTGGCACCTGCTCACAGTGCCAAAACCACTGGTAAATGGTTTACTGACCATGGTATTACTGTGCTCAATTGGCCTGCCAACTCTCCTGACCTGAACCCCATAGCGAATCTGTGGGATATTGTGAAGAGAAAGTTGAGAGACATAAGACCCAACACTCTGGATGAGCTTAAGGCCGCTACCGAAGCATCCTGGGCCTCCATAACACCTGAGCAGTGCCACAGGCTGATTGCCTCCATGCCACGCCGCATTGAAGCAGTCATTTCTGCAAAAGGATTCCCGACCAAGTATTGAGGGCATAACTGAACATAATTATTTGAAGGTTGACTTTTTTTTGTTTTAAAAACAATTTTCTTTTATTGGTCGGATAAAATATGCAAATTTTTTGAGATAGGAATTTAGGGTTTTCATGAGCTGTATGCCAAAATCCTCAATATTAAAACAATAAAAGGCTAGAACTACTTCAGTTGTGTGTAATGAATCTAAAATATATGAAAGTCTAATGTGTATCAGTACATTACAGAAAATAATTAACTTTATCACAATATGCTAATTTTTTTAGAAGATCATATATATATATATATATATATATATATATATATATATATATATATATATATATATATACATACATACATACATACATACAGTATATTAACATAAACCACGCACACACGCGCGCACACACACGTAAACACTCTTCAAAACTTCTGCTGCTGTTCTTCAAGAAGGAGACCTGTAAATCGTGATCTATTGATCAGTGTGGAGAACATTCCGTCTATTCTCTCCGGCCAGACAGAAATAGAACAGGTTTTCTTCAGGGCCCATCCGCTGTAGTCAGTACATCAGCCTGCCGCAGGATTGTAGGAAGTTACAAGGTGTGGATTTTTGCTGAAGTGTTTTGTGAACTTTCGAGTTGTGGCCTATGGCTGGCGGAGGTCCATGATGGCCTCATAATTACCATGCATCACATTTACTGCTTTCTGTAGGAGAGAGGCAGAAATACAGTGGTGTGAAAAACTATTTGCCCCCTTCCTGATTTCTTATTCTTTTGCATGTTTGTCACACTTAAATGTTCCTGCTCATCAAAAACCGTTAACTATTAGTCAAAGATAACATAATTGAACACAAAATGCAGTTTTAAATGATGGTTTTTATTATTTAGTGAGGAAAAAAACTCAAAACCTACATGGCCCTGTGTGAAAAAGTAATTGCCCCCCTTGTTAAAACATAACTTAACTGTGGTTTATCACACCTGAGTTCAATTTCTGTAGTCACCCCCAGGCCTGATTACTGCCACACCTGTTTCAATCAAGAAATCACTTAAATAGGAGTTATCTGACACAGAGAAGTGGACCAAAAGCACCTCAAACGCTAGACATCATGCCAAGATCCAAAGAAATTCAGGAACAAATGAGAACAAAAGTACTGTAATTGAGATCTATCAGTCTGGTAAAGGTTATAAAGCCATTTCTAAAGCCTTGGGACTCCAGCGAACCACAGTGAGAGCCATTTATCCACAAATGGCAAAAACATGGAACAGTGATGAACCTTCCCAGGAGTGGCCGGCCGACCAAAATTACCCCAAGAGCGCAGAGAAAACTCATCTGAGAGGCCACAAAACACCCCAGGACAACATCTAAAGAACTGCAGGGCTCACTTGCCTCAATTAAGGTCAGTGTTCACGACTCCACCATAAGAAAGAGACTGGGCAAAAACGGCCTGCATGGCAGATATCCAAGGCACAAACCACTTTTAAGCAAAAAGAACATTAAGACTCGTCTCAATTTTGCTAAAAAACATCTCAATGATTGCCAAGACTTTTGGGAAAATACCTTGTGGACCGACGAGACAAAAGTTGAACTTTTTGGAAGGTGCGTGTCCCATTACATCTGGCGTAGAAGTAACACAACATTTCAGCAAAAGAACATCATACCAACAGTAAAATATGGTGGTGGTAGTGTGATGGTCTGGGGTTGTTTTGCTGCTTCAGGACCTGGAAGGTTTGCTGTGATAGATGGAACCATGAATTCTACTGTCTACCAAAAAATCCTGAAGGAGAATGTCCAGCCATCTGTTCGTCAACTCAAGCTGAAGCGATCTTGGATGCTGCAGCAGGACAATGACCCAAAACACACCAGCAAATTCACCTCTGAATGGCTGAAGAAAAACAAAATGAAGACTTTGGAGTGGCCTAGTCAAAGTCCTGACCTGAATCCTATTGAGATGTTGTGGCATGACCTTAAAAAGGTGGTTCATGCTAGAAAACCCTCAAATAAAGCTGAATTACAACAATTCTGCAAAGATGATTTGGCCAAAATTCCTCCAGAGCGCTGTAAAAGACTTGTTGCAAGTTATCGCAAAGGCTTGATTGCAGTTATTGCTGCTAAGGGTGGCCCAACCAGTTATTAGGTTCAGGGGGCAATTTCTTTTTCACACAGGGCCATGTAGGTTTTGAGTTTTTTTTTCTCACTAAATAATAAAAACCATCATTTAAAACTGCATTTTGTGTTCAATTATATTATCTTTGACTAATAGTTAACGGTTTTTGATGAGCAGAAACATTTAAGTGTGACAAACATGCAAAAGAATAAGAAGTCAGGAAGGGGGCAAATAGTTTTTCACACCACTGTATGTCTCTCCAGGCGTCCTCCGGGACGGCCTCTCCTATCTGCCGTCCTGGAGGACTCCTAGAAATCCCTATGACCGGTAAGTCTAACTGGGATTTTTACAACTCTGCAACCAGGCCCGGATTTACCTCACAGGAGCCTATAGGCAGAGATATCCTGGCACCTTAGACTTCTCCCTCCATGAACCTACAAATCCCCCCCCCCCCAAACCGCACCACAAGTGTACTTCTCCCTCACTTCCCTTGCCTGGCGTAGCTACAGGTGCCCCTTATTAGATATCCAAAAGTACCCTCAATATTATGTAGCTAGTGTTGCCCCCAAGTATTAGGTAGCTAGAGGAAACTCAATATTGAGTAGCTAGAGGTGCTCCTGACTGAAGGGAGATCTGGTCAGTGGAATGCTGAGAGCTGGGTAAGAACCTCTCATTTACACTCTCAACCGGACTCTGCATAGGGAAGGAGGGAGGGAGGCGCTCTGGGAGGAGACTGAGCTGTCTTTCCATCATCAGACGCCTGTAGGCACGTTCCTAGCCTACAGTGCCTTAAGGTAAATCTGGCCCTGTCTGCATATCAAGGCAACGGTTTTAGCTTTTTTATTTTGTAAAGATGGACTTGCATTTCTGAGGACAACTCTAGGGATGGTCAGCGAGATGCCAATGTTTTTGGCTTGCCTGCAAAAATCGTTCAGCTTGGAATTTGGAAAGAAAAGCACTGGGAGGAGAGTTCCACACAGATAAACAGCCTAGGCTAATCACTACTGGTTGTGTGGGGCTACATAGTAACGTATAGCAATATATAGCTATAGGAAGAAAGGCGCTCTATTCCTGGCTCTGAACATAGCATGGCACTTGATTTGGCCTGAGGAAGAGGGTGGAGACCCACGAAACGCATTGTCAGTGCTATTAAAGGTTATTCATTTAGATATGAATTTGTCTTCCGTGAGGTAAGCCACCTCAAACCTCATTTATTTTATAGCTTTTAAATCATTTTATTATCGTTTGGGTGGATTTTCCTCCTGCTTGTGCATGTAACCACTTCAGGACCACAAGCTTATACCCCCCTAGTGGCCAGGCCATTTTTCACAACACAGGGCTGTACAGCTTGGTCAGGTCGCTGCCACAGCCCCACAACTAAGCACACAAATGATTCCTGTCTCCTTCTATTGTACTTAAAGGGACTCTGTAACAAAAATGTCATTGTGTTTTCTACCATCCTACAGGTTCCTAAACCTATTCTAATGTGTTCTGGCTTACTGCAGCACTTTATACTACCACCATCTCTGTAATAAATCAGCTTATCTTTACCCTGTCGGACTTGTCATCCTGTGTCTGGAAGGCTGCCAACTCTTCAGTGTGATCTGCTATGCATGCCCCCTCTATGCACACTCGTGTGTGTGTGTGTGTGTGTGTGTGTGTGTGTGTGTGTGTGTGTGTGTGTGTGTGTGTGTGTGTGTGTGTGTGTGTACAGTGTGTGCGTGTGTGCGTGTGTGTGTGTGTGTGTGTGTGTGTGTGTGTGTGTGTACAGTGTGTGTACAGTGTGTGTACAGTGTGTGTGTGTGTGTGTGTGTGTGTGTGTGTGTGTGTGTGTGTGTGTGTGTGTTATTTACATTAGCCAGCTTTTCTCTGCTCTCTTATCTTTTACAAGCTGGATAAATCCTCTGTTCACATGCTGATGAGTCACATACTGCAGAATTACAGACAACCGGGCAGAGCTGTCTGTAAGGGCTGGAACCCACAGGAGCGCTTTTGGCAGCGTTTTGGCAGCACTGCGATACGCTAGCAGTTTGCCAAAACGCTGGGCTAATGTTAATGGATGGGGCAACTTCCACAAGAACGCAAACGCAGGACCTGCAGCATTTTGGGAGCGTTAGCGCTTCAATGTAAAGTATTGAAACGCTAGCGGAAACGCTCAGCAAAACCTAAACTGAGCGGTTTTGCTAGCGTTTTGCGGTTCAGCACACTGTAACAAAATGAAAAATAATTCACAGGACCAATCAGGATAAAAACGCAAAACGATACGCACCCGCTGGGCAAAAAAATACAATGTTGCAAAACACGACCAAAAACTCGCATGAATCCGCTTGCAAACCGCTCAGACAAAACGCTAGCGGTTGCGTTTTGCGTTTGCTGATTTCAGTGGGTTCCAGGCCTAAGAGTAAACAAACAATCAGCTTGTAACACTTCAGTGGAAGATAGCTGCAGGGGGAAAGAAACACACAAATGATCTCTTGAGATTCAAAAGGAAGTCTGTATACAGCCTGCTTGTGTATGGATGTATTTTCTATGTGTGGACATGCTGTACAGCAACCTACTTCCTGTTTTGGTGGCCATTTTGTTTGTTTACAAACAAACTTTTTAAAACTGTTTTTGACTACTTTTAAGGCGGCGGGGAGCGGCGAAATTGTGACAGAGGGTAATAGGAGATGTCCCCTAACGCACTGGTATGTTTACTTTTGTGCGATTTTAACAATACAGATTCTCTTTAACAGGACCTTCTTTTGGAGGTGTCTGATCGCTCCTGCGATCCTGTGTTTTTTTTCTCAGGCTTTCTGTGCCTGGTTTTCTCTCCCTCTCCTTCCCACCCCGCCTGCCCTGTCCTGAATTCCGTCCTCTTCTCCGCCTCTCATAGGCATCAGCCTATCAGTAGAGTTGGGCCGAACCTCCGATTTTAGGTTCGCGAACCGGGTTCGCGAACTTTCGCGAAAGGTTCGGTTCGCGTTAAAGTTCGCGAACCGCAATAGACTTCAATGGGGATGCGAACTTTGAAAAAAAAAAATAATTATGCTGGCCACAAAAGTGATGGAAAAGATGTTTCAAGGGGTCTAACACCTGGAGGGGGGGATGGCGGAGTGGGATAGATGCCAAAAGTCCCCGGGAAAAATCTGGATTTGACGCAAAGCAGCGTTTTAAGGGCAGAAATCACATTGAATGTTAAATGACAGGCCTAAAGTGCTTGCTTTCAAACATCTTGCATGTGTATACATCAATCAGGTAGTGTAATTAAGGTACTGCTTCACACTGACACACCAAACTCATCGTGTAACGCACCGCAAACAGCTGTTTGTGTAGTGACGGCCGTGCTGGACTGGTGCGCGCACCATGGCGAGAGTGCAGGTTTTGGTGGCTTTACAGCCCATATGGTCACCTGGCTGATGTAGCTGAATGACAGAACAGTGACTGTCCAGCTGATCAAATTTGGTCTGACCACAATGAGGCAACGACCTTATTATCGTGGGTGTGCCCCCCGAGACACTCATCTAGGCGCCGGTCATTGCTCCATTGTGATACGCAAGCCCCTTCACCACGGCAAGGTAATGATCACGAAGGGGAATGGGCGCATGTACATGCCTTTTCTTTTGTTGTTGCAGCTGCCCGCAGTGCAGCCAGAAAAATTAGGCAGTCATGTACACGCACCCGAAAAATTATTACAGCGGCCGCTGCTAGCAGCGGCCTAAAAAATTCAGCAATCCGCCTGGAGTCCCGGACCCTGTTGGTGGTGGCGGAGAAGGTAGTCAAGCGGCCTGCAGGCAGACATGCTGTGTGGAGGGACTGGGAGCGACTTAGTCTTCTTGGGGCAGGCCAGGCAGCCAGTCACACGGCGTGCAGGCAGAGATGCTGTATGTGCGGGGACTGACTTAGTCTTGGGGCGGGCAGCAGCCCTCCGGGATCCATGCCTCATTCATTTTGATAAAGGTGAGGTACTTAACACTTTTGTGACTTAGGCGACTTCTCTTCTCTGTGACAATGCCTCCAGCTGCGCTGAAGGTCCTTTCTGAGAGGACGCTTGCGGCAGGGCAGGAGAGAAGTTGGATGGCAAATTGGGACAGCTCTGGCCACAGGTCAAGCCTGCGCACCCAGTAGTTCAAGGGTTCCTCATCGCTGTTCACAGCAGTGTCTACATCCACACTTAAGGCCAGGTAGTCGGCTACCTGCCGTTCCAGGCGTTGGTGGAGGGTGGATCCGGAAGGGCTATGGCGAGGCGTTGGACTAAAGAACGTCCGCATGTCCGACATCACCATGAGATCGCTGGAGCGTCCTGTCTTTGACTGCGTGGACACGGGAGGAGGATTAGTGGCAGTGGTACCTTGCTGGCGTTGTGCCGTCACATCACCCTTAAAGGCATTGTAAAGCATAGTTGACAGCTGGTTCTGCATGTGCTGCATCCTTTCCACCTTCCGGTGAGTTGGTAACAGGTCCGCCACTTTGTGCCTGTACCGAGGGTCTAGTAGTGTGGCCACCCAGTACAGCTCATTCCCCTTGAGGTTTTTTATACGGGGGTCCCTCAACAGGCAGGACAGCATAAAAGACGACATCTGCACAAAGTCGGATCCAGTACCCTCCATCTCCTCTTGCTCTTCCTCAGTGACGTCAGGTAAGTCAACCTCCTCCCCCCAGCCGCGAACAATACCACGGGAAGGTTGCGCAGCACAAGCCCCCTGCGACGCCTGCTGCGGTTGTTCTCCTGCCGCTGTCCCCTCCTCCTCTTCCTCCTCCTCCCCCAAAGAAACACCTTGCTCATCATCCTCTGAGTCTGACTCATCTTCTGCACATGACCTCTCTTCTTCCTCCTCCTCCCCCCTCTGTGCTGCCGCAGGTGTTGAGGAAACAGCTGGGTCTGATGAAAATTGGTCCCATGCCTGTTCCTGCCGTAACGGTTCCTGGTCACGCTCATTCGCAGCTTCATCCGCCACTCTACGCACAGCACGCTCCAAGAAGTACGCGTAGGGAATTAAGTCGCTGATGGTGCCCTCACTGCGGCTCACCAGGTTGGTCACCTCCTCAAACGGCCGCATGAGCCTGCATGCATTTTTCATCATTGTCCAGTTGTCGGGCCAGAACATCCCCATCTTCCCAGACTGTTTCGTTCTACTCCAGTTGTAGAGGTACTGGGTGACGGCTTTCTTCTGTTCTAGCAGGCGGGAGAACATGAGGAGGGTCGAGTTCCAGCGAGTGGGGCTATCGCAAATGAGGCGTCTCACCGGCATGTTGTTTTTACGCTGAATTTCTGCAAATCGTGCCATGGCTGTGTAAGAGCGCCTCAAATGCCCACAGAACTTCCTGGCCTGCTTCAGGACATCCGCTAAGCCAGGGTACTTTGCCACAAATCTTTGAACCACTAGATTCATGACATGTGCCATGCAGGGTATGTGTGTCAGCTTCCCCATATGCAAAGCGGCAAGCAGATTGCTGCCGTTGTCGCACACCACGTTGCCTATCTCCAGGTGGTGCGGGGTCAGCCACTCATCCACCTGTTTCTTAAGAGCAGCCAGGAGAGCTGCTCCAGTGTGACTCTCCGCTTTGAGACAAGCCATGTCTAAGATGGCGTGACACCGTCGTACCTGGCATGCAGCATAGGCCCTGCGGAGCTGGGGCTGTGTAGCTGGAGAGGAGAACTGCCACTCAGCCAAGGAGGAGGAGGAGGACAGCGAAGAGCATGTAGCAGGAGGAGAGGAGGTGGCAGGAGGCCTGCCTGCAAGCCGTGGAGGTGTCACAATTTGGTCCGCCGCTTTCTGCTTGCCATCGTTCACCACCAGGTTCACCCAATGGGCTGTGTAGGTAATGTAGCGGCCCTGCCCGTGCTTGGCAGACCAGGCATCCGTGGTCAGGTGTACCCTTGACCCAACGCTCTTCGCAAGAGATGACACCACTTGCCTCTCAACTTCACGGTGCAGTTGGGGTATGGCCTTTCTGGAAAAATAAGTGCGGCCTGGCATCTTCCACTGCGGTGTTCCGATGGCCACAAATTTACGGAAGGCCTCAGAGTCCACCAGCCGGTATGGTAACAGCTGGCGAGCTAACAGTTCCGCCACGCCAGCTGTCAGACGCCGGGCAAGGGGGTGACTGGCCAAAAGTGGCTTCTTCCGCTCAAACATTTCCTTCACGGACACCTGACTGCTGCTGTGGGCAGAGGAGCAGGAACCGCTCAAGGGCAGAGGCGGAGTGGAGGAGGGTGCCTGTGAAGGTGGAAGGGAGAAAGCGGCAGAAGCAGATAATGCACCTGATGGAGGAGGAAGAGGAGAAGGAGGGTGGCTTTGCTTTTGTGTGCTGCTGCTGCTTTTGCTCAGGTGGCCATCCCATTGCTGTTTGTGCCTTTTCTCCAGGTGCCTTCGTAAGGCACTTGTCCCTACGTGAGTGTTGGCCTTTCCACGGCTCAATTTTTTTTGGCAGAGCGAACAGATGGCTTTGGTCCGATCTGAGGCACACACATTGAAAAATTTCCACACCGCTGAGCCACCCTGGGATGTGGGCACTATGGGGACCTCAGCAGCTGATGCTGAAGGGCAAGTTGGCTGGCTGTACATAGGTGGCGATACATGGTGCCGGACTCTGCCACCAGCTGTTTCTGACGAAGAGCTGCCCCAGCTTCTTTCAGCAACTTCTCTCCTCCTACTACTCTCTGACTCCCCCTCTGAACTGTCCCCCTCTTCATCTCCTCTATTGGGAACATACAGAGGATCCCTATCATCGTCATCATCGTAATCATCCTGCCCAGCTTCGCTTGCCTCAGAAAAATCAAAATGTGTAGGTCCTTCATCCTCCTTACACGTTACATCCATAGTGTTGTCGCGTAACGCAGACATATGAGCTGGTGAAAATTCATCTGGCTGTAACAATGGCTGTGCATCAGTGATTTCACCACCACTAAATAATTCTTGCGAAGTGTCAAATGCAGCGGAAGTGGTGCTAGTAGTAGCGCTGGTGGCTGAGCAAGATGAGGTGTTCTGTGTCGCTAAATACTCAACCACGTCCTGACAATCTTGGGAGGTGATGGGACGTGCCTTCTTCCGAGCACTGTACTGTGGGCCAGGTCCACACGAAATTACATTTACACGACCTCGCGCAGACCTGCCGGGTGGCCTTCCTCTGCTTCTGCCACTACCTCTTCCTCTTCCTCTACCTGTTTTGTCCATATCGGGTATGCACGGAGTGGTATATCACACTGCGTGCACTCACATAGGTAGGTGGGTTCACTTAACTGCACAGGTATGCGCACTGATGCGGTGGGTTCACTGAACAGTACAGGTATACAGTGGCGGGTTCACTGAACACAACAGGTATGCAGTGGCGTGTTCACTAAACAGGTATACAGTGGCGGGTCCACTGAACAGAACAGGTATACAGTGGCGGCCCTGGCGGGTTCACAGAACAGGTATACAGTGGCGGGTCCACTGAACAGAACAGGTATACAGTGGCGGGTTCACAGAACAGGTATACAGTGGCGGGTCCACTGAACAGAACAGGTATACAGTGGCGGCCCTGGCGGGTTCACAGAACAGGTATACAGTGGCGGGTCCACTGAACAGAACAGGTATACAGTGGCGGCCCTGGCGGGTTCACAGAACAGGTATACAGTGGCGGGTCCACTGAACAGAACAGGTATACAGTGGCGGGTTCACAGAACAGGTATACAGTGGCGGGTCCACTGAACAGAACAGGTATACAGTGGCGGGTTCACAGAACAGGTATGCAGTGGCAGGTTCACTGAACTGAACAGGTATGCAGTGGCGTGTTCACTAAACAGGTATACAGTGGCAGGTCCACTGAACAGAACAGGTATACAGTGGCGGGTCCACTGAACAGAACAGGTATACAGTGGCGGCCCTGGCGGGTTCACAGAACAGGTATACAGTGGCGGGTCCACTGAACAGAACAGGTATACAGTGGCGGGTTCACAGAACAGGTATACAGTGGCGGGTCCACTGAACAGAACAGGTATACAGTGGCGGGTTCACAGAACAGGTATGCAGTGGCAGGTTCACTGAACTGAACAGGTATGCAGTGGCGTGTTCACTAAACAGGTATACAGTGGCAGGTCCACTGAACAGAACAGGTATACAGTGGCGGGTCCACTGAACAGAACAGGTATACAGTGGCGGCCCTGGCGGGTTCACAGAACAGGTATACAGTGGCGGGTCCACTGAACAGAACAGGTATACAGTGGCGGGTTCACAGAACAGGTATACAGTGGCGGGTCCACTGAACAGAACAGGTATACAGTGGCGGGTTCACAGAACAGGTATGCAGTGGCAGGTTCACTGAACTGAACAGGTATGCAGTGGCGTGTTCACTAAACAGGTATACAGTGGCAGGTCCACTGAACAGAACAGGTATACAGTGGCGGGTCCACTGAACAGAACAGGTATACAGTGGCGGCCCTGGCGGGTTCACAGAACAGGTATACAGTGGCGGGTCCACTGAACAGAACAGGTATACAGTGGCGGGTTCACAGAACAGGTATACAGTGGCGGGTCCACTGAACAGAACAGGTATACAGTGGCGGGTTCACAGAACAGGTATGCAGTGGCAGGTTCACTGAACTGAACAGGTATGCAGTGGCGTGTTCACTAAACAGGTATACAGTGGCAGGTCCACTGAACAGAACAGGTATACAGTGGCGGGTCCACTGAACAGAACAGGTATACAGTGGCGGCCCTGGCGGGTTCACAGAACAGGTATACAGTGGCGGGTCCACTGAACAGAACAGGTATACAGTGGCGGGTTCACAGAACAGGTATACAGTGGCGGGTCCACAGAACAGAACAGGTATACAGTGGCGGGTTCACAGAACAGGTATACAGTGGCGGGTCCACTGAACAGAACAGGTATACAGTGGCGGCCCTGGCGGGTTCACAGAACAGGTATACAGTGGCGGGTCCACTGAACAGAACAGGTATACAGTGGCGGGTTCACAGAACAGGTATACAGTGGCGGGTCCACTGAACAGAACAGGTATACAGTGGCGGGTTCACAGAACAGGTATACAGTGGCGGGTCCACTGAACAGAACAGGTATACAGTGGCGGGTTCACAGAACAGGTATACAGTGGCAGGATCACTGAACAGGTATGCAGTGGGCTGAGGGCTCACTGAACAGAACAGGTATGCTGTGGCAGGATCACTGAACAGGTATGCAGTGGCAGGATCACAGTACAGGTATGCAGTGGGCTGAGGGCTCACTGAACAGAACAGGTATGCTGTGGCAGGATCACTGAACAGGTATGCAGTGGCAGGATCACTGAACAGGTATGCAGTGGGCTGAGGGCTCACTGAACAGAACAGGTATGCTGTGGCAGGATCACTGAACAGGTATGCAGTGGCAGGATCACTGAACAGGTATGCAGTGGGCTGAGGGCTCACTGAACAGAACAGGTATGCTGTGGCAGGATCACTGAACAGGTATGCAGTGGCAGGATCACTGAACAGGTATGCAGTGGGCTGAGGGCTCACTGAACAGAACAGGTATGCTGTGGCAGGATCACTGAACAGGTATGCAGTGGCAGGATCACTGAACAGGTATGCAGTGGGCTGAGGGCTCACTGAACAGAACAGGTATGCTGTGGCAGGATCACTGAACAGGTATGCAGTGGCAGGATCACAGTACAGGTATGCAGTGGGCTGAGGGCTCACTGAACAGAACAGGTATGCTGTGGCAGGATCACTGAACAGGTATGCAGTGGCAGGATCACTGAACAGGTATGCAGTGGGCTGAGGGCTCACTGAACAGAACAGGTATGCAGCCAGGAAGAAGTTAAGCCTAACTAATCTTTCCCTATATGAGAGACTGCAGCAGCTCGCCCTACTCTCACTAATGCAGGCACACGAGTGGCCGTAATGGCCGCCGCTGCCTGCCTTATATAAGGGGGGGTGGGGCTCCAGGGGCTAGTGTAGCCTAATTGGCTACACTGGGCCTGCTGACTGTGATGTAGAGGGTCAAAGTTGACCCTCAGGTGCATTATGGGGCGAACCGAACTTCTTCCGCAAAAGGTTCGCGTGCGGTACCCGCACGCGAACCACCTAAGTTCGCGCGAACCACGTTCGCCGGCGAACCGTTCGGCCCAACTCTACCTATCAGAGGGCTTCGATTCCTAGCCACTCTGAGGGACAGCACTGTACGGATGTAACAAAGGGGATTTCTTTCCCCTTTCGTTCACTAATGGCCTGCTTGCTGCGATCCCGGAGCACCGTGAACCGGCAGGGAGCGATCGCGCATGCGTTCCCTGCTGAACTGCAGCTCCAGGAATTGACGCCAATCAGCGTTAGCGGGTACTGGGGCTGCCGCCGCAGCATGCCCGTCGGCATGACGCGGCCGTTAGGTAATCAATACGCACCCCCCCTCAGGGTAGGGGATACCCTTGGACCCAGTCTACTGGTCCCTAGGATCCTTTTTTCCATTTCCAGCTGATGTGCAGTCTGGTTAATTGATCTCCACCTACTTGCAGTGGTTGGTTGCCCCATTGCAACCTACCTTTGTAAGTACCCTCCGTATACTAGGTTTTATTTCATCTATTGAGTGTGATGTACTGCACCATTTGGGCTCCCTTTGTCTCTGTTTTGTTTTTAGTTTAGAGTGACAGCTCCCCCCCCCCCCTCTTGTTTTAAGCTCTAGGAAGGGTTTCTGATGCTGAAACCAGAAAAATTACCCTAAAAGTGGGTATCCTGAACAATGTACTGCATTCTACTATATGTCACTACAGGGCCTCTTTAAAGGGATTCTGAGCACCTCTCATGCCAACAAAGTCATGCTATGACCCCTCCTGGAGGAGCCTCTTGCAATGGCCATGCGTGTCACTTCCTCTTCCTGCTTCATTCAGTGATGCACTTCTCTAACAGAGAAGACAGGGTGACCCAGAAGTTATAACATAGCCAAGATGGCTGCCGTGATTTTTAAATTGAACGAAAACTATTTGGTGTAGAACGGCGATTCAGGCATCAAATGAAAGAGGAGAGCACAAGCTACAGAAATGTATGCATCTTTAAGTAATTTGCAGTACTGGTCGGAGTCTCTTTAAAGGGACTCCAAGCACCTTTCATAGGTCCTTTAACCACTTCGCCTTATCTGGACGCATATATCCGTCCAGATAGGCAGTGGTGCTGCAGCCGTGTGGTGCGCGCGATCGGGGGCGCGCCCGTGCGCGCCCCCGCTGCCTCCCGCTGCCCCCCCGATCAGTGAATGGGAATATAATTCCCATTCACCGATCCAAGTCCCCGGCAGAAATACCGACGCTTTCTCATCAGAGAGCGTGGTATTTCTGCCCCCAGGAAACAACTTCTCTTCATTTTAGTTCTTAGATGCGACATCGTTCGCATCTAGGAATTTTTTGAATGTGGCCATCTTGTGGCCAAATAGTAAACTGCACCCACATACCTGTATTGAATAAAAAATACATTATATTACATCTAAAATTGGCTATTTACCTCCCAAACTAAAATTACCCAAATACATTTTTGTATTAAAAAAATAAAAAAAATTACAATTAAAAAAAAACAAACATAAATAGTTACCTAAGGGTCTGAACTTTTTAAATATACATGTCAAGAGAGTATCTTATTACATTTTTTTAAAATTATAAGCTTGTAAATAGTGATGGACGCAAATTGAAAAAATGCACCTTTATTTCTAAATAAAATATCGGCGCCATAAATTGTGATAGGGACGTAATTTAAATGGTGTAATAAGCGGGACAAATGGGCACATAAAATGCATGGGTTTTAATTACTGTAGCATGTATTAATTTTAAACTATAATGGCCAAAAACTGAGAAATAATGATTTTTTTCCATTTCTATCTTAATCTTCCTGTTAAAATGTATTTACAGTAAAGTGGCTCTTAGCAAAATGTACTACCTAAAGAAAGCCTAATTAGTGGCGGAAAAAACGAGATATAGATCAATTAATTTTGATAAGTAGCGATAAAGTTATTAGCGAATGAATGGGAGGTGAACATTGCTCGGATGCATACGATTTTCGAAGCTGTAGGCTGAAGTGGTTAAAGGACCACTATCATGAAAAATTGTAAAAGTTACAATACATGTAAACACATAAATTAACAGTACATTTCTCCAAGAGTAAAATGTGCTATAAATTACTTTCCCCTACGTTGCTGTCATTTACAGTAGGTAGTAGAAATCTGACAGAACCGACAGGTTTTGGACTAGTCCATCTCCACGGGGTAGGGGGTGGGGGGGGTGGGGTGGGGGGGGGGGGGGAGACTGTTCTCAGTTTTATTTTTCAAAAACACCTAGTGAGTGGCAGTTGCTCAGTCCAACTGCCAGAATAGTGAGCAAACAGGTAGGGGTGGCGGCCTGCATCTTTGTATAGATCGTTTCCAGGGAGTGCTTTTGTAAAAAATAAATGAAATACTGAGAATCTCCCATGAAGAGATGGACTAGTCAAAAAGCCTGTCAGTTCTGTCATATTTCTACTAACTACTGTAACTGAAAGCAACAATAATTTATAGATCATTTAACTCTGAAAGAAACATAGGTTGTATTTGTATGTGATTTTAAAATTTTACAATTTTCCAAGATAGTGGTCCTTGAAACACCGAGCACCAATTGCAGCGGTTTCTTAATTCTGTAAGATATTTAGAGCGTAATAGGCATAATATGGCTGTGCTGAGCCTCACAACATTTTCAGTCTAAGGGAAGAAAAATAAATCCACAGATCTCAGAAATAACGTTATGGTGAAATTAGATTTCCTTTGATGATATTGGATTTTCCGATACAGACTTGTGGTAACAGCAGACGAGCTTGCTTCTAATGAGCGTTTCCTCGCAGCGGTACCGCGTCACAAGCAGCGTGTGACTTCTCGAAGCTGCAGAAGAGAATTCTAGAAGCAAAAAACTGTACAGCGCTAATAGCAGCTCCCTCAGCGGGTTGTTCTAGAAATCTCACAGCTTGTCTGTCCCACAATCCCATACCGTGACACGCACAGAACATGTGGCCTCAATTCTGATAGGGTTATCAAACAAATTACCTCATGTACGGTAATTTACCTCATGAGGTAATGACTAGAGATGTGGCGAACGGTTCCCGAACATCTCTAAATCCATGGGGGTTTTACTACTTCCGGGTTGCTCTGACCCGGAGTAGTACGCCTGCGCTGCCCGGCGGAATGCGTCCTAGATCGCGCTCCTGTTCCCGGGCACTCTCTGCGCATGTGTGTGACGTCGTGAGTGACATCACACTCATGCGCAGAGAGTGCCCGGCGACAGGATCACGATCTAGGACGTGCTCCGACGGGCAGCGCAGGCGTACTACTCTGGGTCATTGCGACCCGGAAGTAGTAAGAGGCCCAGAGAGGTTCGCCAGCCGAACGGTTCGGCTCATCACTAGTAATGACATTTAGCAATTCTGGTAGGTTTTAGTCACGTTTTACCTCATGAGGAGGTAACTCA
Source organism: Hyperolius riggenbachi (assembly GCF_040937935.1). NCBI lineage: Eukaryota > Metazoa > Chordata > Amphibia > Anura > Hyperoliidae > Hyperolius > Hyperolius riggenbachi. Next base: position 8,736,453 of record NC_090655.1, on the reverse strand, counting down.
TGAGGTAATTCATTGAGTAATTTGCGTTAATTTTACCCAAAATGGCTATTCTCCTGGAAATTAGGGGGCATGTTAGCACATAATTTACCGATCAGTTTAAGGCCCCATTCACAACGCAGCGATTTTTGCCAGTGTTTTGCAGGAGTGATTTTTTCCGCGATTTCAAGCGGAAAAATCACTGAACACTCTGGCAATTTTGGCGCGATCACGTTTAGCGCTTCTATAGCACTGAAACGTAATCACCTGAAAATGGTGCAGGCGACGCGTTTGCGTTTCGCATTTTTGGGCAATTTGCGGCGATTAGCGCAAATCGCCCAAGTAAGAATAGGCCCATAGTGTGAATAGGGCCTAAGACCTGCCTGTACCTGGAGGTAAAGCCAATTTGTGTGCATTTTGCTGTTTTTAGTGGAATTCCTATTGCTGTTTTAGGGCTCATTTCCACTATCGCGAATCCGCATGCGTCCAACGCATGCGGATTCGCACATGGTATGCAAGTGGATGGGCCCGTTTCCACTGTTGCGTTGGTGATGTGCGTTTTTTTCAGCGGTGAAAAAACACACAAAAGAGCCAACGATTTCGCCTGAGAGTGGAATGCATGCGAATCGCATGCAATGTATTTAATAGGGAAATCGCATTCGTTTTCCCCATGCGTTTTTTGCCGCGATAGGGAAGTCGCATGCGAATTCGCATAGGTACAATGTAAATTCACACAGGCAGTGACATGGTTAAAATCGCATATACCCTCACCTATGCGAATTCGCGCCAAAAAACACATGGGGAATCGCAGCCGCATGCTATTTTAGGCAAGTAATGAAGATGCAGAGTCGGCACTACTGCTCCTAGTGCATTTATTGCCAGTGGGTATACATCAGATGGCGTGCAGTGTACAAAAATATTTTTTTCACATACCGTGCATTTGAAGGCTTAAAGGTGGAGAGCTGATGGTGGGCGCTAGGTGCAGGAGTAGCCTGACGGCCGTTTCGCGCTGTCCTAGCGCTTCTACGGAGGCTGCATCATGCAGCCTCCGTAGAAGCGCTAGGACAGCGCGAAACGGCCGTCAGGCTACTCCTGCACCTAGCGCCCACCATCAGCTCTCCACCTTTAAGCCTTCAAATGCACGGTATGTGAAAAAAATATTTTTGTACACTGCACGCCATCTGATGTATACCCACTGGCAATAAATGCACTAGGAGCAGTAGTGCCGACTCTGCATCTTCATTACTTGCCTGACTTTCACCTAACCCAGTCAGAGCACGCTGCCCGCACCAATGGGGTCACATCTGCCATGATCCTACAGACCCTCCCAACAAGCGGAAAGTAATCCATGTAGTGCCGACTCTTCCCCTCCTTTTTTCCTATCTCTCTTGATCTTCAGCATGCTATTTTATCAGTGGTGGAATCCAGGCGATTCTGCACCGCAACAGTGGAAACGAGCCCTCAGTGTCGTTCCTATTCAGGCCGTGTAATAGAAACGAATAGTAGAAATAAAACTCCAAATATTTACTACATTTTTTTTTTTAGAAGGGATGCCTATAAATATACTTTTTTATAGGTTGCTACATAATAAAAAAAAAAAATCTTCCAAAGACTATCCTAACTGGAAGATAATTAAAGACTACTATTATTTATTACTACTTACCGCTAGAATACCTCATGTTTTACCTCACTTTATTCATTTACCTCATGTTTTTTCCTTATGTGCGGAAATGGAGAAAAATCTTTAAAAATGACTAAAAAGAGGAAAATACCTCATGAGGTATTGTACCTAAAAGAAAGAATAAATAAAATATATATATATATATATATATATATATATATATATATATATATATATATATATATATATATATATATATATATATATATATATATATATATATATATATATATATATATATATATATATATATATTCTACCAGAATTGAGGCCATGGAGCGCTATCCTAGGTGTGAAAGACACACTGCAGACGTCTTAACCACTTGAGGACCACAGTGCTAAACCCCCTAAAAGACCAGGCCATGTTTTACTAAAATGGCCACTGCAGCTTTAAGGGCTTGCTGCAGGGCCACACAACACAGCTCATAAGTGATCCCCCCCCCCCTTTTCTCCCCACCAACTGAGCTTTTCGTTGGTGGAGTCTGATCGCCCCCCAGATGTTTATTTTATGACAAATATTTTTATATATTTTTTTTTAATGAAGTGCATTTTACGTTAATTTCCCCCCACCCCCTCCCCCCGCCAGCCAATCACTGTGATCGGCTGTCATATGACAGCTGAACACTCTGGAGCCAATGGAGGGCTGTCCCCAGTACAGAGAGTGCAGGACGTACTGCTCTGCCGCTGCTGGGCCTATATCCGAGGACCGTAGATTTGTCAGACAGATAAAAATATCTCCATCTCAGTGAGATTCAGGGAAGTTCACGCATCACCTCCTCCAGTAAGGTGGGGAGAGTATTCCTTCTCCTATAATGTGTCTGACGCTACAGAATGTAAAAATGAAGTATGTTTTCTTTTCGAAATGTTCTGTGAAGTGCAGTGTTTAGTTCTGCCTCTTGTCACCCAGTAGCGTCGCTAGAGTTAAGGATTCAGGGCTCATGCCCCAAATATGTTGCAGCAGTGCCCTGGTTTCCTGCTGCAGACTTTGGGTTCTCCTATATGCAATTTCAATGGAAGGAATTAAAAAAAAAATTTCATTGGTGATCACCAGACTCTCAATAATACACAAAGGATTGTTTAGTATTTATTTAAACTTGCCCTCCCTTGGAACAAGTATCTATGCCACTAAAAACTTCAGCTTAGCTCCCAGGGGTGTAAATACTTGTCTGTGTATATTATCAAGGGCTGACGACACGTGGCAGTGCACAGATTGGTGAATGGGAACATGTGTTCCCGAAGCCAATCAAAGTGTCTGATAAATGAATGACCACTACTGCAACCAGTAACTGTGATCATTCATTGTAAACAAAACAAACTATCATTACTACCTGCTAATTCTCGCTGGGATTCATCATTCTGATGGTTCTTGCACACCAGAGCGGATTTCTGGCGTTTTGATGCAAAATCAGTACTTTGCATTAACCAAGGTAAAATGAAAGTCCATAGACTTTTTTTATTTTAGCTTTCACATCCAACGCTGCATTTTGGCGCGTTGCGGTACGACGCAGCTAGGATCTTTTAATCGTCCGGCACCAGCATTTTCCCGTCTGGTGATTTAGCACTGCCGCGGCTAATCAGCTTCGCAACGCAACATCCTGATGTCCACAATGCAGATCATAACGCTTTCAGCAATTCGGCTCCTGCAAGCATTATGTAATGTGAAAGAGCCCTGAGTAGACAGGATGCCGTGTGTGGACATCTATTACATAAAAAAAAAAAATAATTTCCTATACCTATAATATGCTCATTAACCCCTTTTCCCCCTCCCCACCCCCATTTAATACGCAAAGTAACTGAATTTAAAAGACAATTCAAATTGTTACCTTAGGGATGTAGCCTTTTTAAATATGTATGCCATGAGGGTTTATTACTGTTATTTTTGCAAATAAGGAGAACACCAAAAACATGTAATAACCAGGACAACTGGATTTTATCTACAGTAGCATATTTTATTTTAAAACTAAAATGGCTGAACATTGGGAAATACTTATTTTTTCCATTTTTTTTCTTCTTATTCCTTTTTTTTTCCACAAAATAAAATAATTCTTAGCAAAAAGTACCACCCAAAGAAAGCCTAATTTGTGGCACCAAAAAACTATGTATAGATAATTTGGGTGTGATAAGTAGTAATAAAGATATTGCCGAATGAATGAAAGCAGCACTGAAATGTTACAATGTCTCTGGTTTTTAAGGGGGAAAAAGTTCAGTGGGAACGAGTGTTTTGTTTGTTAAACTGAACCAGAGAGGATCAAAAAAAGGTTTTATACATACCTAGGGCTTCCTCCAGCCCCATACGCACGGATCGCTCCCACGCCGCTGTCCTCTGCTGCCTGGATCCGCCGGTACCAGGTCCTGTCATTGCCGCAAGTCGGCCGGCAGACGCGGCCGATTCTCCGCATCACACGGGGCTCCCTCTATACAAGTACGCATGAGGCTGTCTACTGCGCAGCCGCATGCGTACGGGTATGGAGGGAGCCCCTGTGATGCAGACAATTGGCCGCGTCCGCCGGAAGTGACGGGCCCAGTACCGCCGATACAGGAAGCGGAGGATGGCGGCGTGGGAGCGATCCAGGCTTATGGGGCTGGAAGAAGCCCCAGGTATGTATAAAAGCTCTTTCTATTTCCAGGCTCCATTCCTCTCTGGTTCCCTTTAAATTGCAGAAACAAATAATACATTTTATCATCAGTGGCTGTGACTAAACTCTGTTCAAATCCAAATTAAATGAAATGGAAAGCTGTTCAAACACGCTCCAATTTTCTTTGTAAAGTTGCATTTTTTGGGCTTATGTAAGTCTTGCCCACCTACATTTCCTCATGTAATATCCCTCTATGTTCTGTAACTAGGCGATTATAGATTCCCTTTTATTTGAACAGCTCTTTAAAAGCTACTTGTACAGCGTGAAGTGCCAGCAGGACACATTTATCACGCCAGGCTGAAAGAGACTCTGGCACCTGTGTGAGTCATGCTGCTGCTCATATAGAGAGGATTTGCAGTCATTTCTCTGCTCCTTTTTTGAATCTGTCAACGTGACACAGGAGGCAGCTTAAAGGACAACTGTAGTGAGAGGGGTATGGGGGCTGCCATATTAATTTCCTTTTAAACAATATCAGTTGCCTGGCAGCCCTGCTGGTCTATTTGCCTGCAGTAGTGTGTGATTCACACCAGAAACAAGCATGCAGCTAATCTTGTCAGATCTGACAATAAAGTCAGAAACAACTGATCTGCTGCATGCTTGTTCAGGGGCCATGGCTAAAAGCACAAGAGGCAGAGGATCAGCAGGACAGCCAGGTAACTGTATTGTTTAAAAGGAAATAAATATGGCAGCATTCATATCCCTTTCACTACAGTTGTCCTTTAAAGTGGACCTGAACTCTTGCACAGGACAGAAGAAAAACAGAGAGAAATACACCCTGTATGCATTTAAAGAGTTTAGTCTATCTAATTCCCTCTCATCTGTGACTAGTCACAAGTTGTAATTTGATCTCTCAGCTGTGTCAGCTGACAGCCACTGCAGAGCAGCCAATTTGTAAACACCGGATGTTAACTCTATGTCTGCTTCCATGAAAGCAGGAAGTAGACACACTGCAGATTTATACATTGCGCTTCTTCATAAGACTCCAAAACTAAAGCATGGTACACACATCCAAGTTTAATTGGCCAATTTGACCACTTCCATTGAATGAGGGCCAACAGATTTTGAATACTAGGATCCCTGTGCAGGGAAGCTGTCATACAGTAAGGCCTCCTATGTATGTATTGTAGAGCAGCACACGTATAACGCACAATGCGACATTTCCCCTCCATTATGATTCTACATTTGCAGGATGCGCAATGCAATGCCCCACTGTAAATGTAGCTTTACACCTGACAGGCAGAGCCGGATTAAGGCTAAATGGGGCCCTAAGCAAAGTAACTGATTTGGGCCCCCCCATCATGTCGTAATAGAATCAGAAGATGCAGCTGTACAGCAACATGCCGCACACACCGGGCAGCCGAGCTACTGGTTGTTATGGGCAACAGCCCGCTTTCCTCTGTGGGTGCACAATGCAGGGAATAGCAGCGGCAAAATGCAGAATGAGAGATGAATGGCTGGGACATTTGCACTCAGGGGCTGGGGCACCCCTGTGAAGAGGATGCCAGGTATTACAGCAGCAGCACTTTCCCCCTGCATCTCCAGCCTGGCAATAGCAGAAAGCTCTGGACACCGCCAAACCGGAAGCCGTTCCCCAGACAAAATTACATAACCACTCCCACCACTGAACAACCGATTTCCTCCCAAACTAGACAGCCACCATGCAGCCTCCATCCCAGTGAATACGATAGCCCAGCAGAGAAGGCAGCCGCAGTGGGGGAGAATAACAGCACCAGATGACTCACATTCACCTATTGCGATCCAAGCAATAGAGGTCCCGTCATCCGGAGCCCATCTGTCTCCTCTAGAGTGCTGCCGCTCTGTTACTACAACTATTACTACTTCCTACTTCCTGTCTGATCTGAGAATCAGGAAGTTCAGAGTGAGCGGCTGCACTGTAGAAGAGACAGATGGGTTTCAGATGACGGGATCTCTATCGCTTGGATCATGGATAGGTGAGTGAGCGTTTGCCATCTGCTGCTATCATTCTTGCTGCAGCTGTGGTTCTCTGTGGGAAGGGAGGGAGGAGTGGGCTGCGGCAGAGCGCACAGTAGCAGGAGGGGGACCTAGGAGGAGAGCCTGGCTCTGAAGACAATCAGCAGCGCACGGCACCATTTGACAAGACAAGACAAATAACATTTATATTGCGCTTTTCTCCTGGTGGACTCAAAGTGCCAGAGCTGCAGCCACTAGGACGCGCCCTATAGGCAGTAGCAGTGTTAGAGAGACTTGCCTAAGGTCTCCTACTGAATAGGTGCTGGCTTACTGAACAGGCAGAGCCAAGATTCGAACCCAGGTCTCCTGTGTCAGAGGCAGAGCCCTTAAAGGGACTCCGAGCAGTGCCTGTGGATATGCCTTTAAGCATACCCACAACTAATTCATTACATCCTCACACCTACCAGCATGATGTTTGTAATTATATCCCCCTGGGTTCCTTATATTTCATTGCATTGTGCTGAATGGAGCTGCCAACTTTGGAGAAAAGTCATCCTGTGGCCGCGGCAATTTCAATCGCGAAAATAGTGAAAACTAAAAGACATAGGGCGGCCGTTTATATATCATTGGAAAGAGGAGAAAGAGAGCTTTAAAATGATATGCATCTTTCCATAGTTACTGCACTGCTTCGGAGTCCCTTTAACCATTATACCATCCAGCCACCGCTGACAGGATGGCAAGGGCTGGTTTATGTGCTGATGGGGCCCCTTTGACTCTGAATGGGGCCCCAAGCGACTGCTTTTGTTGCCTGGTCGGTAATCCGGCCCTGCTGACAGGGATATGGAGGCTGCCATATTTATTTCCTTTTAAACAATACCAGTTGCCTGGCAGCCCAGCTTGATCCTTCATGCATCAGTGATGTCTGGATCACATCAGAAACAAGCATGCAGCTAATCCAGTCACCCTTCAGTCAGAGCACCTGATCTGCTGCATGCTTGTTTAGGGGCTATAGATGAAAGTAAGGCAATCTGCATAGTTTAACCACTTAAGCCTATCTGGACGAATATGTTCGTCCAGATAGGCTGTGCACCTTCCAGCGTGCGGTGCGCGCGCTCCCGCCGCCCACCGTTGCCCCCCCCCCTTCCCGATCAGTGAATGGGAATATACTCCCATTCACCGATCTAAGTACCCCGCAGAAAAACGGACGGTCTCTCATCAGAGAGCGCGGTATTTCTGCAAAAAAAAAAAAAAGTTCCCTGGCTTCATTCTAGTTCCTGGAAGCGTCATCGTACGCTTCCAGGACTTTTTTTTGACTGTTGCCATGTTGTGGCCAAATAGTAAACTACATCCACATACATTTTTAATAAATAAATGTATTAAATTACATTTAAAAATTTGCTGTTTACTTCCCCACACCAAAAATTACCCAAATAAAATTTTTATTAAAAAAAAATTATTAAAAAACAAAAACAAAACAAATAGTTGCCTAAGGCCCGGTTCACATTAGCGGTGGCCGTCCGGAATCGCCGTGCCGGAGCCGGACCGCTTTCAGAACGGACGGAACGGACGCACGGCATGGCAATGAAAGCCTATGCGTCCGTTCACATGCGTCCGTTCTGCCGGACCGGAGCCGGACCGGATCCGGGCCGGATCCGGACTCCGGCGTCCGTTCCAACATGCGCTATTTTTTGGTCCGGCTCCTCCGGCAGCCGTATCCGGAGCGGAGCCGGACTGCACCATCCGGCCAATACAAAGCAATGAGAGCCGGAGAGCGCACAACACACTGGCTACAAAAACCGGACGTTCTACCCCACTTCCTATGCATTTTGGATGGGGACCACATGGGCCCAGCGAAGAGTGGGGCAGCAGCGATTTCATGCTGGAGCTCTTTTTGCCAGCAACATGTCTGCTGAAGGAGGCGAACAACAGAGAGAATTCCCAGGTTTACGAGTTACAACAGAGAGAATTCCCAGGTTTACGAATGCCTGGATCCATGGTCCCAACTGCAGTCTCTGTATCCACGGATGGTCTCCACACGTCCACCTGTCTCCAACAATGACCCCAGACCCTTCTGCTGACCTCCCAGACCCCAGGTAATTAAAAGGATGTTATCTCCTTAAGAAACCGGATCCGGACCGCAACCGTGTTCACACCGCACGGAAACCGGATGCAAACGGACCGGATCCGGATAGGAACCGTACGGATCAGGTCCGGTCCGGATACGGTGCGGTCCGGACATCCGGTGCGGTTTTTACTAAACCGCAAGTGTGAACCGGGCCTAAGGGTCTGAACTTTTTAAATATGTATGTCAAAGGAGTATATTAATATACGGTACTTTTTTAAATTATGGGCTTGTAAATAGTGATGGGCGCAAATTGAAAAAATGCACCTTTATTTCCAAATAAAATATCGGCGCCATAAATTGTGATAGGGACATAATTTAAATGGTGTTAAAAGCGGGACAAATAGGCAAATAAAATACATGGGTTTTAATTACGGTAACATGTATTCATTTCAAACTATGATGGCCAAAAACTGAGAAATAATAAATTTTTTCCATTTCTTTCTTAATATTTCAGTTAAAATGCATTTAGAATAAAATAATTCTTAGCAAAATGTATCACCCAAAGAAAGCCTAATTGGTGGTGGAAAAAACAAGATAGGGCTGGTGCACACCAAAAACCGCAAGCAGATCCGCAAAATGCTAGCAGATTTTTAAACGCTTTTTTTTATTTTTATGTGGCGTTTTGCTAGCGTTTTGCGGATTGCTGCTGCGGTTTTCAGTATAGTAGATTTCATATATTGTTACAGTAAAGCTGTTACTGAACAGCTTCTGTAACAAAAACGCCTGCAAAACCGCTCTGAACAGACGTTTTTCAGAGCGGTTTGCGTTTTTCCTATACTTAACATTGAGGCAGAAACGCATCCGAAATCCAAAAAATGCCTCACCCAGGCATTTTTCGTTTCTGCAAAACGCCTGCCGCTCTGGTGTGCACCACCCCATTGAGATACATTGACCAAGCAGATCCGCAGCCGCAAGCGGATCTGAAAACGCCCAAAAAGCCGCTCGGTGTGCACCAGCCCATATAGATCAATTCATTGTGAGAAGTAGTGATAAAGTTATTGGCAAATGAATGGGAGGTGAAAGCTGCTCAGATGCAAAAAAATAAACAACCCTGTGGGCTTAAGTGGTTAATCGGCAATAAATATAGCAGCTGCCATATCCCTCAAATGTCAGGTGTGCTTCAAACAAAAAACCCCAACCCCATGCATACCTTCCAACTTTTTGAAATAAGAAAGAAGGACACTTAAGCCACACCCCTAATCACATTCCAGGCACACCCCTAGTCATACATACCATAAAGATTTCATAAGAAATATGTTAGGTTATTGCACGTGCAAGAGTGGCCGGCGCACCATGCACAAAGTTAAAAAAAAAAAAAAAAACAGACCTAAAGCCCATTTTTAAACAGGCTTGGGTCTACTAGTCCTATATAATACCTGTATCTCCTGTGTCCGTGCGTTTTACCCAGCGTGTATGTGCGGCACGTGGGCAGACTTGTGACAACACAGGAGGACAGGTGCAGGGGGTGGGCATGTGCAAATCGGGGAGGTTGGTCTTGTGGGGTGCAGGGGAGGGGGTGTTTCGATAGAAAGGGGTGGGGGTTCATGGCTGAGCCCTAGCACCCTTTTTAAATGGGTGGGCTTATATCTAGTTCGAATAATAAATGTTAAAATAACGGTAAAACTGAAATTGCAAAATAGCGTAATTAACAATGTTTTTTGATAGTTTTTTTTCCCATGAATATTTTTTAATGAATTTTTTTCATGACTGTCTCTGTTAGACTAATACCTATGGTAAAATATGGAGCAGGCTGGTGGTTTTTCTTTTTCTTTCTGGTTTAACTCGATGTACATATGTGCCTTTTTTTCAACCCAAATAACTATGTAACTATGTAAAATAACGGTACTAACAGGGTGCTGGTGAAGCTGAAATCTGTGTAAACAAATACTGTTGAATATTGGGCACTAAATTAACACAAAAAAAAATATTTACAGTGGTAATGACAAGAGTATAACACTGGTATATATTACCCATATATTGCTACAACTGAACCCTACTCTCACACAGAACTGTTCCCTCTCTGATTGTCTAGCCCTAAAACCCCCTTTCCTGACACTTAACCCTAAGACCCCCCTTCCTCCTGATGCCCAACCCCAAGACCCCCCCACCCTCTTCCTGACACCTAACCCTAAAACCCCCTTTCTAGAATCTAACCCTAAGTCCCCCCCCCTTTCTCACGCCTAACCTTAAAACCCTCCTTCCTTCACCACAAATAACGTTAATTTAAAAAAACATAGGTTTCTAAGACACATTTCAAAACGATAATTTACAAAATAAGTATTCTCAAAATTAATTTCAGGACCATAATTTTCCATTCAATAATTCTCAAATGAAAATTTTCCGTTGGGCGGGCCCGGCGCCCACTATTTATTGTGCACCCAAATTTTTGCATTAGCACCTACAGGGTACCTAAATACTAAATTTGCCACAGGCTCCTAAATTTCCTGCTTCTGTGGGAAAGGGCCCCTTACTAACATTTTTAAAGTTTTATTTTTGAATGCAATGGAGTTCTGATGTGGTAATGCAGAGGATAGGAAAACATTTCAGTTTTCTTCCATGGCCTCGGCTCACAAAGAGTATGAGCTATTTGATATTTTAATGTAACGCCTCCTCGTGGCCAAAAATAGCAGCCCTCATTTTTTATATCCTGCAGACTTTCACACGAGAAGACATCAGAGGTCTCTGTGCGGGTGAAGGCTCTTTTCCTTCAGATTTCATGCTGTTCATGTAACCGTTCTCTCCGCGTTTAGCACACAAGCTCGCCGTGGCCGTCAGATCAGTAACTTCCTCACGTAATGAATGGCTCTCGTATGATGCGCGGGGCTGCTTACACACTTTGATAATTGGCTGTGTAATTATTTTTAAGTGTTGTAAAGTGAGAGGCAGCGGAGGAAATTCAGACGTAATGACTTTTATTTTAGATCTGTGGGTAGACTGCGGCGTCGCTGGATTCTCTCGGTTGGTCCTTTTTAAACACCCTACAGAGATCCCTGTAAATTGCTATCTTGGAAACACCCAGTAATTAGTGCAGGCACAGCCAGGGAAGGAGAGCAGCAATTAGGCTGTTTTTATCCATGGTATGGCCAGGCCGCAGTGTTTGTTCTTATATACGTGCCAGTGTCCATGCGGGGCGGTCGTCTCACCCAGCTGTTATTGTCTGTTCCAGGCATTACCACAGCATAGAAGTCTTCACCCACTATGACCTCCTGTCTCTAAACGGCTCCAAAGTTGCTGAGGGGCACAAGGCCAGCTTCTGCTTGGAGGACACGAGTTGTGGAAGAGGTACGTCTCTTGTACAAGCCGACACATAATCTGTATACTCCTCTCGTAGGGAAGTCAAACTTTACCCAAATCTGATAAAGAAAAATAAACTTCTGTCTGGCTGTTCAGATACATTGTGGAGATATTTTCCCATATCTTGCTGTACGTGAAACCTCAATGGATGGCCAGGACCCTATTAGGTCAGAAACGATAGCCAGGTTTTTCCTGGAGACATTGGGCTTGATTCATTAACCACTTCAGCCTTCAGTCGTTTTCACTTTATGCATACGAGCAATGTTCACCTCCCATTCATTAGCCTATAACTTTATCACTACTTATCACAATGAACTGATCTATATCTTGTTTTTTCCGCCACCAATTAGGCTTTCTTTTGGGGGTACATTTTGCTAAGAGCCACTTTACTGTAAATGCATTTTAACAGGAAGAATAAGAAACGGAAAAAAATCATTATTTCTCAGTTTTCAGCCATTCTAGTTTTAAAATAATACATGCCTCCATAATTAAAACTCACGTATTGTATTTGCCCATCTGTCCCGGTTATTACACCGTTTTATGTCCCTATCACAATGTATGGCGACATTATTTTGTTTGGAAATAAAAGTGCATTTTTTCCGTTTTGCATCCATCACTATTTACAAGCTTATAATAATAAAAAAAAAATGAAATATTTCATCTTTACATTGATATTTAAAAAGTTTAGACCCTTAGGTAAATATTTACTTTTTTTTTTTAATTGCAATTTTTTTTTTATTAAACATTTTATTTGGGTATTTTTAGGAGAGTGGGATGTAAACAGGATTTTTTTTTTTTTTTTTTGTAAATATGTGTTTGTTACTGTTTTTTACATTTAGTTGTAGTTTTACTTTTTGGCCACAAGATGGCAGCCATGAGTTTGTTTACATGACGTCACTCTAAGCGTATCATGTACGCTTAGAGGGACGCATGAGGACGTTGGAGTCAGAAAAAGCGAAGCTTCCGAGAGAAGCTGACGCTTTTTCTGCGGGGGAGAGGAATCCATGATTGTGCACCATAGCCCGATTCATTGATTCCTGGGCTAACAATCCGCGGCCGGGAGCGCGTGTGCATGTAGCTAGTACGTCCAGGAGGCGAAAGTGGTTAAGCTGCGCCACTAAAGCAGCTCACCTTAATGTGAGGGAGCGGTTGTTAAAATGAAGGAGCGGCCGCTATGTATGCCTTACATAGCAGCGCTCTTTGCTATGCAAGGAGTGCGCCTTCCTTAAGGCCCTTTTCCACTAGCGGCGATTGCGATGCTGAATCGCAAAATCGCCACGGGTTGCCTAATAACATAGGAGTCACGGTAGGTAATTTCCACTACCGAGATTCGTTTTTTACTCAAGCACAATCGCGCTGCGGAGAGATTTTTGCCGCGATTTTGCTATGCAGTGCATTGCATAGCAAAATCGCAATCGCCAGGAAAATTTTGAACTTTGCTGAATCGCAATCGCTAGCATTTAGTGCGAACGCTAGCGATTGCTAGTGGAAAAGGGCCCTTAAAGCGGAACTGTAAATACAGTTTAAACACACTGTTTCACTTACCTGCGGCTTCTGCAAGCCCCCAGCAGCTGTCCTGCCAGCAGGGCCGAGCCTGGGCGGGTGCAAGGCACCCAGGCGCCTGTCTCCGAGAGGCGCCGCCCGCCGCCGCTCTCCCCCTGTGGCCGCCGCTCTCTCCCTCCCTCCCTCCCTCTAGCCGCCGGCGCCGCATCAGACATCGATCAGGCGGCGACCAATAGTGCGGGCGCTAGGACCTAGCACGCCGCACTGATATGCGGAAGTGACATCACTTCCGCATATAGAGCAGGTGCGTCCGGCGCCCGCTCGTACTAGTCGGGTCGCCGCTGATCCTGAGGTCTGACGCTGCTGCAAGGTGAGGGGGGAGCGGCGGCTAGAGGAGGAGGGGGGCTCCTGTCACTCATTAACTAAAGGGGGTCCCTGTCACTCGCTACCCAAACGGGGTCCCTATACCTCTGCCTACCTATACTGGGACATATACCTCTGCCTACCTATACTGGGGACATATACCCCCTGGCTACCTATACTGGGCACATATACACCCTGGCTACCTATACTGGGCACATATACCCCCTGGCTACCTATACTGGGACATATACCCCCTGGCTCCCTATGCTGGGCACATATACCCCCTGGCTACCTATACTGGGCACATATATCCCTGGCTACCTATACTGGGCACATATATTACTGGCTACCTATGCTGGGCACCTATACCCCTGCCTACATATATTGGGACCTATACCCCTGCCTACATATACTGGGACAGATACCCCTGCCTACATATACTGGGACATATAACCCTGCCTACATATACTGGGACATATATCTCTGCCTACATATACTGGGCACATATATCCCTGGCTACATATACTGGGACATATATCTCTGCCTACATATACTGGGCACATATATCCCTGGCTACATATACTGTACTGGGACATATACACCTGCCTACATATTCTGGGACATATACTTCTGCCTACATATACTGGGGACATATAATATCCCTGCCTACATATACTGGGCACATATATCCCTGGCTACATATACTGGGGACACTGGCTGTTTTTCACCAGTAAATGCACATAATGACAATCTTTCTCTTATTGTGTGCATTTGCTGGTGAAATGCTATCTCTTATGTGCATTTACTGGTGAAATGCTGTCTTATATTATGTGCATTTACTGGTGAAAAGCAGTCTCTTGTTATGTGCATTTACTGGTGAAAAGCGGTCTCTCATTGGGCCTGATTCACAAAGCAGTGCTAACAGTTAGCACGCTGGTGAAAAGCCCTTTATCACGTCTAAACTCAGTTTAGGTGTGATAAGTTTAGGTGTGATAAGTTTAGGCATGATAAGTTTAGGTGTGATAAGTTTAGGCATGATAAGTTTAGGTGTGATAAGTTTAGGCATGATAAGTTTAAGCACCAACTGCGTTAACACCGCAGTGCACAGCTGATCAAAAGTTTTGCGCTAGCAAAGTCTGGTGCACTTCGCATAGAGGTTAATGGCGCTGCTTTGCGTGCGGAACTTTGCATGCTATCTACACTTATCTAAACTTAGCATGCCTAAACTTATCACACCTAAACTTATCACACCTAAACTTATCACGCCTAAACTGGCTTTTCACCAGCGTGGTGCAATGGTTATCACGCCTAAAGTCTCTAACTGGGTTAGCACCGCTTTGTGAATCGAGCCCATTATGTGCAATACTGATGAAACGCTGTCTCTTATGTGCATTTAGTCCGGAAATTTTGTTAGTAAAAATAATCTTTTGTCAGTAAATTTTTAGGTATTTGTCAGTAAAAAATAACGTGAAAGGTAGAGTTGGGCCGAACGGTTCGCCTGCGAACGGTTCCATGCGAACTTCAGTGGTTTGCGTTCGCGTCCCGCAGGCGAACCTTTGCGGAAGTTCGGTTCGCCCCATAATGCACATGGAGGGTCAACTTTGACCCTCTACATCACAGTCAGCAGGCCCAGTGTAGCCAATTAGGCTACACTAGCCCCTGGAGCCCCACCCCCCCTTATATAAGGCAGGCAGCGGCGGCCATTACGGTCACTCGTGTGCTGCCTGCGTTAGTGAGAGTAGGGCGAGCTGCTGCAGACTGTCTCTCAGGGAAAGATTAGTTAGGCTTAACTTGTTCCTGTCTGGCTGCATACCTGTTCTGTGAACCCACCACTGCATACCTGTGCTGTGAACCCACCACTGCATACCTGTTCAGTGAGCCCACCACTGCATACCTGTGCTGTGAACCCACCACTGCATACCTGTTCAGTGAACCCGCCACTGCATACCTGTTCTGTGAACCCACCACTACATACCTGTTCAGTGAACCCACCACTGCATACCTGTTCAGTGAACCCACCACTGCATACCTGTTCTGTGAACCCACCACTGCATACCTGTGCTGTGAACCCACCACTGCATACCTGTGCAGTGAACCCACCACTGCATACCTGTGCTGTGAACCCGCCACTGCATACCTGTTCAGTGAACCTGCCACTGCATACCTGTTCAGTGAACCTGCCACTGCATACCTGTGCTGTGAACCCACCACTGCATACCTGTGCTGTGAACCCACCACTGCATACCTGTGCTGTGAACCCACCACTGCATACCTATGCTGTGAACCCACCACTGCATACCTGTGCTGTGAACCCACCACTGCATACCTGTTCTGTGAACCCGCCACTGCATACCTGTTCAGTGAACCCGCCACTGCATACCTGTTCAGTGAACCCGCCACTGCATACCTGTTCAGTGAACCCGCCACTGCATACCTGTTCAGTGAACCCACCACTGCATACCTGTGCTGTGAACCCACCACTGCATACCTGTGCTGTGAACCCACCACTGCATACCTGTGCTGTGAACCCACCACTGCATACCTGTGCTGTGAACCCACCACTGCATACCTGTGCTGTGAACCCACCACTGCATACCTGTGCTGTGAACCCACCACTGCATACCTGTTCTGTGAACCCGCCACTGCATACCTGTTGTGTTCAGTGAACCCGCCACTGCATACCTGTTCAGTGAACCCACCACTGCATACCTGTGCTGTGAACCCACCACTGCATACCTGTTCAGTGAACCTGCCACTGCATACCTGTTCAGTGAACCCACCACTGCATACCTGTGCTGTGAACCCACCACTGCATACCTGTGCTGTGAACCCACCACTGCATACCTGTGCTGTGAACCCACCACTGCATACCTGTGCTGTGAACCCACCACTGCATACTTGTTCAGTGAACCCACCACAGCATACTTGTTCAGTGAACCCACCACTGCATATCTGTGCTGTGAACCCACCACTGCATACCTGTGCTGTGAACCCGCCACTGCATACCTGTTCAGTGAACCCGCCACTGCATACCTGTTCAGTGAACCCGCCACTGCATACCTGTTCAGTGAACCCGCCACTGCATACCTGTTCAGTGAACCCGCCACTGCATACCTGTTCAGTGAACCCACCACTGCATACCTGTGCTGTGAACCCACCACTGCATACCTGTGCTGTGAACCCACCACTGCATACCTGTGCTGTGAACCCACCACTGCATACCTGTGCTGTGAACCCACCACTGCATACCTGTGCTGTGAACCCACCACTGCATACCTGTGCTGTGAACCCACCACTGCATACCTGTGCTGTGAACCCACCACTGCATACCTGTGCTGTGAACCCACCACTGCATACCTGTGCTGTGAACCCGCCACTGCATACCTGTTCTGTGAACCCGCCACTGCATACCTGTTGTGTTCAGTGAACCCGCCACTGCATACCTGTTCTGTTCAGTGGACCCGCCACTGTATACCTGTTTAGTGACCCTGCCACTGCATACCTGTTGTGTTCAGTGAACCTGCCACTGCATACCTGTTCTGTGAACCCGCCACTGTATACCTGTTCTGTTCAGTGAACCCGCCACTGCATACCTGTTCTGTTCAGTGGACCCGCCACTGTATACCTGTTCAGTGAACCCACCACTGCATACCTGTGCTGTGAACCCACCACTGCATACCTGTTCTGTGAACCCACCACTGCATACCTGTTCTGTTCAGTGAACCCGCCACTGTATACCTGTTCAGTGAACCCGCCACTGCATACCTGTTGTGTTCAGTGAACCCGCCACTGTATACCTGTACTGTTTAGTGAACCCGCCACTGCATACCTGTTGTGTTCAGTGAACCCACCACTGCATACCTGTGCTATGAACCCACCACTGCATACTTGTTCAGTGAACCCACCACTGCATACCTGTGCTGTGAACCCGCCACTGCATACCTGTGCTGTGAACCCGCCACTGCATACCTGTGCTGTGAACCCACCACTGCATACCTGTGCTGTGAACCCACCACTGCATACCTGTGCTGTGAACCCACCACTGCATACCTGTGCTGTGAACCCACCACTGCATACCTGTGCTGTGAACCCACCACTGCATACCTGTGCTGTGAACCCACCACTGCATACCTGTGCTGTGAACCCACCACTGCATACCTGTGCTGTGAACCCACCACTGCATACCTGTGCTGTGAACCCACCACTGCATACCTGTTCAGTGAACCCGCCACTGCATACCTGTTGTGTTCAGTGAACCCGCCACTGCATACCTGTTCTGTTCAGTGGACCCGCCACTGTATACCTGTTTAGTGACCCTGCCACTGCATACCTGTTGTGTTCAGAGAACCTGCCACTGCATACCTGTTCTGTGAACCCGCCACTGTATACCTGTTCTGTTCAGTGAACCCGCCACTGCATACCTGTTCTGTTCAGTGGACCCGCCACTGTATACCTGTTCAGTGAACCTGCCACTGCATACCTGTTCTGTGAACCCACCACTGCATACCTGTTCTGTTCAGTGAACCCGCCACTGTATACCTGTTTAGTGACCCTGCCACTGCATACCTGTTGTGTTCAGAGAACCTGCCACTGCATACCTGTTCTGTTCAGTGAACCCGCCACTGCATACCTGTTCTGTTCAGTGGACCCGCCACTGTATACCTGTTCAGTGAACCTGCCACTGCATACCTGTTCTGTGAACCCACCACTGCATACCTGTTCTGTTCAGTGAACCCGCCACTGTATACCTGTTCAGTGAACCCGCCACTGCATACCTGTTGTGTTCAGTGAACCCGCCACTGTATACCTGTACTGTTTAGTGAACCCGCCACTGCATACCTGTTGTGTTCAGTGAACCCACCACTGCATACCTGTTCTGTGAACCCGCCACTGCATACCTGTTGTGTTCAGTGAACCCGCCACTGCATACCTGTTGTGTTCAGTGAACCCGCCACTGTATACCTGTACTGTTCAGTGAACCTGCCACTGCATACCTGTTCTGTGAACCCGCCACTGTATACCTGTTCTGTTCAGTGAACCCGCCACTGCATACCTGTTCTGTTCAGTGGACCCGCCACTGTATACCTGTTCAGTGAACCCACCACTGCATACCTGTGCTGTGAACCCACCACTGCATACCTGTTCTGTGAACCCACCACTGCATACCTGTTCTGTTCAGTGAACCCGCCACTGTATACCTGTTCAGTGAACCCGCCACTGCATACCTGTTGTGTTCAGTGAACCCGCCACTGTATACCTGTACTGTTTAGTGAACCCGCCACTGCATACCTGTTGTGTTCAGTGAACCCACCACTGCATACCTGTGCTATGAACCCACCACTGCATACTTGTTCAGTGAACCCACCACTGCATACCTGTGCTGTGAACCCGCCACTGCATACCTGTTCAGTGAACCCGCCACTGCATACCTGTGCTGTGAACCCACCACTGCATACCTGTGCTGTGAACCCACCACTGCATACCTGTGCTGTGAACCCACCACTGCATACCTGTGCTGTGAACCCACCACTGCATACCTGTGCTGTGAACCCACCACTGCATACCTGTGCTGTGAACCCACCACTGCATACCTGTGCTGTGAACCCACCACTGCATACCTGTGCTGTGAACCCACCACTGCATACCTGTGCTGTGAACCCACCACTGCATACCTGTGCTGTTCTGTGAACCCGCCACTGTATACCTGTTCTGTTCAGTGAACCCGCCACTGCATACCTGTTCTGTTCAGTGGACCCGCCACTGTATACCTGTTCAGTGAACCCACCACTGCATACCTGTGCTGTGAACCCACCACTGCATACCTGTTCTGTGAACCCACCACTGCATACCTGTTCTGTTCAGTGAACCCGCCACTGTATACCTGTTCAGTGAACCCGCCACTGCATACCTGTTGTGTTCAGTGAACCCGCCACTGTATACCTGTACTGTTTAGTGAACCCGCCACTGCATACCTGTTGTGTTCAGTGAACCCACCACTGCATACCTGTGCTATGAACCCACCACTGCATACTTGTTCAGTGAACCCACCACTGCATACCTGTGCTGTGAACCCGCCACTGCATACCTGTTCAGTGAACCCGCCACTGCATACCTGTGCTGTGAACCCACCACTGCATACCTGTGCTGTGAACCCACCACTGCATACCTGTGCTGTGAACCCACCACTGCATACCTGTGCTGTGAACCCACCACTGCATACCTGTGCTGTGAACCCACCACTGCATACCTGTGCTGTGAACCCACCACTGCATACCTGTGCTGTGAACCCACCACTGCATACCTGTGCTGTGAACCCACCACTGCATACCTGTGCTGTGAACCCACCACTGCATACCTGTGCTGTGAACCCACCACTGCATACCTGTTCAGTGAACCCGCCACTGCATACCTGTTGTGTTCAGTGAACCCGCCACTGCATACCTGTTCTGTTCAGTGGACCCGCCACTGTATACCTGTTTAGTGACCCTGCCACTGCATACCTGTTGTGTTCAGAGAACCTGCCACTGCATACCTGTTCTGTGAACCCGCCACTGTATACCTGTTCTGTTCAGTGAACCCGCCACTGCATACCTGTTCTGTTCAGTGGACCCGCCACTGTATACCTGTTCAGTGAACCTGCCACTGCATACCTGTTCTGTGAACCCACCACTGCATACCTGTTCTGTTCAGTGAACCCGCCACTGTATACCTGTTCAGTGAACCCGCCACTGCATACCTGTTGTGTTCAGTGAACCCGCCACTGTATACCTGTACTGTTTAGTGAACCCGCCACTGCATACCTGTTGTGTTCAGTGAACCCACCACTGCATACCTGTTCTGTGAACCCGCCACTGCATACCTGTTGTGTTCAGTGAACCCGCCACTGCATACCTGTTGTGTTCAGTGAACCCGCCACTGTATACCTGTACTGTTCAGTGAACCTGCCACTGCATACCTGTTCTGTGAACCCGCCACTGTATACCTGTTCTGTTCAGTGAACCCGCCACTGCATACCTGTTCTGTTCAGTGGACCCGCCACTGTATACCTGTTCAGTGAACCCACCACTGCATACCTGTGCTGTGAACCCACCACTGCATACCTGTTCTGTGAACCCACCACTGCATACCTGTTCTGTTCAGTGAACCCGCCACTGTATACCTGTTCAGTGAACCCGCCACTGCATACCTGTTGTGTTCAGTGAACCCGCCACTGTATACCTGTACTGTTTAGTGAACCCGCCACTGCATACCTGTTGTGTTCAGTGAACCCACCACTGCATACCTGTGCTATGAACCCACCACTGCATACTTGTTCAGTGAACCCACCACTGCATACCTGTGCTGTGAACCCGCCACTGCATACCTGTTCAGTGAACCCGCCACTGCATACCTGTGCTGTGAACCCACCACTGCATACCTGTGCTGTGAACCCACCACTGCATACCTGTGCTGTGAACCCACCACTGCATACCTGTGCTGTGAACCCACCACTGCATACCTGTGCTGTGAACCCACCACTGCATACCTGTGCTGTGAACCCACCACTGCATACCTGTGCTGTGAACCCACCACTGCATACCTGTGCTGTGAACCCACCACTGCATACCTGTGCTGTGAACCCACCACTGCATACCTGTGCTGTGAACCCACCACTGCATACCTGTTCAGTGAACCCGCCACTGCATACCTGTTGTGTTCAGTGAACCCGCCACTGCATACCTGTTCTGTTCAGTGGACCCGCCACTGTATACCTGTTTAGTGACCCTGCCACTGCATACCTGTTGTGTTCAGAGAACCTGCCACTGCATACCTGTTCTGTGAACCCGCCACTGTATACCTGTTCTGTTCAGTGAACCCGCCACTGCATACCTGTTCTGTTCAGTGGACCCGCCACTGTATACCTGTTCAGTGAACCTGCCACTGCATACCTGTTCTGTGAACCCACCACTGCATACCTGTTCTGTTCAGTGAACCCGCCACTGTATACCTGTTCAGTGAACCCGCCACTGCATACCTGTTGTGTTCAGTGAACCCGCCACTGTATACCTGTACTGTTTAGTGAACCCGCCACTGCATACCTGTTGTGTTCAGTGAACCCACCACTGCATACCTGTTCTGTGAACCCGCCACTGCATACCTGTTGTGTTCAGTGAACCCGCCACTGCATACCTGTTGTGTTCAGTGAACCCGCCACTGTATACCTGTACTGTTCAGTGAACCCGCCACTGCATACCTGTTCTGTGAACCCACCACTGCATACCTGTTCAGTGAACCCACCACTGCATACCTGTTCTGTTCAGTGAACCCGCCACTGTATACCTGTTCAATGAACCCGCCACTGCATAACTGTTGTGTTCAGTGGACCCGCCACTGTATATCTGTACTGTTTACTGAACCCGCCACTGCATACCTGTTGTGTTCAGTGAACCTGCCACTGCATACCTGTTCTGTGAACCCGCCACTGCATACCTGTTGTGTTCAGTGAACCCGCCACTGCATACCTGTTCTGTTCAGTGGACCCGCCACTGTATACCTGTTTAGTGAACCCGCCACTGCATACCTGTTGTGTTCAGTGAACCTGCCACTGCATACCTGTTCTGTGAACCCACCACTGTATACCTGTTCTGTTCAGTGAACCCGCCACTGCATACCTGTTCTGTTCAGTGGACCCGCCACTGTATACCTGTTCAGTGAACCCACCACTGCATACCTGTGCTGTGAACCCACCACTGCATACCTGTTCTGTGAACCCACCACTGCATACCTGTTCTGTTCAGTGAACCCGCCACTGTATACCTGTTCAGTGAACCCGCCACTGCATACCTGTTGTGTTCAGTGAACCCGCCACTGTATACCTGTACTGTTTAGTGAACCCGCCACTGCATACCTGTTGTGTTCAGTGAACCCACCACTGCATACCTGTTCTGTGAACCCGCCACTGCATACCTGTTGTGTTCAGTGAACCCGCCACTGCATACCTGTTGTGTTCAGTGAACCCGCCACTGTATACCTGTACTGTTCAGTGAACCCGCCACTGCATACCTGTTCTGTGAACCCACCACTGCATACCTGTTCAGTGAACCCACCACTGCATACCTGTTCTGTTCAGTGAACCCGCCACTGTATACCTGTTCAATGAACCCGCCACTGCATACCTGTTGTGTTCAGTGGACCCGCCACTGTATACCTGTACTGTTTACTGAACCCGCCACTGCATACCTGTTGTGTTCAGTGAACCTGCCACTGCATACCTGTTCTGTGAACCCGCCACTGCATACCTGTTGTGTTCAGTGAACCCGCCACTGCATACCTGTTCTGTTCAGTGGACCCGCCACTGTATACCTGTTTAGTGAACCCGCCACTGCATACCTGTTGTGTTCAGTGAACCTGCCACTGCATACCTGTTCTGTTCAGTGGACCCGCCACTGTATACCTGTTTAGTGAACCCACCACTGCATACCTGTTGTGTTCAGTGAACCTGCCACTGCATACCTGTTCTGTGAACCCGCCACTGTATACCTGTTCTGTTCAGTGAACCCACCGCATCAGTGCGCATACCTGTGCAGTTAAGTGAACCCACCTACCTACGTGAGTGCACGCAGTGTGATATACCACTCCGTGCATACCCGATATGGACAAAACAGGTAGAGGAAGAGGTAGTGCCAGAGCCAGAGGAAGGCCAACCGGCAGGTCTGCGCGAGGTCGTGTAAATGTAATTTCGTGTGGACCTGGCCCACAGTACAGTGCTCGGAAGAAGGCACGTCCCAAGATTGTCAGGACGTGGTTGAGTATTTAGCGACACAGAACACCTCATCTTGCTCAGCCACCAGCGCTACTACTAGCACCACTTCCGCTGCATTTGACACTTCGCAAGAATTATTTAGTGGTGAAATCACTGATGCACAGCCATTGTTGTTACAGCCAGATGAATTTTCACCAGCTCATATGTCTGCGTTACGCGGCAACACTATGGATGTAACGTGTAAGGAGGATGAAGGACCTACTGATGGTGCATGTTTGGATTTTTCTGAGTCAAGCGAAGCTGGGCAGGATGACTACGATGATGACGATGATAGGGATCCTCTGTATGTTCCCAATAGAGGAGATGAAGAGGGGGACAGTTCAGAGGGGGAGTCAGAGAGTAGTAGGAGGAGAGAAGTTGCTGAAAGAAGCTGGGGCAGCTCTTCGTCAGAAACAGCTGGTGGCAGAGTCCGGCACCATGTATCGCCACCTATGTACAGCCAGCCAACTTGCCCTTCAGCATCAGCTGCTGAGGTCCCCATAGTGCCCACATCCCAGGGTGGCTCAGCGGTGTGGACATTTTTTAATGTGTGTGCCTCAGATCGGACCAAAGCCATCTGTTCGCTCTGCCAACAAAAATTGAGCCGTGGAAAGGCCAACACTCACGTAGGGACAAGTGCCTTACGAAGGCACCTGGAGAAAAGGCACAAACAGCAATGGGATGGCCACCTGAGCAAAAGCAGCAGCAGCACACAAAAGCAAAGCCACCCTCCTTCTCCTCTTCCTCCTCCATCAGGTGCATTATCTGCTTCTGCCGCTTTCTCCCTTCCACCTTCACAGGCACCCTCCTCCACTCCGCCTCTGCCCTTGAGCGCTTCCTGCTCCTCTGCCCACAGCAGCAGTCAGGTGTCCGTGAAGGAAATGTTTGAGCGGAAGAAGCCAATTTCGGCCAGTCACCCCCTTGCCCGGCGTCTGACAGCTGGCGTGGCGGAACTGTTAGCTCGGCAGCTGTTACCATACCGGCTGGTGGACTCTGAGGCCTTCCGTAAATTTGTGGCCATCGGAACACCGCAGTGGAAGATGCCAGGCCGCACTTATTTTTCGAGAAAGGCCATACCCCAACTGCACCGTGAAGTTGAGAGGCAAGTGGTGTCATCTCTTGCGAAGAGCGTTGGGTCAAGGGTACACCTGACCACGGATGCCTGGTCTGCCAAGCACGGGCAGGGCCGCTACATTACGTACACAGCCCATTGGGTGAACCTGGTGGTGAACGATGGCAAGCAGGGCGCAGCGGACCAAATTGTGACACCTCCACGGCTTGCAGGCAGGCCTCCTGCCACCTCCTCTCCTCCTGCTACATGCTCTTCGCTGTCCTCCTCCTCCTTGGCCGAGTGGCAGTTCTCCTCTCCAGCTACACAGCCCCAGCTCCGCAGGGCCTATGCTGCATGCCAGGTAAGACAGTGTCACGCCATCTTAGACATGTCTTGTCTCAAAGCGGAGAGTCACACTGGAGCAGCTCTCCTGGCTGCTCTTAAGAAACAGGTGGATGAGTGGCTGACCCCGCACCACCTGGAGATAGGCAACGTGGTGTGCGACAACGGCAGCAATCTGCTTGCCGCTTTGCATATGGGGAAGCTGACACACACACCCTGCATGGCACATGTCATGAATCTAGTGGTTCAAAGATTTGTGGCAAAGTACCCTGGCTTAGCGAATGTCCTGAAGCAGGCCAGGAAGTTCTGTGGGCATTTGAGGCGGTCTTACACAGCCATGGCACGCTTTGCGGAAATTCAGCGCAAAAACAACATGCCGGTGAGACGCCTCATTTGCGATAGCCCGACTAGCTGGAACTCGACCCTGCTCATGTTCTCCCGCCTGCTAGAACAGAAGAAAGCCGTGACCCACTACCTCTACAACTACAGTAGAATGAAACAGTCTGGGAAGATGGGGATGTTCTGGCCCGACAACTGGACACTGATGAAAAATGCATGCAGGCTCATGTGGCCGTTTGAGGAGGTGACCAACCTGGTGAGCCGCAGTGAGGGCACCATCAGCGACTTAATTCCCTACGCTTACTTCTTGGAGCGTGCTGTGCGTAGAGTGGCGGATGAAGCTGTGAATGAGCGTGACCAGGAACCGTTACGGCAGGAACAGGCATGGGACCAATTTTCATCAGACCCAGCTGTTTCCTCAACACCTGCGGCAGCACAGAGGGGGGAGGAGGAGGAAGAAGAGAAGTCATGTGCAGAAGACGAGTCAGACTCAGAGGATGATGAGCAAGGTGTTTCTTTGGGGGAGGAGGAGAAGGAGGGGACAGCGGCAGGAGAACAACCGCAGCAGGCGTCGCAAGGGGCTTGTGCTGCTCAACCTTCCCGTGGTATTGTTCGCGGCTGGGGGGAGGAGGTTGACTTACCTGACGTCACTGAGGAAGAGCAAGAGGAGATGGAGGGTACTGGATCCGACTTTGTGCAGATGTCGTCTTTTATGCTGTCCTGCCTGTTGAGGGACCCCCGTATAAAAAACCTCAAGGGGAATGAGCTGTACTGGGTGGCCACACTACTAGACCCTCGGTACAGGCACAAAGTGGCGGACCTGTTACCAACTCACCGGAAGGTGGAAAGGATGCAGCACATGCAGAACCAGCTGTCAACTATGCTTTACAATGCCTTTAAGGGTGATGTGACAGCACAACGCCAGCAAGGTACCACTGCCACTAATCCTCCTCCCGTGTCCACGCAGTCAAAGACAGGACGCTCCAGCGATCTCATGGTGATGTCGGACATGCGGACGTTCTTTAGTCCAACGCCTCGCCGTAGCCCTTCCGGATCCACCCTCCACCAACGCCTGGAACGGCAGGTAGCCGACTACCTGGCCTTAAGTGTGGATGTAGACACTGCTGTGAACAGCGATGAGGAACCCTTGAACTACTGGGTGCGCAGGCTTGACCTGTGGCCAGAGCTGTCCCAATTTGCCATCCAACTTCTCTCCTGCCCTGCCGCAAGCGTCCTGTCAGAAAGGACCTTCAGCGCAGCTGGAGGCATTGTCACAGAGAAGAGAAGTCGCCTAAGTCACAAAAGTGTTAAGTACCTCACCTTTATCAAAATGAATGAGGCATGGATCCCGGAGGGCTGCTGCCCGCCCCAAGACTAAGTCAGTCCCCGCACACACAGCATCTCTGCCTGCACGCCGTGTGACTGGCTGCCTGGCCTGCCCCAAGAAGACTAAGTCGCTCCCAGTCCCTCCACACAGCATGTCTGCCTGCAGGCCGCTTGACTACCTTCTCCGCCACCACCAACAGGGTCCGGGACTCCAGGCGGATTGCTGAATTTTTTAGGCCGCTGCTAGCAGCGGCCGCTGTAATAATTTTTCTGGTGCATGTACATGACTGCCTAATTTTTCTGGCTGCACTGCGGGCAGCTGCAACAACAAAAGAAAAGGCATGTACATGCGCCCATTCCCCTTCGTGATCATTACCTTGCCGTGGTGAAGGGGCTTGCGTATTACAATGAAGCAATGACCGGCGCCTAGATGAGTGTCTCGGGGGGCACACAAAAGATAATAAGGTCGTTGCTTCATTGTGGTCAGACCAAATTTGATCAGCTAGACAGTCACTGTTCTGTCATTCAGCTACATCAGCCAGGCGACCATATGGGCTGTAAAGCCACCAAAACCTGCACTCTCGCCATGGTGCGCACCAGTCCAGCACGGCCATCACTACACAAACAGCTGTTTGCGGTGCGTTACACGGTGAGTTTGGTGTGTCAGTGTGAAGCAGTACCTTAATTACACTACCTGATTGATGTATACACATGCAAGATGTTTATGTTTTAAAGCACTTTAGGCCTGTCATTTAGCATTCAGTGTGATTTCTGCCCTTAAAACGCTGCTTTGCGTCAAATCCAGATTTTTCCCGGGGACTTTTGGCGTGTATCCCACTCCGCCATGCCCCCCTCCAGGTGTTAGACCCCTTGAAACATCTTTTCCATCAGTTTTGTGGCCAGCATTATTATTTTTTTTTTCAAAGTTCGCATCCCCATTGAAGTCTATTGCGGTTCGCGAACTTTAACGCGAACCGAACGTTACGCGAAAGTTCGCGAACCCGGTTCGCGAACCTAAAATCGGAGGTTCGGCCCATCTCTAGTGAAAGGTTGGCAACACTGGCAGGCTGCGCGGTGCAACGGGAAAGATACAGGCAGCACGCCTCACGCTTGGGCTTGGCGGGGGAGGAGCCGACGATAGCGAGCGAGAGTAGGGTGGCCGCAGGCAGCCATAAATACGCAGTGTGTGACTGCGTTGCACTCGCAGAGCCTCTCAGCCTGAGTCAGTCCAGAGACTAGCAGACTCGCAGGAAGCCAAAGCCAGCCAGGAGCAAGCCCATGGAAGAGGGGTAGGAATGGGGTATCACATGAATGCGGAAAGAGGTGGAAGGTGTGGGTGTGATTAGGCAGGACATGGGTGTGGTTATGTGGTTGGGCGTGGTTAATTTAACCACTCCCATAGGCGCCAGAGAAAATCTTGCACCCAGGTGCCAGGCACCCCAGGCTCACCCCTGCCTGCCAGAGCCTCCATTCTCCTACCGCCAGCTACTTTTGGTTTAGCTGCCGGACCACTGCGCTCTGGCCTCTTAGTATTCATATGTCCCCCTGCAGTTCGCGTTAACCACGCTTGATCTGTACTCCTATATATGTAATAATGTAATGCTGGTATGTACGCATATTTTATTTGTAAATATTAGCCTTTCAGTGTTCTATGCGACCTATTGGTCGCTTCCTCCGTTATGAACAGATAGGACTTCCTTGATTTGCCGCAGCAGTTGCCCCGCCTTACATCTGTCGATTGATGACAGTGGCTCTTCAGCCGCTGACGTCATCGCCTCTCCCGTCTTGACGCTTGGAGGCCGCACGGTTACCAGAGCGTCACCTGGCCAAGTTCCCCATCAGGTCCGTGCTGAGCGGCCAATGTGGTGCTGCTGCCGGGTAGGATGGGAGAAGGGGGCAGTGGCTGCGGACATAGGGGGAGTGTGCGGATGGGTGGGATTCTATGGAGGCATGTCCATCCACAGGTGAGCGCATAGTTCCCCATCAGGTCTGCATTAGCAAGGACCATTTTGATTGGTGTAATGATGTTTGAATTGATTGGCCACCTGTAGATTGGGTATACTATACATATGTGAATGTTTCATTGTTATCTGAACTTTACATGCAGCAAAGCTTGATAAAGAGGTATGCGCCTCGAAACGTCACATAAATTTGCTGTAATGCATGGATTTAAAGAGACTCTGTAACAACATTTTCAGCCTTAATTCTTCTATCCTATAAGTTCCTATACCTGTTCTAATGTGCTCTGGCTTACTACAGCCTTTCCTAATTGCACAGTGGCTGTGTTATCTCTGTTATATGATCTAATCTGTTTCCTTCTGTCGGCTCTGTCGGGCAAAGGCTGGAATGTGTGGAATGTGCAGGGCTGCTTGTGATTGGATAGAAGCGATACACACCCTCTGCAGGCCCCCCTCTGTATGACTCACACACTGCTTATGTGAGCCTATCACAAGCTGGTTAGTTTGTTTGTAAACACTGCCTAAAACTGGCAATTACAAGCCAGGATTGCAGCAGGGAGAGGCAGAAACAGCACAGAGGGGCCCAGGAGAATATAATAAATAGAATGGTATGCATTTTGCTGTAAACATTTTAGATTACAGACCCTTTTTAATAAAAGAGCATAAAATCATCTTGGATGGTGCCGGCTACTTTCTACTTTTGCAAGATTAATCCAAAGTGCTGCTGGATCTGAGCCTTGGCACATCACTAACTGGCAACTGGCTGGATGCTTCACAACCTCTTTACTTATAATAATTTTCAAGGCACAAAAGGGGGAGCGAGCACTGCCCTTGCGAGCTTACAATCTACAGGAAATGGGGAGGGGAGAGAAACAACAGGAGAGGGTAGAATACAACAAATATATAAAGGCAGTGTGTTTTAGGATACCTAGGAGGAGTACAGTTTGGTCTTAGGACGAAGGGGAGTGGCCTAACGTAGCGCATATGCTTGTCGAAACAAATTCGTTTTCAGAGAGCGTTTAAAGGTCACAAAGGTTGGCGAGTGATGGATGTGTTGGGTATTTTATTAGTTTTTAACCTAATTCTATCCATACTTGGGTGCCTCTTCACCCCTGTTGTGCACCCATTGTATTATCTATCTCCTAGCTAGGGGTCTTCCACTGTGATTTTAGCCAGTTTTTTTGTTTTGATTGGTAAGCGACCGACCACTTTGTAGAGAAGTACCCAGATCTATCCATGAGGAGATGGATTACTTCACAGTCTTTCCATTGTGGTTGCCTCTTGTAAGTAGCATTCTTACTGCTCCCGATTTTTTTTGTTGTTGCTCCTGGTTCTCTGTTTGTTCCGGGGTTTTTTCACTTTCTGGTTCTGGATTTATCGACGGTGAGCCCCTCACCAGATACATTGATTACTACCTCTACATAGATATACCTGAGTATATAAGTGGTATACCATTCTCTATTTTTAGATGATGGGGTGTGTCAATGAAGGGATAACTGTCCTCATCCATGCCCTCATCATCTCCCACCTGGACTATTGCAATTCCCTTTTAATCAGGCCTCCCTCTAAACTGCATCACCCCCCCTTCAGTCTGGCTGCCACATTCATTACTGATTGATCAGCTCCTCCCATCGCTCCGCCCCCACAACTCCCCTCTGTAAAGCCCTCTACTGGCCCCTCTTCTGTTTTTAGGATCAACTTAAAGATCCTGTGTTGGCCTACAAATCAGTGCACAGGAGGACCTGCCTGACCTTCACCTCTCATCTTGTCCACAGGCACATACCGGCCTTCCCCCTCCAATTCACCTGTTATCACTGAACACTTCTCATTCCCAGATGCGATTTCACCAGGGCTGCCCCCACTCTCTAGAACCTGCTCCCACCAGCCCATCAAACTCACCCCACCTTTATTTTCTTCACTCAAGCCCTCAAGACTCACTGTTTTATGCTCGCTGATTAGCACTGGCGGGCTGTGTTAATAAAAAAAAAAGGTATATAGCGCTGACATCTAACGCAGCGCTGCACAGAGTACTGCCTTGTCACGTAACTGTCCCTCTGATGGACTCACAATCTAAACCCTGACATAGCCATATGTCTAGGTATGTGTAGTGTGTATACCGTAGTGTAGGGCCTATTTAAGGGGGAAGTAGGGGAGGATAAAAATATACAAAAAAATTTGCTTTTTTATAAATTAATAACCAAATAAAAATTGCAGCAGCAATCAGATACCACCAAAAGAAAGGTCTATCTGTGAGAAGCAAAGGGGGTAAAATTAATTTGTTTTAAATTAATCGTTTTAAATTTGTGAAGTGGTGTATTGTATAAATAAATAAAAAAAATGGCCTGGTCACCAGGAGGGGTATAAACCTCTGGTCCTCAAGCGGTTAACAGTAAATAAATGTGGCAGGACATAAAACAGTAAATGAGGGCGCACAGGCGACAATTAAAAATATTGGTAATTGGGGGGGGGGGGTTGGAGTGGAAATTTATCGGGCACACAAATGCTGATATTTGTGTCCCCCCCCCCCCCTGGAAGTCAGTGCAGGAGTTGGAAAGGAGGGTGGGGGGGGGGGGTGTTAGTAGCTGGTGTGCGGGGGTAGGGGTTAGGTAGGTATTGTGCGGGGGGCCCTAACTGGGCACCCACATTTCCCGGCGCCTTTGATATATATATATATACGCAGCAGGACGCATATTTCACTTCAGATTCCTTTTAAAATAATGCAACAAGTGTGTGGTGTGGACTGGAAGGGATGTTGCAGATTCCTGCGGTGACTCCTGGTGGGTGGAAGGGAAGTGACAGACAAAACTCTTGAAAACTTCATTGACACATGTTTAAGGTGTGTAGAGAAAAGCAATGATAACCCTCAATGTTTTGCAGGAATACAGAAGCGCTATGAATGTGCCAACTTTGGTGAACAAGGTATAACAGTGGGATGCTGGGACACCTATCGCCATGACATCGACTGCCAGTGGATAGACATCACAGATGTGGGACCGGGAAACTACATCTTCCAGGTGAGAAGCAGAACGTTTTCCTTCATAAACTCCACATATTCTTTGAGCTGGCTTTACACTTTGTCATTTTGCGGCCGCTCCAATGCAAACCCCCCCCTCCCAAAAAAGACCCTGCGGCAGAGTGCGGTCATATGCATAGTGCCCCTCCCCCCACGGTGAAGTACATCACTGGGATTCCTGTCGGTCCGCTGCGCTCCATCATTTACGTTATGTTCTAAGGTACTGCTGGAGTGATAGAATGTCCATTACATTGTAAGCCCGCAAGGGCGGGGTCATCCTCCTAATGTTTACTGATCTTGTAACAATATTTGTGCTGCTTGGAACTCTGCTGTACATTTGTTAGTTGTATCTGTGTTCCCCTTGTCGTCTTATTGTGCTTTGTAAAGCGCTGCGGAATATGTTGGCGCTATATAAATAAATAATAATAATAATAATATCTTTCTTATATCATACTTATTAGAGGAGCTACTCTTTCTTTTTCCTCTTGGTAGCTGTATATTGTGGGTCGATGACCCTAGTTCTTTATATATTATTAATTCCTAATTCAGGATTAATTTCCAGCTTATAATGACTAGAGTTGGGCCGAACGGTTCGCCTGCGAACGGTTCCATGCGAACTTCAGTGGTTCGCGTTCGCATCCCGCAGGCGAACTTTTGCAGAAGTTCGGTTCGCCCCATAATGCACCATGAGGGTCAACTTTGACCCTCTACATCACAGTCAGCAGGCCCAGTGTAGCCAATTAGGCTACACTAGCCCCTGGAGCCACTCCCCCCCCTAATAAAAGGCAGGCAGCGGCGGCCATTACGCTCACTCGTGTGCCTGCGTTAGTGAGAGTAGGGTGAGCTGCTGCAGACTGTCTCTCATAGGGAAAGATTAGTTAGGCTTAGCTTGTTCCTGTCTGGCTGCATACCTGTTCTGTGAACCCACCACTGCATACCTGTGCTGTGAACCCACCACTGCATACCTGTACTGTGAACCCACCACTGCATACCTGTTCTGTGAACCCACCACTGCATACCTGTTCTGTGAACCCACCACTGCATACCTGTACTGTGAACCCACCACTGCATACCTGTTCTGTGAACCCACCACTGCATACCTGTTCTGTGAACCCACCACTGCATACCTGTACTGTGAACCCACCACTGCATACCTGTTCTGTGAACCCACCACTGCATACCTGTTCAGTAAACCCACCACTGCATACCTGTACTGTGAACCCACCACTGCATACCTGTTCTGTTCAGTGAACCCGCCACTGTATTCCTGTTCAGTGAACCCGCCACTGCATACCTGTTGTGTTCAGTGAACCCGCCACTGCATACCTGTTCAGTGAACCCACCACTGCATACCTGTTCTGTTCAGTGAACCCGCCACTGTATTCCTGTTCAGTGAACCCGCCACTGCATACCTGTTGTGTTCAGTGAACCCGCCACTGCATACCTGTTCAGTGAACCCACCACTGCATACCTGTTCTGTTCAGTGAACCCACCACTGCATACCTGTTCAGTGAACCCACCACTGCATACCTGTTCAGTGAACCCACCACTGCATACCTGTACTGTGAACCCACCACTGCATACCTGTTCTGTTCAGTGAACCCGCCACTGTATTCCTGTTCAGTGAACCTGCCACTGCATACCTGTACTGTGTAAAGCACTTTAGGCCTGTCATTTAGCATTCAATGTGATTTCTGCCCTTAAAACGCTGCTTTGCGTCAAATCCAGATTTTTCCCCGGGACTTTTGGCGTGTATCCCACTCCGCCATGCCCCCCTCCAGATGTTAGACCCCTTGAAACATATTTTCCATCACTTTTGTGGCAAGCATAATTATTTTTTTTTCAAAGTTCGCATCCCCATTGAAGTCTATTGCGGTTCGCGAACTTTAACGCGAACCGAACCTTCCGCGGAAGTTCGCGAACCTAAAATCGGAGGTTCGGCCCCACTCTAATAATGACTGGGTAATGCTTTGGGCTCATTGTTTTGGGTTTAACATGTTTACATTATGTGCGTCACCCTGAAAGCAGATCCGAGATGAACAATTAACTATAATCAGGGGCGGTCCTAGAATACTAAGAGTTCCGGGGCATTTTTGGGAAATCCAGCCAAAAGATGGGTGTGGCTATGCACCAGAATGTGGGTGTGGTCATGGGTGGAGGCAAATTTACATGATCGTAACAGCGGTCTAAGTAGGCCTGTCCAGCAAAATGTTGGATGAAGCCTCCCTCTCCATAATGCTACGTACACACTTGCGACTATGGTCTTTTGAAACAGCAGCTTAACGATCGGTATGCCGACAATCGGGTAAATAACTTTACCAAACAACCTAATGATCGTTTGGTAAAGTTCTTTACCCGATTGTCAGCAGAACGATCGTTAGGCTGCTGTTTCAACGACAAACGAACGTTATCAGCCCGATGAGAAAATCCAACAAGACTGATCGTATCGAGCGAGAATCATTACAAAACTATAGTGTGTACAGTTATCTGCCAAGAATGATCATTACAAGGGCCAATGCGCCTGCGTTGGATTCTGCCCAGCTTCCATACTTCCTGTGTAGCGCGACCCGTAAAGATTGTTACATTACAAATAAACTTTGTTTTCAAATTAAGTATCATTTTTATCTATTGGAATTCCATTTTAGTGTTTTTATTTTAATTTTATATAAACATGTACGCAACATTTCCCTCTGATCGTTCTTTTCTGCGAGAACGATCGTTAAAATGTGTATGATGATCGCTGCATCCCATCGTTGCATTCCAATATTGTTCGTCGGATAATTATCGTTCCTTGCAAACAATCGTTATCGCAAGTGTGTACGTAGCATTAGTACAAACAAAAATGCAGCATATCACATAAATAGAGTTACCTGGCTTCTGAGTTGGCTGGGCAGGCTGGCTGGCTGGCCTACCGCCAGGTTGTCTGGCAGTTCCCCCCCATACCATTCCCTGACCTTCTAGTGGACCCCTCCCATGCTCCCACGAGCCTCCCATTGAGGAACCACAACTCCCAGACTACTCCCATAGAAGAACCACAGCTCCCTGCATGCCCCCATAAAGGCATCACAGCACCCAATGTGCCCCCATAGAGGCACCACAGCATCCAGCATACCCCCATTGCTGTGTGCTGTGGTGCCATGCTGGGTGCTATGGTGTCTCTACTCTGCCTGGGGGACATCCGGGGCACCACAGAATAGATCCGGGACACGTGCCACTGATCTTTAGGGCTGGCAACGCCCCTGACTAGAACAAGTAACTTCTCTATATATATTATGTAAAGTTTAGATCGTTTTACACAGCAAATCTAGCTGCAAACAGTTCCAACAGTTTATGATTACTTCCTGTATCCCTTCCGGTTATACAATGAGAGCAGCCATATTCTGTTTCTCATCATTACACACAGGCAAGCTGCTCTGCATCTCCACCCTTCAGCCTGTAAAACCTTAACTCCCCTCCCTCCTCTGCCATCTCTGGCTAGTAACATCTCCTCCTCCTGTCCAGACTGAGCTCCCATAGGCCCTTGATACATGGGTCTCAGAGTGCCAAGTCACTGGATAAGCTGTGGGCGAGGCTTGTTTAGTTTATAGGGAATTAGGGTATTAAAACAAACAAACAAAAAGTATTTGGCTGGAGGAATGCCCTATAAACAATAGGAAAGGTACACAATTATGCAATGAGTAAAAGTTTATCGCGGATCCACTTTAAGCTCAGTGCTTGCGGTAACCTTGCCCTTGTGTCTGATTGGATATTTCCGGTGCAACGCAAGGGACCGCAATACTTGTAAAAGTCTCCATAGACATTCCTAGCTTTTGTGGCCTCTTGCGGCCAAATATTGTAACGTAACACAGGCTTAGCCTGCAAGTGTGAAAGGGGCATAAAGATAATACAAGCAGAATAATTGCCTTGATTCCCAGCAATCATGTCAGCCGTTACAGGCTACAAAGTACAGTTCCACTTGATAAAAAGCGAATGTGCATCTCATCTAGAAAATGATTGTACAAGGCAAAAAAAATCGAATGCCATTTGAACAACCAGTCCTGGTGACATTACCACCTTTTTTTTTACTGAATCTGTCCTTTAAGATGGGAGGAAATTAATAAGTAAATATAACCTCTCCCCACCTCAATCGTGCAAAGTGGCAGGATTAAGTAACACACCTCTCGAAATCAGAATAGTTCCGATTTTTACATCAGAATTTGGCAGTTCAGGTCTGAAAATCGTTCAGAAAAACGATTGGAAATCCGGCATAAGGTAGATTAGGAACATGGTAAAAAAAAAAAAAAAATGAAGACAATGTACTGTATTTTTCAGAATATAACACTATCCGGACTATAAGATGCACCTAGCTTTAGCGGATAAGAAGCAGGGAAAATAAAAATATACTCCTTGTACCTTGTGTACCCCTTTTACGTCTACTGAGTCCTGTATTGTCCCCCTTGTATTGTTCTCAGTGCCCCTGTATCCTCGTATGTCTTCTTTTTTGTCTACTCGTTCATCCCCCTGTATCCTCGTCACCCTAGTTTGTCCCCCTGTACATTCCGTGTAGAGTTAGCAGAATTGGAGGCTGATCGCATCTCTCACTAATCCCCTAGTGCCGGTCACATGTAATGACATGATCAGGAAAAGACGGCACTAGGGGAACAGTAAGGGAGAGGCAAAACCGCTAATGCCCATGGATCAGGTGAGAGACACGCCCCTTAAAGGGCACCTGAAGTGAGAGGTACATGGAGGTTAGCTGCTATATTTTCTTTTAATCAATACCAGTTACCTGGCTGTCCTGCTGACCCTTTCAGCCATAGGCCCAGAACAAGCATGCAGCAGATCAAGTGTTTCTGACATGGTCAGATCTGACATGATTAGCTGAATGCTTGTTTCAAGTGTGATTCAGACACTACTGCAGCCAAATAGATAGACAGGACAGCCAGGAGTTCATGAAACTGTTAATCACCACATCGCTTTTGCTGACGTAGGGGGTGGAGCTTCAAATGACTTACAGGAATGAAAGTAAGGTATTGCAGCTAACGCCGGCCAATCCTTACAGCTCAGACACAAGGCTTTACATTACAATATTTTAACATTACAAACTTTGGTTCTCTTTAAAATAAGAAGTCGATTTGAAAACTTACAGAAAAAAAGTCAAATGAAATACGGTTGGCGTTCTGTAAATTCTATCCGAAGAAGTCAGATTTACTTCAGATCCGGACCCTCACCTATTCCTCAACGTCTCGATAAATCATCCAATCTCACCGCGCCAGAGCATTTTTCCTGTTAGTTTGCAAGTTAGATCAAATAAATATGACCAAAATCCTATTTTACCGGCTTTGTCTCCGGCAGCCCATAACTCTTCATAAATCCATAGTCATTACCCGCAATGTCGCTGGGGCAAAGATACAATTCATGGCGCTGCGGCAGGGTGATATATAACCGACACATTAGCAGAACGCTGCGCTGGCTGACCAGGGGTCTGAGGTTTACAGGCCTATTAGCCCATTCAGGGCGTCCAGCCGACTGTGCGACGGGAAACTCAATACAGACCACGAAAGTTTCGCATTTTTATGTTGCAGCAGCTTTCAGAATCCACAGAAACTGAAGAGCAGGTCTAAGGCGTGCATGTAAAAGGGGCTCAGGGAAAAATGCACGCCCATTATGATTAATAAAATTCTTGTTAATATCTACTGATATTCTTTGCTTTTAAAGTTAAATAATCATAATAAAATATCGGTATATAAACAATATTTTACTACAACTTAACCTAACTCTACTCTCGCACAACCCCCCCCCCCTTCTGACGCTCAACCTTAAAACCCATCTTCCTGATGCTTAACCCTAGAGTTGAGCTGAAATTTTCGTAATTTCGCATTACTAAAATTACGCATGCGAAATTTGCGATTACGATGCGAAATTACGGTAGCGTAATTGCCATTAAAATCGTAATTGAAAATACCGTAAGCGTAATTTTCAACGCGTAATTTTGCGTTTCGTTCATGCTGTAATTTCGCATTAAACGCTACCGTAATTTCGCGTTAAACCGTAACGCTCCGTATAATATAAAAAAGCCGCCGACTTTAAGGGTTAATAGCAAAGCCCCCTTAAATGCTAAGAGCCTCAAATTTGGAGAATATATTAAGGAGATCAGGAGGAATAGGAGGAAAATTTTTTTTTCAAAAAGACCTTATAGTTTTTGAGAAAATCGATGTTAAAGTTTCAAAGGAGAAATGTAAACATTTAAAAACCCGCCGACTTTAACGGTTAATAGCAAAGCCTGCTTAAAGTTTAGGAACACCAAATTCCCAGGGTATATTAAGGGGATCAGTGGGAATAAGAGGAAAAAAAAATTTCAAAAAGACCTTATAGTTTTTGAGAAAATCGATTTTTAAGTTTCAAGGGCGAAAATGTCTTTTAAATGCAGAAAATGTCAGTTTTTTTTGCACAGGTAACAATAGTGTATTATTTTCATAGATTCCCCCAAGTGGGAAGAGTTTTACTTACTTCGTTCTGAGTGTGGGAAATATAAAAAAAAAAACGACGTGGGGTCCCCCCTCCCAGACCTCTTTAACCCCTTGTCCCCCATGCAGGCTGGGATAGCCAGAATGCGGAGCACCGGCCGCGTGGGGCTCCGCACCCTGACTATACCAGCCCGCATGGTCCATGGATTGGGGGGTCTCGGAAGGGGAGGGGCAGCCAAGCTTTTCCCTCCCCCTCCGAGCCCTTGTCCAATCCAAGGACAAGGGGCTCTTCTCCACCTCCGATGGGCGGTGGAGGTGGAGGCCGCGATTTCCTGGGGGGGGGGGGGGTTCATGGTGGAATCTGGGAGTCCCCTTTAAAAAGGGGTCCCCCAGATGCCCACCCCCCCTCCCAGGAGTAATGAGTATAGAGGTACTTGTACCCCTTACCCATTTCCTTTAAGAGTTAAAAGTAAATAAACACACAAACACTTAGAAAAAGTATTTTAATTGAACAAAAAACATAACCACGAAAAAAGTCCTTTAATATTCTTAATTAACCATTAATACTTACCTGTCCCTTTTAAATAAATGATCCCTCGAAATAGCCTCGGAAATGTTCTATCAGTTACAATGTAACAAAGTTATTACAATGTAACAACTTTGTTACATTGTAACTACGCCGCACCCGACGTCACTCGCCGCCGCCACATACGCGTCTGCGCTGCACAGACCCGACAGAGCTCTGAGCTATATAGCTCAGAGCTCTCTAAAGCATCTTTGTATTTTGGCTCCAAGGAGCCCCATTGGTCCTTAGCAGACCAATGGGGTTCCTTCAAATCAGAAGGAACCCCATTGGTCTGCTAAGGACCAATGGGGCTCCTTGGAGCCCAAATACAAAGATGCTTAGAGAGCTCTGAGCTATAGCTCAGAGCTCTGTCGGATCCGTGCAGCACAGACGCGGCGGCGGCGAGTGACGTCGGGTGCGGCGTAGTTACAATGTAACAAAGTTGTTACATTGTAATAACTTTGTTACATTGTAACTGATAGAACATTTCCGAGGCTATTTCGAGGGATCATTTCTTTAAAGGGACAGGTAAGTATTAATGGTTAATTAAGAATATTAAAGGACTTTTTTCGTGGTTATGTTTTTTGTTCAATTAAAATACTTTTTCTAAGTGTTTGTGTGTTTATTTACTTTTAACTCTTAAAGGAAATGGGTAAGGGGTACAAGTACCTCTATACTCATTTCTCCTGGGAGGGGGGGTGGGCATCTGGGGGACCCCTTTTTAAAGGGGACTCCCAGATTCCACCATGAACCCCCCCCCCCCCCCAGGAAATCGCGGCCTCCACCTCCA
Organism: Hyperolius riggenbachi; assembly: GCF_040937935.1. Classification (NCBI taxonomy): domain Eukaryota; kingdom Metazoa; phylum Chordata; class Amphibia; order Anura; family Hyperoliidae; genus Hyperolius; species Hyperolius riggenbachi. The sequence continues at coordinate 8,697,332 of NC_090655.1, read as the reverse complement.
CCGCCCATCGGAGGTGGAGAAGCGCCCCTTGTCCTTGGATTGGACAAGGGCTCGGAGGGGGAGGGGAAAGCTTGGCTGCCCCTCCCCTTCCGAGACCCCCCAATCCATGGACCATGCGGGCTGGTATAGTCAGGGTGCGGAGCCCCACGCGGCCGGTGCTCCGCATTCTGGCTATCCCAGCCTGCATGGGGGACAAGGGGTTGAAGATGTCTGGGAGGGGGGACCCCACGTCTTTTTTTTATATTTCCCACACTCAGAACGAAGTAAGTAAAACTCTTCCCACTTGGGGGAATCTATGAAAATAATACACTATTGTTACCTGTGCAAAAAAAACTGACATTTTCCGCATTTAAAAGACATTTTCGCCCTTGAAACTTAAAAATCGATTTTCTCAAAAACTATAAGGTCTTTTTGAAAAAAAAAATTTTCCTCTTATTCCTTCTGATCTCCTTAATATATTCTCCAAATTTGAGGCTCTTAGCATTTAAGGGGGCTTTGCTATTAACCCTTAAAGTCGGCGGCTACCTAACATTGATCCATGCGTCAACTTTTCTGCTTCGGGAGCATGGCCATACGCATAAATTTCGTAATACCCGTTGCAATGCGAAAGTTACGCGAAAATTACGCTTAGGCGAAATTTCGCGAAATCCTTCTTCATTACGATTATGTACTTACGGCCATAAACGTAATTACACTAATTACACGAAATTTCGCGAAATCGTAATTACGCCATTACGCTATTACGCTCATCTCTACTTAACCCTAAGACCTCCTTTGTGGCGTCCAACCCTAAAACCCCCCTTCTTGACACCTAACCTTAAGACCCCCTCTTCCTGGCGCCTAACCCTAACCCCCCCTCTCCTGATGCCTAACCCTAAAACCACCCTTCCTGACAATGTTCAAAACTATACATTTCAAAACAATCTTTTTTTAATTGAATACTTGGTAAATTCACAACATTAAAAATTTCAAATACCATAAAGTTCTAAGTTTCAAAATGATAAAAATGTAAAAAACTATAACGTAATTTTGAAAACTATAATTATCACCTGCCCAAATTTCTGCTTTGGGGGCCTAATAGCCGATATTTGCACTAGAGCCTATGGAGGTGCCCAAATCGCCCATTAGCCGCTGGGTACCCAAATGTCCTGCTTCCGGTCTAAGTATCTCCCTTCTTGTGACACGCAGGTCATCTTGAACCCAAAGTCCGAAGTGGCGGAGTCGGATTTCAGGAACAATGTGATGAGGTGTCGGTGCAAGTACGACGGCCACCGGATCTGGATGCACAACTGCCACACAGGTAAGAGGAGGTGCGCAATCCTTCCGGGCAGAATGGGGCTTCCTGGCTACATTTATCTGGGAGCCCCCCTGATGGTAACATTCAGGTCTGGGGGTGAGCAGGCAAATTCACGCAGTAAGGTTCACTGCAAAAGCTAGCTGATTTGCGTAAAGGGAAACTCAACTGAGAAGATTATGGAGGCTGCTATATTTATTTCCTGTTAAACCAGCAGGGCTGCCAGGCAACTGGTGTTGTTTATTTGGCTGCAGTAGTGTCTGAATCACACCTAACAAACATGCAGCTAATCCAGCCAAATTTGACAATAATATCAGAAACACCTGATCTGCTGCATGCTTGTTCAGGGGCTATGGCTAAATGTATTACAGGCAGGGTATCAGCAGGACAGCCAGGAATCTGGTATTGCTTAAAGGGAACCTTAACTGAGAGGGATAAGGATGTTTCCTTTTAATCAATACCAGTTGCCTGGCAGACCTACTGAGCTCTTTGGCTGAATCACACACCTGAAACAAGCATGCAGCTAATCCAGTCTGACTTCAGTCAGAGCACCTGATCTGCATGCTTGTTCAGGGGCTGTGGCCGAAAGTATTAGAGACACAGGATCAGCAGGAGAGTCAGGCAACTGGTATTATTTTAAAAGGAAAAATCCATATCCTTCTCAGTTTAGGTTCCCTTTAAAGGAATAAAGCAATTGTACCCCGTATCTATTTCAGATTGGTTAAAACCACATACACACACACACACTCAGCAGCGGTCTTTTATGCAGCACAAATATTGAACAACTTTTGTTGTGAAACAAGTTGAAACAACCCAAAAAAAGTTGCTTGCTATTGTTCACACAACTGATAAGACATCAATCCAACTGTTGGATTGACTTGAGGAACAACTGAGAGAAGCTGTGTCCAACATGGCAATGTGTACAGAAGTCTGCTATGATTTTTCAAGGACTTCCATTCACCAGTTGAGTAACAATATGTAAATTTGTAGTTGTTCGTCAAGTTGCCCGTCAAGTCGTCCTGTGTGTATAATAGATGTTTACACGCCAAGACGTATCTTTACAAACAACTATGATAAAAAAAAAAAAAGTTGTAAAGTTGTTTATAGTAAAAGACTTTTGTTGAGCGTGTATATGTGGCGGACACTTTTTCTGATCAATTTTATTTTAATGAGAATTGAACGTTGTAGGGTAGATTGTCCGTTTCTTGATTTATAGAACCAAGTAATTTTTTTTCAGCGTTTTCAAGTTTTGTTTTTCTACATCTGGGGAAACTTGAAGAGAATCTGTACTGTAAATTTCTTACAATAAAAAGCATACCATTCTATTCATTATGTTCTCCTGGGCCCCTCGGCGCTGTTTCTGCCACTCCCTGCTGCAATCCTGGCTTGTAATTGCCAGTTTTATGCAGTGTTTATAAACAAAAGACATAGCAAGTGATAGGCTAAGAGTAGCTCAGTGTGTGAGTCATACAGAGTGTGCAGGGGGCCTGGAGAGGGTGTGTATAGCTTCTATCCAATCACAAGCAGCCATGCACATTCCAGCCTGACTGCCTGAGCCCGACAGAGGAGAGAAGATAAGATCAGATCATATAACAGAGATAATACAGCCACTGTGCAACTAGGAAAGGCTGTAATAAGCCAGAGCACATTAAAACAGCTATAGGATAGAAGAAATAAGGCTCAAAATTTTGTTAGTCTCTTTAACAAACAGTTTTATCAAATATTACAATTGGAAAAATTGATTGTAATTCTCAATTTGCAATAATATGAAACAGCAGACTAAAGTGATACTGAATAGTGATGAGCTCACGAGTAGTGAGCTATTAGAATCCGTGATTAAAATGAGGCTTAATTGCCTCAGGTGTGGGGCTGGGAGACAAGGGGTTACTTACCCATAAGTCTGCAGTCCTTTATGCGTTCCGAAGTCTCCTTGCAAGACTCTGTATGCGCACTTCCTCTTTCAAGCTGGAAAGCGGAAGTGTGCATAGTGAGTCTTGCAATGTGTCCAATAGGACGCGTATAAGACGTTTGGAACGCATAGAGGACTGCAGACTTATGGGTAATTAAGCCTCATTTTAATCACGGATTCGAATAGTTCACTACCTGTAAGCTCATCACACCTCTAGCAGATCCGCAAAACGCTAGAGGTTTTTGAAGCAGATTTCAAAGCAATTCTAGGCATGATTAGAGAGGTTTTCTAAACATGCCTAGCGGTTTTTGGAGTGTTTTTGTGTAGCAGATTACAAATATTGTTACAGTAAAGCTGTTACTGAACAGCTTCTGTAACAAAAACGCCTGGAAAACAAGCCTGATCTGGCGTATTTCAAAGCGGTTTTCCACTTTCCTATACTTTAACCTTCCTGGCGGTAAGCCGCGCAGGAGGTTTTCTCCGGCCCTGCTGGGCCGATTTTCTTAATTTTTTTTTTTTGCTGGACGCAGCTAGCACTTTGCTAGCTGCGCCAGCACACTGATCGCCGCCGCCCCGCGCCCGATCGCCGCTATACGTTGCGGCGCGCGGCCCCCCCCCCAGACCCCGTGCGCTGCCTGGCCAGGCAGCGTTGAGGGGTGGATCGGAACTCCCAATGACGTCACGACGGGGGAAGCCCTCCAGGAAATCCTGTTCTTTGAACGGGATTTCCTGATCGAAGAGTGCGGGGGATGCCCTGGGCTCGCTACATGAGATAAGAAAAACAAAAAAAACCTGCCGCGCTGCCGCCTGGCGGAATTTTTCATACCGCCAGGAGGGTTAACATTGAGGCAGAAACGCCACAGAAGTCTAAAAAAAACTGCTGCAGCCCGCGAGTTTGCATTTGTGGAAAAACGAGCCGCTCTGGTGTGCACCAGCCCCATTCACTTTCATTAGCCAAACTGTTTTCCCCCTGCAAGCGTTTTAAAAAATGCTCCAGAACACTCCGGTGTGCACCAGCCCTAATACTGAACACACAGTCAGGTCTCCTCGCAGTCACTCTGCTGAAAGTGACCGTGGTGGATGGACAATATTGCCGACGGAAGAACTGACTGGGTGTTGGCCATATTGTCTATCCACCAAAATCCCAAAAATTGAAGTGTATGGTCACTTTTTCTAGAATCATAAGCTGAATTTTTTTTATTTTTTTATTTTATGGATCAATTAAATGTATGCTTTTCTTTCAATCTGAAAATAGCATAATTTGCTAAAAATGACACAGTTGATATTTAGTATAAATCAGTACCCATTTGAAGGACCACTATCAGGTGTCCCACAGTGAAATCTACTATAAATCACTTTTTGCCTAGGTTTCTGTCACTTACAGTAGGTAGTAGAAATCTGACAGAAGCGACAGGTTTGGGACTAGTCCATCTCTTCATGGGGGATTCTCTGGGTTTTCTTTATTTTCAAAAGCACTTTGACAGTTGGACGGAGCAACTGCTGTTCACAGAGTTGTGTGCAGACAGGTAGAGGGTGTGGCCTGCATCTTTGTATAGATCCTTTCCAGGGCGTGCTTCTGTAAATAATAACTGAAATGTTGAAGATCCCCCATGAAGAGATGGATTAGTCAAAAACCTGTCAGTTTTGACAGATTTCTACTACCTACTGTACGTGAAAGCAACACATGAGAAATGTAATTTATACCTCATTTTACTCTGGAAGAAACTTCTCTTTATGTGTTAAGATAGATTTTACATTTTAACATGTTTTCTGCTAGTGGTCCTTTAACCACCACTACATTATATTTACGTCCTCTGTGACTTCGTCTAAGCCATGAGGACGTAGATATACGTCGTGTAGCAGAAGCAGTGCTGTGCAGGATTGGGCTTGCTCTTGTGCAAACCACCGGCATTATCTGCTGCAGTACTAATTGGTGAAAGGGAATATGTATTCCCTGAGCCAATAAGATTGATTTTTACGATTATAAATGATTTTATTTTCTCAGTTCATAGTAAAAAAAATGCACACTGTAGCATTATTTTAGAATGAAATATCTTTTCCATAAATTGTGATAGGAACGTAAGTTTTATAATAAACTGTAGAAATAGCCAAACAAAACTTGTGTTTTTATGTAACAGCTTTTTTTATTTTTATACTGGAGTTGGTAAAACAGATTTTTTTTTACAAATTTTTTTTTTACTATTTTCCCCATTAAAATGCATAGAAAACAAAATTGTTCGAGGGAATAAATGCCATACAATGAAAGCCTAGTTTGTCTTGAAAAAAACATATTTCTTTTAGGTGTCATAAGTAGGGATAAAGTTATTGCTGGCTAAATAGGGACACAGCTAAAATGTTAAAACTGCTTTGGTCCATAAGGGGGAAACAAGGTCTGGATGCGAAGTGGTTAATCATGCAGACTGGGCTCTGACTGACTCTTCTGTCTTGGCAGGTGATGCCTACAGTGCAGACTTGGAAGAAGAGTTTGAGAATCAGCTAAGACTCACCAACAACCAGGTATAGACCTCCCACGGGGTCCAGAACACCTCCAGGACTTTCTTCATGCCAGAGGCTGCTCTGCACCACCGCCTACGTCCACATGAAGGTGCTACACGTCACAACTGGAAAAACAGCAATACTCAGGTCTTCAAGTGCTAAACTGAAACCACGTCAGGAAAAAAAAACTGTGTTTACTGAACAGAAACCTATATAAACTTTAATAAACTCACCTGAAGAGGAAGCGGAACAACCTGACCGTGACGAGAAAAAGACTGCAATGCAGCGGGAACAATCATTGGAAAAATAATATTTTCTAAAAAAAAAACCTGCTGAAGCTCAAAGCGAACATCTGTAATTATTTTGGAATTGAGAAGTAAACATTCATGACATCCTCTAATTTTACTGCTGTCATTTTTGCATCGAAATTGCCATTTTAGATTTCGAGAAAATTTTCCCGAAAATACATTGTACATTCACAATATGCTCAAATGAAAGGAATTTGTCTGAAAATCCACGAAAAGCCCAAAATTGTTTATTTTTAGCATGAACATTCATAAAAAATGCAAAAAAAAAAATCAAAAACCTAATACAAAATGATTGATTAATGGCAGGTTTCGAAAGGTAAATGTAACATTATTTTTGCAAAAAATAATGGAAAAAAAAATATCTGAACTTTTGCTCATTACTAGTTTTAACGCCAGCCCCCCTGGGTAGTATTGCAGCCCTAATCTAAAGCGGAATGAAACCCAGCATTTCTTGTTTGAATGCTGTTCTAGTAAAAAAAAATGCTGGTTGTATATAATATGCTGTAAGTAGTCTATTAGAGCAAAGGGTTACACACAGGACTTAGAAAAGTTCCCTGCCAGCAAAGCTGGAGGCATCCGAACTTTTTACATTCCTCACTAGATACAATTAAATACAAGATAACATTGCCTAAACACTTCTCTGACACAGCAGGCTCTCCTGAACAAAGTCAGACAATCGGAAAGCATTTCTGCTTAAAGTGGTATAAAACCGTGACATAATATTCAATAAAAACACGTTTTCCTACTTTTTATATGCCGTACGGTTATCATATTTGCTTTTGTGCATATGTATTATTATTCATTTAGAAATTATACGTTCCCAAAGTACACTTTTTTTCGGCCCTGAGAGCTGACTTTGCATTTTATATTTATAACTGCTTTTATTCATCTTCAAACCATCTAATCAGCTAAAAAATAAACAGTGTATTCCCAGCATTAAAGCGGAATGAAACCCAGCATTTCTACTTTGCTCTAGAAGATTATTTACAGCATATTATATACAACCAGCATTTTTTTTTTTACTAGACCAGCATTGAAAGGGTTACACACAGGAATTAGAAGCTTCCCTTCCAGCAGAGCTGGCCCCTTCCGAACTTTACATAATGTTACCTTGTGTTTAATTGTATCAAGTGAGAAATGTAAACAAAGCCTTCTCTCACACTGCAAAGTCCCCTGAACAAAGACAGACCAGCATAAATGCTTTCTGATTAAGTTTGCATTTTATTTATAACTGCTTTATTTATCTAACTTAATCAGAAAGCATAGACTGCCCTTCTACCGTTCACATCTACTGAGCTCCGCAGCAGTACGATGCGCTGGGAAGCGCTTGCGTACTGCTGGCTGCATTTTGCCCGGAAGCGCAGAGCTGATCCCATCACGGTCAATGGATGGGATCAGCAGCGCAGCGGGGCAGATGGCGTGCGATCAGATGCGCTGCGTTCGGATTGCACGGCCATCTGCGCTCCTCAGATGTGAACGAGGCCTAAGGCATCTGTGGGTGGGTTTGCCGGATAATGGCTTGCAGGATCGTAATGTGTCTGTGTCCCCGCGGCTGTCCCGCCCCTCTCTATTGATGTGTTCTTGTCCCGTCTCCACTTTCCCCGACTCTCTAAAGCAGGTATGTCAAACCGGTCCTACGAGGGCCGAGCTCCTCACACATTTTGATACAGCTCAAATGAATTGATGGATCTGAGTCAGGAAAGGTGCAGTCCATCAGATAGAACACATTCCGTTCTTTCTCAGTCCATCCTAAACACTGGCATGGATCTGGCCCTCCAGGCCTGGAGTTCCACACATGTGCTGTAGAGGATATGTGGGGAGTGCGAAGGCTGTGGCTTACTGCTTGCTAGCGATGATCAGCGGTAATCCTCCATGTTAAAATCCGCTGGGTGGTCCGTGCGCGCTGCAAAGCCTTCACTTCCGCTTACATCAGCAATGCAGAAGTGAAGGTAGAGAGGCTTTGGCAGTGTGCACGGACCACCGCTGAACATCGCTAGCCAGCGGTAAGCCACAGCCTTCGCACTCCCCGCATATCCTTTAGAGAACTGGAGAAAAGGTTATGTAGACGGGACACATCAGTATAGAGGGGCGGGACGGCCGCGGGGACACAGACATTGCAATCCTGCAAACCCCCCACCGAAGAAAAGTGTCACAGGGGGACACACAAGTACAGGGGGCCCTTAAAAGCACACGGGGCACTTTAGAGGACATGGGGCACTGATGAGGACAGAGGAGGACACAAGGGAGACACTAAAGGGGACACAAGGACCCAAGAGGTACAAGGGGAACATAAAAATTGGGGAGGGGAGAAGATCCACAAGATACCCATGCACCATGGGCGCACCAGGTTTAGTATTTTTTTCCCCCTGGCTTTTGGTCATCTACACCTAGGTGTGTCTTATGGAAAAATACGGTAATGTTTCTTCGTATTATCATTTGAAAATAACAAATATATCACTTTAGCTGCTTCCCTACTAAGGAATTTTTTCCCCTTCTGTACCAGAGCAATTAACTCCTGCTAGGGCTCCACCCATTCATTTGCCAATAACTTTATAGCTACTTATCAGAAAGATATGATATATAGCTTGTGAGTGGTACATTTTGCTAAGAATGATTTTATTCTAAACGCATTTTAACGGGAATAAAAAAAAATTTGAAAAAAAATATATTATTTCTCAATTAGCCATTATAGTTTTAAAATAAAAACGTTCTACAGTGGATAAAACCCACGCATTTTATTCGCCCATTTGTCCCGGTTATTACAACGTTTAAAATCTTTCCCTAGTACAATGTATGGTGACAAAATATATATATATATATATTTTTTTTATTACTTTTTTTTTTTTATAAATATATATGCAATTATTTAATTTAAGTTACTATGGGAGATTGGGGTGGAAACAGGTTAATTATAATGGCATTTGTGTCTTTTTAATAAAGAAAAAAAAAAATTGTAGGTGTAATGTTACTATTTGGCCACAAGATGTCCTCACACTTTTGTTCCTGCCACATACAGTTAATACGCACACAGGAAATAACGCGTGGCTGTGTTACTTTATTTGTTACAATGATCGCAGGCATCTCACTGATGCCGGCGGTTACAGATATGAGGACTTAAATAAGTGAATGGGAACTGCGATTCCCATTCATTGATCTCCCCACTAACGCACACACACAGCGGCCATTCGCCGCAATAGATGCTTATCTACGCCCCTGTGCTGGAGATGAAGTATACAGGGGCGTAGATAAGCGGTAAAAGGATGGGAATAAAGTTGAGAGTTATATATATTTTTCAACTAAGAAATTTTTTTATCTACATTGATCTGTACAGGAGTCCTGAAAGCGGGACTGATGAGGGTGAAAGTGGGACAGAGGGACTGTTCCTCCGAAAGAGGGACAGTTGGGAGCTATGCTGGTAATGAACACCTCTATATTTACATTGAATAGTGGTAATCCTTAGGCCTCTTGCACACTGCAAGCGATTCAGATTCCACTTTTTAATCGTTTTTTACATCCGATTCCGATTTGCAGTTTGCTCCCTGCACACTGTGAATCTGAATCAGATGTAAAAACAGATTAAAAAGCGGAATCTGGATCGGAATCGCTTGCAGTGTGCAAGAGACCTTAACCAGTTTCCTTATGCCGCGCATACATGGTTCGTTTTCTGCGCCGGATCGAGCCAGCGGCTCAATGCCGGCGCATCCCCGCTCGTCCGCGCGGATCGATTGCCGCTCGTCCCTGTCGGCGCTTCCTCATCACTGCTCGATTCCGCCGACGGGAATAGAGCGGGCGCGGGTCGAGCGGCGTGATTGGGCCAGCTGAATGTTATCAGCTGGTCGATACACGGTACAGAAACGTACCGTGTATCCCCAGCATTACTCTGATTACACCTCTCTGACAGTGCAGCTGTCCTCGGTAAGTGTTGAGGCTCCATATCAATACAATGCTTGGGGCCGCATCTAAAACTCGCAACAAGCTCCTTAGTCTCGCCGCTGCACCAGAGAGAGAAGCACAGATTGCTTGGTACCGTTTGAGTATGTGGCATCTACAATAGAATCAGAATGGATTTTATTTGCCAAGTATTGGGTACAAGGAATTATGTTTGGCACAGGCATCTTCTCGGTAGAAAACGCATGCATGGGTAGGAAGACGAAACCGAGGTTAAGCACAATAGGGGCTTTGCTCCCCTAAAAAAAAAATTGTATTTTTTAAAAGTAAACAATTTTATAACTTTTAGAGCGTTTGAGTGTTTCATTTTTATATAGTTTTTTTTTTTTCTTATACTGGTGGACAGAAAACTGAGAACCTTCTAAGCCTTCACACATTTCATCTTCACCAGAAGGGTTTATTAACTTTTTCTCCATTGTAACGTTGCGGAGCTTTTACAAGTTCATCCGTCTCCTGCTGGAAACATGAACTTCCTCTTTCTACATTTGGAATCTGAGCTCTCATCAGATTTATGATCTTCTCCCTCAGAATATGAATGGCCGCTAGCTTTGATTTCAGACTCAGAAGAAGGAGCTTCCAGGGCACCTCCTGGACATCTACCTGCACTTTTTAGGGTATTTTGTGCAAGCAAGAAAAAGTAAGTCTGACCTACACTCGGGCAAGCCGCCGCAGAGGATCACATGGCCCCGTGAGGATTTTTTTAAAATAAAATGTGCTTTATATCCTTAAGCTAACACTTGGCCCTCTGCTTGCCACCAACTCAAGTTTAGATAGTTTACACAGCAAATCTAGCTGCAAACAGCTTTAATAGAATATGATTATTTATTCCTATGATACAATGACAGCAGCCATGTTGTTTGTAAACATTACACAGAAGCAGGCTTATCTGCATCTTGAGCCATCAGCCTAATCCCCTCTCCTCCTCCCTCCTCCCCTCTGCCTCTGAAATCAATGGCTAGTAACACCTCCCCCTCCTCCTGCCAGACTGAACTCCCATGAGCCCTTGCTACTGCCAAGGCTCTCTGAAAACCTGTAGGCGTGGCGTCTTTAGTTTATAGGGAATTTGAGTAGTAAAACAAAAACAAAAAAAGTATTTGGCTTGAGAAATGCCCTATAAACAATAGGAAAGGAACACAATAATGCAATGTGTGTAAAAGTTCACCTCGGATCCACTTTAAGCATATAAATTACATTTTATTAAAAAAAAATCCTCCCGCGGACGCAGCCTCTGAAACTGCGTACCGCCAGGCAGGTTAAATTAAAATGAATGTAGAATAAAAAAAAAAAAAAAAAATTCCAATACCTGTTGGTTGACATAAAAGGACAAGAAGTTTGTATTCACAGTGGTCAGTTGCTTTGGTGGGTTCCATAGTCCATCACAAGTTCCCCGGCCAATGTTGTTGGAACGCCGTCCTTCCACCACCTGAAAGAGGGAAAAACTATAAGGGCTAGTGCGCACCAAAAATCGCCTGCGTAATCACAAACACCGTGTTTTTTACAGCGATTTTTATAAGGGTTTCACCCAGATATGTGCCTAGCCAATTTCTATTTATGTATACAGATTTTTGGAGCGTTTTGGTTTAGCAATGTTATACTTTTTGTACAGTTTGAGCTGGAAGTGAACAGCTTTGGCAGAAAAACGCTAGGAAAATCGCTCTGTTCAGTGTTTTTACAGCGATTTTCCACGTTTACTATAGCCTCCAAAATACTGCACGACACGCGTTTGGCACACGAGCTCATACAAATTCATTAGCCAAGCGCTTTTCGAAGTGCTAGTGATTTTAAAAGTGCTCAGAAGCGCTCTTGGTGTGCACCAGCCCTAACGCAAGATTTAAAAATAAAATACAATACATTTCTAGTCCCACAAAGTAATCCACATCTCATCAAATGACCCAATTACTCTGAATTTTGATTGAAAAGCCACTAATGAGCATCTTCCCACCAAACTACTGCTGCCATGCTGAAAAGGAAGCCCCAGAAAAAACATCCTTACATTGCCCGCCAGGTCCCACCATTGGGCCATTGATCGGGGCCACTGAGGATCTTCCCCCGAGTAGGATTCTAACTCATCAGATCAGTGGACCAATGAGAAGTACCGGGCCTCCCTCCTCACCTCACACTGGTCCTGCCAGGCTTTTCTTTTGGTCCATTGAACTGACCAACCACAATCCTCAACAGCTCTGGCAAAACCAGGCCTGCATTGCGTATGAAGGGTTAAGAAGAGGCTTAGAGGGCAACTTTTCTTTTTTCTTATATACGTCTGGGAGAGGCAACTTTTACTGTTTTGTTTCTTTTAAAGTTAATGTCAACTGAAATTAAAAACAAAAAACAAATTAGATAGCTACCTATGGAGAGGGAAGGCTCTTGGTTCTATAAAGCCTTCCAGTTCCTCTCACATGCCTTGTTGCTGGCACGGGAGGCTATGGAAGTCTTTGGAAGCCCGAGTGCTCCCGCCGACGGGCAGCTCTGTACTGCGCATGCGTGACCGTGCAAGAGAGTGCGTTCACGCAGGACAGTAGTATTCCAATGATCGGTCAGATACTGCTAACGGGTGACTGTGCTGGAACGTGGGGACTGTGAGAGGAACGGCGAGGCTCTCTAGGACCCAGCGCCTTCCCTCTCCATAGAGGAGTATCTATTTTTATTTTTATGTCAGTTGACATTCACTTTAATTATAAGATACAGAAGAGATGCAACAATACAGACAGCTCAAATCTAAAACAATTATAAATAAAAACAAGGAACACCAAGAGCCCCAATAGTGTAATATGTACTGGTAAATGGTTACTAGATAGAGTAAATATTAATACTCACAAACCAGGGTTACCATTATGCAACCACTGTAAAGGCAGGTGGGGAAATTTTCCTGACCCCACCCAGGAATAATAAGTCGCTCTCTGTAGATGAGAAAAAGGGGGTTCAACCCTCCACCCAGGGTGGACTCAATATTATGCAGGAGAACAGAGGCGCCAAAAGGATAAAAGGAAGCTAAATGAGCTTAAAAAACAAATTCTTGGTAAATAGAGGAGGTAGTGGTGGACTTACCTCCTCCAAGTAGACACACAATGACTGTAGTAAAGACAGTCAATATATTTTATTTATGAACTCCAAATATGCAACGCGTTTCGCAGGTTTGATCCCGCTTCATCAGGCAATAACAACGGAGCAATAGCACATGTGGTCAGTAGAAGAGCCATGCACCTCTGTGAAACGCGTTCCTTTTATCCTTTTGGCGCCTTTTATACATGTCTGGGGCTTCCTCCAGCCCCATGCGCACGGATCGCTCCCTCGCCGCCGTCCTCAGTCTTCTGCACATGTAAATAGCACACTTCCCTTGCACAGACTGGCCGTGGCGTGGGAGCGATCCGTGCGCATGGGGCTGGAGGAAGCCCCAGGCATGTATAAAAACCTTTTTTGTTTTTCTCAGCTCTGGTTTCCTAACTAACACATTACTAGCACCTGCCATACCACTGTTCTGCCATTCATGACAGCTTTATGGTATGTTACTCCATAGTGGCCATATAGGTAATCAATGTCCATTGCTTCACTAATCGAACGAGAAGTTTTACTAAATAACGACCGCGTCCCACAAATCCCTCTAAACCCCACCAGTGGGGCACATTTTATGGCTGTTCACACAGGTTAGGAGTCCGGGGCACATATGCAATTAACTTTCTCCCACCTGGATTATCTCCTAGGTGATAATTGTAAACTTGTCGTCAATAAAATGCCATTTAAGCCGCCAGCAAGCAAGAAAATACTCAAAATTTGATAGTCCCTTTTCACCTATTTTTTCAGTTGAAAAGTACTGGAAAGTTATTTTAAAGAAAAAAATAAAAGAATTACGGTATCTCTTAGGAGAAAATTCAGGAGAAAAAGTTAATTGCATATGGGCCAATGATTAGTAATGAGCGCAAACATTAACTAGAAATGGCCCGAACCTCCGATTTTAGGTTCGCGAACTTACCGTGAAAGTTCGGTTCACGCAAATAGACTTCACGGAGAGGCGAACTTGGAAAATTAGAAAAAATTATGCTGGCCACAAAAGTGATGCAAAAGATGTTTCAAGGGGTCTAACACCTGGAGGGAGACATGGTTGAGTGGAATAGACGTCAAAAGTCCCAGAAAAAAATCTGGTTTTGAAAGTGTTTTCAGGTCAGACATCTCATTGAATGTTCAATTGCAGGCCTACACTGCTTTACAACATCTGGAAGTGTAATCCTCCCCTCCTCTCGGAGGGCGGAGGAAGGAGGAGGATCTCGTCTTTCAGGGAATTGTAGAATTTCAAAAGCCAGCTTACATACATTGGCCAGGAATAGAACCCAGACCTACCGCTCTGTAGGCTGCTATCCTAACCATTATACCACCAACACTACATGCTGAATCTTCTTGGAGCAGACTTACTTCCTCCCTTCAAAAGACACACATACATCCCCATAAAATCATTCAACAGCAACTGCGTGCACAGTCTCTGTGGCACAAATGGTTAGTGTGTTTGGCTGTTAACTGCAAGGTTGGTGGTTCAAGCCCACCCAGGCATGGCCTTGCCTTTTGTGTTCAACAGTTGTCCGAAGAGAACCCCAGATAGCCATGTAGATTCATCTCTCTCTTTCTCTAGTAGGGATGGTCACCGCTTTCCACGGAATTGTATTTTCCGCAATTTTGGGCGGAAATTGGTTATTCCGTTCCGTTTGGTCAGAACGGAATTGCTTTTTCAATCCGGCGGAATTCCGAAATTGCCTGTGAAATTCTGCCAATATCAGTTAATGGTTTTAAGCTGAAAATTCAGTTCAATGGCAGTCCTAGAGAGAGAGAGAGAGAGGGAGGGAGGGGGGGAGGGGGGGGGGAAGAGAGAGAGGAAGAGAGGAAGAGAGGGAGAGGAAGAGAGGGAGAGGAAGAGGAAGAGGGAGAGGGAGAGGGAGAGAGAGAGAGAGAGAGAGAGAGAGAGAGAGAGAAAATGGTACATGCTAGGCTGGTTTCAGCATGTAGCATTGTAGTGTGTTGTGTTGGTGGTATAATGGTTAGGATAGCAGCCTACAGAGTGGTAGGCCTAGGGTCGATTCCTGGCCAATGTATGCGAGTTAGCTTTTGACATACTACAAATCCTTAAGCAAGCTCATTTTTCTCTTGGATATATCATAATGGTACATGCTAGGCTGGCTTCAGCATGTAGTGTTGGTGGTGGTATAGTGGTGAGGAGAGCTGCCTACCAAGCACTAGACCTGGGTTCGATTCCCGGCCAATGTATGTAAGCTGGCTTTTGAAATCCTACAATTCCCTGAAAGACAAGACCCTCCTCCGGAGGAGGAGGTGGAGGGAGGGAGGAGGAAGCTGTTGTGGGGTGCAATAAAAGGAATAATAATCAGCTAGGAACAAGCCTACATAAGCCTAACTAAGCTTTCCCTAGCAGAGTCTGTCAGCAGCTGTCCCTTGACTAATTACTGTAGGCAGACGAGTAAAACGACAGGAGAACCTTGCTTTTTATAAGGGGGGGGGGGCTCCAGGAGTGAGTGTAGTCTGATTGGTGACAATGTGCCTACTGACTGTGATGTAGAGGGTCAAAGTTGACCTTAATGGAGCATTATGGGGGCGAACCGAACTTCCGCAATAGTTCGTGTTCGCTGGCGAGCGCGAACCACCCAAAGTTCGCCTGGAACCGTTTGGGCCATCTCTAATATTAACAGGCCCTTAGAGGGCTAGACAAACTGCAACTTGCCCAGAGAAGGATACAATAACTGCCACTCACCCCGAGAGGGAGAGACAAACTGCCACTTGCCCAGATGTGGATAGACATTTATCCAAAGACTTCAGCTGTTGGTTAAAATTATATCTGTAACAAAAAACAAAACAACAGCCTCTGTGGGGTATTTACTTTGGGTCCTATAGAGGATCCTAAAGATGCTCCCTGTCCTGTGTAGTCTCGGGGATTCAGTGCCGGGTCCCCAAAAACTCTACTAACAAGTACTGTGCCTGTGCGGCAATATTTACCTAATGAGGGGAAGCTTCATTAGGATTCAAAGGTGTTCCCCTCCCAAAGTAAGTCCTCTCCCAGGAGCTACTGGCTCTGGTAGACTAAATGACATTGCTTTACTGAGGTCAATAAAGATTTCAATGCTGGTAAATATTCTGTTTGTCACTGCTACAGAGACATGACTCCCCCTCCTTGTACATATTATATTGTTGAGCAATGCTGATGGGATATGAGGATGGGTTTGGGAGATCCTGGAACAGAACACACACAAATGTGGCCAACACAAGCATGCTTATGCAACAACTTATCTACACAAAGTCTTCCAACTACAATGTCACATCTGTTAAGGGATAGAAGGCAAAGACTGATGGTAAACTGACGAATAAAACCAGGAAACTTTATCAATGGGGTCCCACAAGGCTCAGTACTAGGTCCACTCCTTTTCAGTTTATTTATGAAAGGCCAAGTGGATGGAATGGAGAACCAAGAAAACGATGGGATGCAATAGTCAGCGCAATCCTATCTTCATTAAGCCACAAAGCCACAAATAATACGATAAAACATCCACAAACAATGTGGCAGTGCATAATTCATAAATGATGTATACATAAATATGTAAATATATCAGTGGGCAGGGAAGGATTATACGACCACATTAATAAGGTGTCCCCACCAACTTTCATAGAATATTCAAAATCCATAAGTGATGTATATCTCAATTTATAAGATTGCCAATAGTTTAATGTGCCATTATTAACTTCAAATAGAGAATTAAGTAGGGAATCAATGGAGATAGAGAGGGAGCATATGTAAGTACCTTGTTCCTCTATAAGCCCAAGTGTCTCAGCGTTTCCACGGCGGAAGCCCCACACGTATCGCGGTGGTATCACTGCATCATCAGAGGCACCACTTTATCAGTGGATGGAATGCAGTGCAATCTCTGTAGACGATACAAAATTATGCAGAATTAACACTAAACAGTTAAGAGGCATACTATAATAAGGCAGATTGCAATCCGGCCAGCACTTCCTGAAAGAGGCAGAGCTTTCTGTTGTAGCTCTGCCTCTACTGATGTCAAGCTCCGCCTCTCCCCTCCCCTCTCAATCTTCCTTCACAGAGAACGGCGGGGATAGGTGGAGATCTGCATGGCGATTGATGTCAGTAGAGGAAGAGCTACAGCTCAAAGCTCTGCCTCCCTGGAGAGCAAAATTCACAACCAAGAAAGTTGTGGGATTTTTTTCCCCGGGATTTGGAGGGGGGGCCCTAATTTTGGCTTAGGGTCAGGGATGCAGCGGTTTACCTCTACTGAGACTACTGAAGTGAACTACAAAGTGAAAATAGCAAATACTGTGTAGAAAGAGGTTCTTCATAGCAAGAGTGTTTAAAACATAGAATATCTTATCCCAGGAAGTGGAGGCAAATGCTATACTTGCATTTAAAAAGAGGTTTGGATGCTTTCTTTACTGTAAAGGTACTCCACAGCTACAACTGTTGGGCCTGGTACACACATCTCATTTTATTGGCCAATGTTCCCACTTTCGTGTAGTATAAGAGCTTACCCAATCTGTTAGAATTCAAAATCTGTTATCCCTTTTGCTACATCAGGGTGGTAAAATTTGTTAGTGATTGGCCAAACAAAACTACTCCCTACTGTAAGTGACAGCAACATAGTAGAAAAGTAATTTATGGCTCATTTTACTCTGGAAAAAAACATACGGTACTTATTTGTATATATTTGCACATATTTTAAATGTTATGCCATAGTGCAGCTTTCAGTTACATAAACTGGTCTAAAAAACAGGGGCCACACAAAATACCTCAAAAACACCAGAGAAGTAATATATCGAAAGACTGCAGAGATTAGCAGACAATGCTTGTCCTCAATCCAGGAATGATTGGTGGGGAGACCTCAGACTGAATCCCAAGACATTCGAGAAGACAAACTGAACACTGTCTGACCAGTCTCTGCAAGTCAAACAAACAATTAATCGACCAGGAATTCAAAATCTTTTGGTAAACAAAATGGGTGAAAAGTGGGGGTTAGGGGGCATACATACACATGCAATTTTGATTGGTTAATCATTGGACAATTTTACCACCCCCCTGTAGTGGGAAGGCCAACAGATATTAAATACTATGAACATTATACAATAGGTAAGCTCTCTCTACATGAAAGTTTTAAAATTGACCAAAGATTGGCCAATCAAAATTGGAGGATTTTACCAGGCTTTAGGATCATCTACGCATGCTACTATGTATCTGGATTGGGTGTGAAGTCCTCCTATGCAGTGTATGCAGTGGAAGCATGCACGTAACTATACTTGTCTCTCCTGGCTGCGGCAGCTGTCTTCACATCCCCCTTCAGGTATGCAACTCCCCGCTAGATCTCCAGGCGCACTGTGGTCACATGACACGGAGCTCAAAGCACAAATTACGGAGCTGCGGGGGGACTTGATGACTTCCGCCGGAGCTGGGAGAAGTAACTATTGCTATAGACTTGCTTCAAACGTGAAGTCTGCATCGGGGGACCAAGCTTCCAACGCGCACGCTGCATGGTGGGCTACAGGAGACATTGGGCCATATCCTATTTAACCACATGATGACCACAGTGCTAAACCCCCCTAAAGACCAAGCCTTTTTTTTAATAAAATGGCCACTGCAGCTTTACAACTCAGCACACAAGTGATTCCCCCGATTTGTTTGTTTCTTTTTTGTAAATATTTATTGAAATTATTTTTATTAAATAAATCTATTTTTTTCCCCACTATCCCGCCCACCCCTCGTCAGCCAATCACGGTGATCCTCTGTCATAGGCTTCTGCCTATGAGAGCCGATCGCTCTCTTGTCCCCCAGGGGGACAGCCGTGTCTGAAGTTGAAGCCTGAAGACGGGGTGGAGCTCCCCCCCCCCTCCCCGAGAAGAAGATGATCTCCTTCAGTAGCCGGCTCCAGGACCTGATGCCAATTGGCGTAAGCAGTCCTGGGGCTGCCGTGTTCACGTCCATTGGCGTGACGCGGTCGTTAGGTAGTTAAAGTAAGAAGCTTGCAGCATTCTCCTGTATGCCGAGCAATGGGGAGAGAGGCAGGGATGTTTTTAACTACTTAAGGACCTGGATGATTGAAATCTCCACCCTGTTTTGATGGCTGCCAGGGCGTAGATTTCAATACACCCAAACCCGAGCGTTCTCGCCGTTCCCGACGATCTCGTCGCTGTCTCCCCGCCGCAGCTCACTCACTCTGCCGTCTCTATAACGGCAGAGCCCTGTGAGCGGGTCAGGAGCAGATTTCACTGGCTCCTGACCCTGTCTATCAACCTAAGCGGCTCCCATTGGCTTACATTGATAGGCAGGGTCAGGGGCCAATGAAAGGCTCCTGACCGACTCACAGGAACTCTGGCGTCAGAGAAGACAGAGCGGGTGGCCCAGGTTCCCGACGTGTGGCGGTTAGCATCTGCGGCGATTCGTCAGTATTCGTTGCTTTTCCGCTGTTTCTTGTATCAGTGGTCTCTGGTCCTTAAAGAGAAACTCCAACCAAGAATTGAACTTTATCCCAATCAGTAGCTGATACTCCCTTTTACATGAGAAATCTATTGCTTTTCACAAACAGACCATCAGGGGGCGCTGTATGACTGATAGTGTGGTGAAACCCCTCCCACAAGAAGCTCTGAGGACCGAGGTACTGTTGGCAGTTTCCTGTCTGTGAACTCTGTTGCATTGTGGGAAGTAGCTGTTTACAGCTGTCTCCAACTGCCAAAACAGCTAGCAGCAGCTACATAACCTGCCAGCAGTAAAAATGTCACCATGTAATAAATGTCAGAATGTAAATCGGGGAGAGGAAAGATTTTACAATGAGCAAACACTGACTAAATTATTTATACATAATTATTGTAAAAATGAAGCACTTTTTATTACATTACATTATTTTCACTGGAGTTCCTCTTTACAGGATACCCGAACTGAAATGTGACATAATGAGATAGACAAGTGTATGTACAGTGCCTAGCACACAAATAATTATGCTGTGTTCCTTTTTTTCTTTCTCTGTCTGAAGGAGTTAAATATCAGGAATCGTTTTACGAAGAGGATAGGAGGCGCCCTTTGTGATATTTCGGTAATTGATTCTTGTACAGAGACTCCACTTGATAGAGAGTAGAAAGGTTTTTTATTTAGCACTATAGACAACGCGTTTCACGGCTTAAACCGCTTCCTCAGGTCAAATACAGGTGCTTTAGGCCTCTTTTCCACTATTGATCTGTGTGCTCAGCAAGCAGTTGCCAGGCTGCTACCTGGCAACTGCTTGCTGAGCACACAGATCAATAGTGGAAAAGAGGCCTAAAGCACCTGTATTTGACCTGAGGAAGCGGTTTAAGCCGCGAAACGCGTTGTCTATAGTGCTAAATAAAAAACCTTTCTACTCTCTATCAAGTGGAGTCTCTGTACAAGAATCAATTACCGAAATATCACAAAGGGCGCCTCCTATCCTCTTCGTAAAACGACGTCTTACCACCCCATCCGTGGGGTCCTTCACGACTTACTAGAAGTGAAGCCTTTTTCTCCTAAGGAGCAGCGACCGACCATCTCAAAGACCGAGTGGGGACGGGACTTCCCCACATGCCTATACAAGTGGTTGCCTTTACAGCAACCTACACTTGTGAGTATAATTTACTCTTGTTTTTATCCAATTTACGTGAAGATAATACACCATAAGGGCTCCCGGTACCCCTGCGGTTTTTTTCTTTTCTTTTTACTGTACTAGTTACAGCCTCCCGAAATATCAGGAATGTAAGTGGCTGACTCAGTTCTGACTCAGACAGGAAGTGACTACAGTGTGACCCTCACTGATAAGAAATTCCAACTATAAAACACTTTCCTAGCAAAAAATGGCTTCTGAGAGCAAGAAAGAGATAAAAATGGGAATTTCTTATCAGTGAGGGTCACACTGTAGTCACTTCCTGTCTGAGTCAGAACTGAGTCAGCCACTTACATACCTGATATTTAACTCTTTTAGACAGAGAAAGAAAAAAAGGAACACAGTATAGTTATTTGTGTGCTAGGCACTGTACATACACATGTCTATCTCATTATGTCACATTTCAGTTCGGGTATCCTTTAAGAGGGCAGAGACTGCTGGTACTTAAGTGGTTATGTAAAATCACTCCAGGCCATTGTCTGGAGTGCAATTGGACCAGGAGGGCGCCATGCCCCTGACCTAAGCCCCACACCCGCTGTGCCTATGTGACCATTCTGTCTGTCTCCTGCTCCCTCTAGTGCTGGCACCTCGCTCTCCTCATGTAGTATGTAATCATGCTACATGCAGTAGGAGATGCTGGGCACTAGGCTGAGCAGACACGCAGAAGCACAGAACTGGACTCCAGCGGAGAGGTGAGAGCACAGCTTCTGCTGCACTATACTCTGCATTTACACACAGGAATGCAGCGCCTGGCAGTTTTACTAGTGCAGGGGGGAGTACCGGCCGTCAACTCATTAGGCCCACCTGTGTTGCTGTGGTTACCCCGCACATTGGTTGCCATAGCAGCATGCACATTAACTCAGTAAATTGCATGGTGCCAATGGGTTACCGGCCGGTGCGCCCCCCTGTGGTAG
Source organism: Hyperolius riggenbachi (assembly GCF_040937935.1). NCBI lineage: Eukaryota > Metazoa > Chordata > Amphibia > Anura > Hyperoliidae > Hyperolius > Hyperolius riggenbachi. Next base: position 8,675,805 of record NC_090655.1, on the reverse strand, counting down.
GAACAGTAAAAATAACTACCGGCGTTAAGAGCATCAGCCCTTTGTCACTTGTCCTGACGGTGACTTTTTCTAAGTTCTGGCTATGTTATCTTACTTTTTGTATAGAAAAAAAATAATCAGTGGCGAGAAACAGGTCTTTGTGAATTTGTTGCTAGGACGATGACCTTGTAATCAAATCAGACGCAAGAGCGGCATGGCAGGATGTAAGCGGATGCGGCTTGCGTAGCATTAAAGTGTTGGACGCCGGCGCCATCGGAAGATAATGAGGTGTGCATTCCGAAGGAAACAGCAAGATTAAACAGAATTATTTCTAGACGCAACTCTCCGTGCCGCGACCTCTTCACAGATCGCCCAGCGAACAGATTCGCGACACGCGGAGATCACGTATGTACAAGTCCAATCAGAGAAAATGTCCTATTAAATTACTCACCACGCTTTGTACGTTACCGTTTTCCTTTAAATGTAAACAGAAAGTTCTGGAAACGCAGGAAGATATGATCGCGGTCTTCTGGGACACGCAAATCTCACGCCGCACAAATTACCAGCTGTAAATATACAAACGATTGCATCATCGCACACACTTCTCTTCCACGGTGATTAGGAGCAGAAGAACGTTACGAGGGGCAGAGATCTATTCCCCAAACACAACCTGACTTGCCTGGAAATGCAGAAACAAACTGATTAGCAAGCATTCCTTTATAGCATCAAGTCAACGAAACTTCTAGAATACTGATTGGGTCAGTTAAAGGACACCTGACGTGAAAGCCTATGAAGGCTGCTATGTTTATTTCCACTGAAACAATGCAAGTTGCCTGGCAGTCTTGCTGATCCTCTGCCTGTGTACGAGAGAAATCACCGCGTTTATTACTATTCCCCCTCCAGGGCCATGTGGATGGTGGGGAATGATGTAATTCGGCTTCCAGCAATTGCTGGCGGTTGAATTACAGTGTTTTAAAAGTAACTTTAAAAGTTACTCACAATGCACGGCTGTAGCTGTACTTCCGATTACGGTCTATAGTGGCGGCGGCTGCACCCAAATCTCCTGCGCTAGATTCCTAGTGTTCGGTCATGCTGATCCTCTGCCTCTAGTACTTCAAAGGGAACCAAGCAGCTTTTTTTCCCCTGCAGTTTGTCCTGGTTTCTAATATGCTTTGCCGTGTCCTCGATCCCGCTGATGTCACCAGGAGCGCACAGCACAGGCCCAGTATGGTCTGTGTCTGCGCAGTACACTCCTGGTGCCATTAGCGGGAGTGAGGACACGGCAACGCAGGTGCAGTGGTTTTCTGACTTTAAAGTCTGAAATACTAGAAGTGAACCGGAGGCGGGGCCGGAGCATCGGTGAGTGGCTGCGCGTGCACAGGATGTCTACGGGGGACCTTTAGAAGCCCCGGGTAAGTTCAACTCATTTTCCCCCGACCCCCTACAGTGTCCCTTTAAGTGTGACTTCTCTAAACTGTTTGAAATAGTGTCCTATCTCTCCACCCCCTTGCTGATGAAAGCTTTTGTTTGCTCATTGCTACTGCTAATTACAGCAGTCCTTATATGCCTGCTCTTTCTGTGGGCATCAGGCTGCGGAAGTAATAAAAGCCTCTAGTAAACAAAAAAAAAAGGGTAGAATGGGATTTCTTTTTTTTAAGTAATGAAACACATTGTTGCATAATGTGTTATTGAGATGCCCCATGAGATCTGTTCAACAGATCAGTCCCGCTCTTATTTGAATCTGATCAGATGGATCAAATCCCTCCATATACTGCACACATTTTCAATACTTTTTTTTTCACCATGAAAATCTATCATTTGAAGCGCAGCATTGCACTGTTCTATACAGCACAACGCTATGGGCTGTCCGTCTACCACTGCCCCCCAGCCCTTAAAGAGAAACTCCGACCAAGAATTGAACTTTATCCCAATCAGTAGCTGATACCCCCCCTTTTACATGTGAAATATATTCCTTTTCACAAACAGACCATCAGGGGGCGCTGTGTGACTGATATTGTGGTTAACCCCCCCCCCCCCAAAAAAAAAAATCTGAGTATGTACTCTTGCCAGTTTCCTGTCTGAACCTTGTTGCATTGTGGGAAATAGCTGTTTACAGCTGTTTCCAACTGCCAAAACAGCTAGCAGCAGCTACATCACCTGCCAACAGTAAAAATGTCACCATGTGATAAATGTCAGAATGTAAATCAGGGATTTAAGAGATTTTACAATGGGCAAACACTGACTAAATCATTTATACATCATTATTGTAAAAATGAAGCACTTTTTGTATTCCATTATTTTCACTGGAGTTCCTCTTTAAGACTCTTAATGAAATTCATACAGCCTGTTAGAAAATAAATGTAAGATCTAATGGTACCAGTACATTTAATAACAATTGTTGTACATGGATTCTATGTTATGGTCTCTGATGCTCCTTACTCCAGGGGTCAGCTATATGTATTACAGCCTTATTAAGGTCCGTACACACATGCGACTATAGTCGTTTGAAACGATCGTTCCCCGATCGTTTCAAACGACAATCGTTAAAAAAAAAAAAACAGCCAACGACTATTAAGTCTAACGACGGACGAGCTAGATTGTTAAAAACGAACGATCTAGCTTGGCAGATTTTTCCCAACGACGATCGTTTGCAAAAGTAGTTCATCGTTGGAAACGGTCGTTCGTACTAGGCTTGACATGCGCATTTCGCTATTTCTCCATGGAACTTTTCATTTTGATGCGCAAGCGCAATAGTTGCTTTTACGTGATGTAACGTTCGTTCTAACGACCTGATCGTTACACACTTTTAAAAGCTAACTTTACTTAGGTCGTTCTTTCCTCAATTAAAAGATCGTTCGTCGTTCACAACGCACGATCGTTGTCGCATGTGTGTACGTAGCTTTAGTTTGTGTCTGAGTATGTATATAATCCTGCTGCAGACAAACTTCAAACAGCTTTCACATCCCTGATCCACCCAACAACATCCACAAAGGTGAAGCAATACAGCAAGAGGGGAGAGGGAATTATACCACACAACAGAAATTTGAAGGGGAGGCATATCCTGCAGTATGATTAAAAAGGGCATTCATTATATCTCAAACATATACCAAACCACATGCAGGTGGGTAGGGGGAAGTAGATGTGAATATAATCTTGAAAATTGTCCATACACTTAAAGAGACACTGAAGCGAAAAAAAAATTATGATATTATGATTTGTATGTGTAGTACAGCTAAGAAATAAAACATTAAGATCCGATATATCAGTCTAAAGGTGGCCATACACTGGCCCGATTCGCCGCCGTTTCGACAGCAGATTCGATCACTGGGATCGAATCTGCTGCCAATCGTTCGCGGTACACGCCGAATTTCGATCCTTTTCGTCCGATCCCGTCGATCGCTCCGTGCGGAAAATTAGCGTCGATCGCCCGCGGGTAGGGAGCGCGTCGCTAGCGGCGTTCGAGTACCCGACGACCGACGCAATAGAGCCGCATACATTACCTGCTCCGCCGGCACGTCTACGCCCGGTCACCGCTGCTCCATGTCCGCGCTGGTCTCCGGCATGCTTCAGTTCCTCCGGCCCGGCAGAAAGTTTAAACAGTAGAGGGCGCTCTACTGTTTAAACTTCCTGCCGGGCAGGAAGAACTAAAGCATGCCGGGGCCGGAGACCAGAGCGGAGACGGAGCAGCGGAGACCTGGGGACTGGAGTCGCGCCGGCGGAGCAGGTAATGTATGCTGGCATGCGGGCGGGGGGAGCGGCGGCAGCACCACCACCACAACAGATGGTGATCGGTTTCAGGCTGAAATCGGTTCACAATCTGTTTGCAGTAAAGGTAGCCATACGATCCCTCTCTGATCAGATTCGATTAGATAGGGATCAGTCTGTTGGTCGAATCTGATGGCAAATCGACCAGTGTATGGCTACCTTAATTGTTTCCAGTACAGGAAGAGTTGAGAAACTCCAGTTGTTATCTCTATACAAACAAGCTCTGACTAAGTTAGTCATAGAGAGGGCTGTTATCTGACTTTTATTATCTCAACTGTTCCTGGACTATTTACTTTTCCTCTGCCAGAGGAGAGGTCATTACTTCACAGACTGCTCTGAAAGACTCATTTTGAATGCTGAGTGTTGTGTAATCTGCACATATTATAGAATGATGCAATGTTAGAAAAAACACTATATACCTGAAAATAAAAGTATGAGAATATTTTCTTTGCTGCTAATCTTCTAGTAATTATTCATAGTACACAACCAATTCACTATATCATATTTTTTTTTTCGCTTCAGTGTCTCTTTAAGCCAGCCATACATTTATGGAGCGCTGACCAATCAATAGGTCAATTTATTTATTTATTTATTTTTAATATTTGGAGTAGAAAATCCATCAAGGCTCCACAGACTGGAAGCGATATTGTGGGTAGAATTCATCCAAAATATGGATGGAATATGTGTTTAGATCTCTCAAAGACAAAGTGGAGATCGATGCCGCAGCGATAAAAGCACAAGGTCAGAAATAGTAAAAATCGATCTGCAGTGAATCAAAAGCAGCTGAAATAACAGTTGGTTCCTATACAAGCAACTACAATCTTCCCCCCTGCATAGATTGGACAGCCAAAAGTATACTCAAATCACCCGCAATTCAATCTAAAAACCAAATCAGTTCAATAAGCATAAGAATCAATAAGGGTATGGATGCAAAAATTCTGAATATTTTACATCCTCACAAATGTTTTTTTCCAGGAGAACAGCCCCCTCAACCCCGCTGAAAAATTCTGCATTCTCCTATTGGTCCAATGCTCCTGAGAACTATGATAGGGCTAAATTAGTGAGTTGCGGAAAGTCAGTATTTCTGAGGAAATCAGATTTCTGTTTTCCAATCAGAAATCAGCATTTCTCATCAGAAATTGGAAATGTAGATATTTAAATTCCACAGAACCCAAATGCGCATCCTTACGCACCAATAGTCATTTGCACGCAGCTCCAATGATCAGCTGTGCACAGTGCAGGTTGTGGTGGCTTGAGGACAGAAGAGCAAAGATCATCGTGCAATCCTTCAAGCGTAACATCGCACTAATTCTAGAATAACGTGCATAAAATGCACGAACACATCGGAATCTTTTTTTTTTTTTATGTTTTCCCTTTTGGGTGGGTATAAAACTGGAATTTACGGTTAAATAAAGGTCTATGAATATGTTCCATTGAGGTTGGCAGCGGCGTTCCTGGCGAGAGGCGAGGATATGTTCCTCACCTGTAATTTGGCGGACGTGAGGATTTGAGATGAAAGGCGGCGGAATTTACTGGCAGAGACGTGTTTGAGGAGGAAAGAAACACAACCACAAACCCGACTAAGAAAAACGGAAACTTTTCTGATCGCAAACATTTTTTAGATAATCTTCATTCTTGAAACGCAGCCAACAGATCCAGGAGCCAACATGACACAGAGGGCTTCTCATATAAACCGCCACACATTCCACCTCAGGAATGGAACGCTGCATCACCATCGCCCTCTGCTGGAGAGGAGGAGCCAACATGACACAGAGGACTTATCATAAAAACCACCACATTCCACCTCAGGAATGGAACGCTGCATCACCATCGCCCTCTGCTGGAGAGGAGGAGCCAACGTGACACAGAGGGCTTCTCATATAAACCGCCACACATTCCACCTCAGGAATGGGACGCCGCGTCACCATCGCCCTCTGCTGGAGAGGAGGAGCCAACGTGACACATAGGGCTTCTCACATAAACCGCTCCACATTCCACCTCAGGAATGGAACACTGCGTCACCATCGCCCTCTGCTGGAGAGGAGGAGCCAACGTGACACAGAGGGCTTCTCACATAAACCCCCCCACATTCCACCTCAGGAATGGAACGCTGCGTCACCATTGCCCTCTGCTGGAGAGGAGGAGCCAACGTGACACAGAGAGCTTCTCACATAAACCGCCCCACATTCCACCTCAGGAATGGAACGCCACGTCACCATCGCCCTCTGCTGGAGAGGAGGAGCCAACGTGACAGAGGGCTTCTCACAAACCGCTCCACGTTTCACCTCAGAAATGGAACATCGAGTCACCATCGCCCTCTGCTGGAGAGGAGGAGCCAACGTGACAGAGGGCTTCTCACATAAACCCCCCCACATTCCACCTCAGGAATGGAACGATGCGTCACCATCGCCCTCTGCTGGAGAGGAGGAGCCAACATGACACAGAGGACTTATCATAAAAACCACCACATTCCACCTCAGGAATGGAACGCTGCATCACCATCGCCCTCTGCTGGAGAGGAGGAGCCAACGTGACACAGAGGGCTTCTCACATAAACCCCCCCACATTCCACCTCAGGAATGGAACGCTGCGTCACCATTGCCCTCTGCTGGAGAGGAGGAGCCAACGTGACATAGAGGGCTTCTCACATAAACCCCCCCACATTCCACCTCAGGAATGGAACGCTGCGTCACCATCGCCCTCTGCTGGAGAGGAGGAGCCAACGTGACACAGAGAGCTTCTCACATAAACCGCCCCACATTCCACCTCAGGAATGGAACGCCACGTCACCATCGCCCTCTGCTGGAGAGGAGGAGCCAACGTGACACAGAGCTTCTCACATAAACCGCCCCACATTCCACCTCAGGAATGGAACGCCACGTCACCATCGCCCTCTGCTGGAGAGGAGGAGCCAACGTGACACAGAAGAATTCTCACATAAACCGCCCCACATTCCACCTCAGGAATGGAACGCCGCGTCACCATCGCCCTCTGCTGGAGAGGAGGAGCCAACGTGACACATAGGGCTTCTCACATAAACCGCTCCACATTCCACCTCAGGAATGGAACACTGCGTCACCATCGCCCTCTGCTGGAGAGGAGGTGCCAACGTGACACAGAGGGCTTCTCACATAAACCCCCCCATATTCCACCTCAGGAATGGAACGCTGCGTCACCATCGCCCTCTGCTGGAGAGGAGGAGCCAACGTGACACAGAGCTTCTCACATAAACCGCCCCACATTCCACCTCAGGAATGGAACGCCACGTCACCATCGCCCTCTGCTGGAGAGGAGGAGCCAACGTGACACAGAGAGCTTCTCACATAAACCGCCCCACATTCCACCTCAGGAATGGAACGCTGCGTCACCATCGCCCTCTGCTGGAGAGGAGGAGCCAACGTGACACAGAGCTTCTCACATAAACCGCCCCACATTCCACCTCAGGAATGGAACGCCGCGTCACCATCGCCCTCTGCTGGAGAGGAGGAGCCAACGTGACACAGAGGGCTTCTCACATAAACCGCATCCCACCTCAGGAATGGAACACCGCCTCACTATCGCCCTCTGCTGGGGAGGAGGTACCAACGTGACACAGAGGGCTTCTCACATAAACCACATTCCACCTCAGGAATGGAACGCCACGTCACCATCGCCCTCTGCTGGAGAGGAGGAGCCAACGTGACAGAGGGCTTCTCATATAAACCCCCCCACATTCCACCTCAGGAATAGATCGCCGCATCACCATCGCCCTCTGCTGGAGAGGAGGAGCCAACGTGACAGAGGGCTTCTCACAAACCGCTCCACGTTTCACCTCAGAAATGGAACATCGAGTCACCATCGCCCTCTGCTGGAGAGGAGGTGCCAACGTGACACAGAGGGCTTCTCACATAAACCCCCCCACATTCCACCTCAGGAATGGAACGCTGCGTCACCATCGCCCTCTGCTGGAGAGGAGGAGCCAACGTGACACAGAGAGCTTCTCACATAAACCGCCCCACATTCCACCTCAGGAATGGAACGCCGCGTCACCATCGCCCTCTGCTGGAGAGGAGGAGCCAACGTGACACAGAGAGCTTCTCACATAAACCGCCCCACATTCCACCTCAGGAATGGAACGCTGCGTCACCATCGCCCTCTGCTGGAGAGGAGGAGCCAACGTGACACAGAGCTTCTCACATAAACCGCCCCACATTCCACCTCAGGAATGGAACGCCGCGTCACCATCCCCCCTCTGCTGGAGAGGAGGAGCCAACGTGACACAGAAGAATTCTCACATAAACCGCCCCACATTCCACCTCAGGAATGGATCGCTGCGTCACCATCGCCCTCTGCTGGAGAGGAGGAGCCAACATGACACAGAGGGCTTCTCACATAAACTGCCCCACATTCCACCTCAGGAATGGAACGCCGCGTCACCATTGCCCTCTTCTGGAGAGGAGGAGCCAACGTGACACAGAGAGCTTCTCACATGAACCGCCCCACATTCCACCTCAGGAATGGAACGCCGCGTCACCATTGCCCTCTGCTGGAGAGGAGGAGCCAACGTGACACAGAGAGCTTCTCACATAAACCGCCCCACATTCCACCTCAGGAATGGAACGCCACGTCACCATCGCCCTCTGCTGGAGAGGAGGAGCCAACGTGACACAGAGCTTCTCACATAAACCGCCCCACATTCCACCTCAGGAATGGAACGCCGCGTCACCATCCCCCCTCTGCTGGAGAGGAGGAGCCAACGTGACACAGAAGAATTCTCACATAAACCGCCCCACATTCCACCTCAGGAATGGAACGCCGCGTCACCATCGCCCTCTGCTGGAGAGGAGGAGCCAACGTGACAGAGAGCTTCTCACATAAACCGCCCCACATTCCACCTCAGGAATGGAACACCGCGTCACCATCTCCCTCTGCTGGAGAGGAGGAGCCAACGTGACAGAGAGCTTCTCACATAAACCGCCCCACATTCCACCTCAGGAATGGAACGCTGTCTCACTATTGCCCTCTGCTGGAGAGGAGGAGCCAACGTGACAGAGGGCTTCTCATATAAACCCCCCCACATTCCACCTCAGGAATAGATCGCCGCATCACCATCGCCCTCTGCTGGAGAGGAGGAGCCAACGTGACAGAGGGCTTCTCACAAACCGCTCCACGTTTCACCTCAGAAATGGAACATCGAGTCACCATCGCCCTCTGCTGGAGAGGAGGTGCCAACGTGACACAGAGGGCTTCTCACATAAACCCCCCCACATTCCACCTCAGGAATGGAACGCCGCGTCACCATCGCCCTCTGCTGGAGAGGAGGAGCCAACGTGACAGAGAGCTTCTCACATAAACCGCCCCACATTCCACCTCAGGAATGGAACACCGCGTCACCATCTCCCTCTGCTGGAGAGGAGGAGCCAACGTGACAGAGAGCTTCTCACATAAACCGCCCCACATTCCACCTCAGGAATGGAACGCTGTCTCACTATTGCCCTCTGCTGGAGAGGAGGAGCCAACGTGACAGAGGGCTTCTCATATAAACCCCCCCACATTCCACCTCAGGAATAGATCGCCGCATCACCATCACCCTCTGCTGGAGAGGAGGAGCCAACGTGACAGAGGGCTTCTCACAAACCGCTCCACGTTTCACCTCAGAAATGGAACATCGAGTCACCATCGCCCTCTGCTGGAGAGGAGGTGCCAACGTGACACAGAGGGCTTCTCACATAAACCCCCCCACATTCCACCTCAGGAATGGAACGCTGCGTCACCATCGCCCTCTGCTGGAGAGGAGGAGCCAACGTGACACAGAGAGCTTCTCACATAAACCGCCCCACATTCCACCTCAGGAATGGAACGCCGCGTCACCATCGCCCTCTGCTGGAGAGGAGGAGCCAACGTGACACAGAGAGCTTCTCACATAAACCGCCCCACATTCCACCTCAGGAATGGAACGCTGCGTCACCATCGCCCTCTGCTGGAGAGGAGGAGCCAACGTGACACAGAGCTTCTCACATAAACCGCCCCACATTCCACCTCAGGAATGGAACGCCGCGTCACCATCCCCCCTCTGCTGGAGAGGAGGAGCCAACGTGACACAGAAGAATTCTCACATAAACCGCCCCACATTCCACCTCAGGAATGGATCGCTGCGTCACCATCGCCCTCTGCTGGAGAGGAGGAGCCAACATGACACAGAGGGCTTCTCACATAAACTGCCCCACATTCCACCTCAGGAATGGAACGCCGCGTCACCATTGCCCTCTGCTGGAGAGGAGGAGCCAACGTGACACAGAGAGCTTCTCACATGAACCGCCCCACATTCCACCTCAGGAATGGAACGCCGCGTCACCATCCCCCCTCTGCTGGAGAGGAGGAGCCAACGTGACACAGAAGAATTCTCACATAAACCGCCCCACATTCCACCTCAGGAATGGAACGCCACGTCACCATCGCCCTCTGCTGGAGAGGAGGAGCCAACGTGACACAGAGCTTCTCACATAAACCGCCCCACATTCCACCTCAGGAATGGAACGCCACGTCACCATCGCCCTCTGCTGGAGAGGAGGAGCCAACGTGACACAGAAGAATTCTCACATAAACCGCCCCACATTCCACCTCAGGAATGGAACGCCGCGTCACCATCGCCCTCTGCTGGAGAGGAGGAGCCAACGTGACACAGAGAGCTTCTCACATAAACCGCCCCACATTCCACCTCAGGAATGGAACGCCACGTCACCATCGCCCTCTGCTGGAGAGGAGGAGCCAACGTGACACAGAAGAATTCTCACATAAACCGCCCCACATTCCACCTCAGGAATGGAACGCCGCGTCACCATCGCCCTCTGCTGGAGAGGAGGAGCCAACGTGACACAGAGAGCTTCTCACATAAACCGCCCCACATTCCACCTCAGGAATGGAACGCTGCGTCACCATCGCCCTCTGCTGGAGAGGAGGAGCCAACGTGACAGAGCTTCTCACATAAACCGCCCCACATTCCACCTCAGGAATGGAACGCTGTCTCACTATTGCCCTCTGCTGGAGAGGAGGAGCCAACATGACACAGAGGGCTTCTCAAATAAAACAGCATGAAAACCAGGCAACTGGTATTTTTTAAAGTGGATCCAAGATGAAAAACTAACTATAGCAAGTACGTTTTCTATGTATCTTATCTTCAGTTTAGTTTACACAGCAAATCTAGCTGCTAACAAATTCAACAGTAAATGATGATTTCTTCCTGAGATACAATGATAGCAGCCATGTTCTGCTTTTGGACAAAAAGTAGGGATAGTAAAAATTGCACCCTGCAGGAAGAAAACACAGAGACAACAGGAGCCCAAATGGTGCAGTATGTCCCAGTACCAGAAGCATGTAAAGTATGCGAATGTATTATACTCCCAAAGGTGGGTTGCAGAAGGGCAACCAACCACTAGATAGCAGGTGGAGATGTATAACCCCGCCTCCACTCGGGTGACCAGACGGAGCTGGTGATAGTCGCACTCTTGATAAAAAGCAAACCTCAAATGACCTAAACTGGTCAAAGAGGGTTGATCCCCCTCCAAAAGGAAGGTGAAGGCACAAGGTAAAGGGGGAAGAGGCGCCCAGAGCAGATAAATTACGTTAAAAACAAATAAAATGAAAAAAGTGAGGTGGCTTACCTCAATGAAGACAAATTCACGTACTAGTAGAATTTTATTGCACTGGCAACGCGTTTCGTGGGTGCATACCCACTTCCTCAGGCCAAATAGCAGTGCCTACAATCATCAGACAAGGCGCTTAATGCCACAGCACTAACAGCATATCAAAAACATAACTCTACCTTTAACAAATAGTACAGACAACATTGTATAATGAGAATCAAAAAATAAATAAATAACTGCATTCAAACAAATTTATGCAAATAGAATTTGATTTCAACTATCAGAGGCAACTATCAGTGCCAGAGCAGTTACATGCAATTTAAGTAAGGTTATAATATGCACACAAAATACATGACTGTAGTGCATTCAACGCTCAGATGCTTTGCATAAATTTGCATGCACGTGTAGCGGATATGGTTTCATTTAAACAAAAGTTATAGACTAGGCATTAAATCTTTAAACATACTCCAGTGCAGCTGCATTTGTTTACTGTGTAGTATGCCTAGTCTATGAGATTTAATGTTTAATCTTTTATATATATTTATGCGATCCTATAGCATTAGCTTTTTTACTTGTGTATTATGCACATATTTTAGCATGGCCTCATGTACTAAAATAACTTTTGTTTAAATGGAACCATATCCGCTACACGTGCATGCAAATTTATGCAAAGCATTTGAGCGTTGAATGCACTACAGTCATGTATTTTGTGTGCATATTATAACCTTATTTAAATTGCATGTAACTGCTCTGGCACTGATAGTAGCCTCTGATAGTTGAAATCAAATTCTATATGCATAAATTTGTTTGAATGCAGTTATTTATTTATTTTTTGATTCTCATTATACAATGTTGTCTGTACTATTTGTTAAAGGTAGAGTTATGTTTTTGATATGCTGTTAGTACTGTGGCATTAAGCGCCTTGTCTGATGATTGTAGGCACTGCTATTTGGCCTGAGGAAGTGGGTATGCACCCACGAAACGCGTTGCCAGTGCAATAAAATTCTATTTATACGTGAATTTGTCTTCATTGAGGTAAGCCACCTCACTTTTTTCATTTTATTTGTTTTTAACGTATTTTATCTGCTCTGGGCGCCTCTTCCCCCTTTACCATGTTCTGCTTTTCATCATACAGGCAAGCTGCTCGGCATCTCCACCCCTCAGCCTGCGAAAACTTCACTCCCCTCTCCTCCTCCCTACTCCCCTTTGCCTCTGAAATCTCTGGCTGGTAACGCCTCCTCCTCCCCAGACTGAGCTCCCATAAGCCCTTGCTACATGGGACTCAGAATGCCTAGGCGCTGGAGGAGCTGTGGGCGAGGCTTGTTTAGTTCATAGGGAATTAGGGTATTAAAACAAAAACAAAAACAAAACAAGAAAAAAAAAGTATTTGGCTTGAGGAATGCCCTATAAAATATATGTAAGGGGCAAAATTATAAAAGGAGTAAAAGTTTATCTCGGATCCACTTTAAAAGTAAATATGACAGCCTCTATATACCTCAGGTGTCCTTTAAGGAGAGGTTACAAATTTAATTACAAGTGAAGGCTGGCGGCACAAACATCCTCCTAAATATACAAAAGCACATTTATTAAAAAAACAAAACCCCCATCCCTGCAGATGAGCAGGACTAATTGTGATGAAGGATTGCTTCAATAAAGAGGAGTATATATTACAGCTGTAATGTCTTCCCCAAACAAACACCCGGGCCTATTGCAGAGGATAAACGAGCGCTTGTGAGGTGATTGTGGAATATTAGAGTTTATTACGGAGCGTGTGAGGGGATATTACAGCCCATTATCATCCACAATCGCGGCGCATTTCCTCAGCAAATGGAGTCATTATAAAATATCACTATCCCCGTCTTCATCATCTCCAGCAGGGAGAGTTTTCATTTAATGACAAGCTAATTGTCTGATACTTTTTAGTCAGGACAACACTGCAGCAGCTGCACCCTAAAGGAGAGCTCCGGAAACACCATACTGCTGTCACAGAGACCAGGCGGCTGTCAGGAGACCAAAATCAGAAGTCATTAGTCTGATTAGGGTGGAAAGGCAAGAGGAAGGGGAAGCAGGAAATGTGGGCGACCGGTGCGCCATGGTGGTTTGGGGGAAACCCAAAGCAGGGGAAAAAAAAAGGGCTCCCTTTCGAGAAAGAAAAAAACTGGCACAGACATCGGCACATATTATAAAAGCCATGAATAGCAGCAAAGAGTGGAAATTTGGGCGCACTGTGGCGCCTGCTATTGGGCGCCAAACGTTACCTTCTTTTTTATAATGGCCGCGATTTGTGGCAATCAAGGTAAATTTTGGAGCCTGGAGGCACCCGATCAGCGGAAGTGATTTGAAATATCTGCGCCGGGGCTTGTGGAAATACAAATAGCGGCGTAGCATTTCCGCATTGCAATGCCATGTTGTTATAAGAGTTTCCGCAAACCCCATCGCCCAGCATTATTTCAAAACGCTACCTCTAACTGAGCGGTGAGCGCCTCCAGGTGCCAAAGTTTACTTTGAATGCTGCATATCACTGCTTTGTGGTAGAGGGGGAGGCAAGCTTTGAGGGGTTTTAGGGTTAGGTGGCTCAAAGGGTGGGGTGGGGGGGGGGGGGTAGAGCCTGCTGCACTGACAAAATAGTGGACATATGCAAACTACTGTTACAAATACCGGGTATAATGAGACACTCATATCTTCATCCCAGTCGCTTTTTAGTACATCATGGGCATCAGACCTGAAGAAGCGGGTGACACCAGCGAAACGCGTTGTCCAGGTTTTTATGTGCAATCCAGTTTTTTGTACAGTAAACTTTTTGAGATTTATTTACAGAGTACATAGTCATGCCTCCGATCACCCTTAGAGGATCGCACAATCTAATCCCACTTTATCAGTGTGTTTTTGGGGATGTTGGTGGAAACCAGGGTGCCCAGAGAAATCCCACACAAACATGGGGAGAACATACAAGATCCCTAGATATGGTGTCCAGGCCTAGATATGAACCTGGAACTCTAGGTGCTACACGGGGAGAGTCCTGGCCCTACGGCACTGTGCAGCCCAGCCTTTCCTTTAAAGGAAGTGAGGTCATAGACGAGAAGTGGGCGGGGCCTCACAGCACAACATGACAACCTCTGAGCATTTAAGAGACAGGGAGAAGAGCCCAGAAGACACTGTATAGTGGGTAAATATGCATACCTTGAAGAAAATCATGCACAGGTCTGCTTTAAAAAAAAAACATTATTATTGTTTTATACAAAGCTGACATCTACCGCAGCAGGGGTATACAGAGTATATCTATAAACAAATCCAGCCCAACGTACATCTCCGACCTGGTCAGCAGATCCACACCTGGCTGCCCACTTTGGTCCTCTAACAACCTCCTCCACGCATCTCTCACTCCCACGCACAACTACAGGACTTCACTAGAGCTGCCTCCATACTGCGGAACTCTCTCCCACTGGCTTTCAGTCGCTTTTCATTACAATAGAAGCATCCTTCAGTTCCAACTGCATTAGTGCATGTTATTTTTACAGTCTGCCACTAGGTGGCGGTGGTTGCTCACAAGTTTCACTGTCCATCTTCCTAATCTCAGGGTCATAGCATTTAAATGTATATTTCTATGGCCACTGAGAACTCAAAGGGGGCGGGGCAAAAACTGAACATGTATTTTAATGGTAAAGATAAAATGTTCAACATGTAAAAATTATGGATTTTTGTGTAAGCGATTAACATTAACCTCCTTAGCGGTAACCCCGTGCTGGACACGGGGTAAGCCGCCGGAGGGTGCCGCTCAGGCCCTGCTGGGCCGATTTTCCAAATTTTTTTTTGCTGGACGCAGCTAGCACTTTGCTAGCAGCGCCAGCACTCTGATCGCCACCGGCCCCCGCCCGATCGCCGCTATCTGTTGCGGCGCGCGCCCCCCCAGACCCCGTGCGCTGCCTGGCCAATCAGTGCCAGGTAGCGTCGAGGGGTGGATTGGGACTCCCAATGACGTCATCCCGCCCCGGCGACGGGGGAAGCCCTCCAGGAAATCCCGTTCTTTGAACGGGATTTCCTGATCGGAGATCGCCGAAGGCGATCGAAGCGGGCGGGGGGGGCTCGCTACATGATTAAAAAAAACAAAAAAAAACTGCTGCGCTGCCCCCTGGCGGAATTTTTCATACCGCCAGGAGGGTTAAAGTATATATAGTGACTATAGTTCTACTTTAAAGAGAAGCCATTTCCAATGATGCCCATGTTAATATGCATGTCATGTGGCTATATCACTGTTATTTTTGGAAATAAGGGCTTGTCATTAGTGGCGGTCGCAAAACTGAAAAAACATCCCATTATTTCCAAATAAAATAATGTCACCATACATTGTATTAGGGATATATTTTATATTAGGGATATATTTTAAACGTTGTAATAAACGAGACAAGTTGGCAAAAACATTTGTGGGTTTTATCCACAGTAGCATGTTTTATTTTAAAAAAACTAATGGCTGAAAACTGAGAAATAATTTTCTCTTTTTTTCTTATTACTCCCATTAAAATTTAGAATAAAATAATGTTTAGCATAAACCTTCCACCCAAAGAAAGCCTAACTGGTGATGAAAAAAAACCAAGATATTAATTTTTTTGTTGTGATAAGCAGTGATAAAGTTATTGGTGAATGATTGGGAGGAGGGCTGAAAGGTGAAAATTTCTCTGGTCCATAAGAGGAAAAACCAGTGATGAAGTGGTTAAAGGAGCACTATGGCAAAAAAATAAATAAATAAATATATGTGCAAACAAACAAGTATTTTTTTTCCAGAGTAAAATGAGCCATAAATTACTTTTCTCCTATGTTGCTGTCACTTATAGTAGGTAGTAGAAATCTGACAGAAGAGACAGGTTTTGGACTAGTCCATCTCTTCATGGGGGATTCTCAGCCAGGCTTTTATTCTTTATAAAGATAGTCCCTAAAAAGGATTTAAACAATGATGCTGGCCAGCTTCCCTGCTCCCTACACAGTTTTTTGGCAGTTGGACAGAGCAACTGCCATTCACTAAGGGCTTTTGAAAATAAATAAATCCCTGAGAATCCCCTATGAAGAGATGGACTAGTCCAAACCTGTCGCTTCTGTCAGATTTCTACTACCTACTGTAAGTGACAGCAACATAGGAGAAAAGTAATTTATGGCTGATTTTACTCGGGAAAATGTACTTTTTATTTGTATATGTTTGCACATATTTTCAATTTTACAATTTTTCGCCATAGTGCCCCTTTAATCAGGACAGTGCTAGCGAGCGGTGGTATTCCGTACAACCAGAAGCACTCCCAGGGATAGTACATAGCAAAGAAATGAACAGCGCTACTTAAAAACAGATAAGTGCCTTCCTGCAAGAGAGTGCAAGCCCCACTTGTGGGGTCGAATACACACCGAGCATACACATGACCTGTCTACCACTGGAGGATGTTGGTTTCCTGTAACAGCTTGCATGCAACTTGTTAAGTACTCTTCCCTCCCACTGTGGAGAAGTCATTCTCGATGAGAGGGGCCTAACACTAACTAAATCCTAACCTATGCATATGCATAGCCTGGGTGCGCTACCAAGTAAAATCGAAAATTAAAAATTGCGCAAAAGGTGGATCAGCGCATCACCAGGCCGCCTCCGATTGGCCTACAATCAGAGGTGCGCTGAGCCCCCCCAGAAACTGCAAACGCACCTTGAACCCAAACAGAAGCTCTGCATATACGCCAAAAGTGGGAGCAGCTGACCAAAAATGAATTCAATTAGTACATGGCAAAGAAATGAACAGCGCTACTTAAAAACAGATAAGTGCCTACCTGCAAGCACCTTTTGCGCAATTTTTAACTCCCAGGGATAGGATTACTAGAATATCACATCCCCATGTTAGTGTAGCGACTGGTTATGACTGGACATTGCTAGCAGCAGTGACAGGGCAGCGATGCGTTGTGCACTCCCGTTCCTGCTCAATGCCGCTCAGCCACGTTTTATTACAGATCCGCCGGCACAAACACAATCACTTTCTCCAGGCTTTACTCCTAGCCAACCATGAGAAAGTGAATTAGTAACGCTGGGCGATCCAATAAGCCTCGCTATCGAGGGAAGAGGGTTTATATGAAAGGCTGACTAAAGAAATGAGAGCTGAACAGGAGTAATCAAAAACTTACTGATCCTCAACCGTCGTCGTCAGCGACAGAGACCGAACTGACTCATTTAAAGGAGACTTTACCTTTCAATAAAAAACAAACAAACAAACAAAAACACACAACATTAATACAATAAACTATTTTGATCTGACCTTTTGAGTTCAGTCTGTATCTGCTATAACCGGTTGAAATAGTTGGACTCAAAGTTGCTTGAATCCACGGTAACAGCATACAGTTTGGCTGACAGGGCTTGGTAGAATGGTCATCTGCTTGATGCTGGTCGATTCGGGAAGCAAGATTTCAGGCATCCCCTTGTGTCACTGTTAAAGTAAAAAAGTTATTTGCAGCTAACGGACCATGCCTACTTACAGCCCGTACTGTACATACCGGAGATCAGCACACACTGCAGCTAGTTTACCATCAGTACATACCAGGGGTAGCAGAGATTAGTACACAATGCAGCTAATTTCTATCACTACAAGCACAGAGTTACAGCTTATACTGTACATACTGGAGGTAGGAAAGATAAGCACATGCTGCAGCTAGTTTACTATCAGTAAAGGCACAGAGTAACAGCTTATACTGTACATACTGGAGGTAGCAGAGATCAGCACACATTGCAGCTAGTTTACTATCAGTACAGGCACAAAGTAACAGCTTATACTGTACATACTGGAGGCAGCAGAGATCAGCAGACACTGCAGGCTGTTTACTATCAGTACAGGCACAGAGTAACAGCTTATACTGTACATACTGGAGGTAGCAGAGATCAGCACACACTGCAGGTAGTTTACTATCAGTACAGGCACAGAGTAACAGCTTACTCTCTCCATACTGGGGGTAACAGTGGATATATAAAGACAGGTTGGATCAGGTGGGATCTGCTCTGTAGGAGGCTGATCCAGTCTTTGTGGAAGAGACACAGTTAGCGGTTTAGCACACCCTATAAGTGTATTTTGGCTTTTTTATGTTTCTCTTTACACTATTCTCTCTCAATTTATTTACTTATTTTCAACGTTCGTTAACCTTTCGTATCAGCCAACAATCGCTATAAATACGAGCGGCGGATTGTAATGACGATGCTACCTATTAATGCATTTGCGGGAGATAATTACACGTACGCGGCCAGCTCGCCGTCCAGCGACCACATATCAGAGTTATCTCCCATTGCAATGTTTATGGTAGATTATGGATGTGTTTACGACTATGTAGCCTCAGAAATCGTAACCGAAACACACACAATAAACGATATTTATTGCGTAATCTACACACATCGTCCTAAGCATTAAAAACAAATACCTAATACTGCGCCTGGTCCCTCTCCTGCCGCCAAACCGACTCTAAGGCACAGATAACATTTGGTCGAATTAGTATGCGTTTTAACACATCACGTAACACGCTCTCCACACACAGACAGGATGTAAGTCAGGAGGTGGGTAACGATCAACTATCAAATAAACTGTCCTTCTGCAAACCCCACATACCTATAAAGCTTTCAGGCAGCAATACTAGGAAGCTTTTCAGAGGTCTCTCATCACAGCCTGTGTGAAAAAAAAAATTCCTATTTTACCAGCTGTTAGTAACAATTTGTGTCGGCATCGGGCTAGAGCAGCTGCGCAGCAGCGCCGTAAAGGAGATCGGCGATCCCCGGCCTCTGATTGGCCGGCATCTGATAGGCTGAAGCCTATCCTAGGCGGCGCACGACGGACATCCGTCCTGCGCAGCCCACAGCGTTAGCTAGAGGGAGGGAAGGGCAGAGAGGGCGGAAATCACAGACAGCCGGCAGCGATCAGACCCCCCAGCAGTACATCCCCATAGTTGGGAAAAAAAAGATGAAGCACCCTCATGTATTTTATATCAGTGGGAACATTAGAGAAAACACCTACCTTGCCCCCTCTCTGGATCTCTGTGCCACATTGCCAGTTTCCTGCGGGGAAGAGGGGGGTGTTGACATGTAAGGGGGGCACCCAGAGCATGGTGCCCCCCTTACATGTCTCCAACCCCCCCCCCCCCCCCCATAGAGCTGAAATCATACATAAACGTGTTCATACAGGGATCACTTGAAACCCACCACCCAAAACAGCAATCATTTCGGGAGACATATTGGGCAAGTGTTTATGTAGCCAAATCCTCAAGTCTTGTAGGTTGGATGGTGCGGCGCCCACTGCTCAAATTTGTTTCTCCAGCACATCACATGTTAAGACCTGATGTCCAACTCTACTTAGGAGGCCCATACATAGCAAGCCGAGATTAGGCACAGTGTGTTCCGACAGCGCTTTCTCATAGACTGCATTAAAGCGGGATTGTCACCAAAAGTGATAAAGAAGCTAATCCTGCATTCAAAGCTTTTTCTGCTGTTATGGTTTGGAGTTATCACATACCTTAGGAGCACTGGCCCTTTAATTGCCATTGCCATGGGCTGGCAAAACAGTTGCATGCTGGGAGGTCATTGAATATATAATATATTCCTCCTCTTCCCTTAATTTCCCCCTCCTTCTGACATAAAAACAAAAGTTTGCTTTCCTAAAACTTCTGACATAAGACAGTGCACTTCCTAGTATAGACCTCAGGGGGAGTGTCTGGAGACTCTGGGAGGAGGGCGGATAACAAATACACAATTAGCAAGAGGAGAAAAAAAAAAAGTGTGGGAGGAAATTATGTCAGGATTAGCTTAAAGAGAGTCTGAAGCGAGAATAGATCTCGCTTCAGACCTCATAGCTAGCAGGGGCATGTGTGCCCCTGCTAAAACGCCGCTATAGCGCGGCTTAACGGGGGTCCCTGTCCCCCCAAACCCCCTCCGTGCAGCGGGGGAGCGCTTCCTGGTTGGGGCAGGGCTAACCGCCGCAGCCCTGCCCCATGCGCGTCTGTCAGACGCGTATCTCCGCTTCTCCCCCGCCCCTCTCAGTCTTCCTTCACTGAGAGGGGCGGGGGAGAGGCAGCGATGCGCGGGAGGCAGGGATGCAGCCGTTAGCCCTGCCTCCAGGAAGAGTTTTCCCTACGACCATTTTACGACCAACTTTTGCGGGGGGTGGGTTGGGGGTGAAGGGACCCCCGTTGAGCCGCGGGATAGCGGCGTTTTAGCAGGGGCACACGTGCCCCTGCTATATATAAGACCTGAAGCGAGATTTAGTCTCGCTTCAGTGTCTCTTTAATTCAAAGGTAACCAAGATGGAAACGGTCTAGAATAGGATTCTCGGATTTTCCTTTATAAAATTCACAGGACTCATTACGTGGACAGTGCAATACATCTGTTATGTAAGTAGAACTAGTATTTATCTACTTATAGATGTGTTTCTTTATTTCTAGGTTAGCACGGGTGTCACTTGTGCTTTAAAAACCACCTCTAAACGATAAG
Organism: Hyperolius riggenbachi; assembly: GCF_040937935.1. NCBI lineage: Eukaryota > Metazoa > Chordata > Amphibia > Anura > Hyperoliidae > Hyperolius > Hyperolius riggenbachi. The sequence goes on along the minus strand of NC_090655.1, from coordinate 8,654,961 downwards.
GCTTCTGCAGATAAAAATTCTGTCTTGATATTCCTTGACCATCCATTTCAAGTGCTGTGGGTGCCTTCGTTGTATCAATGTATTGTGAAGGCTGCAAGGGGAAAGAAACTGACTAAATCTCTGGGACAAGGCTGCAGCCGAAAGCAATGACAGTCAGTGACATAGGAAAGGACCAGTGTGTCTTCCTCACCAATACTTTCAAAATGATCTGACATCTGCTCATCGCGGAGGTTCTGCACAACTGCACAAAAAATCTCTGCAAATGAATCTCTGCAAATGATTGTTTCACAGGTTAAGGCACAAACACGAGATAAAAATCTTTGAAAAATAAAAGTTCAACGATCACTCTGCAGATAATGGTGGTAAAATAGTTTTTAAAAGACCTACAAAGATAGCCAAATATATTTGTCTCATCCTTCCCATAAGGTGTGTATATCGCTAGATATTTCTTACCCTTTGTGTGCACAGCATATGCATGAAGAAGGAGGTAAATGGACTACGAAAGCTTTTCTCTGGTCTTTTGCCTGAACTGATCTTTTGTACGTGTACAGCATTATTAGACTGATCAATCATTCAAACCTTCTTCCAAAGTCTTTTACCTCACATACGAACCCACCATTAGGGCTTGTTCTCACTGAGCGTTTGATTTTTGGTTTTTTTTTGGAGATTTAAAAGAAAAAAAAAAAAATCGATTGAAAAGTACTTTTGCAATGTTGCTCTATGCGAGTGTCCTCACATAAGCGATGAGCTGTCTTTCCAATCGCAAACGCGGCTCCTGCACCATTTCCTGAGAGCTTGCACTTCAATACAAAGTACAGGAAAATCGTAAAGTGCTTGAAAAAAACCCTCGAGACTCCCTGCACACAGCAAATCCGATTTTCGATTCAGATTTTCCCTGAATGCCATCAATATAAAGGCGCAGAAAAAAAACACAGCATGCTGTAACTATTAAAATCGAAATCACATGTAAAATTAAAAATCTAAATCGAAATCTGAATCGCATGGTTTGTAGGGAGCCTGAAAAGGGATTACCCAGCGCTTTTAAGAATAAATGCATTGTATTTATTCTGTTCCAGGTCAAAGAGTTCACCTCCTGAGTGTCATCAGGAAGTAAAAATAAAAAACAAAAAAACAGCCGAACAAAATCGCTCACAAAAATAGCTCAGCGCTTGCTATTGCACCGGCGATTTATAATGTGAATAAGGCCTTAGACCCCATTCACACTTGAAAGTGCAAAACGCTGTGAAACACGATCGCCGGGAAATCGCCTGAAATTAGTGCAGGCTACACGTTTAACGCAAATCGCCCAAGTAAGAATGGGCCCATAGGGTATTACAGCATTAGCGATTTCAAAAGCGCTAGCACTTGAGCGTTTTGCCAAAATCGCCAGCAAAACGCTCGTGTGAATGGGCCCTTAGGGAGAGATTACCTCTTGGGACAGGGATGGTTTTAAGCTTTTCAGCAATTTGTGCCACAGTAGCTGCTCTGATGGAGAAGACCACACAGGCCCGCCTTCTTTTCTCACCACACAATGGCTCTTAAAGGGAATCTAAACTGAGAGTGATATGGACGTTTCCTTTTAAACAATACCAGTTGCCTGGCAGTGCTGCTGATCTCTTTGGCTGCAGTAGTGGCTGAATCACACACCTGAAACAAGCATGCAGCCAGGGCCGGTTCTAGGTGAAATGGGGCCCTGGGGCAGAAAAAAATAGGGGGGCCCCTAGATAACACTTGCTAACATTACAAAAAAACAAAAACCCACAACCAACTAAACCCCTATCACCACCAAAGCCCCCCCCACCTAACCCCCCCCAGGCATGAGGCATCAGGATCTCCAGGGTGGCAAATGGGAATCCCCCTCCCTCCCCGAGTCCCCCCCCCCCTTACACATAATTAAAAAAAAAAAAACACAACCAACTAAACCCCTATCACCACCAATGCCACCCCCCCCCGGCTAACACCCCGTATTCCCGCCCCCCAACCCCCACCCCCTCCCGCACATCCACATGTTATATATTATCTTGGTCTGGATTGCCTGACTGACTTACCCATTAATGTATGTCACTGTCAGTCAGGCTCCGCCGCTCTCCGGACAGTCCGCAGACTCCTCACGCTGATGCCGCCACCCGCCAGCCAGTCTTGTTGACGGCGTCACGAAGGTCACGTGACGACATCCTCTTCTCTTTTCTCGCAGGCATGGATGTCCACGCACTGACGTCCATGCCTGCGTCACTGTGTGCATCCATCCAGGACCAGGAGGAGGTGGAGCCGGCAGCGCAGAGTGAATGAAGAAGGCTCAGGAGGACGCCGGGCGGGTAGTATCCATGGAGACCCGACGCTGGAACCGGCGTTAGCGGTATGTATGTCTTCTTCCTCCCCGCTCCCCAGCTTTGGCGGCTCAAATTTAACTCGCGGTCTCCGCACCGCACCGGCACCTGACCTACACACACCAGCAGGACAGAGTCAGCAGCCCAGGAGACACACAGGCAGCAGCACAGCAGGCATACGTGTGTCCCAGGCTGCACAGATTTTTTATGTTTGCTGCCAGCGGGAGCCTGGGGCCCCCCAGGTGGCCGGGGCCCTGGGGCAGCTGCCTTCCCTGCCTTAATTATAGCGCCGGTCCTGCATGCAGCTAATCCAGTCTGACTTCAGTCAGAGCACCTGATCTGCATACTTGTTCAGGGGTGTGGCTGAAAGTATTAGAGACACAGGATCAGCAGGAGAGTCAGGCAACTGGTATTATTGTAAAAGGTAAAATCCATATCCTTCTCAGTTTAGGTTCCCTTTAAAGGAGGTCCTGTAATCAAGGATTAGAATCCCAGTCAGTAGCTGATACCCCTTTTCCCAGGAGAAATCTTTACCTTTTCTAAAACAGATGATCAGGGGGCGCTGTATGACTGATATTGCGGTGAAACCCCTCCCACAGTGTGATGTCAGGACCACGGTCCTGACAGTTTCCTGTCTGTGAAGCATGTTGCATTGTGGGAAATAACATCCTTTTCCAACTGCCAGGCAAGCAGCATCTCCCTCTGTGCATAGAACTCTCAGCAACAAACATTCCGCACAGATCACCTGACAGGACTAAATATGTCACCATCAGTGATACATTTCAGAATGTAAATCAGGGAGAGGAAAGATTTTACAACGGGCAACCACTGACTAATCTATAAATAAATATTGTAAACAATAAGCAATTTTATTCATTATGTTATTTTCATTGCAGTTCCTCTTTAATGCCCCTTTTTTCCTAAGCAATATTTTTGCATCTGATCAATAAAATGCTTTTTAAGCCACCAGTGAGCAAGAAAATGTTTACAGCACCTTTTCACCTCCCTTTTGGTAGTTTTTAACTTTGGACTGTAGTGTTGTCCGGATCATAAATGAATCATTCATTTGATCCGGATGTTTTTTGTGAGTTGAATCATCCGGATCACCACAATGAAAGATTCAGTTCACAGTGGATGTCTGTCTGGAAGAAACAGGAACATACAGAATGTACAGTGCAGGGAAAGTCCTGTCCTGCTAGTCCTTTCACTCCCAGTCTGCTTCCCTAGTAAAATGATTCAAATGATTCGGTTCAAAGATCCGGATCTTATTAACGATCCGATTCGAATGATCCGAATCCTTGAAAAGATCCGGACTTCCCATCACTAACCTGAAGCGGCTGTTCTATCAGTATAGACAGGGCCGGGCCGAGGCATAGGCTGGAGAGGCTCCAGCCTCAGGGCGCAGTGTAGGAGGGGGCGCACAATTCATTCAGCTGTCATTCCTAATTGTGTTTGAAGCAGAAAGAAATAAGAAAAGGAGATACATGGAAGTGACTACAAGCCAGATAACTAGAGATTAAGGTGTTGGGGGCCCTGGGGCGCCTCATAGTCTAATAGTAATCAATGTGTGACGGCTGGGGTGGAGGGATGGAGGGGCGCACTTTGGTGTCTCAGCCTTGGGTGCTGGAGGACCTTGTCCCGGCTCTGAGTATAGATAGTATAGATAGAAGGAAGGAAAGGTGGGGGGGAAAGGCTGCGCATCCCTAAACACATGTTGCAATTGAATGGTTAATCGCACAGGCATACACCGCCTCTGTCAGACTGAAAAATGCATGCCCTGCATCCAAAACAATGCTAACCTTTATTAAACTAGGAGGAACTTTAGCTAATAAATGTTAGCACTTGTCTTGGATGCAGGGCATGCATTTTTCAGTCTGGCAGAGGCGGTGTATGCCTGTGCTGTGCGATTAACCATTCAAATGCAACATGTGTTTAGGGATGCGCAGCCTTTCCCCCCACCTTTGTAACTGTCAGGTTAGCTGCTCCCAGCCCCTCCTCCTGAGATTCCTGTTTGCATGATAAGTAGTAGCAGATTTGCATATGATTTGCATCTGAATTGAATGCGAAGTGTGCAGAAAATCTATTTAGGTGCTTCACACTGAGCTGGTGGTCATTTCAGATGCAGCCTTAGTGGTATGCGCTGGCGTTCTCCTCGCTGTTCAACCAAATGTAAGTTACACATATTTTTTTTTTGCTTAGCTGCTCCCAAGGTTTTCAATTTAGGTTAGGTCACTTGCCAGGAGGTTTGCCTCACCGTGGCGCAAGTGTCTAGGATAATATACTTTGCATGCAAACCATATTGGAAGCTAAAGTTCTTCCTAGTTTAATAAAGGTTAGCATTGTTTTGGATGCAGGGCATGCATTTTTCAGTCTGGCAGAGGCGGTGCATGCCTGTGCGATTAATTATTCAATTGCAACATGTGTTTAGGGATGCGCAGCCTTTCCCCCCACCTTTCCTAACTATGTAACTGTCAGGTTAGCTGCTCCCAGCCCCTCCTCCTGAGTTTCCTGTTTGCATGATAAGTAGTAGCAGATTTGCATATGATTTGCATCTGAATTGAATGCGAAGTGTGCAGAAAATCTATATAGGTGCTGCACACTGAGCTGGTGGTCATTTCAGATGCAGCCTTAGTGGTATGCGCTGGCGTTCTCCTTGCTATAGATAGAAGGAAAACCGCTCACCAAGAGCCGCATAACGCAGCTCAATCTGACGTCCAACTTCAACACCACCATGCGTTGCGTTAGGGGCATGTTATGCGATCTTAACGTCCCCTAAAATGCAACATCTTGGTGTGACGTTGTTTGAAGAAGTTGAATACAAAGGAAAAAAATCTAAAATGTTAAAGGGATACTGTAGGGGGGTCGGGGGAAAATGAGTTGAACTTACCCGGGGCTTCTAATGGTCCCCCGCAGACATCCTGTGCCCGCGCAGCCACTCACCGATGCTCCGGCCCCGCCTCCGGTTCACTTCTGGAATTTCAGACTTTAAAGTCTGAAAACCACTGCGCCTGCGTTGCCGTGTCCTCGATTCCGCTGATGTCATCAAGAGCGCACAGCGCAGGCCCAGTATGGTCTGTACCTGCGCAGTACACTTCTGGTGACATCAGCGGGATCGAGGACACGGCAACGCAGGCGCAGTGGTTTTCCAACTTTAAAGTCTGAAATTCCAGAAGTGAACCGGAGGCGGGGCCGGAGCATCGGTGAGTGGCTGCGCGGGCACAGGATGTCTGCGGGGGACCATTAGAAGCCCCGGGTAAGTTCAACTCATTTTCCCCCCGACCCCCATACAGTATCCCTTTAAATTATTCTGTTTCCATAAAATCGATTGGTTGTATAGAAATACAGAATGATTGTTTCTCTTTTTAAATCGATTAATGTGATTTAATTTTCAGGTTTTTTTTTCAATGGGTTGTAGTGAAAGATTTTTTTTTTTTTTTTTTAGATAGTTGAATGATGTAGGATAAAACTGGAGGAGGAGACATCCAAAACATAATATTGATTGCTAAACCAAAGAATAAATAGAGGCTTACCTCCAAAAAGGTCAAGGCCTCTGGCCAGGAAACTAAAATGTACAGTAAATTCAGATAATCTGAAAGATAATGCATTTCGCGGATGTCAGTCCGCTTCTTCAGATCAATCACAAAAAATGTAAAGCTCATAATTTGCAAGCATGGAGCGCTTGCACAGGCACTCCCTGCACGTCATATGGCAGCCATTAGCTGTCTAGCCTTCCTAATTTTTATTGTGTTCAAGTCTCAGATCAAGCACCATTTTTAGCACCTAGGGTATCTCAATAGCACATTAAATATGCATGCCAACAATGTGGCTGATTAATAAAAAAAAACAACTTCAATTTCACCTCTTCCTTTACATTTAAACGTTTAGTAGAGGGTTTTACTAGCCTACTGCGAAAGGCCTGCCTGACCGCAGAGGTTACATGCAGATAAGGACTGATGTAATTATTTTACTGCACAAATTAGCAGAGAGCAAACAAAATTATTCATCAGTTGGTGGGGTAGATAGGACACTGTGCTTCAAAGAGTTTACAGAATCCACAGATGCTACCGTCACACCTTCTCCTGTATAAATAAGGATAGCTAGAGGAAGGGGGGTAGAAGACTTGGCACCTCTTATAGCCATTAGAAGCCAGGAAATAAAAGTGGTGCTTGGTTCCCTCTTTAAGCCTGACCAATTTTACTACGGTACTTCCATGTACTATGACAGTTTACCTACACAAACTGTTCATAGTATTCAAAATCTGGTTTTGAACACTATGGTTTCACTTTCCCCTGAGGCCTGGTGCACACCAAAACCCGCTAGCAGATCGTCAAAATACTAGCAGATTTTGAAATGCTTATTCTTATTTTTCTGTAGCGTTTCAGCTAGCATTTTGCAGTTGTGTAAAGCGTTTTTGGTGTAGTAGATTTCAGATATTGTTACAGTAAAGCTGTTACTGAACAGCTTCTGTAACAAAAACACCTGCAAAACCGCTCTGAACAGGCGTTTTTCAGAGCGGTTTGCGTGTTTCCTATACTTAACATTGAGGCAGAAACGCATCCGCAATCCAAAAAATGCCTCACCCCAGCAGTATGCGTTTCAGCAAAACGCCTCTTGCTATGGTGTGAACCACCCAATTGAGATACATTGACCAAGCGTATCCGCAGCCGCAAGCGGCTGCAAAAACACTGAAAAACCCGCTCGGTGTGCACCAGCCCTAAATCAGCATAAATATGACGGCCAGCATATCCCATGCCTTATGGATAGGGATGGTCAAAGGGATGCAAATAACTGAGTTGATGCAGCATTAGGCAAAATTTTGAACGCACATTTATGGAGCTTGAACATGAACCAATCAACTAAGATTGCAAATGTATTCAGTTTGAAATTGGACCAATCTAATTTGATTGGTCCAATTTCAAGCTGAATAAATTTGCAATCTTATTTGATTGGTTCATGTTCAAACTGCATAAATTTGCAAACAAAATTTGCATAATAATGCTGCATCAACTCGAAGTTATTTGCATCTTATTGAGCATTCCTACTTATGGGGTTTTCCTTAAGGTGCGTACACACATGCAACTATAGTCGTTTGAAACGATCGTTCCCAGATCATTTCAAACAACGATCATTTGAAAAAAAGCAGCCAACGACTATTAAGTCTAACGACGGACGAGCTAGATCGTTCAAAACGAACTATCTAGCTTGGCGGATTTTTCCCAACGACGATCGTTTGCAAAAGTAGCACATCGTTGGAAACGGTCGTTCGTACTAGGCTTGACATGCGCATTTCACTATTTCTACATGGAACTTTTCATTTTTATGCGCAAGCGCAATAGTTGCTTTATTTGATGTAACGTTCGTTTTAACAATCAGATCGTTACACACCTTTTAAAAACTAACTTTACTTAGGTCGTTCTTTCTTCAATTAAAAGTTCGTTCGTCGTTCATAACGAACGATCGTTGTCGCATGTGTGTACGTAGCATTAGACCTGGTCATGGAAACACAGCAACCTCATCCAACCTATAAGTAGCTTAAAAGAAAAATGAAAAAAAAAAAAAAATAGGAAAAACTCAAATACATTAAAAAAAGATTTGTATTGCAATAAAAAAAAATCATTTTACAAAATAAATTGAGATATATTTAAAGTTAAAACATTTCAAACATCGGTTAACAGTACATCACTTTGCGTTAAACACATTGATATTATCTACAGAGAGAGATGCTGTTTTTTTTTTACACACTGACACAGGCCATAAATCAAACATTCACACATCATCGCAGAAACCAAAAACAAACAAAAAAAAATTACGTGTACAAGTCTAACAACGGGAACTAAATCTGATGAATAAAGATTGCACTGCTAACTGCAGACTATTTCCAGCCAGCCAATCACACGCGACTAAGGAAGGAACGGCAAGACCGGTTTGGTTGCTGGGGGCAGGACCTCTTCAACGCATCACTTCCAGGGCTTTTGTACCAGGACCTTTGTGAAAAATCTGATGTGTTTTTATCCAAGACACAATTTGATGTCTCACTCTGAAGCCCAAATCATTTACATACATAATATTATATTATGGATTCCAACGCAAAAGTCATAAGATTAGATTTATGCTATAATCATCCCCTGCTATTCACAACACCAAAAAGATCAAAGAAATGTTTCACTGCAAAGTTTATTATTTCACAAATGACTCAGCGCAACAAGCGGCTAAACTTCCTCCGTCAGGTTGGGGGCCGCGTCAGAGTGAGCGCTGGCCTGTGCCCTGCATGAGGAACTGTTCTCCCTACAGTCCGTCAGGTTGGGGGCCGCGTCAGAGTGAGCACTGGCCTAAGCCCTGCATGAGGAACTGTTCTCCCTACAGTCCATCAGGTTGGGGGCCGCGTCAGAGTGAGCGCTGGCCTGTGCCCTGCATGAGGAACTGTTCTCCCTACAGTCCGTCAGGTTGGGGGCCGCGTCAGAGTGAGTGCTGGCCTGTGCCCTGCATGAGGAACTGTTCTCCTTACAGTCCGTCAGGTTGGGGGCCGCGTCAGAGTGAGCGCTGGCCTAAGCCCTGCATGCAGAACTGTTCTCACTTCAGTGATTTTTACTTACGATAATTAAGCCCTTTATGTCCTGGAAAGTCAGCAATTTATCACTTGAATGTTACAGTAGATTTTCCGCTACAAACACATTTAACGGGAACGTCAGAAAATACGCAGCTTCTCTCTGTGCCCTGCGGACTTAACTCAAAACAAAAGAACAGCGCTTCTGAAAACCCGATGGACGATTTTATAATTTTGTATTTATGAATACCGGGCTTTTAAAGCGGTAGTGTCACCATAAAAATCAAATTTCAACAGCAACTGGTCTGAGTGTATTAAGTGATAAAGAAACTAATCCTGCATTCAAAACTTTTCCTGCTGTTATGATTTGGAGTGATCCCATACTCAACCTCCCTGGCGGTCAATTAGAATCGCCAGGGGGCAGCGCAGCACTATTTATTTTTTTTAAGTCATGTAGCTAGCCTAGCGCTAGCTACATGATAGCCGCTGAGCAGCGGCATCCCCCCCACCCACTCCGATCGCCTCCGGCAATCAGCGGAAGCAGGAAATCCCGTTCAGAATGGGATTTCCTGCTGGGCTTCCTCGGTCGCCATGGCGACGGTCGGCAGACATCATGGGGAGTCCCGATCCACCCCTCAGTGCTGCCTGTCGCTGATAGGCCAGGCTGCGCAAGGGGTCTGAAGGGGGGGGGAGAGATCGGGAAGTACACGCAGCTAGCAAAGTGCTAGCTGCGTGTACAGAAAAAAAAATTATGCAAATCGGCCCAGGAGGGCCTGAGAAATCCTCCTGCGAGCGTAGCCCCAGTTTTATCTATAATAGATTCTACCTCTTCCATTTATTTTCCTGCCTAGCTGCCTATCTGTAACACAATCCCCTGCTCACTCAGGTGACTCAGCGATTGGAGGAGAAAAGAAAAAAAAGTAAAGGGCAGAAATGACATCAGGATTTAGCCTAAACTGTGGGCAAAAGACATGGCCCCCACCAGGAACAATATTCTCTTCATTTACTATATAACATTCACAGAAATCAGAACGTGGACAGTACAATACATGTGTTCTGCAAGTAGATCAAGTATTGTGTTTTTTTCCCCCTGGCATAGTATGGCTAATCCTACTGCTTTAATATTGCGCAAAAAGGTGGATCAGCGCAACACCAGGCCCTCCCATGGAGGATTGACTTCTTCGCAGTGGGAGGGACGAGTACTTAATAGGTTGCATGCAAGCTGTTAATGGAAACCAACATCCTCCTCTAGTGGTAGACAGGTCACGTGTATGCTCGGTGTGTATTCGACCCCACAAGTGGGGCTTGCACTCTTTTGCAGGTAGGCACTAGTCTGTTTTTAAGTAGCGCTGCTCATTTCCTTGCTATCTACTGCTTTAATAGCTCAATAAAAGTTTATTTTTTTTAGTGTGTTTAGGGGCCATATCCGTTTGGAACCAGTCTAGTCATATTTTCCTCCAGTGCCTTCATTAGTTTTTCAGAAACTGATCAAATCAAATTGATTGGGCAGCCATGTTGTAGCCAGATTGGATGATTATGATCAGCCGGATATCAATTCTACAAATCACGTATGGGCACTTGTATAGAGCGGCAATCAGAACTGACTGCAGCGGATGACACGAAAGAGAGGTTCAAAACTTGCTTGTTCGCCTCTTTATACAACGGCCCCGTAGTGTGAGTCATAATTGTAGACTACACGATCACAGTATACAGACTCCCTCTCTAATGAAGGACTTGGATATTACAGTCAGGATGTTTCTAGTTCTTAATTCCAGTGAAGGGACATCTCAAGAGCTCAGTTCCAGCACAAGGTTTTAAACTAGACATTAAATAATTGTGTATTACATAAAAGAATTCTACAAAAACAAGCTGTAGCTTTTGCAAAAATACAACTCAAAAAAATAATTATGTTGCACGATGACCTCTGCTCTCTGCCTGCCCATTTGAGCCACTCCCCCTTTACTCATTAGACCACGCATAGGGGAGAGCAAAACTCCCCTGCCTGAGGAGCTATTGAATATTTTTATGTATGTTTTTATCCTAAAATGGTCTCTTAAAGTGGACCTGAACTCTTGCACAGGACAGAAGGAAAACAGAGAAATGCACCCTGTATGTATTTAGAGAGTTTAGCCTGTCTCACTTCCCCTCATCTGTGACTAATCACAAGCTGTAATTTGATCTCTCCCCTTTGTCACATGACTGCCACGGCAGAGATGGCAGATAAGCTAAAAAAAAACAAAAAAAAACAAAAAACAAAAAAAAAACACACATACAGTATATACTGGTAAGCAGATAAATACTTTTTCCAAATTTACAAATTACAACAAATACCATTTATATCGTGCTTTTCTCCTGGCGGACTCAAAGCGCCAGAGTGATTTTTAACTTTTGGATTGCCTGGTTAGCTTATTACTTGTTTACCAGATACAAATAAAGAATTAATTTTATGCCTGACAGTTACGCTTTAACAATATGTCCACAAACTGCAGATTTATTGCAGGGTTTGTATCAGCTGCAACAAAAAAAAGTTTCTTTCTTAAAAAGATTATTATGCTGTTGCTTATCTTTTAGAGTAGAGAGGAAGTTCCGAGTTCAGATCCACTTTAAAGTGTATATAGAAAAATCAGTGCATGGAGCGGATTTCTAATGCTACAGCCTACCAGAGATGTGCAACCACATGATAATGATTACAAGTTGATGGAGATCATATACACATTTCAAACATCCTGACACTTCCCATGAATTGGGAATTATATCATCTTATTGATTATTGGGAAAGCCTACTGTGGTGGGTTCCGTTTAACGATGCCCCGCCCACAACGAGTGCTCCGGAAACAAATGAGTTTGTCATGCAAAATCGTGTCTGCTCCTCTGGGATGAATAGGAACACATAAAGCCAACCAGATATAATCATCCAACATCCTTCCTGACCTCTCGGGGTCTAAATCTGAAAAGGGGGGGTCACAATCCGCACTGCAGGTTAAAACGGCAACAAAAGGGAGGGGGAAGAGTGGAACCAACCGCATCTTAATGCCTATGCTTTGAAAGCAAAACTGAAATTACCAGGAAAAAAAAAAGTCAGATACTCACTGGATGCCAGAGAGCCTTTGCAGTCTTCACTCCGTCACTTCGGACCACTGCCGTCCAACCGTGAATGTGATTTGCCCAACTGATTGAGCAAGCCTTCAGGAGTCTTCATAAAGGCTTTGGAAGTTCTTCTGAAGATGAGCGGATCCATACTGCCCACACTTGAGTACGGGCTCGCGCATTCGCAGTACTGATGCACCAGGTTTTGGAAGCACTTGCGGACGCATGTGCTTTTGAAGCCTTCAAAGCGTCCCAAAGGTGTGGACTTTCACGTGGAGACATTAGTGGCCCGGTGGCACAGAGAGAGGACCGGAAAGGTTCTACGGGGATCCAGAACTTTCCCTTTGTACAGGTAAGTATTTTTTTTCCAAGGTGGCTTCACATCAAACACAAACAATAATTTACTTACGACTTCTGCAACATCCAGTTCTAGAGAATCTGCAGAGAGCAGAGCTTGCAACTACTAGAAAACAACAACCAAAAAAACCATAGTGGAGAACAATCTCAAAACAAGCGATAATCATATTCCTACAAGGAGAGCAAGCCTAAAAGCAAGAAACACCGGCCAAGTGCACCGCGGAAGCCGACGTGTCTAGAGCCGGTTAATAAAATGGTAATATTTTAGACTTGCATGCAAATTGTGCGCAGCCTGGATTGGTCAGAACTATTAGCCTCTCAGTCATCTCTGGAGCTCCGCCCAGGTTTGAGTTAGGGTAGCTCCGCCCAGGCTTGAATTAGGGTAGCTCCGCCCAGGCTGGAGTTAGGGTAGCTCCGCCCAGGCTTGGGGTAGGGTAGATGTGGCGGTTTAAAGGAGAACTGTAGTGAGAGGTACATGGAGGCTGCCATATTTATTTCCTTTTAAGCAATACTAGTTGCCTGGCAGCCCTGCTGATCTATTTGGCTGCAGTAGTGTCTGAGTCACACCAGAAACAAGCATGCAAATCTTGTCATATCTGTCAAAATTGTCAGAAACACCTGATCTGCTGCATGCTTGTTCAGGGGCTATGGCTGAAAGTATTAGAGGCAGAGGATCAGCAGGATAGCCAGGTAACTGGTATTGCTTTAAAGGCAAATAAATATGGCAGCCTCCATATACCTCTTGCTACAGTTCTCCACAAGAGAAGCTTCTCAACAGCCCAGAACTATCCGTAATACAAATTTCTCAATAAAATACTATTTGCAGTCATGTCATTTGTCCTCAAGATCCTGGGAGTCATTAGGAAAGTAACTGCGGAACTGACTGTTACTCTGTACTGTCGCTTTAAATGGAGAAAAAAAAAGATCTTTTTATAAAGTATTCAGTTTAAGAAAAATCAATATATTTTCTCAATTTTTTTTAGAAAAACAATCTGCTGTGGTGGAAAATGTAAAAATTATAATTTTTGACAAATAACTGAACAGTGTACTATGTTTTGATGATTTTTGAGGTACAATAAATCAAGAGATTTGTATTTAAAAGTATTTAAGAGACACAATCAAGAAAATTAAAAGTAAAAGATATAAAATAAATAAACGGTCTAGCCTACACCAATGAAAAGCTATGTCAGAGGAGGTAACTTAGGACAAGTGAATTGAATAAGGGCCCTAATTGTCCTAAAAACAATCATGTGAGGTTGGGTTTGGACACTGCGGAAATGCAACACAAACCTAAACCAAAGCGAAAACGTGTAACAATTCCACAGGAAGGGATAGGTCCATGCTGCAAGCGTGGTGGAAACCGTCCAGCAGAGGGCAGTGTGTGGGAAGAGGTTCAGAGGCAGTAAAAGGGGTAGACGCACAAGCAGAGTGAAAAAAGGGCCTTCAGGAAATTCCATCTCTGCATATCGAAGGTAGCAAGCACAGGGGGCTCAGCAGTATCTTATGTGAAGAGCTTCCTAGAGTTGGATGCGAACAAATGAAAACACAACTGTTGACACTATAGTGAAAAGTTTAAAGTGCACCTGTAGGGAATAAAAATTGCCCCAAATTTATACTCACCTTGGGAGAGGTAAGCCTCTGGTTCCTCACCACCGGCCCACTCTAATCGCTGGGTCCTCCTCAAAACCGTTGACAGCTCGCACATGTGCCATACCACACACCCGATCGGGCAGCCCAGATGCAGTGTGGCGAGATTGGATAGGACACAGTGCCGGAAAAAGAAGGTGAAGGGGGGGATCCAGAGGGTTCCCTTACCCGAGGCAAGTATCAAACGTTGTGTTTATAAAAACATACAGGTTTACTTTAACTACAGATAACGACGAGATGTTCGGAACATTCGGTCATGTGAAGGTAAACGTTAACTTACTGGCATCATCGTAGAACTGAAATAATCAGAGTAAGGTAGAACATTCCTTTCAATTCACATTTTCAGAAAAGCATCATCAGACAAGATATTGGCATACAGGCAAGTCTATTGGCTAGTTTCTAAAAACAAAAACACCAACCGCTTTTAGAACTAGCCGTATTTGGCAGAAGTTCAATAAAATAGCATTTCTGTCCTGACCCTGTGTTATCCAGCACGCACTTAAATGGGGCACTATGGCGAAAACTTTTAAAATATGTGCAAACATATACAAATGAGAAGTACATTTTTCCAGAGTAAAATGAGCCATAAATGACTTTTCTCCTATGTTGCTGTCACTTACAGTAGGTAGTAGAAATCCGACAGAACCGACAGGATTTGGACTAGTCCATCTCTTCATAGGAGATTCTCAGGGATTTATTTATTTTTAAAAGCACTTAGTGAATGGCAGTTGCTCCGTCCAACTGTCAAAAAACTGTAGAGCGAGCAGAGAAGCTGGCCAGCATCATTGTTTAAATCCTTTTTAGGGAATATCTTTATAAAGAATAAAAGCCTTGCTGAGAATCCCCTATGAAGAGAAGGACTAGTCCAATACCTGTCACTTCTGTCAGATTTCTACTACCTACTGTAAGTGACAGCAACATAGGAGAAAAGTCATTTATGGCTCATTTTACTCTGGAAAAAAAAAAATCATACTTTATTTGTTTAGGTTTGTACATATTTTAAAATGTACAATTTTTCGCCATAGTGCCCCTTTAAGAAAAGTAAGGGAAAAAACAAAACAAAAACAAAAGAACTGCGATTGTCTTTGGGGCAGCTGGAGTCTGCTCATGCGGTTATGACTCTGGGCCGGCAGAAGTCCGCTTGTGCGGTTATGACTCAGCGTCTTTACGCACGAAAAAGGTTTATTTGGTACAACAAAACAGGTTCATGGATCCCTCGCCAAGCGAAGGATTAAGAGACAACGGGTTCCTCCGAGTGCGAGAGCTTCTTTTCGCAGATGACGTGACGCTAAGCCGACACCATCACCTCCCTTCCCACGCATCTTCCCGTTGTTTCAATTCCAGATGTCGCCTCTCTGCAAAACAAAAAATTAAATACACATTTTATTAAAGGAATAAGCAAATGCGCACACATCCCACCACCACCGCTGCTTTTTCTCTAAGCGATGAAATAAATAAATAAAATGTTCCACCAGATTGATATTCCTAATGACGAAAGTGGATTTAGGCAAGGCATTTAATAAACACTATTCAAACATAGATGGCACTGGCATGCAGCCACTTAAAGGGACACTATGGCGAAAACATTTTTAAAATTTAAAATATGTGCAAACATACAAATAAGTTGTACGTTTTTTTTTTCCAGAGTAAAATGAACCATAAATGACTTTTCTCCTATGTTGCTGTCACTTACAGTAGGTAGTAGAAATCTGACAGAAGCGACAGGTTTTGGACTAGTCCATCTCTTCATGGGGGATTCTCAGCATGGCCCTTATTCTTTATAAAGACATTCCCTAAAAATTATTAATACAAAGATGCTGGCCAGCTTCCCTGCTTGCTGCACGCTATTTTGGCAGTTGGACGGAGTAACTACAATTCACTAAGGCAGGGAACACACTTGACTGATTTCGTACGCGTTTTCTACACAGAAAAACTGAGAACTCATGTTAATCAATGGGCTAGTACACACTTAATATGTTGTTCGCGCGCAGAAAAAAAAATGACATTCTGCATCCTGATTCTGCACATTTTGTCAGTTTTATATCAATTACATCAGCTGCTATGAAAAAAACGTGCGCGTTTTCCTGCTTAGAGACACACTTGGTGTGCAGAAAAAGTATGCAGGAAAACGCGCGCAGAAAACTGAAAGACAAGTGTGTTCCCTGCCTAAGTGCTTTTTAAAATAAAGAAAACCCTAAGAACCCTAAGAAGAAGTGACAGCAACATAGGAGAAAAGTCATTTATGGTTAATTTTACTCTGGGAAAAATGTACTTCCTATTTGTATGTGCTCTAAATTTTAAGATTTTCATGACAGTTCCTCTTTAACCCCCCTTTGGCGGTACGCAGTTTCAGTGGCTGCGTCCGCGGGAGGGATTTTTGTGTTTGTATGTTAACTAGCACTAGGCTAGCTAACTATGTGGCCAAAGTCCCCCGGCACATCTCTAATCCCCCCCCCCCCCCCATCGCCGCCGGCCACACTCACCCGTCCGCGATCCCAAGAGAGCCGCAGCTTCCCTATTAGCTTGATGATGAAGACATCGACGTCATGCACAGGTCTGATCCTCCCCATAGCGAAGCCGGGTGCTGATTGAGAGGCTGCGTCATTGTGGGATCCCTGGGGGTACGTATACCGGCGGTGATCGGGGGCGATCGGAGGGACTTGGCTCACATAGTTAGCTAGCGAAGTGCTAGCTTAACAAAATACAACTGATTTCATTTAAAAAAAAAATCCTCCCGGGGCGATGTGATCCCCTGCGGCGGCTAGCCCGACACTGTGTCGGGCTTACCGCCAGGGAGGTTAAAGGACGCCTGAATAAAGCAGCACACACTAGTTTTGTGTAATAGGGTCCGTATACTTACCTGTCCTCTGCTTTGGATGGGCTCCCCTCTGTTGCGCTGCTATCGCTGGTTTGTGGCTTTGAATGGATCCAGTCAGGCACATGCTCTGGCCACCCGTCTTGACTGTGCACATCAACCGCGACTACTCTGGGCATGCATACTTCAGAAGGGTCGCTTGTGCATGAGAGCAAAACAAGGTACTTTTGCATAGAAAAGGGAAGGTTGAGGCAGAGTTGCTACTATGGTACCTTTTAATCAACAGCACATACAGACCACATGGTAGCAGTGGGGGTTACCAAGGCTTGTTACCCCCACTACTACCACGTGGTCTGTATGTGCTGGCGATTAAAAAGGTACCATAGCAGCAACTCTGCCTCAACCTTCCCTTTTCTATGCAAAAGTATCTGTTGTTTCATGAGTGCAGGTTACTGGAGGTATGCGATGCCAGCCGATACGGATCTCAGCAGGCAAGCTTCTAGTGCCTTGTCTGCTTCACTTCTATTAGCATAACAGAGAGCACGGAGTGGACAGAGCAATGGAGGAGGGCCCATCAAGGAGGGCAGGCAAGTATAAAGGTTTTCTGGTCTTTCCATTGCTCTCGACAAAGCTATAAACCTGACTGGCGAGCCACCCTTACCCTTTAGCAGCCAGTTTAGAGGCTTGCAAGTCCTCCAAGACACTGAACAACTCCCGTTACTAGTGGTTTATTACAGGAGCTCCAAATCGAAGGTCTCTACTGCAGTCTGGGCCAATTTGGGGAGAAGTCAGATTTGGTTCACCTGAACACCACACTTCATCGCTGAATCTGCGGACAGGGGGAGGTCATGTGACTTCCTCATTCCGCCTTTGGATGGAGGAAGTATCGGAGTAACACGATACGCACCGAGAACACTCCAATCCAACAGATAAATGGTTAAACGCAATCAGCATGTAAAACTGGCCATACACTGGTCAATGCGGCCAACAGATCTGGCTGAGATTATTATCTGATCAGAGAGGGATCTATCTGTCCAATCCCTTCCACATATTACACACAAGCAAAATCTTCCATCTGGTGCCATCTACTAAACTGATGGCTTCTAGCATACTGTATTCCTAGCATATTCGATCAAATGATATCGTTTGGGGGGGGTGGAGACATGATCAGAAACGGAGACTGCATTTACCGGTAAAAATATTTTTTGTTAGAATAAATATAAAATCTCTATCTCTGAGAAGTGCAGAGATGGTCATCAGTTCAGGAGATGCCCTCAATGCAACACTGATTTTGCATGTCTATTTGATAAGGTCGCCAGACATCAAAATGTTAATACATGCTCTTATTACATCTCTTCTGGACTATTGTAACATACTACTTTGCGGACTAAAAGGGCCCATACACGGGTTGATTTCAGCCATGAATCGATTCTATCAAATCAGCCGATCGATCGATTGATTTGCAGCCCATCTGATCGATAGGACAGGATGGAAGATCTAGGTCGATCTGCTGCTGGCAGCAGACTGATGGCTCATAGCGTTGCATTGGATCTAAATGGTCCAATAATGCATTTAGATCGATTTCCAGTAGATTTCATTCTAAAGTCTATTGGAAATCGGTTCCTAGTGTGTGGCACACATCAGATAGATTAATGTCAGATTCGACTTGACAGGCATCTGACAGAAATCTGATGGTCAAATCTGCTGCAAATCTACAAGTGTATGGCCACTGTAACGACTAACAGACTAGCCCCGCTCCAGTCTGTACTGAACTCGGCTGCTCATCTCATTCATCTTTCTTCTCGCTCCTCCTCTGCTGCTCCTCTCTGTCAAGCTCTTCACTGGCTGCCAATTAACCAGAGGATCCAGTTCCAATTCTTATCCCTCACCTACAAAGCTCTCCACAATCTCTTTCCCCTGTACATATCCTCCCTAATTTCCAGATACCAACCCAGCTGCACTCTCAGATCTGCACATGACCTTCCTTTGTCCTCCTCTAGAATCACCTCTTCCCATTCACGTTTACAAGATTTCTCACGCGCATCACCACTCCTCTGGATTCCCCTGCCACAACACTTCTGTCACTCTCCAACCTTTGATATCTTTAAACATGCCTTTAAAACTCACTTGTTCCAACAAGCACACGCTCTAGCTTAGGCCACATGCCAAGTTGCACTCCTACCAGATAACCGAAAAACACTGCCTCTAGGTATGATTATTGTATACTACACCAGCTCTTTCCCCTTATTCCTTTAGATTATAAGGTCACAAGGGCAGGGCTCCCTCACCTTTTGTGTTTTGGATTTTGTTACACATCTATTGATATTAATTCTGTCACTGGTATTAACGATTCTGTACTTTGTACTGATTCTGTATGTTGTACCCACTCTGAATGGTATATATCATTGTCTATTATTTTGTACGCCATGTTTGTTTCTGACTTTGTACAACACCACGGAATCAATGCAACCCCACTGCCTAAAAGTTTCTCCTTAAACTCTAGAAACCAGAGTGAGGCAGATAAATGCCGGACGAATAGCAAGCGTCTAATTATAGGACCTGCTTGGGAACAAGAAACTACAGCTGCTCTCAAAGCTTTGCAGTCCTGTGATCGGCACAACTCTCAGAACTCTGCCATTGAGGGAACGCACAATGATCTAAAAATAAGAACATCTTGAGATATTGAAAAAAGAAGCAACGTTCTGTACAAAGTAACTTTATACGTGAATTGAATATAAACATCATCATTTCTCTTTCTTTAGTGGTACAGGACACCCAACCTTCAATACTGGCATAGGTGGCAATGCAAAGGGAAATAAACTATGTATTATAACCACATTAGTCGAAAAAGAAAATTCTACTGATGAATGATGAGTCCATATAAAGTGCTTTAGGTTCACTATATAGCCCTGAGTTGAATCACTTTCATATATGCCCAATATTGAATGTTGTGGTTCTCGATAGATCTCAAAATGTGGACAAGTTTGGCCGATTTCCTATTGGTACTTAACCAGTTCGCATTCAGTCGTTTTTCGCTTCATGCATCCGAACAATGTTCACCTCCCATTCATTAGCCTATAACTTTATTACTACTTATCACAATGAACTAATCTATATCTTGTTTTTTCCGCCACCAATTAGGCTTTCTTTGGGGGTACATTTTACTAAGAGCCACTTTACTGTAAATGCATTTTAAAAGGAAGAATAAGAAAAAAACGGAAACAAATCATTATTTCTCACTTTTCGGCAATTATAGTTTTAAAATAATACATGCCTCCATAATTAAAACCCACGTATTGTATATGCCCATTTGTCCCGGTTATTACACCATTTAAATTATGTCCCTAACACAATGTATGGCGACAATATTTTATTTGGAAATAAAAGTGCATTTTTTCCGTTTTGCATTCATCACTATTTACAAGCTTATAATAATAAAAAAAAAAAAAGAAATATTTCATCTTTACATAGATATTTAAAAAGTTTAGACCCTTAGGTAAATATGTGTTTTTTTTTTTTTTTTAATTGTAATGTTTTTTTTTTTTTTTTAATTAAACATTTTATGTGGGTATTTTTGGGAGGGTGGGATTGAAATTGTATTTTTTTTTGTAAATATATGTGTATTTTTATTTTTATTTAACATTTAGATGTAGTTTACTTTTTGGCCACAAGATGGCAGCCATGAGTTGTTTACAGTGACGTCACTCTAAGCGTACCACGTACGCTTAGAGCGACATAGGAATCAGAAAAAGCGTAGCTTCCGAGAGAAGCTGTCGCTTTTTCTGCGGGGGAGAGGAATCAGTGATCGGGCACCGTTGCCCGATTCACTGGCTAACAAACCGCCGGCCGGGAGCTCGCGTGCACGCGCGCGATCGGCCGCGTGGACGCGCAGGAGCGCACATGGCTTCCTGGACGTGAGTTTCACGTCCAGGAATGTCAAATAGTTAAACCACTTCACCACTGAGGGGTTTTACCCCTTGAACACCAGAGCAATTTTCACCTTTTAGCACTCCTTCCATTCATTCGTCTATAACTTTATTATTACTTACCGCAATGAAATGAACTAGATCTTGTTTTTTTCGCCACCAATTAGGCTTTCTTTAGGTGGGACATTATGCCAAGAATTATTTTATTCTAAATGTGTTTTAATGGGAAAAAAATTTATTTTTCAGTTTTCGGCCATTATAGTTTTTAAATAATGCATGCTACTGTAATTAAAACCCATGAAATGTATTTGCCCTTTTGTCCCGGTTATAAAACCGTTTAAATTATGTCCCTATCACAATGTTTGGCGCCAATATTTTATTTGGAAATAAAGGTGCATTTTTTTTCAGTTTTGCATCCATCCCCAATTACAAGCCCGTAGTTTATAAAGTAACAGTGTTATACCCTCTTGACATAAATATTTAAAAAGTTCAGTCCCTAAGGTAACTATTTATGGGGTTTTTTAATTGTATTGTATTTGGGGAGTGTGGGAGGTAATGAGGTAATTTATTGTGTAAAAATAATGTATTTGTATATGTAAAATGCTTTAGAGTGTAGTTTTACTATTTGCGTGAGTATGTTTTCATGCGACCTGTAAGCGTCCAGAAGGACGCTTACAGGAAGCAGTATGAGGCTGGGAAAATTACAATGATCGCGCTGTTTCTCATAGAAGCAGCAGATCATTGCGGGGGCTTAGATCAACGAACGGGAAAGTATTTTCCCGTTCATTGATCTCAGGGCGAGTGGGCGGCGGCGTGCATGAGCGGCGGGAGCGCGCGCACGAGTGCGGACAGCAGCAGTAGCGCGGGAGGTACGGATTTCTCCGTCCCTTGGATTTTTAAGGGGGGAAAAAGGGACGGAGAAATCCGTACCACGGGGGGTAAAGTGGTAAAAAAAACAAAACAAAAAAAAAAAACAAGCAAGCAAACAAACAAAATCTGGACTGGTCTCAGTACTTCTGCAGAAATACGTAAATTCATGGCTCAGGTAATCCTTGCTCGATATATTTTTCTTTTTCCCTCCTGCTATTGGAACGTAATGCCTCTATAATGATAAGACATAAAAGAGCCATGAAGTATGACCGGCAGATCTCACTACTGGCGTTCCCCATAGATATTAGCAGTTAGAGAACGACTCGGCCCAAATCGCTCGTGCCTGCGGAATAAACTCCACACCATAAACTGCACGCTTAACTACGACCGGTTCTCTCTACAGAAGACCAAATTTAGACGGGACTAACTGGGAGAAACCAGCAGCTTTCAAACAATCAATGCTATAGATCAGGGGTTAGGAACCTCTTTGTCTGAGAGCCATAAATGCCACATTTTAAAATGTAATTCCGTGAGAGCCATACAATATGTTTCAAACTGGCGCAGTGCGCATGCGCAGCAGAGGGCTCATGTCCCTGTTGCCATGGTGATGTGTATACAGTTGATCCGCCGGGCAGCGGAAGTGTCAGACACGTCTTCACCTTCTCTTGGGTTTCAGCAACATCAGCAATTTCCCAGACAGGAGAAATACCAACTAACAGCGTGTACAATTAGCTAGCTGACTTGGGGGTTGATTCACTTTGTAGGACAAGATCCCTGCACTTTGGGCCTATAGGTTGCCTGTCAAGTGACAGACAGCCTATTGGGCCAATCAAAGTGCGGGGATCTCTTCCTACAATGTCACTGGACCTGACAGGGTCCAGAGTGGGACAATTGGAGCAGCCATTTTGGGGTAGTGGGAGTAAGTTAGTAGTGCATGCTACAGCAGTAGTGCGCCTACTCTGAAAATGTTACTTGTGCTGCCACACTGAGCTGCGCTGCTTGAGCAGAGCAGCTTTAGTAAATCAACCCCTACTGATATGTCTGTGAGCCAGATGTAGCCATCAAAAGAGCCACATCTGTCTCCCCAGCCATAGCTTCCCTACTCCTGCTATCTAACACGTCAAAACACAGGAGAAAGGACACTCCCAGGGCATACCTATGTATTTATAAAGTGTGCTGTATGGATAGAATAAGTGATGGAAAGGACACTTCTGGTAGAGGAGAACCTATAACAGAACATCCCCATATAACATCCTCATCCCTCTCTTTGTATGTTTCCCTCTCCTTCAGTATCAGATTTTTTTTGGGGGGGGGGGGGGGGGGGGGGAGGGGAGTTGCTACACTTCCCATTAACTTCAAAGGAAACCTGAAGAGAAAACAAACTTATGTGATAATGAATTGAATGTGTGGTACAGCTAAAAAATAGAAAATAAGTAGCAAAGAAGAGAGTCTCATTTTTTTTTCCAGTACGGGAAGAGTTAGAAAAAAAAAAAAGAATTCAGTTATCTATGCAAAAGAGCTTCTCTGAGCTCTTCCACCCACTGGGTCCACTACAGTCCTGTTTTCTTAAGCACGTAAACAGCCAACAGTAAGAGACCACTCGAGATAAGGTTTTACTGCAAGAAAGTTCAACAGGTCATTATCTCTGCTCTGTTTTATAGCTTATAAAACAATGGCCTCAATTCACTAAGCTTATCTCCTGTCTTTAATAACTCTTCTAGAGTTGTTACCATGGTGATAAGGCATGTAGTATTCAGGAAACATTTTACCTCAGGCAAACCTAAAGTTAACTCTTCTGTCTTTGAGTTAACTCTTTAATCCTTGAAATAACTCCAGAGTTAAAGACAGGCTGTTCATTAACTGAGTGTAAAAATAACTACAGAGGAGGAAAATTAACTACAGAGGAGGTAACGTAAGGAATGAAGAGATAAGATAACTCTCTTACTGTGTGGAGGTAAGTTTTCTCTTGCCTTATTATCCAGCATGATCTTAGTGAATTGAGGCCAGTGTGCGGGTTTAAAGAGGAACTCCAGTGAAAATAATTTAATAAAAAAAGTGCTTCATTTTTTACAATAGTTATGTATAAATGATGTAGTCAGTGTTTGCTCATTGTAAAATCTTTCCTCTCCCAGATTCACATTCTGACATGTATTACATGGTGACATTGTTACTGTGGGCAAGTTATGTAGCTGTTTCTAGCTGCTCTGGCTGTTACAGACAGCTTTAAACAGCCATTTCCTGTCTGTGAACATTGTTACATTGTGGCAGTTTGCCCAGAGTACCGTGGTACTCAGAGCTTCTTGTGGGAGGGGTTTCAGCACAAAATTAGTCACACAGCGCCCCCTGATGGTCTGTTTGTGAAAATCATTCTATTTCTCATGTAAAAGGGGGTATCAGCTACTGATTGGGATAAAGTTCAATTCTTGGTTGGAGTTTCTCTTTAAATCTGCAACTGACAGTATGATGCAATGTTTTAGGCTTCTTGCACACTGCAACTGATTCCGATTCCGCTTTTTAATCAGTTTTTGCATCCGATTCAGATTCTGATTTGCAGTTTGCTCCCTGCATATCGGAATCTGAATCGGATGTAAAAACTGATTAAAAAGCGGGATCTGAATCGGAATCACTTGCAGTGTGCAAGAGGCCATATAGTTTTTTGTTTTTTTTTTAAATAACTGAAAATAAAAATAGGAGACTCATTTCTTTGCTCTATTCATTATCCGTACTACACATACAACGCATTATATCATACGATTTTTTTTTCGCTTAAGTGTTACTTTAAGTAGCATTGTGGAATTTGATCATGAAGGGGATGAACTCCTAAGCCCTCAGCCGAACACCTTGCTCATCCCCAGCCGTTGTAGACATAGTGATAAGCAGCCCGCCCGTATGCAGCCCGGAGATAGCGCCACTTAATGCAGGCTGACGGCTTGGGCATCTGCTAATGAGCGACTCCTGCAGAACAGAAGCTTCTGTCCCGTCTAATTGCTTCCTCTCACCTCTGGCTTCCTGAAGCTTCTTGCGTTCAGCGTCTCTCTCGGCCCGCTTCTGCGTACTCCGCACTCCCAAGGCACTAATCACCAGTCTCCTTGCCAGGACCGCAGACGTCTCTGGACGCTCCTTCGCTGGCTGCAGGAACTCTAAGTCACACAAGAACAAAAGAAGCATGAAAGTGGCGGCAGAGATGACATTGACAACCAGCGACACTTTCGCCTCCGCAATGTGAAAAGTCGCCTCGTCTGAAGCCCAAATCTCATTTCTCAGCGCTTTTTGACTTGTGGTACAAAAAATAGAAATGCAATAAAACCCCCCATCTAACATTGTGCAATTATTGTAACACTCGAGATAATGGCAGATGGAAAAGGCTGCTTAATGAAAAACTTGTTTTGTTAAGAAACGATAATTACAAATCCGACAATGGAGGAAATTATAATTGGGTCACGCTGGGAGCATGAAAGAATGGAAGCGGGCAGGGCCCCTGTGGAGCCCAGAGGATTCTGGGAAAGGAGAAAAAGGGCAATCCTATTTAACCTGTCAGAAAGTTTCCCGCAGGAAGGGTCAGGTGAGGTCTGCGTCTGAATGGCTTCAGTAACCGGCCTGGCAAGGCCTGGATATAATCACTAAACGCATATTAAAATGGAGAAGCATGTTAAAGATAGTGGAACTAATCAGAAAAAGTGTTACCGGTAATTTTATATAATCTGGTATAGAATATATATCAATCTCCATCTGTAAAATTTTCTTGTGCTGATCCCCGCATGGGAAAAGTCTATTCCATGTAGTCCAATTCATATATTCGCTTCAACTTTTAATAAGTGTACCAGAGACCAAATAATAGAAAGAATCGATACTTACCCGGGGCTTTCTCCAGCCTCATAAACACGCCCCACGCCGTCCTACCACGGTCTGCCGTTCAGCCCTGGTAACCGGCTTAGACGCGTCAGTCATGGTCTTCTGAGCATGTGCGGAGGTCCTGTGCATGCGCAGAAGACCCCGACTGAGCCAGTTACCGGGGCTGATCGCGGCTGAACGGCAGACCGTGGGAAAAGGGCGTGGGACTCACAGGTGTATGCTGTAGGAGGAAGCCCTGGGTAAGCATCGATCCTTTCTATTATTTTGTTTCTGGTACACTTTAAAGGGGTTCTGTGGAGGGGATCAAAAGTCAAAATCCGACACGTCTATCAGCCCCAATCAGCTGTCATGACCGGCTCCGTCCTAAGATCCTCGGTTCCCGGCCGCCAGTCCCGGTCTAATGTTCGGCTAAATAGACTAATACTGCTCACTCCTGTGCGCATCATCGGGAGGTTTTCTCATACTGCGCCTGCGCAGTAAGCGCCCGATGAAGCGCGCAGGAGCGAGCCGTAGTTGGATTACATGACGAATTAGACCGGGACCGGCAGCGGTGAACAGAGGATCGGAGGAGGACGGCGCAGGACATGACAGCTGCAGGGGGCAGATAGAAGCCCCAGGTAGGTGTCGGATTTTGTCTTTTTAACCCCCTCCACAGAACCCCTTTAAGTTGAATTTCTGAAATAAATGAACTTTTGCACAATATTCTAATTATTCAAACTTCACCTGTATTGGTTGTCAAAATCAGCTGCTTATAACATTTAAAGCCTCCCCTAAACTTTCTGACTTTATACTGTAAGAAATATTTGCTCCTCCCATTATGGATTTAGTCTTGTCCATCACCAAAATACTTTCAGTTTCTCCATAATTAAATCAGGAGTCATACAGGAATTCCTCTACTTAAAGAGCATCTGTAACAAAAAGACACCCACAAAAAAAGTCCCCTGGGGATACTTCCCTCGGGAGTGCAAAGCCTCTGGATCCTAATAAGGCTTCCCTCCTTACTCCTCCGCCCCATGGTGCCAGCGCTGGCTCCCCGAAACCACAGCCGACAGTGGCGCAGTAGTGCTTGCAATATTTACCTTCCCCGGCTCCAGTGCAGGCGCAGTATCGGCTTCCCGACGGGCTCAGATGGAAATAGCTGAGCCTGATCGGGTCCGCTCTACTGTGCAGTCTCTGCTCCTTCCACCTGAGCGCAGAGACCCGCTACTGGACCCGGAGAAGGTAAATATTTACATGCCCGCTGTTCTGGGGCTTCTAGCGGGAAGTCTTGTTAGGATCCAGAGGCTTTCCCCTCCCAAGGTAAGTATCCCCCAGTTTATTTGTTTTTTTAATTACTGGTTTTACAGGACATGTCCGGGGTTAAAAAAGAAAAACAAAATTTACTTACTTGGGGGCTCCCCCCAGCCTCTGGCAGCCTATATGTCCCTCGCCACAGCTCCGCCCCCAGCCGGTGTCCCGCCCGCTGCATATACCAACCTCGCCAGGTCAGCATCTTCGGCTCCTGCATGAGCACACGGCACCCGATCGCACTCACGTGGCCTGGAGTGTTCTATGCAGGCGCAGAACTACTGTGCAGAACGCTCCCGGCCACAGAAACCCGACTGCAAGCAGCGGCAAAGATGCTGACCTGGCCAGGTCGCGGCTGCTACGGAGGGGACCCTGGGAGACGAGCTGAGGTGAGGAACGCATAAGCTGCCAGGAGCTGGAGGAAGCCCCAAGTAAGTAGATTTTAATTTTGTTTTTTTAACCCTGGACCTGTCCTTTAAGCCAGGCGTCTCGCACACTCTGGGAAAAAATTGACATTTTTTCGCAGGCTGGTTCATATTTCAACAATGTTATTATGACACCTTGAAGAAAAGGCAAATCAAAGCAAAAATCATAAAAAAAAAAAAAAAATGATGAAGATTAATGCAATATTTCTGACAGCTGTGAGCCATTTGTATCAGATAGAATAGGCAGGAAACAAAGTGGAACTGAAGAACTAAAAACAAACACAAACAGTGTTTCACTTACCTGGGGCTTCTGCCAGCCCCGTGCAGCCTTCCTGCCCTCCAGGATCCTCCGTTCTCCCCCGCCAGCTAGTTTCGTTACGGTCGACTTGTAAGTCGACGGCAACTGCGCCTACCAAATACGCGTGGCCCGGGGCGCGCAGTTGCTGCGTCGGCTGTAACAAAACTAGCTGGCAGCAGGAGAATGGAGGATGGTGGAGGAACGGCGCGGGACAGGAAGGCTGCAAGGGGCTGGCAAACCCTTTTTTTTTTTTAAGTTCTTCAATTCTGCCTTAAAGGACATCCGAGGTGAAATTAAACTGATGAGATAAACAATAGTATCTATCCTCCTCCTCCTAAAAATGACTTTTGAAGACCTCCGAAACTTTTATTTTAAATTTAAATCTACTTTTTAACTTATTACTGTTTCATTGTCTCTGCTCAATGACATTCATTGAAGTATGCCAGAGCTCAAATCAATGAACTATTGAGCCTTTGTATCTCTTTACTGCTCTCAAAACTTTTTCCTGGCAGTAAATGGCTTCTATGGCTGTAAATCCTCATCAATGAGCATTATGCTATAGTCTGACCCAGTCCCAACCCAGGCAGAAACTGTCACTTTCATACCTAAATGTTTAACTCTTTCAGGCAAAGAAAGACAGCCTAGTTATATGTGTGCTAGGCACTGTACATACACGTCTATCTCATCATGTCACATGTCACCTCGGGTATCCCTTAAGGAAAAAGATGCCGGTTTCCCTGCTGGATTACACACCCTGCCACATGTATACTTTTCTTTATATACCGCAATACTGTCTGCTGAAACATTCTACATTTTGCCTTTAAGAGGAACCGTGACCAAGAATTGAACTTCATCCCAATCAGTAGCTGATACCCCCTTTCCCACGAGAAATCTTTCCCTTTTCCCTAATAGATCATCAGGGGGTGCTGTATGGCTATTGTGGTGAAACCCCTCCCACAGTGTGATGTCAGGAGTCTCCTGTATGTGAACCTTGTTGCATTGTGGGAAATAATTGGCTATTTCCAACTGCCAAGCAACCAGCATCTCCCTCTGTGCATATGTATATCTATGAAAAACAACCTTTAAGCCTATCGCATTGCCTGGGGGTGTGATTATCGCATTGTTAGGGGGTGGGGTTATAGATAATGGCAGTTGCTGCAGTCTGTTTTTTTTCATGTCTGCCAGCAGTAAAGATGATGACCTGCAGGCCGATTGTGGATCAAACAACACTTACAAGTCAAATATCAACCATTTCTTGATATCTTCAATTTTATTTTTTTAACTTCCCACTTTGCACTGTATCAATTTCTTTATTTCCCCCCTTTTCGCCAAAGTTTCTTGGCAAATTCTCTTTTTGGGGGCACCAATAGAATAACAGGATTGCAGAGAACATGCAGAGACCCCAAAAACAATTCAAGAAAGCCGCACCGCCCGCCCCCTCCCCCCGTCAATGTGTAGTTTTTGGAGATGGAGTCTCTATCCGATATACTGTGACAAACTCTTGTCCAGCTTTATCGGTTTCCCTCTGGAAGTGGAAAATCGGGGTAAGTACATTTTTGGACAATTCACACAACTGTTAGCCGATTCGTTTGCTAGAGGCTCAGATTTGTTCGAGGCTTCTGCCCCCTGGTGGGTGGACTTTCCATATGTGTAGAAATATTTTGCCCAGGAATACTGATAAACTGTATCTAAAGCTACCCATACATTGGTCGATTTCTGCCATTGATATATGGCCGAGTCGACCGCTCTGATCCAATTGGCAGGAAGCATGATCAATTGCCCGATCAATTTCTGACCGATTTCGATTTACTCATTTGGTCCGGACGGTAAATCTAGGTCGAT
Source organism: Hyperolius riggenbachi (assembly GCF_040937935.1). NCBI lineage: Eukaryota > Metazoa > Chordata > Amphibia > Anura > Hyperoliidae > Hyperolius > Hyperolius riggenbachi. The sequence goes on along the minus strand of NC_090655.1, from coordinate 8,625,684 downwards.
TGGCTGCTGGTAACGTCCTCTGAAGCAACACTTGCTCATCCTCTCAGCGCAGCTCAGCTGGGAACCGTCTCTGCACTCAGCTCTCCGCCCCCCCAAATGTTCTCTAAAACCTGTTTTCAGTGACAAGTTTCAGACGCGAACGCGGCTCCAGAAACCGCCGGTTTCTTCACATTTGTCCGCTCGAGTGTGAAGCCTCTAATCAGCCGTCCCCAACAGGCTCCACAAGATGAAGTGGGAAGAATGTTTGTCCACATGGTTAGCAAATGGCCAGCTATACGGGAGGAAAAGCAGCTGAGATTTTTGACCTCTTGTATTGGAGAGAAGCAGAGCGGAGGGTTTATGGAGAGAGCAGAAAGTGTACTGCATCGTGCCGCTCTGAAATCTAAAACGGCGTTTATTAGGTGTGAGAAAAGCACAAGGGAAGGAGACCGTAAAAACAATTTAGGCTTACTCGCAGATTTAAGCCCCATTCACATCTGTAATCGCTAAACGTTAGAGTTAGCGTTTCAGCTGGTGATTTTTCCGCGATTTAACGTGGGGGGAAATCACTGGACAAAGTATAGCTTTGGGAGAAATCGTGATTAGTAGCTCTATACATGCTAATTGTGAACGCTTCAGAATCGCCGGCAACAAGTTTGCGATTAGCGATAATCGCAAAACGCCCTAAGAACACTGCCATAGGGTAAACTAAGACCTGATGTAGGTGAGGATTCGCCGAAACGCGTTGTGATGCTGCCAGCACGCACAAGTTCCCTGGGTGAGCCACCCCCAGTCCTTTCCACCAGGACAACGACCCCCACAGGCCATGGAGGACGTAGAAGGCGGCGCCCCAGGGTTCCAGGAATAGGGCCTCGCCCTCATTTGATATGCTTGTATGCATCTACTTTCTAGTAAGTGCAATTGTTTTACGCGCATTTTAACCCAATAAATCTGTTTTTACACTATAAACAGAGGAACACCAAGAACCCCAATAGTGTAGTATGTATTGACAAAGGGGATAATGACAAAGAGTAATAGTTGTTATACTCACAAGCAGGGATGCTCAAATTCGGCTTCGGGAGATATCCGGATTTTTGCTATCCGGATATCACCCAGTAATGCTGTGCAGGCTGGGCGGGGGGGGGGGGGGGGGTCAAGCTTACCTCTCTGACGTCTTCTTCGGTCGTCCCTCGGCGCCTCCCACGATGCGCTCCAAGCGGCGGTCACCTGATTACAAACACTTCCTCCTTCCGGGTTGAAGGAGGAAGTGTTTGTAATCACGTGACGCGCATGGAGCGCATCGTGGGAGGCGCCGAGGGACGACCGAAGAAGACGTCAGAGAGGTAAGCTTGACCCCCCCCCGCCCACCCTGCACAGCATTACTGGGAGATATCCGGATAGCAAAAATCCGGATATCTCCCGAAGCCGAATTTGAGCATCCCTACTCACAAGCATGGGTCACCATTAGGCAACCACTGTAAAGGCAGGTGGGGAGATTATCCTGACCCCACTCAGGAATAAGAAGTCGCGCTCTGTAGATAGTATAAAGGGTCGCAACCCTCCACCCAGGGTGGATACAATATTATATAGGAGAGAACAGAGGCGCCAAAAGGATAAAAGGGGTTTTAAAGGAGCTTAAAAGCCAAACATTTGGTAATTAGAGGAGGCAGTGGTGGACTTACCTCCTCCAAGCAGACACAACACGACTGTACATTCAGTCTATTTATTAACAAACTCCAGATAAAACAAAGCAACGCGCCTCACGGGTCAGCGCCCGCTTCCTCAGGCAATAGAAAAAGGAGTTACAGCATCTAGCATCTGTCACAGAGGTGCGGAGTGTTGTTTGTTTTGCTAGATGCTGTAACTCCTTTTTCTATTGCCTGAGGAAGCGGGGGCTGACCCGTGAAACGCGTTGCTTTGTTTTATCTGGAGTTCGTTAATAAATAGACTGAATGTACAGTTGTGTTGTGTCTGCTTGGAGGAGGTAAGTCCACCACTGCCTCCTCTAATTACCACATTTTTGGCTTTTAAGCTCCTTTAAAACCCCTTTTATCCTTTTGGCGCCTCTGTTCTCTCCTATATAATGTTTTTACACTATGGAGCGCTCTTCCGTTTTCCCATTTTTTCTGTTTTTATACAAGAATGCCTTTCAGCCAGGCATGAAGGAGCAGCCAACTGTGTGAATTCAAGTTCTTTTGCCCACACATCCCCGGTGCCCAGAAGTACAAGATTTCCCTTCTCTTCTATGCTTTCTTTGGTACAATAGGACCAGTTTTAAAAAACGCTAGCAGTTTGCAGTAATCGCGCTATTTCCGCTTAGGTGTGAACGAGCCCTTAATGCAAATCGTATGCGGTTTGTAATCAGGACAATCCAAAATCAGATGCAAAAGGCAGCTGTGCGTTATCGCAACCACCCCTTGCACCTTATTGGGGTAATGCAAGTCAATGGGCGACACAGGTAGTGTAAACGTCAGAGCACGTTGCATAGAGGCTTGCATGCGTGGGACGGGAATCCCAGTGACGCATTTCCAGCCTAGCAGGGAGCACGTCACTGAGCGGGGGCGGAGCTATGCAAATGAACCTGTCAGTGCACTCTGCCCAGCAGGGAGTAAGTCACTAAGCGGGGCGGAGCTATGCTTATGATCCTGTGGGTGCACTCTGCCCAGCAGGGAGTACGTCACTGAGTGGGGGCGGAGCTATGCATATGATCCTGTGGGTGCACTCTGCCCAGCAGGGAGTACGTCACTGAGCGGGGGCGGAGCTATGCATATGATCCTGTGGGTGCACCCTGCCCAGCAGGGAGTACGTCACTGAGCGGGGGCGGAGCTATGCAAATGAACCTGTCAGTGCACTCTGCCCAGCAGGGAGTACATCACTGAGCGGGGCAGAGCTATGCAAATGAACCTGTCTGTGCACTCTGCCCAGCAGGCAGTAAGTCACTAAGCGGGGCGGAGCTATGCTTATGATCCTGTGGGTGCACTCTGCCCAGCAGGGCGTACATCACTGAGCGGGGCGGAGCTATGCAAATGAACCTGTCAGTGCACTCTGCCCAGCAGGGTGTACATCACTGAGCGGGGCAGAGCTATGCATATGATCCTGTGGGTGCACTCTGCCCAGCAGGGAGTACGTCACTGAGCGGGGGCGGAGCTATGCATATGATCCTGTGGGTGCACTCTGCCCAGCAGGGAGTACGTCACTGAGCGGGGGCGGAGCTATGCATATGATCCTGTGGGTGCACCCTGCCCAGCAGGGAGTACGTCACTGAGCGGGGGCGGAGCTATGCATATGATCCTGTGGGTGCACTCTGCCGCAGGGTCATATGCTTGTTATTTTTTGTGGTGCATGCCAATCACAACGCAAAAAATGTGTAAAACTGGCCTAAAAAGACATGCTAACCTGCATTAACCAGCTTTTCTTCCAAGCTCCACCCCACATTTTTAACGCCAAAGAGGTTACTGGACCCACCCCGAGCTGTGTCGCCCCATGTGACATGTATTGGCCTATCCCACAACCCCAGTGATTATACCTGACCCACCTGAGCCAAAGTAAAGGCACAAGTCTCTCAATGGCATGGCTGTCATAATACAGAGAGTTGTACTAAGTAGCCAGAAGAAGAGGAGGCGGGACAGATAGGCGGGCATACATATAATTAGTGTCCCCTGAATGGTCGTGCTCGATCGTTAAGTTGACACTGCGGGGATCAAGGCCTGAGCAGACACATTGACCCACTAATACATTATATCATTCAACTAAACCTCCAGAATGTGCTAATGATATAAAGCAGCAACTAAAGGACAAGTCAAAAGAATACCCTATAAAACAGCACTAAACTTTATTTACAAAATTCTTTATTGAGACTCACAAAGAGTAAAAATTATTAAAAACCCCAAAAGGGTACGGGGGCGGGGCTGTTTCAATTAAACGTGTAACAAATAATTATGTATTTATGTGCATTTTGGGGGAAAGAGCCACATTATGTGTATTCTGTGGAAAGCGCTGACACAATGGGCTCGATTCACAAAGCGGTGCTAACCCAGTTAGACTTTAGGCGTAATAACCATTGCACCACGCTGGTGAAAAGCCAATTTAGGCGTGATAAGTTGAGGCGTGATAAGTTTATATCGCACGCAAAGTCCCGCACGCAAAGCAGCGCCATTAAACTCTATGCGATGTGCACCAGACTTTGCTAGCGCAAAACTTTTGATCAGCTGTGCACTGCGGTGCTAACCCAGTTGGTGCTTAAACTTATCACGCCTAAACTTATCACACCTAAACTTATCACGCCTAAACTTATCACGCCTAAACTTATCACGCCTAAACTTATCACGCCTAAACTTATCACGCCTAAACTGAGTTTAGGCGTGATAAAGGGCTTTTCACCAGTGTGCTAACTGTTAGCACCGCTTTGTGAATCAGGCCCAATGTGTATTTTGTAGGACACACTGCTGTACTATGTGTATTTTGTGGAACATTTTCGCTTTGTGTGTATTTTGTGGGAAGCGCTGACATTATGTGCATTTAGTAGAAAACTCTGCTGCATGTGTATTTTGTGGAAAACACTGCAGCACTATGTGTATTTTGTGGGTACATTGCCGCTTTATGAGTATTGTGTTGGGAAACGCTGTTGCATTGTGTATTTTGTAGGACACACTGCTGCACTATGTGTATTTTGTGGAACATTCTCGCTTTATGTGTATTTTGTAGGGAAAAGCTGCTGCATTGTGTATTTTGTGGGAAGCACTGACACGTTATGTGTATTTTGTAGAAACCGCTGCCGCATTATGTGTATTTTGTGGGAAACACTGCAGCACTAGGTGTATTTTGTGGGTACAGTGCCGCTTTATGAGTATTGTGCTGGGAAACGCTGTTGCATTGTGCATTTTGTGGGAACACTGCCACATTATGTGTATTTTGTGGGAAAACACCGCTGCAATGTGTATTTTGTGGAAAACTGTGCTGGATTATGTGTCTTTTTTGGGGGTGGGGAGAAAGTATTGCCACATGTATTTTTTTTTTGGGGGGGGGGGGGGAATGCAGCTAAATTCTGAAAAACATAGGGGGTAGCCCCCTATCTACAAACAGGCTCAGTAGTTACAAGTAGAGGAGTGCCTGTATTTTGTAAGGCTCTGGAGAAAAAAAAAAAAAAAAAAGTGTACCAGTGAGGTACAAATGTACAATAAAAACATTTATTGTGTTCCCAATAAACATTTTTCAAAGTCACCATAAAAATGATAAACCCCCCAAAAAACTTTTATACCATAAAATAGAAGCTTTTCAATCCCTCTTCGGATCTTTGCGGACCCCCCCCCCCCCCCTCCCACGGAGTGCTCTGAACACCTGGAGCCCCCTCGGTGCCCAGGAAATGTATTGTAACAGGAAGGTTCCGGGAGGGGGAAGGGGGGGGGTGACCTTGCGGGGTACACATCTAGGTGCCCGCTACACACGGCAAGTGAAGGTTTATGAGACAACACAAAGCGCTCCACAGACAGCCTGGAACCGGCGGTGGCGTTTGTTAGGAGAATGAAGCTCCGCGTTCCCCAGGCGCGGGACACAGGCAGGTCAGGATCAGTGTTCCGTGAAAAGGGTTTGAAAGCGAGAAGATGAAGACAGTTCAGAGGCAGAGTCTTTGGAGGATTCGTGTGATGTCCTCAGTGGGAGCTTCCCTTAAATACCGCTAAAAGACAAGATGCTAAAATTACTACATCTGACCAGCGACAAGCGGCCACCCTGGATGCAGCAGAAGCCCAGCGCCATACGCTGCACATGTGACCTTGACTTTACTGCTTGCTTTTTGTATATTTAAAGTGATACTACAATTAAGGGGGAACTAAAGAGGAACATTACCGAAAGATAAGTGTTTGGGGGAATCAACACACTTAATAATAATAATAATAATAATAATAATAATAATATAGCGCCGACATCTTCCGCAGCGCTGTACAGAAACATATATATTCTCTCTCTCAAAGGAGCTCACAATCTAGTCCCCATCATAGTCATATGCCTATATATTGTGTAGTTATTATCTAGGGCCAATTTTGGGGGGGGGGGAATTAACTTATCTGTATGTTTTTGGGGTGTGGGAGGAAACCGGAGTGCCAGGAGGAAACCCACGCAGACACGGGGAGAACATACAAACTCCTTGCAGATAGTGCCCTGGCTTGGATGTGAACCAGGGACCCAGCGTTGCACGGCGAGAAAGCTAACAACTACGCCACCGTGCTGCACAGTGAAGTAAAAAAAAAAAAAAAAGAAAAAAAAAAATTGACAATAGATCAAGAAAAGATTGATACTTGCAGTGCAATTCATCTATGTTGTTTGATCAACCTTCAGCCAGCAAGTCAGCATCTTAACTGCTGGCCGGCATTTTTTTTTTGGGGGGGGGGGGGGGGGGGGGACCATCAAACTAGCCTCATCTATAAACACACCCACTAACAATGTGATAGACTAAAAATACACTGGTCGATTTCAGCCATCGATCGTTTCTATAGAATCAATCAGAAATCGAATCTATCAAAAGTATCGATCGATTTGCAGCTGATTTCAATCGATTTCCATGGATTTGATCTGACAGGATGGAAAATCTAGGTCTATCTGCAGATCAATGGCCCATAGAGTTGCATTGGATCTAATGGTCCAATAATGCATTTAGATCGATTTCCAATAGATTTCATTCTGAAATCTATTGGATATCTGTTCCTAGTGTGTGGCACACATCAGGTTCCTGTCAAATTCTACTTTCAGGCATCTGACAAATCTATAGGATGGTCGAAACTGCTGCAAACCTATTAGTGTATGGCCACCTTTAAAAAGAATGGGATAGAGATTTCCTGTTGGCAACAGCTGTTCTGTCCCACAATGCAACAAGGTTGATGGACTGGAAACAGTCACGGCCATGGCCCTGACATCACACTGTGGGAGGGATTTCACCACAATATCAGCCATGCAGATCTATTTGAGAAAAGTAATAGATTTTTCATTGGAAAGGGGATATCAGCTATTGATTGGGAGGAGGTTCAATCCTCTGTTAAAGTTCCTCTTAAAGAGACACTAACGTCAAAAACCTCCCCTGGGGGTACTCACCTCGGGTGGGGGAAGCCTCGGGATCCTAATGAGGCTTCCCACGCCGTCCTCTGTCCCACGGGGGTCTCGCTGCAGCCCTCCGAACAGCCGGCGACAGACCCGACTGTCAGTTCAATATTTACCTTTGCTGGCTCCAGCGGGGGCGCTGTGGCTGCTCTCGGCTCCGAACTACACGGAAATACCCGATCTCAGTCGGGTCTGCTCTACTGCGCAGGCGCCGGAAACTTGCGCCTGCGCAGTAGAGCAGACCCGACGGCGATCGGGTATTTCCACCTACTTCGGAGCCGACAGCCGTCAGAGCGCCTGCGCAGGAGCCGGAAAGGTAAATATTACGTCACGGCTGTACGGAGGGCTGCAGCGAGACCCCCGAGGGACGCAGGACGGCGTGGGAAGCCTCATTAGGATCCGGAGGCTTCCCCCACCCGAGGTGAGTACCCCCCAGGGGAGGTTTTGACGTTACAGATTCTCTTTAAACGACATAACTATATGCTGAAATATTAACCACATTTTATTTTCTCCTCAGACGGACGATATAATAAGCCCTCAGTTTGTGCTCAGGTCACATCTGCGGCACACTTACAGATCGTACCCAAGGGTGACTTTATATCTACTCCCTGCTGCTCCAGCCCCGGTCACCTCATCACTCACCTGCTGCCTGCGTTCAGCTCGTTTGTGGTCATGTGACATGATGAGCATGCGGGATTTAGGGCGGAGTATGCAGAATATGGGGCGGAGCAGGCAGCAGAGGTCCAGGCGCGCTGGAGTGGCAGAATGAACGATACAATAACCTCCAGCGGCTCTCTTCACACATCACTTCCTCCTCAGGCGTTATCTAGTGACGTCACATGACCCCACTGATCCTGGACGTCAGAGCACAGCGGCATAAAGGGGCACTATCGCTACCATAATTGTAAAATGGAAATAGGGGTAAACTTATACAAATTAGTAGGTTTCTTCCAGAGTAAAATGAGCTACAAATTACTTTTCTCCTACGGTATGTTGTCACTTACAGTAGGTAGTAGAAACCGTTTTGGGCTAGTCCATCTCTTCATTGGGGGGGGGGGGGGGGGTGTTGAAGATTCTCAGCATGGTTTTCTATATAAAGACATTCCCCGAAAAGGATTTATAAAATTATGCTGGCCAGCCTCCCTGCTCACTGCACACCTTTCTGACAGTTGGACAAAAGCAACTGCCATTCACGAAGTGCTTTTAGAAATAAGCAAAACCCCGGGAATCCCCATGAGTAGATGGGCTAGTCCAAAACCTGTCAGTTCAGTCACATTCCTACTACCTACTGTAAGTGACAGCAACATAGGAGGGAAGTAATTTATGGCTCATTTTACTCAGGAAGAAACGTACTTCTTGTATGTGTTTACATGTATTTTAAATTTTACGATTTTTGCAAAAGTGGTCATTTAATAATAAGGAAGAGGTGAAGTGGTTGGAACAAAGTAGGTGAGTATATCTGAAGAAGTCATGTGACCTTCTCACAAAACAAATGCAAAATGCATTTGGAGTTCAAAACTTTTACTGAGTCACTGAATGGCGTTCACTGCTGTACATAGCCAAGCGTTTCCTTCAAGAGACGCTCCAGGCAAAAACCAGCATGTTTCAGCGGACCGTACTCCTGTATACAAAAATACACGTCAAAGGTGCCCATTAACCACCCTGGCGTTCTATTAAGATCGCCAGGGCGGCTGCGGGAGGTTTTTTTTTTAATAAAAAAAAAAACTATTTCATGCAGCCAACTGAAAGTTGGCTGCATGAAAGCCCACTAGAGGGCGCTCCGGAGGCGTTCTTCCGATCGCCTCCGGCGCCCAGAATAAACAAGGAAGGCCGCAATGAGCGGCCTTCCTTGTTTTGCTTACCTTGTCGCCATAGCGACGAGCGGAGTGACGTCATGGACGTCAGCCGACGTCCTGACGTCAGCCGCCTCCGATCCAGCCCTTAGCGCTGGCCGGAACTTTCTGTTCCGGCTACGCTGGGCTCAGGCGGCTGGGGGGACCCTCTTTCGCCGCTGCTCGCAGAGCGGCGGCGATCGGGCAGCACACGCGGCTGGCAAAGTGCCGGCTGCGTGTGCTGCTTTTTATTTGAAGAAAATCGGCCCAGCAGGGCCTGAGCGGCAGCCTCCGGTGGTGATGGACGAGCTGAGCTCGTCCATACCGCCCGGCTGGTTAACAGTACAATCTCCCAAAAAATCAACCATATCAGATGCAGTTAAAGCGGACCTGAACTCAGCACCTCCTCCATGCTCTAAAATGTAAGCAACAGCATAATCACCTTTACAGAAAAACATTTCTTTGTTACAGCTGATACACATCCTGCAATACATCTGCAGTGTCGCTACTTTCTGCTTTAATGGGAGCAAGCATAGGGTTAACATCCTGTGTTTACAAATTGCCTGCTCTGCCGAGGCAGCCAAGATTCCTGAGCTGACAGCTGAGAGATCGAATTACACTTGTGATTAGTCAGAGGAGAGGTAATTAGACAGGCTAAACTCTCTAATAACATACAGGGCGCATTTCTCTGTTTTCCTTCTGTCTGGTGCGAGAGTTCAGGTCCACTTTAATGGTGCCAGTCGGCGGTGCATGATCGCTCTATTGATCCAAATTTTGGAAAGATTCTTCTAGTCTGTTTGGGTTGCTTATCATTTGTCCGTCTGCTGGTGGGCCTAAATTATCGTTTCCAATCAATTGCGGTGATCAGATTTGACAGTCGATTGTTTGGGACATTGCCTGGTTAATGGCCACCTTTACAGCTGTGGATGATGGCAAGAGGTGGCTGTACTCCGCTCTGGTATCTGTTCCCGATATAACGTTCAGAGGGTGTTATAGGACATCGGCTTACCTGCGCAGGTCCGGGCTTTGGCTCTAGACGCTCTCGTGGCCTGAGATAACGGACGCACTTTCACCAAAGGGTTTTTGCTTGACAAAGCGTCCCGAGCTGCGAGGAAGAGGGAGATTGGCGAGAGTAAGCTGCCCTAGACTAACATGAAACTTCACAAAATGAAGACAAAATTTAAATATAAACCATACGGATATGAACTTCAACTGCTCTCCGACTGCCTAACACCGATCGGTGTCAAGTCCTGGGGGCAGGGATTAGCAGGGAACAAGCGCACGCATGCACGACCGTTCCCTGCCGAGAGACGGAGCTCCGCGATCAGCCTGCCAGTCCGCGAACAGAGCTGGCAGGCTGTTAGAACCCCCCATCTTCATTTGTACAGAGCTGCAATCTAGCGCAGCGTTGTACAGGGTCTGCTCTGTCACTGAGCTGTTCCCAGCAGGGCTGTGGAGTCGGAGTCGTGGAGTCGGGCAATTTTGGGTGCCTGGAGTCGGGAAAAAAATGCACCGACTCCGACTCCTAATGAATTTGTAACTGTAATTAAAATAGAAAATATGATAAAATGTTCTATTTCTCAGATAATAGTCATTAAAAATAATGTATATATACAGTATACATACAGTAATAGCTGTGCTTAGTCCACAAAAATGAAATAAACCAATCAAAATTGGTTTTTTAAGGTCAGATATACATATCTGATTGTGACTGTATATATGATGTGTACACAGGAATCTCTTATATATACTAAATAACATCTATACTGTAAGTATAAAGCCTGATGTGTAGCCGTGTCACTAATGGCCCATACTCACGAGGGACTTTTGTCGCCTCAACACGCGGCGCGCGCGTGTTGCGGCGACAGGTCGCCCGTGAGTATGGGCCGTTGCCCGCACCCCGAACTGTCGCCCGTCGCCATGCGATTCAAAGTTTCAATCGCATGGCAACAGTCGCCGCCGCACCTCCGCCGCAACTGTCGCTAGTCCGTGTGAGTACGCGGACTAGCGACAGCAACATGATAGTAAATAAACGGCGCTTCCGGCGGGGGGAGGGACAACGGCGACAGCTTCCGTCGCATCAGTTGCCAGGTCCCTCCGCCATGTGTATGCGGAGGGACCTGGCGACTAGCTGTCGCCAGCATGTCGCAAGCACGCTCCCGTGTGCTTGCGACATGCAAAAAAGTTGCCCGTGAGTATGGGCCATAAGAGATGGTCAATGAGATGGAAATAATTCTGCATTGATGCTGATTTATGCAAATGTATGCACTCCCTTTGCTGATGAAATCAAATAATTTGATATGTTGTTAAAATTTGGTTTGGTGACTACAAATTATAGGGTACCTGAGACGGATGAAAAGTAAAGTTTTATACATACCTGGGGCTTATTCCAGCCCCCTTCAGGCTAATCAGTCCCTTGCTGTCCTCCTCCACCACCCAGATCTTCTGCTAAGAGTCCTGGTAATTCAGCCAGTCAGCGCTGTCCGGCCGCATGCCGCTCCCACAGCCAGGAACATTCTGCACCTCCGCAATAGTGCTGCACAGGTGTAGTATGCTCCTGGCGGTGGAGTGGGTGCATGCGCACTACGCCCGACTGGCTCAAGTACCTGGACTCATAGCTGAAGATCCAGGTGGTGGAGGAGGACAGCGAGGGACTGATTATCCTGAAGGCGGCTGGAGGAAGCCCCAGGTATGTATACAACTTTAATTTTATCTGTCTCAGGTTTACTTTGTTACACAGTAGTACTATACTCTACATATGCACTCCCCCAGAGCTGCAGGGAATCCACTGAGAATGCTGTGCACATTGAACACAGAGGTGTTGTCTGTTTACAATCTCCTCCTTCCCCTGCAGAGTACCTGCACATCACTCTTACATGTACCCACAGTTACATTGCCTAGGGCCTGATCCATGTTCAGATTGTGCATGAAGAATGTGTAATAGAGGAAGAATCTCCTCATTCCCCTGCAGAGTACCTGCACATCATTCTTACATGTACCCACACTTACATTGCCTAGGGCCTGATAGATGTTCTTTGTTCCGGTTTGTACCTTTTACAAGTACTCTTACCAAGGACTAGTTTTAGTCTAAAGGGAATAAATATAGTAGTCTACATATCCTTCTCACTTCAGTTGTCTTGTAAAATTCCTAAGCGTTGGCAGTTATGAGACGAATTTCATGTTACATACTTTTAATCAACAAAATTGTAATATGCAAATTAGATGAGTCGGAGTCGAGGAGTCGGTGGAATCCTAAACTGAGGAGTCGGAGGATTTTTGGACCGACTCCACAGCCCTGGTTCCCAGGCGTGGCACTCAAAGCGATACCTCTCGTAGGCTAAGGCCTATGAGAGGTGATCATATTGATTTGATTTCGGGTGGTGGCAGGGATAAAAAAAAATAAAAAAAAAATAAAAAAAAGCTTTATTTCAAAAAATATAATAAAAAAAAAAAATTAAATCGCAACAGTAATCAGATCCCACAGGTAGAAAAGGAGGCAAGATTCATTTGGCTGCTAAGTTGAATGGCCACACAAACTGTTAAAGGAGAACTGAAGTAAGAGGTATATGGAGGCGGCCGTATTTATTTCCTTTTAAGCAATACCAGTTGCCTGGCAGCCCTGCTGGTCTCTCTGGCTGCAGTAGTGTCTGAATAACACCAGAAACAAGCATGCAGCTAGTCTTGCCAGATCTGACAATAATGTCAGAAACACCTGATCTGCTGCATGCTTGTTCAGGGGCTATGGCTGAAAGTATTAGAGGCAGAGGATCATCAGGACAGCCAGGCAACTGGTATTGCTAAAATGGGAACAAATATGTCAGCCACCATACACCTCTCTCTACAGTTCTCCTTTAAAGCTGCAGAGTGCTGAATTGTAAAAAAAAAAAAAAAAAAAAAAAAAAAAAAAATTATTTGCCTGGTCACTAGGGGGGGGGGGGGGGGGGGGGGGTTTGGTGTCAGCATGTGGTGCTCAGGAGGTTAAACATCGCCCACCTTCCCATAAAACAGGCAGCATATTGTCTAGAACAAGGCATGCTCTATTGGACACAATAATGGAACGATAAAACATGACCAATGACGGGGGGCGGGGATAGGGGGGGGGGGGGGTGTGTCAGGCGTTTCTGCTTCATCCAAGAGTGGAGAAAAATTGTTACAAACTTCAATACATGAACCTGGTACACACATGGATTTGTACCATCTCAGTCTTAGGTCTTAAAGAGGGCCTGAACTCCTCTCTGCTCAAAAAGATAAGCAGCAGCTTAACATTTAAAGAAAAACATTTGTTACAGCTGATACAAATCCTGTTATAAATCTGCAGCTTGTCTGCTTCCTGCTTTCATGGAAGCAGACACGGGGCTAACATCCTGTCTTAAATTAGCTGCTCTGCCGTGGCAGTCATGTGACACAAGTGAGGGATCAAATTACAACTTGTGATTAGTCACAGATGAGGAGGAGTTAGGCTAAACTCACTAAATACATACAGGGTGTATTACTTTCTTTTCCTTCTCTACTGTGCAAGAGCTTAGGTCCACTTTAAAGCTCATACACACATCCCAACAATCTGACCAACTATCTATCAGACTTGGTATGTTGGACGATAGTTGGGCACGTGTATGGCTGGCAGAAAAGAGACTGTTTGCCAGATGCATCTGGATTAATCTGCACAACTATCATGCATGCTGGAACGCGTGCAGAAGTTTTTTGAACAGATAACAGGTTCTCTTTAATATTGACGCCCTTTAGAAATGGCGGAGAGGCAGCGGCGAGCCGTACCTGTGATTGGACTGGAGAATATGCCGAGGGCGTGCGAATCATCCACCCACTTGACGTCGAAGCCCTTCTTCCTAGGAGAAAACAGCGCACCCTACAGTCAGTGCAGAGGATCACACACAGGGTAATGCAATATTATGTACATACACCAGGAAAGCGTAACTGACCCTGATATCCGGCACTGCACTAGGAATACAATCTCTCTGCTCGTTTGAATCACACTTCCCAAAACGTGATATTTACTAACGTATACACTTTTATTTAAAGTACTCCTGAGGAGAGAGTTATATGGAGGCTGCCATATTTGCCATATATGGAGGCTGCCAGCCACATCAGTTGCCTGGCTGTCCTGCTGATCTGTTTGGCCAATCAAAATTGGATGTTTGTATGTAGCCTTTTTACTCAATTTTCAGGATCGATATGCGGCCGGTTCGATCAACATGATTGAATCTGGCTGAGATCAATGCCCCAACATGGCAACCCTATCAACCAATTTCTGGACAAAATTGATCGAAAGATCAGTCAGGCACGCTGGAGAATCTGGGTCCCAAGGGCTTGATTGGGTGCATGGCAGTATTGGCGATCAATTTTCCGACAATCCCTGGACCGCCGGCTGGTCTTGCCCCAAGTGCATGCAATGCTTAACCACCCTGGCGTTCTGATAAGATCGCCAGGGAGGCTGCGGGAGGGTTTTTTTTTTAAATTAAAAAAAAAAACTATTTCATGCAGCCAACTGAAAGTTGGCTGCATGAAAGCCCACTAGAGGGCGCTCCGGAGGCGTTCTTCCGATCGCCTCCGGCGCCCAGAATAAACAAGGAAGGCCGCAATGAGCGGCCTTCCTTGTTTTGCTTACACCGTCGCCATAGCGACGAGCGGAGTGACGTCATGGACGTCAGCCGACGTCCTGACGTCAGACGCCTCCGATCCAGCCCTTAGCGCTGGCCGGAACTTTTTGTTCCGGCTGCGCAGGGCTCAGGCGGCTGGGGGGACCCTCTTTCGCCGCTGCTCGCGGCGAATCGCCGCAGAGCGGCGGCGATCGGGCAGCACACGCGGCTGGCAAAGTGCCGGCTGCGTGTGCTGCTCTTTATTTGGCGCAAATCGGCCCAGCAGGGCCTGAGCGGCAGCCTCCGGCGGTGATGGACGAGCTGAGCTCGTCCATACCGCCCAGGTGGTTAAAGGAGGAACTGTCACGAAAATCTTAAAATTAATAAAAACACATACAAATAAGAAGTACATTTCTCCAGAGTAAAATGAGCTATACATTACTTTTCTCCTATGTTGCTGTCACTTACAGTAGCTAGTAGAAATCTGACAGAAGCGACAGGTTTTGGGCTAGTTCATCTCATAGGGGGGTTCTCAGGGTTTTCTTTATTTTTAAAAGCACTTAGTGAATGGCAGTTGCTCCTTCCAACTGCCAAAATAGTGTGCAGCGAGCAGGGAGGCTGGCCAGCATCATTGTATTAATCATTTTTAGACCAAGAATAAAGGCCTGAGAATACCCCATGAAGAGATGGACAAGCTCACAACCTGTCGGTTCTGTCAGATTTTACTACCTACTGTAAGTGACAGCAACATAGGAGAAAAGTAATTTATGGCTCATTTTACTCTGGAAAAAAAAAATGTACTTCTTATTTGTATGTGTTTTAAATTTTAAGAGTTTTGTGACAGTTCCTCTTTAACCACCCTGGCGTTCTGATTAAATCGCCAGGGTGGCTGCGGGAGGGTTTTTGTTAGATAAAAAAAAAACTATTTCATGCAGCCAACTGAAAGTTGGCTGCATGAAAGCCCACTAGAGGGCGCTCCGGAGGCGATCTTCCGATCGCCTCCGGCGGCAAGAGATAACACGGAGGGCCGCAATGAGCGGCCCTCCGTGTTTCGCTTCCCTCGTCGCCACGGCGACGAGCGGAGTGACGTCATTGACGTCAGCCGCCTCCGATCCAGCCCTTAGCGCTGGCCGGAACTGTTTGTTCCGGCTACGCTGGGCTCGGGCGGCTGGGGGGACCCTCTTTCGCCGCTGCACGCGGCGGATCGCCGCGCTGCAGCGGCGATCAGGCAGCACACGCGGCTGGCAAAGTGCCGGCTGCGTGTGCTGCTTTTTATTTGGTGCAAATCGGCCCAGCAGGGCCTGAGCTGCAGCCTCTGGCGGTGTTGCGCTCAGCAGGTTAAATCATCCTGCAATGTGATGCTGAAATCTATTGGAAATCTGCCATGAGTGAGCAGGCAATAGTTCTCTCCCGCCTCATTAACGATATTCCAATGCATACGTATAGCAGCGCCAAAGCTTTGCTCGCTACCAGGTGCCCACATTTCCAGTTTCCCCCTCTCACAGACTCTCCCGATATATATTCTGCCGTATAAGACGCACTTTCTCTCCAAAAAACGGGGAGGAAAAGTCCTTTTGTCTTAGTCGGTGAATTCAGGGAATCCCCAACTTACGAAAGCCTGCTGATACGAACCGCCAACTGCCGCAACATCGGGGACTCCCTGCTTTGCCCCCCCCCCTTCTGTCCCCAATGTGCGTCTGCTCTCCTCTGTGCCCCCACTCCGCCCATGTAGCGGCAGTATCTTACCTTATCGATGGTGCCCACAGGAGCCGCGCAGAGAAGAACTGTGGACCCAGAGGCTGGGGGGGGAGGATTGGGTGTAGAGCAGCAGAGGCACACTGGGGACGGAAGCTGGGACACAGGAGGACACCAATTGGAGAATCTATATAATAATCCAGAATATAAGACGCACCTAGGTTTAGAGAGCAAAAACGAACGGCTTGTAGATACAAGCCGTTCGTTTTTGCTCTCTAAACCTAGGTGCGTCTTATATTCTGGAGCGTCTAAAGCCTTATCTACACGGTACAATTTTCCAACAGATCGGATCTGTAAAGGTGCCCATAGGCCCCGTTCACACTGCACGCGTTTCCAGCCACGTTTTGGAAACGCGTGCAGGTGGCCGACACGCACGACATCAGACAGTGCATAGAGTGCAATGTCTGATGTTCACACTGCATGCGTTCCGGACCTGTGCGGTCCAGGAACGCAGGTCCGGAACGCATGCTGCACGCATTTTTTTTTGCAAAAACGCGTGGCTGTCCCATTCACTTTTCAGTGATGGGATCAGCCTCGCAACGCATACAAACGCGGATGGCGTGCGTTCGTATGCGTTGCGTTTCACGTGCGTGCCGTCCGCGTTTGTAATGTGAACGAGGCCATACATGGTAGAATTTTTCATTTTTTTTGTTTAGTTCGATTATTCCATTAGATCGAATATAAAGATTTTTCCAGCCTGTCCGGGATAATCATTCGAATTTCTTGATGGAAAAAAAAAAAATATATTTTCAACTTTTCATTCAATTCAATTATTTAGATCGAATAAACGGGAAAATCGAACGGTTTTATTGTACCGTGTATGGCCACCATTAGACAGATCTATTAGATCATTTCCAACCGGTCCAATCGGATTGCGTTCCATTTTGCAATAGATTTTGGATACTTATCAAAATAAAATCTATCGCAAAATTGATCTGTAACAATTTGGACGTCTACACGTGATGAATTTTCTTATTAGAGCCATCTAATAGATCCGCCTATCTGATGGTAAATTGTGCCGTGTAGATGAGGGTTTATACTACAGCAAATTGAAAACTTTTTGCAGGAAACAGCGCAGAGATAGGAAGAGGAAGAGACAGGGAATGGAGAACACTGCTTTTTGCACTAACTTATTAAAGCCAAACAATGCTTGAATACAGCCATTTTAAATCATATCCATTTGTCGGGGACACTTCATATTCTCCTGAGCTGCACAATGACTTGTGAGAAGCGGCGAACACCGGTAACAGACTCACTGGTAGACGGCGAACGCACGGAGCAGATCCTCAGTCTTGAACTCGGTGGGGAAGTCGTAGATCTCGATGACATGTGACAGCTCCAGATCATCGTCATCGTCTGGCTCCTTCGGCTCATAGTGATAATAGTTATAAGGAGACGTCTCCCTGCTCCGCTGCTCTCTCCTGCTCACCGTCAGCTGAGAGGAAGTAAAGAGAGGAATGAGGCCCTCAACGTGTACAGTGGGAACGTGCGCTAACTAAAGTCACGCCAAAGCCCTGCGCTCCCTCACCTTTAAAAGTGAACTCGAGGTGAAAATAAACTGATGAGATAAACAATTGTATTTATCCTCCTACTCCTAAAAATATTTTTTTTTCCCCGATATCCCATGGTTTTATTTCTTATTAAACATATAAAAACTAGATTAACAACTTCAGCCTACAGTGTTGTTCACCTGATGCATCCGAGCAACTTTAACCTCCCATTCATTCGCCAATAACTTTATCGCTACTTATCACACTGAAATGATCTATATCTTGTTTTTTTCCAGCCACCATTTAGGCTTTCTTTGGGTGGTACATTTTGCTAAGAATTATTTTATCCGAAATCCATTTTAAACAGGAAGATTAAGAAAAATGGAAAAAAATATATAATTTCTCAGTTTTTGGCCATTATAGTTTGAAATTAATCCATGCTACCATAATTAAAACTCATGTATTTTATTTGCCCATTTGTCTCGGTTATTACACCATTTAAATTATGTCCCTATCACAATGTATGGCGCCAATATTTTAGGTGGAAATAAAGGTGCATTTTTTCAATTTGCGTCCATCACTATTTACAAGCTTATAATTTAAAAAAATTATATTAATATACTCTCTTGACATGCATATTCAAAAGGTTCAGACCCTTAGGTAACTTTTTATTGTAATTTTTTAAATAAAAAATGTATTTGGGTAAATTTTGGTATGGGAGGTAAACCGCTAATTTTAAATGTAATATAATGTATTTATTAAAAAATGTATGTGGGTGTAGTTTTACTATTTGGCCACAAGATGGCCACAGTCAAAAAGTCCTGGAAGCCAATGATCGTGAATATTGAAGAAGCCTGAGAAAAGTCTATCTCCTGCTTGCTGTGATGAGTCGTGTGTGCAACTCTTGCAGAAGCCTGAGAAAAGTCTATCTCCTGCTTGCTGTGATGAGTCGTGTGTGCAACTCTTGCTGATGAGTTTGCTGGTGCCGGAAAAAGGTGAATTATAACAGTTATTAACAGCTTCCAGGAAGCATTACGAGGACGGGAAACTCCATGGCCTCTGATAAGAGGCCGTCATTTTTTTCTGCGGGGGACTTCGATCAATGAATGAGAACTATATTCCCATTCATTGATCTTGTGGCTAACAGTAGGCGGCGGGAGCACGCACGGCACAGTGGCAGCAGCACAGTCTATCTGGATGGATATCCACGTCCAGATAGACTTAAGTGGTTAAGTGTTTTACTGTCTCTAATCAGTGGCAGCCTATTAAGTGTCCCAGAGTTAGAAAAAAGGTCAAAAGTTTATGTATTTTATCTTTCCCTGCCCTCAGAAGTTGTATTCTGCCAGGAAAACTTGTATGGCTGTAATTAACTTACCATTGATATTTACTATGTTCCTGACAAGGTACTGACAAGACAGAAGTTGTCACTTCCCAACTCCAGGTACCCAAAAATTGCTCCAACTCCAAGGCCCTGATCCTTACTCCCTACTGGTTAAAGGGAACCTAAACTGAGAAGGATATGGATTTTTCCTTTTAAAATATTACCAGTTGCCTGACTGCCCTGCTGATCCTGTGTCTCTAATGCTTTTAGCCACAGCCCCTCAACAAGCATGCAGATCAGGTGCTCTGACTGAAGTCAGGCTGGAATAGCTGCATGCTTGTTTCAGGTGTGTGATTCAGCCACTACTGCAGCTAAAGAGATCAGCAGGACTGACAAGCAACTGGTATTGTTTAACAGGAAATAAATATGGCAGCCTCCATATCACACGCAGGTCAGGTGTTCCTTCAGTCCCTGGATCAGGAAATAAAAGGGCAACTTCTAGCAGAGACCAGGGCTCCTCAGTTTATGAATCCTCCGACTCTGACGCATCGACTCCACAGCTTTGGCAGGGGTACAGACCACAATAAAATACTGACAGTTTCTCGATCGGTCTCATATTACCAACATTTGGGGTTACACTTCCGCTTTAGCGCAGTTTAAACTAGGGACCTGATTCATCAAGCTGCGCTGCTTAGTAGTGCAGCTTAATGTGAAGGAGCGCCTGCTTTGCCTCCCTTACATAGCAGCGCTCGCTGCTATGTAGGGACCGTGCCTTCTTTAGTTACAAACGCGCATAAACTGCAGGCGGTCCTGTGAAGTATAGTTACTGCGATACTTCACATAGTAGCGGCGATGAGTGAAGTATTGCGGTAACGATACTCCACAGGACCACCTGCAGTTAAAGTTACGCACGTTGCTATGTACGGAATGCGCGTAACTAAGGCAGGCATGCTCCTTACATAGCAGCGAGTGCTGCAATGTAAGGCTTGCATAGCGACCACTCCTTCACGTTAAAGGGGCACTATGGCGAACAATTGTAAAATTTAAAATATGTGCAAACAGAGAAGAAGTACGTTTTTTCCCCAGAGTAAAATGAGCCATAAATTATTTTTCTCCTATGTTGCTGTCACTAATGGTGGCCATACATGGTACAATAAAAATGTTCGATTATCCCGTTTATTCGATCTAAATGATCGAATCGAATGAAAGTTGAAAAAAAAAATTTTCAATCAAGAAATTCGAACGATTATCCCGTTTTTTCGAGAAAAATCAGATTGGACATGCTGGAAAAATCTTTATATTCGATCTAATGGAATAATCAAAATAAATTATCTAATAAAAAAAAATGAAAAATTGTACCTTGTATGGCCACACTTACAGTAGGTAGTAGAAATCTGACAGAAGTGACAGGTATTGGACTAGTCCATCTCTTCATAGGGGATTCTCAGCAAGGCTTTTATTCTTTATAAAGATATTCACTAAAAAGGATTTAAACAATGATGCTGGCCAGCTTCCCTGCTCGCTGTACAGCTTTTTGGTAGTTGGACAGAGCAACTGCTATTCACTAAGTGCTTTTGAAAATAAATATATCCCTGAGAATCCCCTATAAAGAGATGGACTAGTCCAAAACCTGTCACTTCTGTCAGATTTCTACTACCTTAATTTGCATATATTCAGCAGTGATGCACTGGGAGACATCTAAAGCTCCCTCCAACCTGAATTATCGCAAATTCTTTCTGTTTTAACCACTTGAGGACCACAGTCTTTTTCTCCATTCAGACCACTGAGACCACTGCAGCTTTCACGGTTTAGGGCTCGTTTCCACTGTAGCGGTGTGGAATCGCCTGGATTTCACCGCAGAAGAAATCGCATGCGGCTGCGTTTCCGCATGCAGATTTACCCGCGATTTCGCATGGCAAGGAGCCAGGCGAATTTAACCATGTCACTGCCTGTGTAAAGCTCCATTGCTTTACATGCGAAATCGCGGGGAAATCCGCATGACATAGCCGCATGCGATTTCCCTATTGAATGCATTCGCCTGCATTCCTGCCGTACGCGAAATCTGACGACCCTGTCGTGCAGATTTTTCCCGCACGCCGAAACGCACCCGCACGACGCACAAGTGGAAACAATCCCATCCACTTGTATTGCCTATGCGAATCCGCATGCAGTGCCTGCATGCGGATTCGCTATAGTGGAAACGAGCCCTTATTGCTCGGTCATACAACTTCCCACCTAAATAAATTTTACCTCCTTTTCTTCTCACTAATACAGCTTTCTTTTGGTGCTATTTGATTGCTGCTGCGAGTTTTACTTTTTATTATATTCATTAAAAAAGACATGAATTTTGTCAAAAAAATGACTAACTTTCTGTGCTGACATTTTTCAAATAAAGTAAAATTTCCTATACATTTGAGCGTGAAAGTTATTCTGCTACATGTCTGATAAAAAAAAAAAAAAAAAATTCAGTCTATATTTACTGGTTTGGGTAAAAGTTATAGCGTTTACAAACTATGGTGCCAAAAGTGAATTTTCCCATTTTCAAGCATCTCTGACTTTTCTGCGCACCTGTCAGGTTTCATGAGGGGCTAAAATTCCAGGATAGTATAAATACCCCCCAAATGACCCCATTTTGGAAAGAAGACATCCCAAAGTATTCACAAAGAGGCATGGGGAGTTCATTGAAGATTTTATTTTTTGTCACAAGTTAGTGGAAAATGACACTTTGTGACAAAAAAAAAAAAAAATCCATTTCTGCTAACTTGTGACAAAAAAATGAAATCTGTCACGGACTCACCATGCCCCTCTCTGAATACCTTGAAGTGTCTACTTTCCAAAATGGGGTCATTTGTGGGGTGTATTTACTGTCCTGGCATTTTGGGGGGTGCTAAATTGTAAGCACCCCTGTAAAGCCTAAAGGTGCTCATTGGACGTTGGGCCCCTTAGCGCACCTAGGCTGCAAAAAGGGGTCACACATGTGGTATTGCCGTACTCAGGAGAAGTAGTATAATGTGTTTTGGGGTGTATTTTTACACATACCCATGCTGGGTGGGAGAAATATCCCTGTAAATGACAATCTTGATTTTTTTTTTTTTTTTTTTTTTTTTTTTTTTTTTTTTTTTTTTTTTTTTTTTTTTTTTTACACACACACACACAATTGTCCATTTACAGAGAGATTTCTCCCACCCAGCATGGGTATGTGTAAAAATACAACGCAAAACACATTATACTACTTCTCCTGAGTACGGCGATACCACATGTGTGGCACTTTTTTGCACCCTAACTGCACTAAGGGGCCCAAAGTCCAATGAGTACCTTTAGGATTTCAAGGGTCATTTTGAGACATTTGTTTTCAAGACTACTCCTCACGGTTTAGGGCCCCTAAAATGCCAGGACAGTATAGGAACCCCACAAATGACCCCATTTTAGAAAGAAGACACCCAAAGGTATTCCGTTAGGAGTACGGTGAGTTCATAGAAGATTTTATTTTTTGTCCTTCCATTCCACCGCGAGCAGGTCGTCAGCACACAAGGCGGCCCTCTGCCCCCGTTCAAGTCTGGTGGTAATGAGCCGTTGGGGGAAGCCCCGGCGACTAGGCCGCACGGTGCCACAGCATCGGATTTTTTCTATTTTTAAGTGCTGAAAGAGGGCCACACTTGTGTAATAATTGTCCACAAAAAGATGGTACCCCTTCTGGAACAAGGGTGACACCAAGTCCCACACAACCTTTCCACTGCTCCCCAGGTAGTCACGGCATCCGACCGGCTCCAATTTTGAGTCTTTTCCCTCATAGACCCTAAAATAAGATGTATAGCCTGTGGCCCTTTCACAGAGCTTATACAGTTTCACCCCATACCGGGCGCGCTTGCTTGGGATGTACTGTTTGTTGCGAAGGCGCCCGGTAAAACGTATGAGGGACTCGTCTACGCAGATGTTCTGTTCAGGGATATAAGCATCTGCAAATCTGGATGACAGGTGGTCTATAAGGGGTTTGAATTTTGTGGAGCCGGTCAAAAGCAGGGTGGTCACTTCGATGACAGGTTTCGTTGTTACTGAAGTGCAGGAAGCGCAGGATGTTCTCAAATAGTGTTCTGGACATGGCAGCAGAGTACAGGGGAACATGACATGCTGGGTCCGTAGACCAGTAAGACCGCAACACATTCTGCTTTACTAGTCCCGTGTGAAGGAGAAGGCCCCAAAAACATTTTAATTTCGGAAACTTGGACTGGTTTCCACTGAAAAGGCTGGGCAAAGAACTTTTCCGGATTGGCGGTTATATATTGTGTGGCCTTACGGTTGGTCTCTGCCACAATTAAGTCTAAGAGATCCTGGGTGAAGAACAGATAGAAAAAGTCTAGGGCCGATCCTAGATTATCTGTCTCCACCTGGACTCCAGACTGGGCGGTGAAAGGGGGGGGGGGGGGGGGGGGGGAGTACGGGTGCAGCGGAATCAGGGGATTGCCAAATTGGGTTTGCCAGCACCTCTGGTAAACTAGGGGTAGTACGGGCCCGTCTTCTTGGTGGCTGCGACTGGGATCTTATTGCACGTGCCACCGAACCAGTTTCAACTTCCATGCTGGTGCTCGCCACTTCACCAGGGTCTACGGAAGTACTGGTTCTAGGTCCAGGAGATGTTGTGCTGCTGGTGCCTTAGGCCTGAACGATTTTAGGAAAAGATTGAATCGCACGAATTCTGTCAGAAATTGCGATTTCGATTCACGATTTTTGAGAGCTTGCACGATTTTCGACAGCTTGTAATTTCACAACTAGGCTCAGTTTGTGTGTGTGAGCAGAGTCCTTCCTTTGCTTTATGAGAGTCTCTGCAGGCCTGTCAATCAAGCTTTGCCTTGTCCAGTTTATCAAGCCTAGCCTTTCCTGCAAACACAATTATGCCTTTGCACAAATTTACTGTGCCCCACTGCAGCAAACAGCTATGCAGAATAAATTGCCTCAATTTCAAATTCACAGCACCCCACTGCAAACAGCCGTGCAGAATACTAGGTTACCACAGTCAGTCATCAGCATTATCACGCTGACACGCTGTGCACAGGAAGTGGAGGCAGTGCAAAAAAGTTGATTGACAGGCTGCCCGGCCAGCTAGTGATGTTGACTCGGGAGGCTGAGCTACGCGTGATTGAGAGCCTGTGGGCGGAGTCTTCTGTCCGCCCAGCCAATGACATGGAGGCGCTGGGAGGAGTGAGCCTCCGCAAGAGTGACAGACTGTGGGCGGAATCTGCTGCCCGCTCATCTCATAGGCTGCAGGCACGGAAGTTGGGGAGAGAGTGAGCCGCCTCCATAGCCGAAAGGGACGCGCGAGTAACACCCGCTGAGCCGCCGCCGCATGGAGCGGCAAGCTGTGCACAGCACGAGAGGGGGCTGCCTGCAGAGGGGGACGAAATCACCGCTATGACGATCACGGAATCGCCGTTTCCGTGATCGCAATTTCGATCCCCAAACGATTTATCATTCAGGCCTATGGTGCCTGCCCCACCATGAAATCTCAGACCAGCACGAACACCACTCTGCTGCCCTTGAGGCCAATCCTGCACCACCTGCGGTCCAACAACATGGGGTGTGGTACGCCTGGCTCTAGCCGGGACCTCAACCTCATCATCACTATCGGTCAGTGAGCCACTGCTCAATTCAGGTTCAAACTCTGACCCAGAAGATTCGTCGAATGAGGCGTCCCAATCGTCCTCATCCGACTGGGCCATGTACCTGTACGCCTCATCATCGGAATACACCTTTCTTGCCATGGTGGACTGCTAAATTTAAGGGGTATTCCTCTGAGACTACCCAGAAAAAAAAGAGCACCTACCTAGCAAAAGGGAATATTTGAGATGTAGAAAGCTGTAGTCACTGAGTTTTGATAAAAAAGTGTTTTTTGCAGTGATCAGAAAAAAAATTTCTGTCACTGCGATGGGGCAGGCTGAACGCAAGTGCAGGCGAACGATCAGGCCTGATCAGGCAAACACTGCGTTTTTTTGTGGATCCTAGTGACCCTAACAGATCTGACTGAGATCAGTAATGATCACTTACAGATACTATATAGTACCAATGTTTATTAGCGACAGTGATGACGCTAATTAGTTATTGTGGTGCAGTGGGCTGAGCACTAACTGACACTTACCAAGGGGCCTAGCTAACTGGCCTAACTGCTAAGACTAGTGATACTAAAAAAGTTACAATTTTTCGCCATAGTGCCCCTTTAAGCAGCACAGCTTAGTGAATCAGGCCCCTAGGTGACTAATACAAATAGAAACAAAGATTTGTGTGTAAAATATTTCCCAGGCCTGTAGAAACACAGATAAATATATTTTATTATGCCAGATGTGAGTGGCAGAGATCAGCTCAATTTATCAGTCATCATCCAGATCAGACGCCTCCCAAACATCAACCGAACATTCCGCGTCTGATGCGATCCACTGACTGCGCAAAATCAGAAACCGCACACAACTAATTATACCCAGTGTCTCAGGCCGGGGCCCGCAGCAGCGGGGGGCGGGACTGCGGCTTGCTGCATCACCTTCCTCTAAAGACAACTGGCGATCAAATGCAGAAAGCACCATGTCCCCTGTCTACCTAAAGGCATTAAAAAGGTATATAGCTTCAGCAGATAGTCCCACCTGGAACAAGCATGCAGCCAGCAGAGTCACACCTGGAACAAGTATGCAACCAGCAGAGTCACACCTGGAACAAGCATGCAGCCAAAAGTGTCCTGCCTGGAACAAGCATGCAGCCAGCGGGGGGGGGGTCACACCTGGAACAAGCATGCAGCCATCAGCGTCCCGCTCGGAACAAACATGAAGCCAACAATGCCCTGCCTGGAACAAGCATGCAGCCAACAGAGCCCCGCCTGGAACAAGCATGCAGCCAGCAGATTCACACCTGAACAAGCATGCAGTCAGCAGAGTCACACCTGAACAAGCATGCAGCCAGCTGAGTCACACATGGAACAAGCATTAAGACAGCAGAGTCACACCTGGAACAAGCATGCAGCCAGCAGATTCACACCTGAACAAGCATGCAGCCAGCTGAGTCACACCTGGAACAAGCATGCAGCCAGCAGAGTCACACCTGGAACAAGCATGCAGCCAGCGGAGTCCCACCTGGAACAAGCATGCAGCCAGCTGAGTCACACCTGGAACAAGCATGCAGCCAGCAGAGTCCCACCTGGAACAAGCATGCAGCCAGCTGAGTCCCACCTGGAACAAGCATGCAGCCAGCTGAGTCACACCTGGAACAAGCATGCAGCCAGCTGAGTCACACCTGGAACAAGCATGCAGCCAGCAGGGTCACACCTGGAACGAGCATGCAGCCAGCAGGGTCACAACTAAACAAGCATGCAGCCAGCAGAGCCATACGTGGAACAAGCATTAAGACAGCAGAGCCCTCACTGGAACAAGCATGCAGCAAGAGGAATCACACCTGGAACAAGCATGCAGCCAGTCGAGGCATCCAGTAAGAACACCTGATCTTCACAACCATAAAGGTCCTGAAGGTGATTAAAAAGGCAAGGGATAGACAACAGGTACATACAACATTTTCAAAGAGTCAGCTGTGACACCTTCCATTCAACATTCTCATGAGAAGCAGCAGGCTCGCTCTCACAGCCACAATGGGCCCATCTACACTACAAGTTACCTGCTGGGGCAAGAAGGGCTGTAGCCCAGAGAGACGACCTGTTAGTGCAAAACTCACTCGCAAAAGCAGCACAATCACACCTCTCCAGCCTTCAGAAATCAAGTACAAATCCAAAGAGTGCGTTACCTCTTCCAGGACTCGAGGATCGAGACATTCCCCATCATCATTGAAGAGGGAGTCCCAGCTCTCACTTTCATCTGTAGGAGCATCGGAGGCCACCTTCTCAGATGTCTCTGCCACACATCGTCTTTCTAGGAAGTCCTCCTTGGGAGCACCAACAACCCCTTCCAGTGTACAGTCAGTTCCAGTCAATGTATTTTCCATCTGGTCAACAG
The DNA here is from genome assembly GCF_040937935.1 of Hyperolius riggenbachi. NCBI lineage: Eukaryota > Metazoa > Chordata > Amphibia > Anura > Hyperoliidae > Hyperolius > Hyperolius riggenbachi. The sequence continues at coordinate 8,598,645 of NC_090655.1, read as the reverse complement.
AACATGTTATAACTGTCCGCAAGTCTGAAGGCTCTCCGCTGGGGTTCTCCACCTCGCACTTTACAGACAGAGAATCTCTGTCCTCCACACCACCATGACTCACAGTAGACACCTGCTCTACAAGCAACTCTGATGCCTCTGCACAGCCAACAGGGCCAAGTGTCTTTACCACCACTTCTGCAGGCCCCATAAGGGAAACCTGCCCCAAGGCCGCCACAGGGGGCTCCTCGTTCACCACAGCAGGTGAAGAAGTCCTTGCCGATACCGCGGCCTCCAGCATCTCCATAGCTTGTCCTTGCCCAGAGTCCTTGGCCATAGACAGCTCAGTCTCCAAACCAACTAAAGCCAACGGCGATTCTACACAACACTTCCCTAACAGATGATCTTCAGATACTTCTCTATGGCTTTCAGAAGAGTTTATAGGATGTCGGCCATGAGGTTCTACACCCGCATTACATAAATATCTAGGACTTTCCACACCCTCCCACTGTCTAGTATTTTCACAGTCATCCTTCGCAGCGTGTATGGCTTCACAGTAGCCCGTCAGATGAGAAATACTATCAGACCTGCCTTCCCTGCTCTCAGACACACAAGCTTTTATATCTGAGACGTGTTTATCTTCAGCTGTTATGGTGGGCTTCACAGCACACACAATGGTCCCGTTCTCCACCTCCTCCACAAGCCTCGAGACATTCTCTGCGACGGCGGGAGCGGAATCTAATTTTCCTCCCATGCTACATTCTGGTTTTTCATACGAGGGGACATTAGCCGCTTTATCGGCTTTTCTGGTGCAGGCTATAAGGTGTCCAGATGGGTTGTTAACTGTGTCGCTCGTAGCAATTACCTGAGCAGTATCGGAGTCGTGGAAAAGCAGAGGACCACTATCTGTGTTGTGCGTTCTGTACTGACAGCTATTAGTGGTGTTCCCTGAGGGTAAATCTGATTCCCCCTGCTGCCACACAAACACCGGCCCTCCTGTTGCCCGATCCTGACTGCCGGTGGGCCCATTTAAGTGCTCTGACAGCTCGGCCTCCTCTATGCCTCCTGCAGTTGTTCCTGCCTCGCTATACTGACATGTTCCCTGATCATCGATCGTGGAGCTGTCTGGCTCCCCTGCTGACCCCCATGTACCGTCTTTGCCATGCCCTCCTAGATTGTTGCTAGCAGAACTGCTGCTGGCATCAAAAGCTTCCCTTCCCTTAGATAAGAATGCCGCCTGGGCAGTGGCAGAGTTTTCATCTGAACTCAGTGACAATGCCTCCTCGTTAATTACCAGGCTATTAACAGCCTCACATAATGACTCATTCTCTGCAGATACCGCCGCAGAGCATATCACCTCCCTATCGCCTTTGTGCTGAGAGCTTCTCTTCGGAGCTGAAGATCTTGCGCTTGTAGAGCTCACGTGTTTTCTGCGCTCGTGGGCTCGAGAGACGGTCTTCAAGTTCCTGCTTTGGAGAGAAGATGTTTTAGGGGCGGAAGAGTCTGAGGGTTGCTCAGGACAACTGGTCTCTGCGTGCGGCGGATCATCCGCGTTCCTCCTCGCTTTGGGCACGTATAAGGCCTTGTCCGGTCTCCGTGGTCGGTTACGGACCTTGTCCATAATAACATATATATCCGTGACGGAAGATATCGTATCTAAGGAGAATTAAAGAAGAGAAATTAAATTAGGATGTGGATAGAAAAAAAAAAAGAAAAGAAAAAAGACTGAAGATAAGTATATATGGCGAACAAGGGATGCCTGGTATGGCCTATTGGTCACACCTGGGCGTAACTGAAATAAAGGTATCAGGAAATTTGGGTGCCATGATCTAGCCGAAAATAGAATATCGGTAACATTTACAGATATTCAAATATTTTAGAGTGTTAATTGTTGTTAAAGAGACTCCGTAACAAAAATTGCATCCTGTTTTTTATCATCCTACAAGCTCCAAAAGCTATTCTAATGTGTTCTGGCTTACTGCAGCACTTTGTACTATCACTGTCTCTGTAATAAATCAATGTATCTTTCCCCTGTCAGACTTGTCAGCCTGTGTCTGGAAGGCTGCCAAGTTCTTCAGTGTTGTGGTTCTGCTATGAACTCCCCCTTCCAGGCCCCTCTATGCACACTGCCTGTGTGTTATTTAGGATTAGAGCAGCTTCTCTCTGTTCTATTATCTTTTACAAGCTGGATAAATCCTCCTCTGAGCTGGCTGGGCTTTCACATACTGAGGAATTACATACAGGCAGAGCTGTCTGCACTCTGCAGGAAGAAACAGCCTGACACTTCAGTGGAAGATAGCTGCAGGGGAAAAGAAACACACAAATGATCTCTTGAGATTCAGAAGGAATGCTGTATACAGCCTGCTTGTGTATGGATGTATTTTCTATGTGTGGACATACTGTACATCAACCTACTTCCTGTTTTGGTGGCCATTTTGTTTATAAACAAACTTTTTAAAACTGTTTTTAACCACTTTTAATGCGGCAGGGAGCGGCGAAATTGTGACAGAGGGTAATAGGAGATGTCCCCTAACGCACTGGTATGTTTACTTCTGTGTGATTTTAACAATACAGATTCTCTTTAATATCTGTAAATACTACTGATAGTTTACTACAGCTAAACCTAACCCTACTCTCACAATCAAGCCTAACCACACTCCCAATACCTAACCTTAATAACCCCTTCCTCACGCCTAGCCTTGAAGAGAAACTCCGACCAAGCTTGTCGGCAGTACCGGGCTCCAGGATCATAATACTGAAAAACCTCATGCAGGCGCAGTAGTGGCGTTTATTCTGGCTCAGGTGGAAATAGGCAAGACCAATCAGGTCCGCTCTGCTGCACAGACAATGCACACCTGCGCAGCAGAGCTAAGCGCGCTCAGCTATGTCCACCTGAACCCGGTAGGATCTTCGGTGGCTGACAGCGCTGGAACAGAGGGACGGAGGAGGACTGCGGAAGCCTCATTGGGACCCTGAGGCTTCCCCCTCCCGAGGTGAGTATCCCACAGGAGCCCTATTTTTCTCTCAGATTCTCTTTAATGTGATATTAAAAAAGGAAATTTTTCTGCTGGTTTCCATCTTTATTGTTCTCCTGTAATGCCAAAAGCAACATCATTTCCGCCCATTTCCACCCAGCTCAGTGTTCACCGCTTTCACACTAAAGCAGCTGGTGGGCTGTTGCATCTGTCAGTTGCAATATCGCACAGTTAGGGCCCGTTTCTGCCACACACCTGATTGACCACATCAGCTATGGTAGGGGGCACACAGCAGCTATTGGGAGGGGGGCACACGGCTGCTATGACAAGGGGGCACACGGTAGCTACAGCAGTGGGCACACGGCAGCTATTGGGAGGGGGGCACACAGCTGCTATGACAAGGGGGCACACGTCAGCAACAGCAGTGGGCACACGGCAGCTATTGGGAGGGGGGGCACACGGCAGCTATTGGGAGGGGGGGCACACGGCAGCCACGGCAGGAGGGGGGCAAACGGCAGCCACGGCAGGAGGGGGGCACACCGCAGCCACGGCAGGAGGGGGGCACACCGCAGCCACGGCAGGAGGGGGGCACACCGCAGCCACGGCAGGAGGGGGGCACACCGCAGCCACGGCAGGAGGGGGGCACACCGCAGCCACGGCAGGAGGGGGGCACACCGCAGCCACGGCAGGAGGGGCGCACACCGCAGCCACGGCAGGAGGGGCGCACACGGCAGCCACGGCAGGAGGGGCGCACACGGCAGCCACGGCAGGAGGGGCGCACACGGCAGCCACGGCAGGAGGGGGGCACACGGCAGCCACGGCAGGAGGGGGGCACACGGCAGCCACGGCAGGAGGGGGGCACACGGCAGCCACGGCAGGAGGGGGGCACACGGCAGCCACGGCAGGAGGGGGGCACACGGCAGCCACGGCAGGAGGGGCGCACACGGCAGCCACGGCAGGAGGGGCGCACACGGCAGCCACGGCAGGGGGGGGGCACACGGTAGCCACGGCAGGGGGGGGGGGGGGGCACACGGCAGCCACGGCAGGAGGGGGGCACACGGCAGCCACGGCAGGAGGGGGGCACACGGCAGCCACGGCAGGGGGGGGGGCACACGGCAGCCACGGCAGGAGGGGGGCACACGGCAGCCACGGCAGGAGGGGGGCACACGGCAGCCACGGCAGGAGGGGGGCACACGGCAGCCACGGCAGGAGGGGGGCACACGGCAGCCACGGCAGGAGGGGGGCACACGGCAGCCACGGCAGGAGGGGGGCACACGGCAGCCACGGCAGGAGGGGGGCACACGGCAGCCACGGCAGGAGGGGGGCACACGGCAGCCACGGCAGGAGGGGGGCACACGGCAGGAGGGGGCACACGGCAGCTATGACAAGGGGCACAAGCTATGGCAGGGGGAGGGGGGCACACGGCAGTTACAGCAGCTATGGCAGGGGGGGCACACGGCTGCTATGACAAGGGGCACAAGCTATGGGAGGGGGGCACACAGCAGCCACGGCAGGGAGCACACGTCAGCTATGGCAGGGGGGGCACACAGCAGCAATGATAAGGGGCACTTACACTCCGGACAGATATGAATGACAGCTAGGGGGGCACAGAGGCAGTTACAACCGCAGAGCTCACACTGACCAGTGAGGAGTCTCCTCCCCCCAGCTGCAGACACACGGCGCACTCACCTGTCCCCGGTCACATGACCCCGCAGCGCGCTGCACCGCTCCCGGCCACACACAGGCGCTCCATAAACTTCCCACTACTATGTATCCATCTGTCTGCGTGCACGAGCCTGGGGGGCGTTCCCGCTTTTCTATACTCCGCACTACGCATGCGCGAAAGACAGTCGCGCTCAATCCCCGAGGCCGGCGCTGATCACGTGCCGCTCCTCAGCTCCTCCCCGCCCAGAGCTTGGTGCTGATCACGTGACGCTTTCATAATACCTCTCCGCCGACAGCAGGTCATGTGACCTCCCTAGCCCCGCCCTCCGCTGCAGCTGATTGAGGGATTAACCCTACATAGCCACCGAAGTAGCTCCTGAGCATTTTCATGATTTTCCTCCTATAACCACAACAGGAAAATCAGCTACATCATGTCACTCTCTAATGATGGCCAGGCCAGAACTCCTAGGAGGGTGTCAGGGGCTAAAAAGGACCAAAAAGCTCATGTAAGGGCTGGTTCTACAGTGACTAGATTTTTCTGGGGGTTTGTTCACGTAGCATGAAAAATGGGCGTAGAGGGGATCAGGGGGCACTCGCGGTGAGAAAAATGGGCGTGGCCATGACATTGTATGGGCGGAGCGTACCCGTTACCCCAAAGCAGCAAATATAGCCAACTATGACCATTAAATAATAAATGCAGCAACAGTTACCCCAGACACCAGAAAATAAACGCAATGTGGGCAGCATTTCAGGAGAAAATAAACGCAATTTGGGCAACATTTTAGCAGAAAATAACGCATTAGACTATGACTATGGTAAGATTAGATTGTGAGCTCCTCTGAGGACAGTCAGTGACATGACTATGTACTCTGTAATGTGCTGCAGAAGATGTCACTGCTATATAAATACATAATAATAATATGGAAGGACATTAGACTATGACTATAGTAGGTATTAGATTGTGAGCTCCTCTGAGGACAGTCAGTGACATGACTATGTACTTTGTAATGTGCTGCAGAAGATGTCAGTGCTATATAAATACATAATAATAATATGGTAGGACATTAGACTAGGACTATGGTAGGATTAGACTGTGAGCTCCTCTGAGGACAGTCAGTGACATGACTATGTAATCTGTAATGTACTGCAGGAGATGTCAATGCTATATAAATACATAATAATAATATGGTAGGACATTAGACTATGACTATGGTAGGATTAGAGTGTGAGCTCCTATGAGGATAGTCAGTGACATGACTATGTACTTTGTAATGTGCTGCAGAAGATGTCAGTGCTATATAAATACATAATAATAATATGGTAGGACATTAGACTATGACTGTGGCAGGATTAGAGTGTGAGCTCCTCTGAGGACAGTCTGTGACATGACTATGTACTCTGTAAAGTGCTGCAGAAGATGTCAGTGCTATATAAATACATAATAATATGGTAGGACATTAGGCTATGACTGTGGCAGGATTAGATTGTGAGCTCCTCTGAGGACAGTCAGTGACATGATTATGTACTCTGTACTGTGCTGCAGAAGATGTCAGTGCTATATAAATACATAATAATATGGTGGGACATTAGACTATGACAATGGTAGGATTAGAGTGTGAGCTCCTCTGAGGACAGTCAGTGACATGACTATGTACTCTGTAAAGTGCTGCAGAAGATGTCAGTGCTATATAAATACATAATAATATGGTGGGACATTAGACTATGACTATGGTAGGATTAGAGTGTGAGCTCCTCTGAGGACAGTCAGTGACATGACTATGTACTCTGTAATGTGCTGCAGAAGATGTCAGTGCTATATAAATACATAATAATAATATGGTGGGACATTAGGCTATGACTATGGTAGGATTACAGTGTGAGCTCCTCTGAGGACAGTCAGTGACATGATTATGTACTCTGTAAAGTGCTGCAGAAGATGTCAGTGCTATATAAATACATAATAATATGGTGGGACATTAGACTATGACTATGGTAGGATTAGAGTGTGAGCTCCTCTGAGGACAGTCAGTGACATGACTATGTACTCTGTAATGTGCTGCAGGAGATGTCAGTGCTATATAAATACATAATAATAATATGGTAGGACATTATGCTATGACTATGGTAGGATTAGAGTGTGAGGTCCTCTGAGGACAGTCAGTGACATGACTATGTACTCTGTAATGTGCTGCAGAAGATGTCAGTGCTATATAAATACATAATAATAATATGGTAGGACATTACACTATGATTATGGTAGGATTAGAGTGTGAGCTCCTCTGAGGACAGTCAGTGACATGACTATGTACTCTGTAATGTGCTGCAGAAGATGTCAGTGCTAGATAAATACACAATAATAATATGGTAGGACATTAGGCTATGACTATGGTAGGATTAGAGTGTGAGCTCCTCTGAGGACAGTCAGTGACATGACTATGTACTCTGTAATGTGCTGCAGAAGATGTCAGTGCTATATAAATACATAATAATAATATGGTAGGACATTAGACTATGACTATGGTAGGATTAGAGTGTGAGCTCCTCTGAGAACAGTCAGTGACATGACTGTGTACTCTGTACAGTGCTGCAGGAGATGTCAGTGCTATATAATTACATAATAATAATATGGTAGGACATTATGCTATGACTATGGTACGATTAGAGTGTGAGCTCCTCTGAGGACAGTCAGTGACATGACTATGTACTCTGTACAGTGCTGCAGACGATGTCAGTGCTATATAAATACATAATAATAATAATATGGTAGGACATTACACTATGACTATGGTAGGATTAGAGTGTGAGCTCCTCTGAGGACAGTCAGTGACATGACCATGTACTCTGTAATGTGCTGCAGAAGATGTCAGTGCTATATAAATACATAATAATAATATGGTAGGACATTACACTATGACTATGGTAGGATTAGAGTGTGAGCTCCTCTGAGGACAGTCAGTGACATGACTATGTACTCTGTAATGTGTTGCAGGAGATGTCACTGCTATATAAATACATAATAATAATATGGTAGGACATTATGCTATGACTATGGTAGGATTAGATTGTGAGCTCAGACATAGAGAAAAGATATACGGGAAGCAGTAAAAAAGGGCGCATATGGCTAATGGACAGAAAGGGCGCCGCCATAGACTGCAATGCAAAATATCGGCTATTGGGCACCCGACAGGAAATAAGGGCGCCCGAGAAATAGCGGTTGCAGGGATCGTGTTAACAAAAGTTTTCATTTACAGAATAAGGTTTATTACAAATATCGTTTACAAATTCGTTTAGATTTTGTGGTTTACTTATTTTTCGTTTTTAAATTTCGCCTTCAGGACTGTAATTGGTAAATTTTCGTTTAAACTTATTTTATCATTTCGTTTTCATACGTATAATGCTTAAGTATCGTTTTCAACCTTATTCTATTAGAAATATCTCGCTTTTGGTATTAACTTTGTTTTTTAGACTTATAATGCGTCGATTATAGTTTTCAGATTTATTACCTCACTAATAAATCGCTTTTAATAATACCGTTATTTTAAGATTTTTAATGTGTATGTGATTGTTAGACTATTCTAATATATATATATATATATATATATATATATATATATATATATATATATATATATATATATATATATATGTATATATATATATATATACACACACACACACACACACACACAGTGGGATGCGAAAGTTTGGGCAACGTTGTTAATCGTCATGATTTTCCTGTATAAATCGTTGGTTGTTACGATAAGAAATCTCAGATAAATATATCATATAGGAGACACACACAGTGATATTTGAGAAGTGAAATGAAGTTTATTGCATTTACAGAAAGTGTGCAATAATTGTTTAAATAGAATTAGGCAGGTGCATAAATGTGGGCACTGTTGTCATTTTATTGACTCCAAAACCTTTAGAACTAATTATTGGAACTCAAATTGGCTTGGTAAGCTCAGTGACCCCTGACCTACATACACAGGTGAATCCAGTTATAAGAAAGAGTATTTAAGGGGGTCATTTGTAAGTTTCCCTCCTCTTTTAAATTTCTCTGAAGAGTAGCAACATGGGAGTCTCAAAACAACTCTCAAATGACCTGAAGACAAAGATTGTTCTCCATCATGGTTTAGGGGAAGGATACAGAAAGATGTCTCAGAGAATTCAGCTGTCTGTTTCCACAGTTGGGAACATACTGAGGAAATGGAAGACCACAGGCTCAGTTCAAGGTAAGGCTTGGAGTGGCAGACCAAGAAAAATCTCGGATAGACAGAAGCGACGCATGGTGAGTACTGTCAGAGTCAGGGCCGCCCCCCCCCCCCGTCCCAGGGCCCACCCACTGGTTGCTGTTCCCACCCATGGTAGTGCATGGCTCCGGCACTGAAGAAAGTGGCATGCACAGCGTGATGCGGCAAAAAGTGACATGTTGTGGGTGGAGCCAAAATACAGGTAGTTCCTGGTTAACAAATGAGATAGGGACTTTTAGGTCCATTTTTATCCTTTCTCCGTTCTCTTTTGTCCCCCTCTTTTCTCCCTGTGCCTCTTGTGTCCGCCTGTGTTACCTCTTGTCCCCTTCTGTCTCAGCTCATCCCCCTGCCCTAGCCAGGTATAGGTGCCCCCCAGTATAGGTATCCAGGCATAGGTGCCCCCTGTATAGGTAGCCAGGTATAGGTTCCCCCAGTATAAGTAGCCAGCTATAGGTGGTGCCCTAGTATAGGTAGCCTGGTGTAGATGCCCCCAGTATAGGTAGCCTGGTTATAGCTGGTGCCCCAGTATGGGCCAGCAAGATACAGGTGCTCCAGTAGAGGTATTCAACTATAGGTGGTGCCCTGGTATAGGTAGCCTGGTATAGTTTCCCCCAGTATAGGTAGCCAGGTATGGGTGGTGCACCAGTATAGGTTAGCCAGGTACAGGTGCCCCCAGTATAGGTAGCAAGCTATAGCCGCCCCAGTATAAGTAGCCAAGTATAGGTGGTGTCCCAGTATAGGTAGCCAGGCACAGGTGGTGCCCTCAGTAAAGGTAACCAAGTATAGGTGGTGTCCCAGTATAGGTAGCCAGGTACAGGTGGTGCCACAGTATAGGTAGTCAGGTACAGGTGGTGCCCCAGTATAGGCAGCCAGGTACAGGTGGTGCCCTCAGTAAAGGTAACCAAGTATAGGTGGTGTCCCAGTATAGGTAGCCAGGTACAGGTGGTGCCACAGTATAGGTAGCCAGGTACAGGTGGTGCCCCAGTATAGGTAGCCAGGTACAGGTGGTGCCCTCAGTAAAGGTAACCAAGTATAGGTGGTCCCCCAGTATAGGTAGCTAGGTATAGGTGGTTCCCGCACCAGTATAGGTAGCCAGGTATATGTGATGGCCCAGTATAGGCATCCTGTAGCCAGACAGTAGCGTTCCTACAATAGGGCGCAGGGGGGCGTGGCGCACCGGGTGACAGCCAGCCAGGGGGGTGTCGCCACGACCCCCATGCAGCCGCAGCAGGGGAAGAGCAGCGCTGGAAGGAGGGGTGACAGGGATAGCGGCGGGGAGGGGGGAAAGATCCCCCCCCTCCCTCACCTGGGTCCCCTCCTTCCACCTCTCTTCCCCTTCAAATGACAGCGGGGGGCAGCGGGCAACTTAGAGTAAGGGCGGGCGGGCAGAGACGACTACTCACTTTACGTCTGGCTGCGTTCCAGCAGCTGGAACGCTGGGCCGCCGTCACATGCCTCTTCTCCGCCTCCAATGCTGTGACACGCATTGGAGGCGGAGAAGAGGCACGTGACGGCGACGGAGCGCTCCAGCTGCTGGGACGCAGCCAGACGTAAAGTGGGTAGTCGTCTCTGCCCGCCCGCCCTTACTCTAAGTTGCCCGCTGCCCCCCGCTGTCATTTGGAGGGGAAGAGAGGCGGAAGGAGGGGACCCAGGTGAGGGAGGGGGGGGATCTTTCCCCCTCCCCGCCGCTATCCCTGTCACCCCTCCTTCCAGCGCTGCTCTTCCCCTGCTGGAGCAGCTATACTGGGGGCAACTAAACTAGCTATACTGGGGGCATCTATACTAACTATACTGGGGGCAACTAAACTAGCTATTCTGGGTGCATCTATACTGGGGGCAACTATACTGGGGGCATCTATACTGGGGGCAACTATACTAGCTATACTGGGGGCAACTAAACTAGCTATACTGGGGGCATCTATACTAGCTATACTGGGGGCAACAATACTGGGGGCATCTATACTAGCTATACTGGGGGCAACTAAACTAGCTATACTGGGAGCATCTATACTGGGGGCAGCTATACTAGCTATACTGGGGCAACTATACCAGCTATACTGGGGGCAACTATACTAGCTATACTGGGGACAACTATACTGGGGGCAACTATACTGGGGACAACTAAACTAGCTATACTGGGGGCAACTAAACTAGCTATACAGGGGGCAACTATACTATCTATACTGGGGCAGCTCTGGGGGCAACTATACTATCTATACTGGGGGCAACTATACTAGCTTCACTGGGGCAGCTATACTGGGAGCAACTGTACTAGCTATACTGGGGGCAACTATACTAGCTAATACTTTAAATTACAGTTAGCTCCGCCCTCATGCGGTCATGACCACGCCCAATTTTTTGCCCGTTGTGGCCACGCCCATTTTTAAAGGGGGGGAGTGTCTTTTAATACCCAGCACCGGGTGCCAAATGCCCTAGGTACGCCACTGTAGCCAGATATAGGTGGTGCTCCAATATAGAAAGTCCGCTGTAGCTGGCTCACCCATCTGCTCCCCACGTGCTGGAATGCGGTGTGCTGGTTAGTGAACCACAGGCCCGCAGCCAGCACATGCGATCCTTTCAACGCTTTGTGGAGAGCCCAGGGCCCCCAGAAGCTCTGGGCCCCTCACTGCAGTATCAGTATCCTCCCCCTGATGGCTGCCCTGGTCAGAGTCAACCCACAGACAAGCACCATAGACCGACAACATCATCTTGCTGCAGATGGAGTCACTGTGCATCGTTCAACCATTCAGCGCGCACTTTACACAAGGAGATGCTGTATGCTAGAGGAAGCCTTTTCTCTGCCCACACTACAGGCAGAGCCGCTTGAGGTATGCTAAAGCACATTTGGACAAGCCAGCTTCATTTTGGAATAAGGTACTGTGGACTGCTGAAACTAAAATTGAATTATTTGGGCATAACAAGGGGCGTTATACATGGAGGAAAAAACAACACAGCATTCCAAGAAAAACACCTGCTTCCTACAGTAAAATATGGTGGTGGTTCTATCATGCTGTGGGGCTGTGTGGCCAGTGCAGGGACTGGGAATCTTGTCAAAGTTGTGGGACGCATGGATTCCACTCAGTATCAGCAGATTCTGGAGACCAATGTCCAGGAATCAGTGACAAAGCTGAAGCTGTGCCGGGGCTGGATCTTTCAACAAGACAACGACCCTAAATACTGCTCAAAATCCACTAAGGCATTCATGCAGAGGAACAAGTACAACATTCTGGAATGGCCATCTCAGTCCCCAGACCTGAATATAATTGAAAATCTGTGGTGTGAGTTAAAGAGAGCTGTCCATGCTCGGAAGCCATCAAACCTGAATGAACTAGAGATGTTTTGTAAAGAGGAATGGTCCAAAATTCCTTCAACCAGATTCCAGACTATCATTGGAACCTAGAGGAAGCGTTTAGAGGCTGTAATTTCTGCAAAAGGAGGATCTACTAATTTATTGATTTCATTTCTTTTTTATGCACCTGCCTAATTTTGTTTAAACAATTATTGTGCACTTTCTGAAAATCCAATAAACTTCTTTTCACTTCTCAAATATCACTGTGTGTGTCTCCTATATGCATGGCCATTTCTACGGCCGTGCAGGGCGTGCCGCCGCCCGGGGCGCTGCTGGGAGGGGGGGCGCTGTGATGGAGGGGGGAGCCGCAGCCGTGGGGAGGGCAGCCCGACCTCTCCCTCCCTCTCCCCGGGCCGCCCTCCATGCGATCCCCCCTCGGACGGAGTGCAGAGTAATGCGCAGGGAAGCGCTATAGAAAACTACTCACCTCGCTGGCTCCAAGCGCTGCTCTCTCGCCGCCAGTGTCCTCTCTCTGCCTACACGCTGATACACACACATGCTGCTTCCTGTTTAGCAGCGTGTGTGTGTATCAGCGTGTAGGCAGAGATGAGACTGGCGGCGAGAGAGCAGCGCTTGGAGCCAGCGAGGTGAGTAGTTTTCTATAGCGCTTCCCTGCGCATTACTCTGCACTCCGTCCGAGGGGGGATCGCATGGAGGGCGGCCCGGGGAGAGGGAGGGAGAGGGAGGGCTGCCCTCCCTGCGGCTGCGGCTCCCCCCTCCATCATGGGGGGCACCTACCTAACCTATACAGGGGCAGCTACCTATCTAACCTATCCTGGGGGGCACCTACCTATCTAACCTATCCTGGGGGGCACATACCTAATCTAACCTATACTGGGGGGCACCTACCTAATCTAACCTATACTGGGGGGCAGCTACCTAATCTAACCTATACTGGGGGGCACCTACCTAATCTAACCTATACTGGGGGGCACCTACCTAATCTAACCTATACTGGGGGGCACCTACCTAATCTAACCTATACTGGGGGGCACCTACCTAATCTAACCTATACTGGGGGGCAGCTACCTAATCTAACCTATACTGAGGGGGCAGCTACCTAATCTAACCTATACTGGGGGGCACCTACCTATCTAACCTATACTGGGGGGCACCTACCTATCTAACCTATACTGAGGGCACGTACCTATCTAACCTATCCTGGGGGGCACCTACCTAATCTAACCTATACTGGGGGGCACCTACCTAATCTAACCTATACTGGGTGGCAGCTACCTAATCTAACCTATACTGAGGGGGCAGCTACCTAATCTAACCTATACTGGGGGGCACCTACCTAATCTAACCTATACTGGGGGGCAGCTACCTAATCTAACCTATACTGGGGGGCACCTAACTATCTAACCTATACTGGGGGGCACCTACCTATCTAACCTATACTGGGGGGCAGCTACCTATCTAACCTATACTGAGGGGGCAGCTACCTAATCTAACCTATACTGGGGGGCACCTACCTAATCTAACCTATACTGGGGGGCAGCTACCTAATCTAACCTATACTGAGGGGGCAGCTACCTAATCTAACCTATACTGGGGGGCACCTACCTATCTAACCTATACTGGGGGGCACCTACCTATCTAACCTATACTGGGGGGCACCTACCTATCTAACCTATACCGGGGGCACCTACCTATCTAACCTATCCTGGGGGGCACCTACCTAATCTAACCTATACTGGGGGGCACCTACCTAATCTAACCTATACTAGGTGGCAGCTACCTAATCTAACCTATACTGAGGGGGCAGCTACCTAATCTAACCTATACTGGGGGGCACCTACCTATCTAACCTATACTGGGGGGCACCTACTTATCTAAGCTATACTGGGGGGCAGCTACTTATCTAACCTATACTGAGGGCACGTACCTATCTAACCTATACTGGGGGCAGCTACCTATCTAACCTATATGGGGGGCAGCTACCTAACCTATACTGGGGGGCAGCTACCTATCTAACCTGGGGGGCAGCTACCTAATATAACCTATACTGAGTGGGCAGCTACCTAATCTAACCTATACTGGGGGGCAGCTACCTATCTAACCTATACTGGGGGGCACCTACCTATCTAACCTATACTGGGGGGCACCTACCTATCCTATACTGGGGGGCAGCTACCTATCTAACCTATACTGGGGGGCACCTTCCTAACCTATACTGGGGGGCACCTTCCTATCTAACCTATAGTGGGAGCATTAACTTATCTAACCTGTATTGGGGGCACCTACCTACCTAGCTAGTATATATTGGTGACAACTATACTGGCTACCTATATTAGAGGCACCCACCTAGCTAACCTGTACTGGGGGCACCTAACTATCTACCGGGGACCTATCTAACCTATACTGTGGGCAACTATACTGGCTACCTATACTGGGGGCACCTACCTATCTAACCTATGCTGGGGGCAACTATTATGGCTACCTATATTAGAGGCACCCACCTAGCTAACCTGGGGCACCTACCTATCTAACCTATACTGTGGGCAACTATACTGGCTACCTATACTGGAGGCACCTACCTGGCTAACCTGTACCGGAGGCAACTATACTGGCTCACCTATGCCTGGCTACCTATACTGGGGGGACCTATAGCTGGCTACCTATACTGGGGTACCTATTCTGGGGGAATCTATACTGAGTGCAACTAGACCTGGCTAACCTACACTGCGGGCACCCATACCTTGCTTCGGAGGGGGCACAATTTTTACACCCTCGCCCTGGGTGCATTTTAGCCTAGAAACTGCACTGCCTATATGATATATTTAACTGACATTTTTTATTGTAACAACCAACGATTTATACAGGAAAATCATGATAATTAACAACGTTGCCCAAACTTTCGCATCCCACTGTAACTAAATAATTTCACTTGTTACTGTGAAATAAAACACTTCAAATACGTGAAATGAGAGCTGTGGAGGAAAACTGCTGGAGGATGATGAGTACTCTTTGCATGATTATTATAAAACACACATAACTTCACCTGATAATTACAGCCACTTTCTAATAAACATCTCAGTGAGCGGTCCCAGAACGACGTACGTTTTTAATTGAAGTGCAAATTGTGGAGATCACAACAAACGCTTTCGGGACGCGGAGAAACAAAAAAAGTATAATTATGCCCTTCACAAATAAAATGATTTCCTCCCTAAAAGAATGAAAGATCTGACGCCTGTCCGTTTGACAAAAAAATTAAAAAAAATTAAAGAGGCCCTGTAGTGACATATAGCAGAATGCAGTAAAGAGGCCCTGTAGTGACATATAGCAGAATGGAGTAAAGAGGCCCTGTAGTGACATGTAGAAGAATGCAGTACAGAGGCCCTGTAGTGACATATAGCAGAATGCAGTAAAGAGGCCCTGTAGTGACATATAGTAGAATGCAGTAAAGAGGCCGTGTAGTGACATATAGCAGAATGCAGTAAAGAGGCCCTGTAGTGACATATAGTAGAATGCAGTAAAGAGGCCCTGTAGTGACATATAGCAGAATGCTGTAAAGAGGCCCTGTAGTGACATATAGCAGAATGCAGTAAAGAGGCCCTGTAGTGACATATAGCAGAATGCAGTAAAGAGGCCCTGTAGTGACATATAGTAGAATGCAGTAAAGAGGCCCTGTAGTGACATATAGCAGAATGCAGTAAAGAGGCCCTGTAGTGACATATAGTAGAATGCAGTAAAGAGACCCTGTAGTGACATATAGCAAAATGAAGTAAAGAGGCCCTGTAGTGACATATAGCAGAATGCAGTAAAGAGGCCCTGTAGTGACATATAGCAGAATGCAGTAAAGAGGCCCTGTAGTGACATATAGTAGAATGCAGTAAAGAGGCCGTGTAGTGACATATAGCAGAATGCAGTAAAGAGGCCCTGTAGTGACATATAGTAGAATGCAGTAAAGAGGCCCTGTAGTGACATATAGCAGAATGCAGTAAAGAGGCCCTGTAGTGACATATAGTAGAATGCAGTAAAGAGGCCCTGTAGTGACATATAGCAGAATGCAGTAAATTACTTAGGATACCCACTTTTATGGCAATATTCCTGGTTTCAGCATCAGAAACACTTCCTAAAACTATATATTGCTGTATATTGGAATGTAGCTCCGCCTTCCCAGTGATGTCACAGCCGAGGTTGATTAGCTATGCTGAATTTTCCTCCCAGAGCATTCTGGGAGACTAGGTATATTTTCTACTGGCTTTGGAATTCTCAGTAAACATTCCGCAGAGCTGCAGCTGACAGGACTAAAAGGGCTTGATTCACAAAGCCGTGCTAACTGTTTAGCACGGGTGTGCTAAACAGTTAGCACGTGAAGTGCCGTTCACGGACTTTTGCGCGCGCAACGTACCGCGATTCGCGTGATCGTGGACTTTTGCGTGCACAATTTGCCACAAATTGCACGCGCAAAAGTCAGTGATCGCGCAAATCGCAGCACTTTGCGCGCGCAAAAGTCCGCGAACGGCACTTCACGTGCTAACTGTTTAGCACACCCGTGCTAAACAGTTAGCAGTTAGCACGGCTTTGTGAATCAAGCCCAAAATGTCACCACCCGTCACGGGCAGGAAGCGCTCAGTGGAGGTTTTATATGCTTGTTTTTACTGAAGTTTTGTAAGTAGTATTACAGGGCCGCCATCAGAAATTTTGGGGCCCCTCACACATCATCATGCCTGGGCCCACCCACTGGTTGCTGTGCCCGCCCACTAGCCACCCCACCCCCGTGTCAGTGTGCGAAGTGTGCTGCACCGAAAAACGTGCATGGTTTCGACACTGAAGTAAGCAGGATGCACTGCACGATGTGGCAAAAAGTGGGCGTGGCCATGCCATGTTGTGGGTGGAGCCAAATACTAGCAAAATACAGGTAGTCCCTGGTGACTACAAATGAGATAGGGACTTGTAGGTCTGTTCTTATGCATTCTCTTTTGTCCCCATCTTTTCTTCCTGTGCCTCTTTTGTCCCCCTCTGTCTCACCTCAGTTTGTGCCTCTTTTGTGTCCCTCTGTGTGACCTCATGTAGCCGTCTCATCTCTGTTCCCCCTCTGCCCCTTTTGTCCGCCTGTGTTACCTCTTGTCCCCTTCTGTCTCAGCTCGTCCCCCTGCCCTAGCCATGTACAGGTGCCCCCAGTATAGGTAGCCAGGTATTGGTTCCCCAGTATAAGTAGCCAGCTATAGGTGGTGCCCTGGTATAGGTAGCCTGGTATAGTTTCCCCCAGTATAGGTAGCCAGGTATGGGTGGTGCACCAGTATAGGTTAGCCAGGTACAGGTGCCCCCAGTATAGGTAGCAAGCTATAGGCGCCCCGGTATAAGTAGCCAAGTATAGGTGGTGTCCCAGTATAGGTAGCCAGGTACAGGTGGTGCCCTAAGGAAAGGTAGCCAGGTATAGGTGGTGCCCCAGTATAGGTAGCCAGGTACAGGTGGTGCCCTCAGTATAGGTAGCCAGGTACAGGTGGTGCCCTCAGTATAGGTTGCCTGGTATGGGTGGTGCCCCAGTATAGGTAGCCAGGTACAGGTGGTGCCCTCAGTAAAGGTAGCCAAGTATAGGTGGTGCCCCAGTATAGGTAGCCAGGTACAGGTGGTGCCCTCAGTATAGGTAGCCAGGTATAGGTGGTGCCCCAGTATAGGTAGCCAGGTATAGGTGGTGCCCTCAGTAAAGGTAGCCAAGTATAGGTGGTGCCACAGTATAGGTAGCCAGGTACAGGTGGTGCCCCAGTATAGGTAGCCAGGTATAGGTGGTGGCCCCAGTATAGGTAGCCAGGTATAGGTGGTGCCCCAGTATAGGTAGCCAGGTATAGGTGGTGCCCCAGTTTAGGTAGCCAGGTATAGGTGGTGCCCCAGTTTAGGTAGCCAGGTATAGGTGGTTCCAGCCCCAGTATAGGTAGCCAGGTATAGGTGGTGGCCCAGTATAGGTAACCAGGTATAGGTGGTGGCCCAGTATAGGTAGCCAGATATAGGTGATGCCCCAGTATAGGTAGCCAGGTATAGGTGGTGCCCCAGTTTAGGTAGCCAGGTATAGGTGGTGCCCCAGTATAGGTAGCCAGATATAGGTGATGCCCCAGTATAGGTAGCCAGATATAGGTGATGCCCCAGTATAGGTAGCCAGATATAGGTGGTGCCCCAGTATAGGTAGCCAGGTATAGGTGGTGCCCCGGTATAGGTAGCCAGGTGTAGGTGGTTCCAGCCCCAATATAGGTAGCCAGGTATAGGTGGTGCCCCAGTATAGGTAGCCAGGTATAGGTGGTGCCCCGGTATAGGTAGCCAGGTGTAGGTGGTTCCAGCCCCAGTATAGGTAGCCAGGTATAGGTGGTTCCAGCCCCAGTATAGGTAGCCAGGTATAGGTGGTGCCCCAGTATAGGTAGCCAGATATAGGTGATGCCCCAGTATAGGTAGCCAGATATAGGTGGTGCCCCAGTATAGGTAGCCAGATATAGGTGATGCCCCAGTATAGGTAGCCAGATATAGGTGGTGCCCCAGTATAGGTAGCTAGGTATAGGTGGTTCCAGCCCCAGTATAGGTAGCCAGGTATAGGTGGTTCCAGCCCCAGTATAGGTAGCCAGGTATAGGTGGTGGCCCAGTATAGGTAGCCAGGTATAGGTGGTGCCCCAGTATAGGTGGCCAGGTATAGGTAGTGGCCCAGTATAGGTAGCCTGTAGCAAGGTATAGGTGGTGCCCCAGTATAGGTAGCTAGGTATAGGTGGTTCCAGCCCCAGTATAGGTAGCCAGGTATAGGTGGTTCCAGCCCCAGTATAGGTAGCCAGGTATAGGTGGTGGCCCAGTATAGGTAGCTAGGTATAGGTGGTTCCTGCCCCAGTATAGGTAGCCAGGTATAGGTGGGGGCCCAGTATAGGTAGCCTGTAGCAAGGTATAGGTGGTGCCCCAGTATAGAAAGTCCCCTGTAGCGGGCTCACTCATCTGCTCTCCACGTTCAAGTGCTGATGTCACTCTTCTCTCAGTGCTGGAACGCGGTGTGCTGGTTAGTGGCTCACAAGCCTGCAGCCAGCACATACAGATCTTCCAGCGCTTTGGGGGGCCTAGGCCTGGGCCCCTCACTGCAGTGTCAATTGTCCCCCCTCCTGATGGCTCCTGAGTAGTACTACCTTTCATATACCAATAAATCGATGGTTTTTCTGCTATGGGATGCATTTTTAGTTAACAGAAATGGCTGCAAGATTCAAAATATATGGTAAAGCAGAGCGGTTCCTCCAGAAAAGCCGATGTGTGAACCAGGGTTGTGCTATTGCGTGATTTGGGCTGTCTGCGGGTCGAGGCAACAATTTTACAAGGTGAGCACAGCTCCTGGAGGTGTGGGGTACTAGTGTCTGGTGGCATAGCTCCCAACTGTCCCTCTTTCGGAGGGACAGTCCCTCTTTGGGAGCCCTGTCCCTCTGTCCCTCCTTTCTCCTCATTTGTCCCTCTTTCAGGACTTTGTCCCTCTTTCTATGTAAATATATATATTTCTCTACTGAAAATGTGTTTGATTGACTCTATACTTTATTCCCCTCCTTTAAATTGATATATTACTAATTTTAAAATGTTAATATGAAGGAAAATGAACCAGGATTGAAAGGACCAGTGTGTTTTGAATTAAACAACATATTTTTCTTATGAAATCTTTATGGTATGCGTGACTAGATGCGTGATGGGGGCGTGATCAGGGGTGTGGCAGGGGCGTGGCTTAAGTGACCCTCTTCCTCATCTGGCTGGGAATCCATCCATTCGTATGAGCTGCAGCAGTCTACGCAATGATTTGGCTTTATTTGAGGGTATACTCTGGCCGAATTGGGAGATTGGAGAAGCCCAGGTCGTGATTTGAGACAAATGTGCGCTATTGTCTGTCTGTGGGTCTGGGCAGCTACCACCACATAAGGTGAGAGAGGTCTTTGCAGGGGCGGCGCCAGGGGGGTGCTTGGGGGTGCTCGAGCACCCCCTAGAATTGTCCAAGCACCCCCAAAGCACCCCCTGGAGTGAACTGACTTCAGGCGTCTAAAAGACGCCAAGTCAGTTCACACAGCGGCAGCACGGAGCAGCAGGCAGGGCTACGGTAAGATGGCCGCCCGGAGCCCTGTTCTGCAGACTTCGGGCGGCCATTTTCCCGTAGCCCTGCTCTCTGCATACAGGCAGGAAGTCTCGTGGTGACGTCGGGAAGGAAGAGGATCGTGGGCGCGCGGGCGCTGCGCGCCACAATGAGGTCGGGACTCGGGACAGGAGGTCGGGAAAGAAGGTCTTCTGGCTGTAGGTGAGTAAATGGGTTTTTCTTTTCTTTTTCAGGTGATGCGGATTGTGCATATTGGGGTCATATCTGCTACGGATTGTGCATATTGGGGTCATATCTGCTACGGATTGTGCATATTGGGGTCATATCTGCTACCGATTGTGCATATTGGGGCCATATCTGCTACCGATTGTGCATATTGGGGCCATATCTGCTACCGATTGTGCATATTGGGGCCATATCTGCTACCGATTGTGCATATTGGGGTCATTTCTGCTACCGATTGTGCATATTGGGGTCATTTCTGCTACCGATTGTGCATATTGGGGTCATTTCTGCTACCGATTGTGCATATTGGGGTCATATCTGCTACCGATTGTGCATATTGGGGTCATATCTGCTACCGATTGTGCATATTGGGGTCATATCTGCTACCGATTGTGCATATTGGGGTCATATCTGCTACCGATTGTGCATATTGGGGTCATATCTGCTACCGATTGTGCATATTGGGGTCATATCTGCTACCGATTGTGCATATTGGGGTCATATCTGCTACCGATTGTGCATATTGGGGTCATATCTGCTACCGATTGTGCATATTGGGGTCATATCTGCTACCGATTGTGCATATTGGGGTCATATCTGCTACCGATTGTGCATATTGGGGTCATATCTGCTACCGATTGTGCATATTGGGGTCATATCTGCCACCGATTGTGCATATTGGGGCCATATCTGCCACCGATTGTGCATATTGGGACCATATCTGCCACCGATTGTGCATATTGGGACCATATCTGCCACCGATTGTGCATATTGGGGCCATATCTGCTACCGATTGTGCATATTGGGGCCATATCTGCTACCGATTGTGCATATTGGGGCCATATCTGCCACCGATTGTGCATATTGGGACCATATCTGCCACCGATTGTGCATATTGGGACCATATCTGCCACCGATTGTGCATATTGGGACCATATCTGCCACCGATTGTGCATATTGGGACCATATCTGCCACCGATTGTGCATATTGGGGCCATATCTGATACCGATTGTGCATATTGGGGCCATATCTGATAACGATTGTGCATATTGGGGCCATATCTGATAACGATTGTGCATATTGGGGCCATATCTGATAACGATTGTGCATATTGGGGCCATATCTGATAACGATTGTGCATATTGGGGCCATATCTGATAACGATTGTGCATATTGGGGCCATATCTGATAACGATTGTGCACATTGGGGCCATATCTGATAACGATTGTGCATATTGGGGCCATATCTGATAACGATTGTGCATATTGGGGCCATATCTGATAACGATTGTGCATATTGGGGCCATATCTGATAACGATTGTGCATATTGGGGTCATTGGACGTGTTTTTTGTTAAAATCTGCTCACATTACGTGTATTTTCTTGAGAAAACCTGCACAATTATGTGAATTTTCTGGGAAAAGGGTCACCAAAACTTGGGCCCTCTGTCTTTGCGTTGCACTTTTAAAAGGAACCCGAGGTGAGAATAATATTGAGGCTGCCATATTTATCTCCCTTTAAGCAATACCAGTTGCCTGGCTGCTGTGCTGGTCCTCTGCCTCTTATTCTTTCAACCATAGACCCTGAACAAGCATGCAGCAGGTCAGGGGTTTCTGACAATATTGTCAGAACTGACAAGATTAGCTGCATGGCTTGTTTCTGGTGTAATTCAGTTCACTACTACAGCCAAATAGATCAGCAGGGCTGCCAGGCAACTAGTATTGTTTAAAAGGAAATTAATATGGCAGCCACCATATCACTCTCACCCTGGGTTCACTTTAAATTACAGTTAGCCCCGCCCTCATCCGGTCATGACCACGCCCATTTTTTCGCCGCAGCGCGCTTCGCGCCGCAGGTTTTAGCCACACCCATTTTTTGCCGCGGCGCGCTTCGCGCGCCGCAGGTCGTCAGCTCCCCCGGAAATTGGTCCAGCACCTGCATAGCACCCCCTAAAAAAATTTCCTGGAGCCGCCACTGGGTCTTTGGAAGTGGATGGTTCACGATTGGTCGGGTGAATCCCTCAGAGACGCCACGGTGTTCTTTTTTCTGGCCCTACCTGGTGTGGTGGTTGACTCCAGGGCCCCAGACTTTGTGTTGCCTGAGGCAAACTTGTGAGGATCCCTGCCCCCCTCCGATTTGGAATGATCGCACAGCTCTGACAATTTACTCTGCTTTATTTAATGTTCTCACATGACATGCTGCAGCTCAACACAATAGCACACTGGCTGACTGTGAGTCTGTGACAAACCAACTGCTCACCCTCAGCCACTCTACTCCTCCTCAGGAAGGTACACTTGCTTCATTAGAGAACCGACCCTGGTTGACTTAATCAGCTAAACGATGATGTTCTTGTGATTTTATTTTTGAGGTGCATCAAAATCTCAAGGAAGAGACTCTGAAGAGACTCGCGGGAACCAGGGCTTGGTGGACTGAACTGTTTATTCTGGAGGCCCGACCAACAAGGGGAGGAGCCACCAGGGACGCATACATACAAAAAAGGCACATAGAAATGTGGGTGCCCAGTAATGGCAATAGTCAAATATCAGTATTTAACACCAATATTTTACTATTAAAGTGTAAAATATCGGTATTAAACACTACCTATCTAATGCCTAAACCTAAACTCCCCCGCACACACTACTGTACCTCCCTAATACCAAAACTCCCCCCCCCCCACTCCCAGACTACCTGCCTGCCATCTAAATCCCCGTCCCCCCCCCCGAAAGGCCACATGCACCCATAGAAAGATTGTCGATGAGTCACCATTTGGGTGCCCACTGTGCCCAATAAATAGTGGGCGCTGCACCAACGCCCGCTATTCACCACACGCCCAAATTTCCACTCTGGTGCCCAAATACCGATAAAATACGTTTACGTCAATTTAGCACCCAATTTTGCTGCTTGGACCAGGGACCAGAGCATGGCAATATTGCCACAGCAACACACTGCTTCCGTACATGAAAGAAAAGGAAAAAAACTGGGACAATCGACTCCTCAGCTTCCTCTGAAATATCAGCTTTGTATGTCGTGAGCGGCTCAGCACAGAAGAGCTATAGAAACATCTCTCCGCTATAATATATATATATATTTACTTAAACCGGGGCTGGGATAACCTTGATCTTATCTCCAGCTTAACAATCCTAACAGAGAGGAGAAAAGGAAACGTCTTGCTTTGAGCACAAGGAAGCGGCAGCTACCTTCTGTCGGGGGACCGGCGATTCCCTCCCGCGCCGCGAGGAGCGATAAACGTGCATTCTGGAGGCCGTAAAACATGGTGGCGTATAAGCATGTAATGATACATATCCCGCGCAGCCAATGAACACGCGCATTAAACACGAGATAAACGCACAGGACGCGATGAACAACACCGGCTTACGTATTCGCTCGCTGACAACACCGCCGTCAAACCTAATGAGTTTTTATTTAAACATCTGCTCCCTGGTTCTTTATTAGTGTAAAACAAAACAGCCCCCCACCCCCAAAAATTGCTTCATGTATTTAATGTACAGTACCCTTTAAAGTGGACCTGAACTCATAGCTCCCAACTGTCCCTCTTTTAGAAATATCTCTTTGGACACCCTGTCCCTCTGTCTTCCTCATTTGTCCCTCTTTCAGGACTGATGCACTGATCTATATAAATATATGTATTTTTCTACAAAAAATGTGTTTAATTGACTCTAAACTTTATTCCTATGCTTTAAAATTGATATAGTTCTTATTTTTCTTATGAAGGATAATGGACCTGAAAATAATATGTGATTTGAATTAATAACAGAGTAACCAAGCAACTCAGGGTGACCCAAACCACTCAGAATGTATAGGGGGATAAAAGGAACCAAAAAGCCCTCCTACTAAAAAAGCAAAGCTTGGTGTAATTGTCCTTCTTAAAACAGAAGGAAATTTGCAATAATTCAGTTATAAGTGAACATTTGTGGTTACCCACAATGCACTACCACTGAATATGCAAATTATCCCTTTTCGCCCTTGTTAAGCCAAGCAAGCATCCAGAACCGCTGGTGTATAGCAAGCCTATAGCTTTAAGTTTTACACAGCCATATCAAACCCACATGTAGACAGCCTGTTTCGGACTTTTGGTCCTCATCAGTACATGGCAGGGATTGATAAGTCTGCTTGGTAACTCTGTTCTACTGGTCCAAGCCCTATTTCATACAGCCTTATCAATCCCTGCCATGTACAGATGAGGACCAAAAGTCTGAAACAGGCTGTCTACATGTGGGTTTGATATGGCTGTGTAAAACTTAAAGCTATAGGCTTGCTATACACCAGCGGTTCTGGATAGAGATGTAGCGAACGGTTCCAGGCGAACTTTGGTGGTTCGCGTTCGCCTGCACCAGGCAAACTTTTGCGGAAGTTCGATTCGCCCCATAGACTTTAATGGCCGCCGACTTTAACGGTTAATAGCAAAGTCCCCTTACATGGTAGAAACACCAAAATTGTTGGGAATGTTAAGTGGAATAGTGGGAACAAGAGGAAACATTTTTTTTCAAAAAGACCTTATACTTTTTGAGAAAATCAATTTTAAAGTTTCAAAGTAAAATGAGCCGATTCATAAAAAAAAAGAACCGATTCATTAAAAAGAACCGGATGATTCAAGAACTGTTAGTATAGCAGAGAATGCGTCCTGAGCAGGACGTGAAGCTGCCGGCTCGCTGCTGTCTCTCCCCCACCTGCCTGCACCTGTCACCCTCACCTAGCCTGGCACCCGGTGCACCCATGGGTGCCAGGCTAGGTGAGAGTGACAGGTGAGGAGGTGGGGAGAGACAGCAGGAGCCGGCAGCTATGCGTCCAAAAGGAGGCATTCTCTGCTATGTGGGAGGCGTCGGAGATCTTCAATCAACTTAATTGAAGATCGCAACATAAGAGGATACAGTTCGTTGGATCGTTTACCGTGGATATTGGCGTGGGAAAACTTTTTTAAAGGTACAGGTAAGTATTTATGGTTAATTTAGAATAATAAAATACTTTTCTCGTGGTTGTGTTTTTATTTCATTTAACCCTTTGTGGAAATGGGTAAAGGGTACTTTGTACCCCTATACTCATTTCTCCTGGGAGGGGGGTGGGCATCTGGGGTCCCCTTCTTAAAGGGGACTCCCAGATGCCACCATGAACCCCCCCCCCAGGGAGTCGCCGCCCCCACCTCCTCCTGGGGCACCGGAGGTGGGGAAGAGCCCCTTGTCCATGGATTGGACAAGGGCTCCGGGGGGCGGGAGGGGAAGGCGTGGCTGCCCCTCCCCCCCCCGGAGCCCCCCATACCATGGACCATGCGAGCTGGTATAGCTCAGGGTACGAAGCCCCAGTCGGCCGGGGCTCCGCATTCTGGCTATCCCAGCCTGCATGGGGGACAAGGGGTTACAGAGGCTCGGGAGGGGGGACCCCACGTCATTTTTTTTTTCATTTATTTCCCACACTCAGCACATAAAAATAATAAATATATATATATATATATATACATATATTTATTTATATATATATATATATATATATATATATATATATATATATATACATATATATATATATATATATATATATATATATATATATATATATATATATTTTTTTTTTTTTTTTTTTTTTAAAGGACTTACGAGGCCACAAGTATGAAAGAAGTTAAATACCATTTCATAATCCAGATCCATGGAGGACGCCATCTGCGCCCCCCCCCCCCCCCGTTCATTCCGCCATGGCACCCGCAGTAATACCGACCCCTCCAAACGGGTCGGGTTCTCATTCCTCCCTCAATATGGCCGCCACAGATTACGGCCATATTGAGTGGGGAATGAGAACCCGACCTGTTCGGAGGGGTCGGGAGTTGGGACCCGACCGGGGCCGGTATTACTGCGGGAGCCATGGGGGAATGAACGGGAGGGCGCGGATGGCGTCCTCCATGGATCTGGATTATGAAAAGGTATTTAACTTTTTTCACATTTGTGGCCTCGGAAGTCCTTTAAATATTGTTTCCTGCTATCATTTTAACATATCCTGCAAATTTGGTGTTGCTAGGATGTAAGGGGCCTTTGCTATTAACTGCTAAAGTTGGCGGGTGATGATAACCAACCAGAATTATAGGGGTGCAAAAGTGCTGAATTCTGCCATAGGCTTCCATTAGGCTCCCTATTTAACTTTCCAAAAATCTCAAATATTTTCAAAGGGCAATTGCTCAGCAGTGGCAAATTTTCTAGCATTGTAGGAACTGTTAGGGGGATCATAACTGGTGAGTTTCGGGCCCCTAGGCCGTAGAGGTCATAGCCTAGGATCACAAAAACCTGTTTATTTGGGCAATTTCAATGGTAGTGATGCTGACGTACATAAATCGCAGCCATGGCCGTTAGCAACGTCTGAATTTCACGAAATGTCTCATGCAGGTAGAAGACATATTGTTAGACTTGGATTCCAAAGATGGGGTCCCTACATCTCTGCAAACCAGAGTTACAGGGGTGCAAAATTAGTAAAATCCCCCATAGGCTTTCATTGGCTCCCTATTTCACTTTCCAAAATCTCACACCTTTTCAAAGGGCAGTTGCTCAGCAGTGGCAAATTTTCTAGCATTGTAGGAACTGTTAGGGGGATCATAACTGGTGAGTTTTGGGCCCCTAGGCCGAAGAGGTCATAGCCTAGGGTCACAAAAACCTGTTTATTTGGGCAATTTCAATGGTGGCGAGTCTGACGTACATAAATCGCAGCAATAGCCGTTAGCAACGTCTGAATCTCACGAAATGTCTCATGCAGGTAGAAGACATATTGTTAGACTTGGGCTCCAAAGATGCGTTCCCTACATCTCTGCAAACCAGAGTTACAGGGGTCTAAAATTGGTAAAATCCCCCATAGGGGATTGTCCCCCTTGTCCCCCATGCAGGCTGGGATAGCCAGAATGCGGAGCCCCGGCCGACTGGGGCTTCGCATCCTGAGCTATACCAGCCCGCATGGTCCATGGTATGGGGGGCTCTTCCCCACCTCCGGTGCCCCAGGAGGAGGTGGGGGCGATGACTCCCTGGGGGGAAGAGGGACCCCCGATGCCCACCTCCTCCCAGGAGAAATGAGTATAGATCTACAAAGTACCCCTTACCCATTTCCACAAAGGGTTAAATGAAATAAAAACACAACCACGAAAAAAGTCCTTTAATTTTCTTAATTAACCAGAAATACTTACCTGTACCTTTAAAAAAAAATTCCCACGCCAATATCCACGGTAATTGATCCAACAAACTGTATCCTCTTATGTTGAGATCTCCTATTAAGTTCATTGAAGATCTCCGAAGCCCCCCACCCACATAGCAGAGAATGCGTCCTTTCGGAGGCATAGCTGCTAGCTCCCGCTGTCTCTCCCCACCTGCCTGCCTGCACCTGTCAACCCCCACCTAGGCTGGCACCCAGTGCACCCATGAGTGGGGGTTGACAGGTGCAGGCAGGTGGGGAGAGACAGCAGCGGGAGCCAGCAGCTTCACGTCCTTCCGAGGACGCATTCTCTGCTATACTAACGGCTCATGAATGAGCCGGATCTTTTTAATGAATCGGTTCTTTTTTTATGCATCGACTCTTTTTTTTTTACTTTAAAATCGATTTTCTCAAAAACTATAAGGTCTTTTTGAAAAAAATGTTTTCCTCTTGTTCCCACTGTTCTTCTTAACATTCCCAGTAATTTTGGTGTTGCTAACTTTTAAAGGGGCTTTGCAATTAACCATTAAAGTCGGCGGGGGTATATTTTCCCACGGTCAGAAGGATAATTTACATTGAAACTGTAAAATTGATTTTCTCAAAAACTATAAGGTCTTTTTGAAAAAAAAATTTCCTCTTATTCCCACTGTTCTTCTTAACATTTTCTGCAAGTTTGGGGTTTCTAGCTTTTAAAGGGGCTTTGCTATTAACTGCTAAAGTCGGCGGGCGCTTAATTTTCTCACGGTCAGAAGGAGTTGCTTTAAAATTGATTTTCTCAAAAACTATAAGGTATTTTTGAATTTTTTCCCCCCTCTTGTAGTCACTGAAAGATCTCAGGTGTTAGACCCCTTGAAACATCTTTTCCATCACTTTTCTGGCCAGCAGAAATGTTTCTAGTTTTCAAAGTTCGCCTCCCCATTGAAGTCTATTGCGGTTCGCGAACTTTTATGCAAACCGAACCTTCCGTGAAGGTTCGCGAACGGGGTTCGCAAACCGAAAATCGGAGGTTCGCGACAGATGCTTCCTTGGCTTAAAGTGAACCTCCGGACTAAAAATCGACTCAGCAGCACTGAAAAGGCTTGGTGTTTCTTTAACAGTTTCACAGCATCAGAACTTTGTTTCTCTTATACAAGCCTCATTTTTAGCTGCACAGAAGAAAACTGCCCGGGCTTTTTTTCCCCTGATGCTGTGCAAAGCATGATGGGATTTCTGATTTTGTTGCTCTCGTTCTGCAGTTTTGGTGCATTTTTTTTTCTTACATTCTGAATTTGACATTTGAAGCCCAGCGTGTCCAGCTGGGAGGGGTAATCAGGACACAGGACAGTTGGAACTGTGTCTCCTGCTCCTTGTCACCTCCTTTCAACCAAAAAGATGGCTGCCCCCATGACAAAGATGGCTGCCCCCATGAAATCACAAACATTTGCCTGTTCTTTTAAAACAGGGTGGGTAAGAGATTATATTACCTATCTATTCTAATTAACATAACTAATGTAACTTGATGACAGTATGTTTGTTTAGGCTGAAGTTCCCCTTTAACAAGGGTGAAAAGGGATAATTTGCATATTTAGTGGTAGTGCATTGTGGGTAACCACAAATGTTCACTTATAGCTGAATTATTGCAAATTTTCTTCTGTTTTAAGAAGGCAAATTACACCAAGCTTGAATTAATAAACAACATATTTTTCTTATGAAATTCTCATGGTATGTGTGACAAGCAGTGTGACTAGGGGTGCGGCAGGGGGCGTGATCAGGGGTGGGGCAAAGGCGTGACTTAGGCCTCGTTCACATCATTTAGCGCAGATGGCTGTGCGATCGGAACACAACGCGTCCAATCGCACGCCATCTGCGCTCCTATGCGCTGCGCTGCAGATCCCATTCATTACAATGAATGGGATCTGCGCTGCGATTCCCAAAAATGCGTGCAGTACGCGATAGCGCAATCGCGCTGCCACGCAGCGCATATGATGGGAACGGTAGAAGGGCTGTCTATGCCCTTCTACCGTTCTTGTGCGTCGCACACTATACGCGCTGCCAAAATGCGCACGGCAGCGCGTATAGTCTGAACGAGGCCTCAAGTGTCCCTCTCTCTTATCTAAAAAAGTTGAGAGGTATACTGAGCTCCTGCACAGGACAGAAGGAAAGCAGAGAGAAATGCACCCTGTGTGTATTTAGAGAGTTTAGCCTGTCTAATGTGTGATGGGGAGGGGGGGGGGGGGCGGGGGGATTGGGTCTGGCAGTTGCTTCAGGGGCCCTGGTTGTGCCCCCCCCAAGTAAATTTTTCCTCACGGCCCCATTGTAGCTTCAACTGGCCCCAGATATCACATCTGTTGTTCAGAAGACGGGGAGAGACGCCCTGATTCAGAAAGCTTTTCTCTTGCAGGAGACACACCTCACAACTTTTTGAGATGAGAAAGAGGGAAGCTTTAATACACGCCCCTGCCACACCCCTAATCACGCCCCTGCCACACCCCTAATCATGCCCCTGCCACACCTCTGCCACACCCCTAGCCATTCATACCACTACAAATTCATAAGCAAAAGATGTAATTTTAGAATTCAAACACATTGTTCCTTTCAATCATCACTAGTTTTTCTTCATATTAAAGCAGGGCTGTGGAGTCGGTCCAAAAATCCACCGACTCCGACTCCGACTCCGACTCCTCAGTTTAGGATTCCACCGACTCCGACTCCGACTCCACGACTCCGACTCCTCTAATTTGCATATTACAATTTTGTTGATTAAAAGTATGTAACATGAAATTCGTCTCTTAACTGCCAACGCTTAGGAATTTTACAAGACAACTGAAGTGAGAAGGACATGTAGACTACTATATTTATTCCCTTTAGACTAAAACTAGTCCTTGGTAAGAGTACTTGTAAAAGGTACAAACCGGAACAAAGAACATCTATCAGGCCCTAGGCAATGTAAGTGTGGGTACATGTAAGAATGATGTGCAGGTACTCTGCAGGGGAATGAGGAGATTGTAAACAGACAACACCTCTGTGTTCAATGTGCACAGCATTCTCAGTGGATTCCTGCAGCTCTGTGGGGAGTGCATATGTAGAGTATAGTACTATACATACCTGGGGCTTCCTCCAGCCACCTTCAGGATAATCAGTCCCTGTGTGTCCTCCTCCACCACCTGGATCTTCTGCTATGAGTCCAGGTACTTGAGCCAGTCAGGCGTAGTGCGCATGCACACACTCCGCCGCCAGGAGCATACTACACCTGTGCAGCACTATTATGCAGGTGCAGAATGCTCCTGGCTGTGGAAGCGGCATGCGGCCGGACAGCGCTGACTGGCTGAATTACCAGGACTCATAGCAGAAGATCCGGGTGGTGGAGGACAGCGAGGGACTGATTAGCCTGAAGGGGGCTGGAGGAAGCCCCAGGTATGTATAAAACTTTACTTTTCATCCGTTTCAGTTACCCTTTAATTTGTAGTCACCAAACCAAATTTTAATAACATATCACATTATTTGATTTCATCAGCAAAGGGAGTGCATACATTTGCATAAATCAGCATCAATGCAGAATTATTTCCATCTCGTTGACCATCTCTATTAGTGACACAGCTACACATCAGGCTTTATTCTTACAGCATAGATGTTATTTAGTATATATAAGAGATTCCTGTGTACACATCATATATACAGTCACAATCAGATATGTATATCTGACCTTAAAAATACGGGGACTGCTTTATTGAAGCAGCACAAGTAACTAATTTTGACTGGTTTATTTCATTTTTGTGGACTAAGCACAGCTATTACTGTATATATACTGTATATATACATTATTTTTAATGACTATTATCTGGGAAATAGAACATTTTATCACATTTTCTATTTTAATTACAGTTACAAATTCATTAGGAGTCGGAGTCGGAGTCGGTGCATTTTTTCCCGACTCCGACTCCGACTCCAGGCACCCAAAATTGCCCGACTCCACGACTCCGACTCCACGACTCCGACTCCGACTCCACAGCCCTGTATTAAAGTGGTCTAACACCCAGAATTTCAACTTTGCTTTAAAAGATTGCTTACAGCTTATAAACGATTATGCCAGATTTTTTTTTTAGCAGAAATTCACTGAATGGGTTAAACATAACATTTTAGTGTTGCATTTAGCTAGAAATCTGCCTTTGTGCTGAGGTTTAGATACAAATGTATCTATTTGCAATGTAAATAAACAAACACCTCTCTGAGAGAGCACAGAGGGCTTCCCAGACAGGCTTTTCAGAGGTCTATTTGCATTTGAAACAAAGATACATTTGTATCTAAGCCTCAGCACTGATGCGGATTTCTAGCTAAATGCAAAACTAAAATGTCATGTTTAACCCATTCAGTGAATTTCTGCTTAAAAAAAATCTGGCATATAAGTTTCTAAGCTGTAAGCAATCTTTTAAAGCAAAGTTAAAATGCTGGGTGTTAGATCGCTTTAACACTTGAAATTTAAATAAAATGACCTTTAAGCCACCAGCAAGCAAGAAATGTTCAAATGAATGTTGACAGTACCTTTTCACCTACTTTTTGGTACCTACTACCTTTCAAACTACAGAGTACTGAAAAGTTATTTTAAGCAAAAGGTGAAATAATAAATCCTAAGAGAAAACTTGAGAAAAAAAGCGAATTGATTACAGTACTACAAAACACAAAAACCCTGCGGACAAACTCAATTGAAGAAGGGCCTTTGATTCCAATGACCACCATTGTTATAAGTGGAGAGGCTGTCTACTTTCAATTTTGCAGCACCACCTAGTGACTGGAGGCAGCAGTTACACAGTTACATAGTTATTTGGGTTAAAAAAAAGAGATACATCCATCGAGTTCAACAAGACAATAAAGTACAACACCAGCCTGCTCCCTCACATATCACTTCTGATCCAGAGGAAGGCATAACACCAGCCTGCTCCCTCACATATCCCTGCTGATCCAGAGGAAGGCATAACACCAGCCTGCTCCCTCACATATCACTTCTGATCCAGAGGAAGGCATAATACCAGCCTGCTCCCTCACATATCCCTGCTGATCCAGAGGAAGGTACAACACCAGCCTGCACACTCACATATCCCTGCTGATCCAGAGGAAGGCACAACACCAGCCTGCTCCCTCACATATCCCTGCTGATCCAGAGGAAGGCACAACACCAGCCTGCTCCCTCACATATCCCTGCTGATCCAGAGGAAGGCACAACACCAGCCTGCTCCCTCACATATCCCTGCTGATCCAGAGGAAGGCACAACACCAGCCTGCTCCCTCACATATCCCTGCTGATCCAGAGGAAGGCACAACACCAGCCTGCTCCCTCACATATCCCTGCTGATCCAGAGGAAGGCACAACACCAGCCTGCACCCTCATATATCCCTGCTGATTCAGAGGAAGGTACAACACCAGCCTGCTCCCTCACATATCCCTACTGATCCAGAGGAAGGTATAACACCAGCCTGCACCCTCACATATCCCTGCTGATCCAGAGGAAGGCACAACACCAGGCTGCACCCTCACATATCCCTGCTGATCCAGAGGAAGGTACAACACCAGCCTGCACCCTCACATATCCCTGCTGATTCAGAGGAAGGCACAACACCAGCCTGCACCCTCACATATCCCTGCTGATCCAGAGGAAGGTATAACACCAGCCTGCTCCCTCACATATCCCTGCTGATCCAGAGGAAGGCACAGCACCAGCCTGCACCCTCACATATCCCTGCTGATCCAGAGGAAGGCACAACACCACCAGCCTGCTCCCTCACATATCCCTGCTGATCCAGAGGAAGACACAGCACCAGCCTGCTCCCTCACATATCCCTGCTGATCCAGTGGAAGGCATAACACCAGCCTGCTCCCTCACATATCCCTGCTGATCCAGAGGAAGGCACAACACCAGCCTGCACCCTCACATATCCCTGCTGATCCAGAGGAAGGTACAACACCAGCCGGCACCCTCACATATCCCTGCTGATCCAGAGGAAGGTACAACACCAGCCTGCTCCCTCACATATCCCAGCTGATCCAGAGGAAGGCACAACACCAGCCTGCACCCTCACATATCCCTGCTGATCCAGAGGAAGGCACAACACCAGCCTGCTCCCTCACATATCCCTGCTGATGCTGAGGAAGGCACAACACCAGCCTGCACCCTCACATATCCCTGCTGATCCAGAGGAAGGCACAACACCAGCCTGCTCCCTCACATATCCCTGCTGATCCAGAGGAAGGCACAACACCAGCCTGCTCCCTCACATATCCCTGCTGATCCAGAGGAAGGCACAACACCAGCCTGCACCCTCACATATCCCTGCTGATCCAGAGGAAGGCACAACACCAGCCTGCTCCCTCACATATCCCTGCTGATCCAGAGGAAGGTACAACACCAGCCTGCCCCCTCACATATCCCTGCTGATTCAGAGGAAGGCACAACACCAGCCTGCTCCCTCACATATCCCTGCTGATCCAGAGGAAGGTACAACACCAGCCTGCCCCCTCACATATCCCTGCTGATTCAGAGGAAGGCACAACACCAGCCTGCTCCCTCACATATCCCTGCTGATCCAGAGGAAGGCACAACACCAGCCTGCACCCTCACATATCACTGCTGATCCAGAGGAAGGTACAACACCAGCCTGCTCCCTCACATATCCCTGCTGATCCAGAGGAAGGCACACCAGCCTGCACCCTCACATATCCCTGCTGATCCAGAGGAAGGCACAACACCAGCCTCCACCCTCACATATCCCTGCTGATCCAGAGGAAGGCACAACCCCAGCCTGCACACTCACATATCCCTGCTGATCCAGAGGAAGGCACAACACCACCAGCCTGCTCCCTCACATATCCCTGCTGATCCAGAGGAAGACACAGCACCAGCCTGCTCCCTCACATATCCCTGCTGATCCAGTGGAAGGCATAACACCAGCCTGCTCCCTCACATATCCCTGCTGATCCAGAGGAAGGCACAACACCAGCCTGCACGCTCACATATCCCTGCTGATCCAGAGGAAGGTACAACACCAGCCGGCACCCTCACATATCCCTGCTGATCCAGAGGAAGGTACAACACCAGCCTGCTCCCTCACATATCCCAGCTGATCCAGAGGAAGGCACAACACCAGCCTGCACCCTCACATATCCCTGCTGATCCAGAGGAAGGCACAACACCAGCCTGCTCCCTCACATATCCCTGCTGATCCAGAGGAAGGCACAACACCAGCCTGCACCCTCACATATCCCTGCTGATCCAGAGGAAGGCACAACACCAGCCTGCTCCCTCACATATCCCTGCTGATCCAGAGGAAGGCACAACACCAGCCTGCTCCCTCACATATCCCTGCTGATCCAGAGGAAGGCACAACACCAGCCTGCACCCTCACATATCCCTGCTGATCCAGAGGAAGGCACAACACCAGCCTGCTCCCTCACATATCCCTGCTGATCCAGAGGAAGGTACAACACCAGCCTGCCCCCTCACATATCCCTGCTGATTCAGAGGAAGGCACAACACCAGCCTGCTCCCTCACATATCCCTGCTGATCCAGAGGAAGGTACAACACCAGCCTGCCCCCTCACATATCCCTGCTGATTCAGAGGAAGGCACAACACCAGCCTGCTCCCTCACATATCCCTGCTGATCCAGAGGAAGGCACAACACCAGCCTGCACCCTCACATATCACTGCTGATCCAGAGGAAGGTACAACACCAGCCTGCTCCCTCACATATCCCTGCTGATCCAGAGGAAGGCACACCAGCCTGCACCCTCACATATCCCTGCTGATCCAGAGGAAGGCACAACACCAGCCTCCACCCTCACATATCCCTGCTGATCCAGAGGAAGGCACAACCCCAGCCTGCACACTCACATATCCCTGCTGATCCAGAGGAAGGCACAACACCAGCCTGCACCCGCACATATCCCTGCTGACCCAGAGGAAGGTACAACACCAGCCTGCTCCCTCACATATCCCAGCTGATCCAGAGGAAGATACAACACCAGCCTGCTCCCTCACATATCCCTGCTGATCCAGAGGAAGGCACAACACCAGCCTGCACCCTCACATATCCCTGCTTATCCAGAGGAAGGCACAACACCAGCCTGCACCCGCACATATCCCTGCTGACCCAGAGGAAGGTACAACACCAGCCTGCTCCCTCACATATCCCTGCTGATCCAGAGGAAGGCACAACACCAGCCTGCTCCCTCACATATCCCTGCTGATCCAGAGGAAGGCACAACACCAGCCTGCACCCTCACATATCCCTGCTGATCCAGAGGAAGGCACAACACCAGCCTGCTCCCTCACATATCCCTGCTGATCCAGAGGAAGGTACAACACCAGCCTGCCCCCTCACATATCCCTGCTGATTCAGAGGAAGGCACAACACCAGCCTGCTCCCTCACATATCCCTGCTGATCCAGAGGAAGGTACAACACCAGCCTGCCCCCTCACATATCCCTGCTGATTCAGAGGAAGGCACAACACCAGCCTGCTCCCTCACATATCCCTGCTGATTCAGAGGAAGGCACAACACCAGCCTGCTCCCTCACATATCCCTGCTGATCCAGAGGAAGGCACAACACCAGCCTGCACCCTCACATATCACTGCTGATCCAGAGGAAGGTACAACACCAGCCTGCTCCCTCACATATCCCTGCTGATCCAGAGGAAGGCACACCAGCCTGCACCCTCACATATCCCTGCTGATCCAGAGGAAGGCACAACACCAGCCTGCACACTCACATATCCCTGCTGATCCAGAGGAAGGTACAACACCAGCCTGCCCCCTCACATATCCCTGCTGATTCAGAGGAAGGCACAACACCAGCCTGCTCCCTCACATATCCCTGCTGATCCAGAGGAAGGTACAACACCAGCCTGCCCCCTCACATATCCCTGCTGATTCAGAGGAAGGCACAACACCAGCCTGCTCCCTCACATATCCCTGCTGATCCAGAGGAAGGCACAACACCAGCCTGCACCCTCACATATCACTGCTGATCCAGAGGAAGGTACAACACCAGCCTGCTCCCTCACATATCCCTGCTGATCCAGAGGAAGGCACACCAGCCTGCACCCTCACATATCCCTGCTGATCCAGAGGAAGGCACAACACCAGCCTCCACCCTCACATATCCCTGCTGATCCAGAGGAAGGCACAACCCCAGCCTGCACACTCACATATCCCTGCTGATCCAGAGGAAGGCACAACACCAGCCTGCACCCGCACATATCCCTGCTGACCCAGAGGAAGGTACAACACCAGCCTGCACCC
Organism: Hyperolius riggenbachi; assembly: GCF_040937935.1. Classification (NCBI taxonomy): domain Eukaryota; kingdom Metazoa; phylum Chordata; class Amphibia; order Anura; family Hyperoliidae; genus Hyperolius; species Hyperolius riggenbachi. Next base: position 8,561,712 of record NC_090655.1, on the reverse strand, counting down.
TCACATATCCCTGCTGATCCTGAGGAAGGTACAACACCAGCCTGCTCCCTCACATATCCCTGCTGATCCAGAGGAAGACACAACACCTGCCTGCACCCTCACATATCTCTGCTGATCCAGAGGAAGGTACAACACCAGCCTGCTCCCTCACATATCCCTGCTGATCCAGAGGAAGGCACAACACCAGCCTGCACCCTCACATATCCCTGCTGATCCAGAGGAAGGCACAACACCAGCCTGCTCCCTCACATATCCCTGCTGATCCAGAGGAAGGCACAACACCAGCCTGCTCCCTCACATATCCCTGCTGATCCAGAGGAAGGTACAACACCAGCCTGCACCCTCACATATCCCTGCTGATCCAGAGGAAGGCACAACACCAGCCTGCACCCTCACATATCCCTGCTGATCCAGAGGAAGGCACAACACCAGCCTGCTCCCTCACATATCCCTGCTGATCCAGAGGAAGGCACAACACCAGCCTGCACCCTCACATATCCCTGCTGATCCAGAGGAAGGCACAACACCAGCCTGCTCCCTCACATATCCCTGCTGATCCAGAGGAAGGCACAACACCAGCCTGCACCCTCACATATCCCTGCTGATCCAGAGGAAGGCACAACACCAGCCTGCTCCCTCACATATCCCTGCTGATCCAGAGGAAGGCACAACACCAGCCTGCTCCCTCACATATCCCTGCTGATCCAGAGGAAGGCACAACACCAGCCTGCACCCTCACATATCCCTGCTGATCCAGAGGAAGGCACAACACCAGCCTGCTCCCTCACATATCCCTACTGATCCAGAGGAAGGTACAACACCAGCCTGCCCCCTCACATATCCCTGCTGATTCAGAGGAAGGCACAACACCAGCCTGCTCCCTCACATATCCCTGCTGATCCAGAGGAAGGTACAACACCAGCCTGCCCCCTCACATATCCCTGCTGATTCAGAGGAAGGCACAACACCAGCCTGCTCCCTCACATATCCCTGCTGATCCAGAGGAAGGCACAACACCAGCCTGCACCCTCACATATCACTGCTGATCCAGAGGAAGGTACAACACCAGCCTGCTCCCTCACATATCCCTGCTGATCCAGAGGAAGGCACACCAGCCTGCACCCTCACATATCCCTGCTGATCCAGAGGAAGGCACAACACCAGCCTCCACCCTCACATATCCCTGCTGATCCAGAGGAAGGCACAACCCCAGCCTGCACACTCACATATCCCTGCTGATCCAGAGGAAGGCACAACACCAGCCTGCACCCGCACATATCCCTGCTGACCCAGAGGAAGGTACAACACCAGCCTGCACCCTCACATATCCCTGCTGATCCTGAGGAAGGTACAACACCAGCCTGCTCCCTCACATATCCCTGCTGATCCAGAGGAAGACACAACACCTGCCTGCACCCTCACATATCTCTGCTGATCCAGAGGAAGGTACAACACCAGCCTGCTCCCTCACATATCCCTGCTGATCCAGAGGAAGGCACAACACCAGCCTGCTCCCTCACATATCCCTGCTGATCCAGAGGAAGGCACAACACCAGCCTGCACCCTCACATATCCCTGCTGATCCAGAGGAAGGCACAACACCAGCCTGCTCCCTCACATATCCCTGCTGATCCAGAGGAAGGTACAACACCAGCCTGCACCCTCACATATCCCTGCTGATCCAGAGGAAGGCACAACACCAGCCTGCACCCTCACATATCCCTGCTGATCCAGAGGAAGGCACAACACCAGCCTGCTCCCTCACATATCCCTGCTGATCCAGAGGAAGGCACAACACCAGCCTGCACCCTCACATATCCCTGCTGATCCAGAGGAAGGCACAACACCAGCCTGCTCCCTCACATATCCCTGCTGATCCAGAGGAAGGCACAACACCAGCCTGCACCCTCACATATCCCTGCTGATCCAGAGGAAGGCACAACACCAGCCTGCTCCCTCACATATCCCTGCTGATCCAGAGGAAGGCACAACACCAGCCTGCTCCCTCACATATCCCTGCTGATCCAGAGGAAGGCACAACACCAGCCTGCACCCTCACATATCCCTGCTGATCCAGAGGAAGGCACAACACCAGCCTGCTCCCTCACATATCCCTGCTGATCCAGAGGAAGGTACAACACCAGCCTGCACCCTCACATATCCCTGCTGATCCAGAGGAGAGCACAACACCAGCCTGCTCCCTCACATATCCCAGCTGATCCAGAGGAAGGTACAACACCAGCCTGCACCCTCACATATCCCTGCTGATCCAGAGGAAGGCACAACACCAGCCTGTTCCCTCACATATCCCTGCTGATCCAGAGGAAGGCACAACACCAGCCTGCACCCTCACATATCCCTGCTGATCCAGAGGAAGGTACAACACCAGCCTGCTCCCTCACATATCCCTGCTGATCCAGAGGAAGGCACAACACCAGCCTGCACCCTCACATATCCCTGCTGATCCAGAGGAAGGCACAACACCAGCCTGCTCCCTCACATATCCCTGCTGATCCAGAGGAAGGTACAACACCAGCCTGCACCCTCACATATCCCTGCTGATCCAGAGGAAGGTACAACACCAGCCTGCTCCCTCACATATCCCTGCTGATCCAGAGGAAGACACAACACCAGCCTGCTCCCTCACATATCCCTGCTGATCCAGAGGAAGGCACAACACCAGCCTGCACCCTCACATATCCCTGCTGATCCAGAGGAAGGCACAACACCAGCCTGCTCCCTCCCATATCCCTGCTGATCCAGAGGAAGGCACAACACCAGCCTGCTCCCTCACATATCCCTGCTGATCCAGAGGAAGGCACAACACCAGCCTGCACCCTCACATATCCCTGCTGATCCAGAGGAAGGCACAACACCAGCCTGCTCCCTCACATATCCCTGCTGATCCAGAGGAAGGCACAACACCAGCCTGCACCCTCACATATCCCTGCTGATCCAGAGAAAGGCACAACACCAGCCTGCTCCCTCACATATCCCTGCTGATCCAGAGGAAGGCACAACACCAGCCTGCTCCCTCACATATCCCTGCTGATCCAGAGGAAGGCACAACACCAGCCTGCACCCTCACATATCCCTGCTGATCCAGAGGAAGGCACAACACCAGCCTGCTCCCTCACATATCCCTGCTGATCCAGAGGAAGGCACAACACCAGCCTGCACCCTTACATATCCCTGCTGATCCAGAGGAAGGCACAACACCAGCCTGCACCCTCACATATCTCTGCTGATCCAGAGGAAGGCACAACACCAGCCTGCACCCTCACATATCCCTGCTGATCCAGAGGAAAGTACAACACCAGCCTGCTCCCTCACATATCCCCGCTGATCCAGAGGAAGGTACAACACCAGCCTGCTCCCTCACATATCCCTGCTGATCCAGAGGAAGGTACAACACCAGCCTGCTCCCTCACATATCCCTGCTGATCCAGAGGAAGGCACAACACCAGCCTGCTCCCTCACATATCCCTGCTGATCCAGAGGAAGGTACAACACCAGCCTGCTCCCTCACATATCCCTGCTGATCCAGAGGAGGAAGGTACAGCACCAGCCTGCTCCCTCACATATCCCTGCTGATCCAGAGGAAGGCACAACACCAGCCTGCTCCCTCACATATCCCTGCTGATCCAGAGGAAGGCACAACACCAGCCTGCTCCCTCACATACCCCTGTGCTCCCTCACATACCCCTGCTGATCCAGAGGAAGGTACAGCACCAGCCTGCTCCCTCACATATCCCTGCTGATCCAGAGGAAGGTACAACCCCAGCCTGCTCCCTCACATATCCCTGCTGATCCAGAGGAAGGTACAGCACCAGCCTGCTCCCTCACATATCCCTGCTGATCCAGAGGAAGGCACAACACCAGCCTGCTCCCTCACATATCCCTGCTGATCCAGAGGAAGGTACAACACCAGCCTGCTCCCTCACATATCCCTGCTGATCCAGAGGAAGGCACACCAGCCTGCACCCTCACATATCCCTGCTGATCCAGAGGAAGGTACAACACCAGCCTGCACCCTCACATATCCCTGCTGATCCAGAGGAAGGTACAACACCAGCCTGCACCCTCACATATCCCTGCTGATCCAGAGGAAGGTACAACACCAGCCTGCTCCCTCACATATCCCTGCTGATCCAGAGGAAGGCACAACACCAGCCTGCACCCTCACATATCCCTGCTGATCCAGAGGAAGGCACAACACCAGCCTGCTCCCTCACATATCCCTGCTGATCCAGAGGAAGGCACAACACCAGCATGCACCCTCACATACCCCTGCTGATCCAGAGGAAGGTACAGCACCAGCCTGCTCCCTCACATATCCCTGCTGATCCAGAGGAAGGCACAATACCAGCCTGCTCCCTCACATATCTCTGCTGATCCAGAGGAAGGTACAGCACCAGCCTGCTCCCTCACATATCCCTGCTGATCCAGAGGAAGGTACAACACCAGCCTGCACCCCCACATATCCCTGCTGATCCAGAGGAAGGTACAGCACCAGCCTGCTCCCTCACATATCCCTGCTGATCCAGAGGAAGGCACAACACCAGCCTGCTCCCTCACATATCCCTGCTGATGCAGAGGAAGGCACAACACCAGCCTGCTCCCTCACATACCCCTGCTGATCCAGAGGAAGGTACAGCACCAGCCTGCTCCCTCACATATCCCTGCTGATCCAGAGGAAGGTACAGCACCAGCCTGCTCCCTCACATATCCCTGCTGATCCAGAGGAAGGCACAACACCAGCCTGCTCCCTCACATATCCCTGCTGATCCAGAGGAAGGTACAACACCAGCCTGCTCCCTCACATATCCCTGCTGATCCAGAGGAAGGCACACCAGCCTGCACCCTCACATATCCCTGCTGATCCAGAGGAAGGTACAACACCAGCCTGCTCCCTCACATATCCCTGCTGATCCAGAGGAAGGCACAACACCAGCCTGCACCCTCATATCCCTGCTGATCCAGAGGAGGGCACAACACCAGCCTGCACCCTCACATATCCCTGCTGATCCAGAGGAAGGCACAACACCAGCCTGCCCCCTCACATATCCCTGCTGATCCAGAGGAAGGTACAACACCAGCCTGCTCCCTCACATATCCCTGCTGATCCAGAGGAAGGCACGACACCAGCCTGCACCCTCACATATCCCTGCTGATCCAGAGGAATGCACAACACCAGCCTGCTCCCTCACATATCCCTGCTGATCCAGAGGAAGGCACAACACCAGCCTGCTCCCTCACATATCCCTGCTGAACCAGAGGAAGATACAACACCAGCCTGCTCCCTCACATATCCCTGCTGATCCAGAGGAAGATACAACACCAGCCTGCACCCTCACATATCCCTGCTGACCCAGAGGAAGGCACAATACCAGCCTGCACCCTCACATATCCCTGCTGATCCAGAGGAAGGCACAACACCAGCCTGCTCCCTCACATATCCCTGCTGATCCAGAGGAGGGCATAACACCAGCCTGCTCCCTCACATATCCCTGCTGATCCAGAGGAAGGCACAACACCAGCCTGCACCCTCACATATCCCTGCTGATTCAGAGGAAGGTACAACACCAGCCTGCTCCCTCACATATCCCTACTGATCCAGAGGAAGATACAACACCAGCCTGCACCCTCACATATCCATGCTGATCCAGAGGAAGATACAGCACCAGCCTGCACCCTCACATATCCCTGCTGATCCAGAGGAAGATACAACACCAGCCTGCACCCTCACATATCCCTGCTGATTCAGAGGAAGGTACAACACCAGCCTACACCCTCACATATCCCTGCTGATCCAGAGGAAGGCACAACACCAGCCTGCTCCCTCACATATCCCTGCTGATCCAGAGGAAGGCACAACACCAGCCTGCACCCTCACATATCCCTGCTGATTCAGAGGAAGGTACAACACCAGCCTACACCCTCACATATCCCTGCTGATCCAGAGGAAGGCACAACACCAGCCTGCTCCCTCACATATCCCTGCTGATCCAGAGGAAGGCACAACACCACCCTGCTCCCTCACATATCCAGAGCTGGGACAAGGTCCTCCAGCACCCAAGGCTGAGACACCAAAGTGCGCCCCTCCATCCCGCCCACCCCACCTGTCACACACTGATTCCTATTAGACTAAGAGGGCCACAGGGCCCACAACCTCCCCAACACCTTAATATCTAGTTCTCTGGCTTGCAGTCACTGCTATGTATCCCCTTTTCTTATTTCTTTCTGCTTCAAACACAATTAGGAATGACAGCTGAATAGATTGTGCGCCCCCTCCTACACTGCGCCCTGAGGCTGGAGCCTCTTCAGCCTATGCCTCAGCCCGGCCCTGCACATATCCCTGCTGATCCAGAGGAAGGCACAACACCAGCCTGCACCCTCACATATCCCTGCTGATCCAGAGGAAGGCATAACACCAGCCTGCTCCATCACGTATCCCTGTAGCAGGACTGTAAATAACTAGTGTGTTGGCTGTTGCTTCAGTAGGCACAGGCCTGGATTTACGTCACAGGAGCCTAAGCCTATAGGCACAGTTGTCCTGGCATCCTCCATGAACCTACGAAGCCCTGCCGAACCGCACCGCAAATGTGCTGCCTGTCCCAGCTGTCACTCCTCCCTTACTTCCCTTGCCTGTCATAGGTAGCTACAGGTTCCCCTTAGTATTAGGTAGCCAGACATACCCTCAGTATTAAGTAGCCAGAGGTGCACCTGACTGAAGGGAGATCTCATCAGTGGAATGCAGAGAGCAGGGTGGGTAATCTCACATTTACACTCTCATAAGGACTCTGCATAGGGAGGGAGGAGCTCGGGGAGGTGAGTGAGCCTGAGCCTCTTTTCCATCATCAGGCGCCTGTAGGCACGTGCCTACACCGCCTTATAGTAAATGGGTAGGCACAAGTGTGTGGGCAGGGGGACGTACGTATGTGTATGCCACTGGTCAGCTTGGTGCAGGTTGAGCCGAATGACAGCTCACCCTGCTGCCACTTAGACCCCCAGTGGCGTAAAATACTATTCCCCTTCCGAGTCATCGCAACTTGGACGGAAATGTAATTCAGGTTTTGCCGATCATCAATCCCCAAATCACCCTTATGCTTCCCGCACAGTATAACGTTCCTGCTATGGGGCGCCTAGTTTCGACTCTCTGTGATGAGCACCACCAGCAGCTGCCGGCAGGCAGTGCAAACATCGTCTGTCCGCTGCCCGGGTGACGGCGCCATAAGTGCCCACTTACAGGGGAAAGCCAAAGCCGCGTACTGAAACAATCCTGCAGCCAAAATATAGCGATGATCCGATACTAAACCCCTGAGCCGCTCATATTTCAGCTGCGTAATTAAAAGTCTCCTTCCAATAAATCTTCCACACATTATTTATCAAAACGCTGCGTACCAGCGGATGATCTATAATAAAACAATAGATGGTGGAAGGGCATCGCGGAGGGTAATTTATGGAGAGCGGGCATGTTTGCTTCTAATTATTCCTTTCCCAGGAGCGCCCCACTGTAACAAATCCTATCTGCAGAAAATAATCTATGCGCAATAGATTTTACCTATGTAATTAGCAGACTTATAACGAGACTACGCCAGTTGGGCTCGGGCATTGATCTGCGGCTCCTGGGCCGAGGAGAATGCAAATTCCACCAGTCGCTGCATCTGTCACGGCATTAATCAAACGCATCTCGCAGCCGAAAAAATATATACGTTATCTTATCACGGCAGTGTCACCCGCCTCATTATGAGGACAGTTCATAAAATCGCTGCAGCGTGCTGCATGCGCCCAACCACGTGAAAATGTATTGAGGCCCCATGGTAGAAAAAAAACTGCTTGCACGCCCCTCCTTCCCGAGGTGTGGCCTGCCTGTGACCCCCAGGCCCCTCTTAACCACCTCCCGACCACCAAACACAGGATGGCGGCAGGACAGTGGCTCTCTCAGGTCTCAGCAACCCCATGTGGCGGTTTGATTTGAGTGGTGAGATTTGACGGGAGATCGTGCTCGCACGAACGTTAGCTCCTGTTAATTAACACAGCAGGGCACAGTGATCAGCCTGCAAGCCCGCGATCAGAGGTGGCAAGTTTATTTTTTTGGGGTTTTTGCTCTCTAGTATATATACAGTAAATACAGTGGCTTGCAGAAGTATTCGCCCCCCTTGAAGTTTTCCACATTTTGTCATATTACTGCCACAAACATGAATCAATTTTATTGGAGTTCCACGTGAAAGAGCAATACAAAGTGGTGTACACGTGAGAAGTGGAACGAAAATCATACATGATTCCAAACATTTTTTACAACTCAATAACTGCAAAGTGGGGTGTGCGTAATTATTCAGCCCCCTTTGGTCTGAGTGCAGTCAGTTGCCCATAGGCAATGCCTGATGAGTGCTAATGACTAAATAGAGTGCACCTGTGTGTTATCTAATGTCAGTACAAATACAGCTGCTCTGTGATGGCCTCAGAGGTTGTCTAAGAGAATATTGGGAGCAACAACACCATGAAGTCCAAAGAACACACCAGACAGGTCAGGGATAAAGTTATTGAGAAATTTAAAGCAGACTTAGGCTACAAAAAGATTTCCAAAGCCTTGACCATCCCACGCAGCACTGTTCAAACGATCATTCAGAAATGGAAGGAGTATGGCACAACTGTAAACCTACCAAGACAAGGTCGTCCACCTAAACTCACAGGCCGAACAAGGAGAGCGCTGATCAGAAATGCAGTCAAGAGGCCCATGGTGACTCTGGACGAGCTGCAGAGATCTACAGCTCAGGTGGGAGACTCTGTCCATAGGACAACTATTAGTCATGCACTGTACAAAGTTGGCCTTTATGGAAGAGTGGCAAGAAGAAAGGCATTGTTAACAGAAAGCATAAGAAGTCCCGTTTGCAGTTTGCCACAAGCCATGTGGGGGACACAGCAAGCATGTGGAAGAAGGTGCTCTGGTCAGATAAGACTAAAATTGAACTTTTTGGCCAAGATGCAAAACGCTATGTGTGGCGGAAACGTAACACTGCACATCACTCTGAACACACCATCCCCAGTGTCAAATATGGTGGTGGCAGCATCATGCTCGGGGGTGCATCTCTTCAACAGGGACACGGAAGCTGGTCAGAGTTGATGGATAGATGGATGGAGCCAAATACAGGGCAAACTTGGAAGAAAACCTCTTGGAGTCTGCAAAAGACTTGAGACTGGGGCGGAGGTTCACCTTCCAGCAGAACAACAACCCTAAACATAAAGCCAGGGCAACAATGGAATGGTTTAAAACAAAACATATCCATGTGTTAGAATGGCCCAGTCAAAGCCCAGATCTAAATCCAATCGAGAATCTGTGGCAAGATCTTAAAACTGCTGTTCACAAACGCTGTCCATCTAATCTGACTGAGCTGGAGCTGTTTTGCAAAGAAGAATGGGCAAGGATTTCAGTCTCTAGATGTACAAAGCTGGTAGAGACATACTCTAAAGGACTGGCAGCTGTAATTGCAGCAAAAGGTGGTTCTACAAAGTATTGACTCAGGGGGCTGAATAATTACGCACACCCCACTTTGCAGTTATTGAGTTGTAAAAAATGTTTGGAATGATGTATGATTTTCGTTCCATATATGTAGTCTTGTCACTTAACTGTCCTTCGGAGGGGCTTACAATCTAATCTCTACCATAGGCTGATGTCTATGTATGTATAGTGTAATGTATGTATGTATGTATGCATAAGTTTGCTTCCATTACTTGTTTTGTGAGATGCAAAAGTTCTTAAAGGGGCACAAAATTGTAAAATTTAAAATATGTGAAAATATAGACGAATGAGAAGTATGTTTCTTCCAGAGTAAAATAAGCCATAAATTACTTTTCTCCTATGTTGCTGTCACTTACAGTAATGCTGGGTACACCCTATGAGATTTTATGGTCGATTTACTGTCAGATCGACCTATTAAAGTTAACGGAAATCGATCGGAAAATGCTCGGAATTCGATCGAAGAGCAAATCGGACATGTTAGAAAGAATCGATCTGACAGTAAATCGACCATAAAATCTCAGTGTGTACCCAGCATAAGTAGTAGAAATCTGACAGAAGTGACAGGTTTTGGACTAGTCCATCTCTTCATAGGGGATTCTCAGCAAGGCTTTTATTCTTTATAAAGATATTCCCTAAAAGGATTTAAATTATGTTAGCCAGCTTCCCTGCTCGCTACACAGTTTTTTTGGCAGTTGGACAGAGCAACTGCCATTTACTAAGTGCTTTTGAAAATAAATAAATCCCTGAGAATCCCCCATGAAGAGATGGGCCAGTCCAAAACCTGTCGCTTCTGTCAGATTTCTACTACCTACTGTAAGTGACAGCAACATAGGAGAAAAGTCATTTATGGCTCATTTTACTCTGGAAGAAATGGACTTCTTATTTGTCTGTTTGCACATATTTTAAATTTGACAATTTTTCGCCATAGTGCCCCTTTAATGCACCTGTTCTACAGCAATGAGCACAGTTGTGCCTGTGGGAGGCTTATCAGCCCTATGCAGCGAGTGCTTGTCCGGTGCATCTTGGTTAGAGGCGCCACCATTCATTGCATCTCTCCTTGAATGAACCTTTGTAGAGTCATCAGTAATATATACCTGCCAGCTCATTGTAATTACAGGCAGGTGGTAACTTTGGTCAGAGATATGCCGATAAAACAATGAAGGTGTGTTTAGTACAAGACTATTTGGCCATTTGACCTGAAATTGCAGAAGTTGGGTTCATTTTCACATATCCCTGACTTACCAGCTGTATCTAGCAATCACAGTCACCGGTACACTGCACAGAGTCGGGAGCAGACAGCCTGGATACAGCCCAGCTGCAGAACTGAAATAAAGCTAGCATGTGTTATAAAGCCCCGACCATTAAACAGGCACATAATTAATGAACGATTCCTCACCTGTGTCGTCCACCTGATATAAGTCCCGGCTACAGCACTGAATCAGGGCCGGCGTATGGTAATACAGCCACACAGAGATCAGGTCATAAATGAGTTCCTCCTCACCTGAGACCCACAGCTGATATACATCCTGGCAATATGCGGCTATAACACTGCGTCCGCTCCAGACCCCCTCAGTAACTTACACTTATGTCGCCTTAGCTCCTCAGGAGGAGCCCATAATATATACTGTATATATGTGTGTGTATATATATATATATATATATATATATATACAGTGCAGACCAAAAGTTTGGACACACCTTCTCATTCAAAACATTTTCTTTATTTTCATGACTATGAACATTGTAGATTCACACTGAAGGCATCCAAACTATGAATTAACACATGTGGAAGTATAGTACATAACCAACAAGTGTGACACAACTGTAAATATGTCATATTCTAGGTTCTTCAAAGTAGCCACCTTTTGCTTTGATTACTGCTTTGCACACTCTTGGGATTCTCTTGTGGAGCTTCAAGAGTTGTCACCTGAAATGGTTTTCACCATAAGTGGGTTTTCTTGCCCTATAAATGGGGTTGGGACCATCAGTTGGGTTGTGGAGAAGTCAGATGGATACACTACACTACTGAATAGACTGTTAGAATTTGTATTATGGCAAGAAAAAAACAGCTAAATAAAGAAAAACAAGTGGCCATCATTACTTTAAGAAATGAAGGTCAGTAAGTCCGAAAAATTGGGAAAACTTTGAGTGTCCCCAAGTGCAGTCTCAAAAACCATGAAACGCTACAAAGAAACTGGCTCACATGCGGACCGCCCCAGGAAAGGAAGACCAAGAGTCACCTCTGCTGCGGAGGATAAGTTCATCCGAGTCACCAGCCTCAGAAATCGCAGGATAACGGCAGCTCAGATTAGAGACCAGGTCAATGCCACACAGAGTTCTAGCAGCAGACATCTCTAGAACAACTGTTAAGAGGAGACTGTGTGAATCAGGCCTTCATGGTAGAATATCTTCTAGGAAACCACTGCTAATGACAGGCAACAAGCAGAAGAGACTTGTTTGGGCTAAAGAACACAAGGAATGGACATTAGACCAGTGGAAATCTGGGCTTTGGTCTGATGAGTCCAAATTTGAGATTTTTGGTTCCAACCACCTTGCCTTTGTGCGACGCAGAAAAGGTAAACGGATGGTCTCTACATGCCTGGTTCCCACCGTGAAGCATGGAGGAGGAGGTGTGATGGTGTGGGGGTGCATTGCTGGGGACACTGTTGGGGATTTATTCAAAATTGAAGGCATACTGAACCAGCATGGCTACCACAGCATCTTGCAGCGGCATGCTATTCCATCTGGTTTGTGTTTAGTTGGACCATCATTTATTTTTCAACAGGACAATAACCCCAAACACACCTCCAGGCTGTGTAAGGGCTATTTGACCAGGAAGGAGAGTGATGGGGTGCTGCACCAGATGACCTGGCCTCCACAGTCACCAGACCTGAACCCAATCGAGATGGTTTGGGGTGAGCTGGACCGCAGAGTGAAGGCAAAAGGGCCAACAAGTGCTAAGCATCTCTGGGAACTCCTTCAAGAGTGTTGGAAGATCTTGAAGCTCCACAAGAGAATGCCAAGAGTGTACAAAGCAGCAATCAAAGCAAAAGGTGGCTACTTTGAAGAACCTAGAATATGACATATTTTCAGTTGTTTCACACTTTAGTTTGGATGCCTTCAGTGTGAATCTACAATGTTCATAGTCATGAAAATAAAGAAAATGCTTTGAATGAGATGGTGTGTCCAAACTTTTGGTCTGTACGGTGTATGTATGTATATATATCATAAGCAAACGCAGGGGGGGATTACAGCTGCCCAGAATCCCCCTCTCAGACCAGGGTCGGTGCAGTGTCTGAGGACAGGCACAAGTTGAAACACCAGAATATCTGCAGGCATCCTGCAGCTCACAGCACTGCCCCCTTGATTTCCTGCTACAGTTGACTTTGGATGGAGCAGCAGCGTGTGTACAGAGCATGGAGCAGCTCTGGGGAAGTTAAGAGTCAGGTATGAGCAGAGCCCTGCTTTGTGAATGCTTCACTTTCCCCTTCATTACCAATGTCGACTGACTGTCAGATCCTATCCGTCAGACTGAAAATGCATTATGTGTACCCAGCATGAAGTCCTACCATGGTAATATACTGTATTGTGCGCGGCAGAGGGAGACCTTTCAGGAATCCCCCCCTTGAAAATCCTGGGTTTGCCCCTGTATATATATGTATGTGTATATATATTATAAAAAAATATTTCCTTTGTGACTGTGTTTAAAAAACAAACAAACAAAAAAGTCAGGTACGTACCTGGACGATGGCTTCTCCAATCCTCCTGTTCACCACTGATGCTCATTGGGACCCTCGTGTTATTCGCAGCGTTGCTCCCCTCCCTGGGCGAGCGTAGCCTCAGTTCACAGGTGATATGACAGCCTACACCTGCGCAGTAGCGCGGAGCTCCTCTGGCACAGAGAAAAAAGCTAGTCGCTAGTCTCCTTTAGGGGGCCCAGCAGGAAAACTCATAGGGAGAAGGTCTCCAATCACAACTCCCTCTATAGCACAAAGCGCTGTGATTGACAGAACATTGTGGGCAGGGCATAGTTTACTACAACCTATCTGAATCCTAGCAGTAACAAGACTTTGTTGAATAGGTTCAGGGGTTCCCAGCGCTGGATTACTGGGGTGGAGGAGGAAGAAGCCTCTGAATTATCCAGAGATTTCCCTCTACTGAGGTATGTAGCTATCTTGGGCATTATTTTTTTTCCCTTCAGGTGCATTTTAAATTGAAATGAATTTACATATGAATTTGAGGAAAGATTCCACAAGACTGAGACTTCCCAGGTAATTACCGTATGCTATCAGCAGTTGCCAGGTGGCCACATACATGTCCCTGCTGCTTCTTAACCACTTAACGACCGCCTAACGCCGATAGGCGTCGGCGGGTCGTTAGTGGTATAGCATGGAAATGGCCGCCTTTCCATGCCAGTTCACGGAGGCTGTATCCGTGAACAGCCGGAGAGCCGCCGATAGCGGCTTGCCAGCGAAATGTAAACACACGCGGGGAAGAAATCCCCGCTGTTTACATCATACGGCGCTGCTGCACAGCAGCGGCGTGACGTAGATCGGCGATCCCCGGCCTCTGATTGGCCGGGGATCGCCGGCATATGATAGGCTGAAGCCTATCCTTCAATGCGCAGCACGGATATCCGTCCAGCGCAGACCATTGAGGGAGAGGGAGGGACGGGAAGGCAGGGAGCGCCGAAAACGCTGCGGAGGGGGGCTTTGAAGAGCCCCCCGCAGATCACAAAGCCGGCGGTGATAAGACCCCCCCAGCAGGACATCCCCCTGGTGGGGAAAAAACGGGGGAAGTCTGATCACCCTGGCATAATCCTGATCGGTGCTGCGGGCTGGAGAGTCCACACAGCACCGATCACTGCAGAAAGCCCTGGGAACTCCAGTCAAAATAATGTAATAAAAAGTGCTTCATTTTTACAATAATTATGTACAAAAGATTAAGCCAGTGTTTGCCCAATGTAAAATCTTTCCTCTCCCTGATTTACATTCTGACATTTATCACATGGTGACATTTTTACTGCTGGCAGGTGTTGTCTGTGGAAGGAGATACTGCTTGCTTTTTTGGCAGTTGTAAACAGCTGTTATTTCCCAGAATGCAATGAGGTTTACAGAGAGGAAACTATCAGGACCATGGTCATGACATCACACTGTGGGAGGGGTTTCACCACAATATCAGCCATACAGCGCCCCCTGATGATCTATTAGAGAAAAGGAATAGATTTCTCATTGGAAAGGGGTTATCAGCTACTGATTGGGATGAAGTTCAATCGTTGGTTACAGTTTCTCTTTAACTTATACTTAGTTTACTCTAAAATAAGAAGCTTAAAATATCTATCCATCCATGTGTCTAGTCTACTTCTATGTGTATCTTGTGTTTCCCAGCATCCCTCCTCTGGGCTTAAAAGTCACGTGGTGTTGGAGAAGTTTGGCGTGAGATCCCACAACACTGAGATTTCTGGGTAGATAAAGGAAAGGAAAGAAAAAAAGAGGCGCCCACACCCATGACTGCTGCAGCCTTAGGCGCTTGTTATTGACCTGAGGAAGCGGGCCAGTACTTGCGAAACGCGTTGTCTTTTGCGCATCATTAAAATGTACTTCTACTGAAGCGGTTATTTCTTTTATGGAGGTAAGATGAATTTACTCCTATATTCTATGACTTAGAGATTAGAATATCTTTGGGCCCCTCCTACAGTTCCTTTTAGCAGAAGTTCGGGGTAAAGTATTAGACACCACGTGTCTCAATAACCCAAGGTGAGCGACCGACCAGCACCTGCATAGCAGACCTGGGATACCGAACGGAGCTGATTAATTTCCCGTAGGCTTTGTTGGTGGTTGCAGAAGTGCAACCTACGTTTGTGAGTATATTTCATTACTCTGTTCTTATCCATATACCTAACGATACTGCACCATCGGGTTCCTGGTCTCTCTCTTTACAGAAACTTGGAAGCTCGACCCCCAGGAGTCATCCCAAATCTTCTGGGAAGATCCATCATCAGAGGCTACCGGGTTTCTGTCTGTATCCATGTAATCCCGCCCCTATTCTACAGATCTTGCTTTCAGAATGCTCCAGCAGCAGAGAAGTCTCCTTCCAGTGATTTTAAAACAATACATCGGCTTCAAATGTCCCCCCAACCAGAACCTTGAGCATAGCCGGCCTTTGACCTGAGCGACTGGAGCGGTCGCTCAGGGCGCCGGCTTCCAAGGGGGCACCTATAGCTGGCTACCTTTACTGAAGGCACTTACACCTGACTTCCTATACTGGGGACACCTATAGCTGGCTACCTATACTGAGGGCACCAACACCTGGCTACTTATACTGGAGGCACCTTCACCTTGCTACCTATGGGGGAAGACCGACACCTGACTTCCTATACTGCTTGGCTAGCTATATTGAAGGCACCTACACATGAGATCCTATACCGGGGGCACCTATACCTGGCTACCTACCTATACTGAGTCTGAGGGCATATTTTTTTTGGGGGGGGGGGGGGGGGGCGCACTGCGGCTATAACGCATGATGAAAATTGTTGGTGCTGTGCTATCACTCCAGATTGTGGTGGTGGGGGGGGGGGGGCTAACTGCCCCACTGATTGCTTTTATTAATATTCCCGAACCTGAAAGGTGTGTCCATGTTTGCGTGTATGCACGTGTGAAGAGGATGAAGGGGGGCACGATAATCAGGTTTCGCTCAGGGCGCTGTGAAACCTAAGGCCGGCCCTGGCCTTGAGCCCCCACCTGCAACCGAAAAAAAAGGAACAATGTCCAGCACTGTCAAATTGTAGAAGAAAAGTGAACTAGTGATATGTTTTGTGGTCAAACACCTACTTCTACAGGGGTTGAATCGAACTTGGACAGATGTAGCTAGAAATGGTTCTAAGAAAAGACACAGGAGTCATCATACAGGCTCTGTAAAAATCTCTCGTAATTCATACATGATAAAACACGTCAGTACGATGACTGCTTGTGCTTGGATGGTAATGAGACGTCATTGTCGAGTGGCATGCCAAAACCATATGGAAATGACAGACCTGATATATCCAGACCAGGGCAGTAAAAATTGGAGCGAAAACAGAGCAGTTACCTTGCACCACCAATCGAAATCCTTGCTTTATTTAGGTGAACCCTGATTGGTTGCCCTGCCCCTGGCCCTCCTCCTTTGTCCTTCTGATTTTCTGTGCACCGGATTTAATAAATCTTCCACAATTTGATTTAAACATTTCAATTAAACTCGTACTTTAACCAGAAAATTAACTCTTGGAGCTCTCTGCTTCTTTTAAAAATGATTGAATGAGAAACGTAACCAGCTCTAACATCACATAAAAGCGAATTAAGCGGAGGTCATAATTACAGTCACCCATCCGCCCAGCAGTTAAACGATGAGGACAACATCAGGCAGGTTCTCATTGCTCATTTAATTGGCATTTGCAGCTGTAATATGGAAACTCACAACTTCCGAACGACATAAATTGTAAACAGTAGGCCACCCTGCAGTGCAAGAGCGTCCCAGGAGTCTGAGCCCAAGGTCTCCTTACTCGATAGGTACTGGGTTACTGAACAGAAAGAGCCGAGATTCAAATCCTGGTCTCAGGGGCGTAACTAGAAATCACTGGGCCTCCCTGCAAAACTTTGGATGGGGCCCCCTACCCTTGCACACTGAATAGGGACTGTCTACAAACCTTTGTCTACAAAACTTTGTATGACTCGTTATCAGTGGCTGAGCAGATGCAGTTATTAGAACAATTGTGCAGAGAGCAGAAAGTTTTTTCTCTCCTTGCCCTTAGTTGTCAGTCTCTCAGGATGGGGCCCACTGTGGCTTCTAGGCCCCCCTGCAGCTGCATCCCTTGCAGGGTCTATTGTTATGCCCCGGCCTATGTCAGTACACTCCGTGGTCCCAGTGGTGGCCCCGTTAGCCTGGCGACTTTGGGCCAAAACTATGCAACTGTGCATGTGTGACCCGTCTGCGCACCCGTCGCCGTAAGCGTCCTGCGCATGCACAGTTCTCGAAAGACTTAACCAAGCATGTGCAGGATGCCTACAGCTACGGGCGCGTGATTGCATCAGGTGCGTGGACGGGCTCCAGGTAAGTGCAGATTTTTATTTGAAGGGTCTGCTCACAGAGGCGTACAGTATCTAGAGGGGTGCCGTCATGGCTCATGTCATGGGCGCGCCAGCACCATGGGCGCCATGCCTGCCCCTGTGCTGTGGCACCATGCCTGATCCCATCACTCAGACCTCGAATCAGATGAATTCTGTTATCTGGGGAACATGACTACTTAACTTACGTTTGTAGGGCGCACTTGGCTTAGTGTTAGAAAAGAGGATAAAGAGGGAAGAATTAGAGCTATTTCCCAAAAAGTAACATCAGCAATATCCCAAGTCAAAAAACACAGGCAATCATAACACATGTACGTGAGATAGGATGCTGTACTTCCACTGAGTGGTAGGGAAAGATGGCGCTGTAGAGGTCGCCACGGCCACAGGGCTCCGGACTTTTATTTTTTTGTTTTGCCCCTGGAGTCACCCGCCTGCTCTCTTCCTCCCTGGTGGGGAGGGTGAGTGTGGATGGGGGCTTGCGGACAAGTTTGGTGACCCGCGGGGCGCACGCGGCTGGCAGACGGCCCCCAGCGGCATCACATCGGTGTGTGCAGCTCCTGCATGCACCGCTCGCAGGACCTCGCATGCCAGCTACTGGCTCAGGGCAGTTCGGGGACTCCCTCCGCTCTGAGTCCGTGAGTCAACCGCCGGCTTTCTTCACCGCTGTCCTGGTCTGCAGTGGGCTGCCAGCCTGGAATCGCCAGAGCCGAACACCGCTCTCACCATCCTCCACGTGACTTCCAGGATCAGCTGAGCGGCCATCACCCACATGGCGTGACAGCAGGACCAGGCGCTGCAAGACTCTTTGCCGCCGAGGAAATGCCCTCATCCTCATGCTGCTACTGCTACAAGCCAAAGGAATCCGTCACTCCTGCGCCATCGGCTGCCGCCACCCACGTGGCCCGGACCTCAGCATCAGGATCTCCACCGCCGCCAGGGAATTTAGAGCCACCTGGAGCACGCGCAGGATGCCTCAATCCTCCGTCCAGGCTGCAGCGAAGGAGAGATGGGCAACCCCGCTTTTCTGCAGGGCAGATCATAAGAACCCTAGTGCAACACTGCCCAGGTGAGACCCCAAGCTGGACTGCTCTCTCTGTCCTCTGGGCAAGCGGAACCTGCTGGGGCCCTCCTGGTCCCTCAGCTGCCATTCTCTGCTCCACCAAATCGGCCCCAGCTGCATGCCCTTTGCAACCACCATCTTCATAGCAGGGCCCCGTGCACCCACCAGCTCCATTGCACAGCACTGTGTGGCCACCGCTGCGGGTCAGCCGCCATCCTCCTGGTTCCCACTGGGTCAGCCAACAAATCTGGCATCTTGCACTGGCTCCCTGCACTGGTAT
This sequence comes from Hyperolius riggenbachi, assembly GCF_040937935.1. NCBI lineage: Eukaryota > Metazoa > Chordata > Amphibia > Anura > Hyperoliidae > Hyperolius > Hyperolius riggenbachi. The sequence goes on along the minus strand of NC_090655.1, from coordinate 8,542,750 downwards.
CATGGGTCCTTCCCTACTAAGAGGATGTCGGATGAGCAGTTGCGGACCCATCACTGCGGCATAGCCAGCCAAACGAGACGCTAACCAGTCACACCGCACTGCCCAAGGGGCCTCACTTTCATTGTTCTTTTTCATCTTCGCAATCTTTTCTCTCTCTCTCTCTTCCCGGGGACGGACTGGAGGCATCTGATTCAATTTATTGCTGCAGAAGCGTTTTGAGTGCCATGGACGGCAGCGGATTCCCCTCTTGTCCGTTCTTCAGGGCCCATCTTTACGGATTCTTCCACCTTGACTTATGATCTGTATGTGCATTGTATTTACTGTAGGTAATAGCTGTATGTATCTGTAAATGCACTGTATGCTTTTACTGTAGCTTCTGTATATCTACTGTACCATCACCGACCCTGTTGTGCCAAAAGCAATTCCGGGTACAACTCACGTTGTACTTGTCGAAATAAATACATTCTGATTCTGATTCTGATTCTGAAAGGGGGGTTTAGGGGAGCAATTTTAGTGTTTGCTATAGGCTCTATACCCAGATACGCCCCTGTCTGCTCAGGGTCCCTTCAAGCCGCAGGCAAGCAAGAAAATACTCAGAATAATTTTGACAGTATTTTTTCATCTACTTTTTGAGTCTGCTGCTTTACTTTGCTCATATTCAGCCCGATTCAATTCACTTTTTCTCCTGAGTTTTCTCCTAGGAGATAATTCATCTTCTGTTTAAATTAACTTTTCAGCACTCTGCAGTTGAAAAAAATACCAAAAAATAGGTGAAACAGTACCGCCAAAATTATTCAGAGTATTTTTTTATGTGCTGGTGGCTTAAAATGATTTTTATTCAGTAATGCAGAAAACAGCTGACTTTACTGAGCACTTAGGAAAATGTCATTTCATAAAAACTGTGCCTGTTACCACATGAAAAGCTGAAATTCCTGAGCAGTGAGGTAAATTACCGCCTTGTGCGATAATTATCTCAACACGTGTCAGTAAATGTCAATTCATAAAGATTAGAGTAAGCGGTAATGGCACGGAAGAATACCGCATGCTTTGAAGAGATGATAAGAGCCAAGTCTATGCGGGACTGTGTGTTGTTAATGGAAACTCACAAGCAGAAGCAGTGAGATCCCCCCCCCCCCCAGGCAGCAGCAGCGAGAGCGGAACAAACAAGGCTTCCCTTAAATACCTTAGGCTGTGTGTTTAACCTCTTGGGATCCTGCTGCTTTTAAGATGTGTATTTCACTTTAGAAAGCCTGCCATGTGTAACGTTTCTTGAAGTTCTTCTACGCTGTGGCAATTAAATAGATTGTTAAGAAATATAATAGACACATTCAGAGCAGATTCAGGGCAAGCAGAGGCGGTATAATAAAACATGCACATCTACAGGGAAGTTGGGGATGCCTCTTATATTGTAATGCTGTCTCTGCACGGAGAACAACATGTAACAACTGACTGTAACAACTCAGGCAGCTACTCTTCTCATGCTACCGACAGTTTCGTTCGGTAAATCCCCGCACTTCTATCGCAGCTGTGACATTTTTTTATGAATTAGCACAGTCTAAAATACCGAATGCGATATTTTACCGACCAGATTTTTTTTACAGCACAGCCTTTTATGAATTGACCCCAATGTGTGAAAAAATCACCTGGGAGAAAAAGTGAATTGCATCGATTGGGCTCTATTTATAGTCACTGTGGTTTCTGTGTATGCCAAATATAAGGAGTACCAGAATCCTCTGCTTCAATCAGTGGCCGGCACAGATTCCTTCTTACATATTTACGTTTGTGTCATTTTATGTGAATGTTAATCCTGTTCAGCAGAGTAGCTTTATATCCCATAAACCTCATCTTGTTACACTTAATTATCTAGGAAATCACGACTGTGAAAATGATGATGGGAGCTCGTGTAGGATTCCATAGTAACGCATCATCAGCGATCACATGGCTTCACAATCTACACCAACGCTGGGAATCCTACGCCATGACTGGGGAGCAGATTGTTACACAAGCATGCACGTGGCAGCCGGCAACTGGGGCAAGACACCAGGAAAACAAGATTTAGGCCTCAGTCACACCTAAAATCGAAGATGCAAGCATTTTGCGTTTTTGTGTGCTTCCCCCCCCCCCTCCCGGCGCTCCACTGTGTGCTGCGCTTCTGGTAAAATCACTTTTCTAATCACTTTTCCAGAGCGGTTTTGTAATTCACTCCCTGACGCAAGTCAGGTAGTAGACTCTTTGACTCGGAAAAGAATAAATACAATGTATTAATTCTTAAAAACTAAAGTTGAAAAGAAATTGAGAGCCCAATATAGTGTAGTATGTCAAACCTGGTTGAATAAGTGAAACAGTGAGATGGTAATACTCACAAACACGGGTTACCACCTAGGTAACCACTCATTAGGCAGGTGAGGAGATTAGACCTGTTCTCACTCAGGGCTAAGAAGTCGCTCTCTGTAGATCGGAAGAAAGGGGGTAGATCACCCCTCCACCTGGGGTGGACTCAAATATATTGGTAGGTGAACAGAGGCGCCAGAAGAATAAAAGTACATAACATTTTTTAAAAATTGCTGGAAGGAAGCCAAATTTCCCTCCTGGGCCCCTGAGCTGGCTGCTGTCCCTCCCCCAATCACCTCCCAACTTAATAGACTCTGCAGAGTCCCTGGAGAGCAACAGTTAAGATGGGGGAGAGACACCTTGGGGGCCCCTACAGGCTGTGGGGCCCTGGGGCAATTGCCCATTTTTTCCTATGGTAGCTCCGGCCCTGTGGGGTAGCTTCATAAAGCATTACCGCATTTGGTAATGCAGAAAACAGCTGACTTTACCGAGCACTTAGGAAAATGTCAATTCATAAAAGCTGTTAACGCACGAAAAGCTGAAAGTCCCGAGCAGTGAAGTAAATTACCGCCTTGTGCAATAATTACCTCAACACATGTCAGTAAATGTCAATTCATAAAGATTAGAGCAGGCGGTAATGGCACGGAAGAATACCGCCTGCTTTGAAGAGATGATAAGAGAGCGATAAGAGCCAAGTCTATACGGGACTGTGTGTTGTTAATGGAGACTCAGAAGCAGAAACAGTGAGATCCCCCCCCCAGGCAGCAGCAGCGAGAGCGGAACAAACAAGGCTTCCCCTAAATACCTTAGGCTTTGTTTAACCTCTTGAGTTCCTGCTGCTTTTAAAGGGAACCAGAGACGTTGGGGGAAAGCTGTTATACATACCTGGGGCTTCCTCCAGCCCCATACGCACGTATTGCTCCCACGCCGCCATCCTCAGCAGCCTGGATCCGCCGGTACTGGGTCTCGTCATTACCGCCAGTCGGCCAGTAGACACGGCCAATTGTCCGCATCACAGGGGGCTCCCTCCATATAAGTACGCGTGAGGCTACATACTCGGCAGCCTCATGCGTACGGGTATGGAGGGAGCCCCTGTGATGCGGACAATTGGCCGCGTCCGCCGGAAGTGACGGGCCCGGTACCGGCGGATCCAGGCAGCGGAGGACGGCGGCGTGGGAGCGATCCGTGTGTATGGGGCTGGAAGAAGCCCCAGGTATGTATAAAAGCTTTTTCTGTTTTTAACAAGCATTCCTCTCTGGTCCCCTTTAAGATGTGTATTTCACATTAGAAAGCCTGCCATGTGTAAAGTTTCTTGAAGTTCTTCTACTTAAATAGATTGTTAAGAAATATAATAGACAGATACAGAACAGATTCAGGGCAAGCAGAGGCAGTATAACAAAACATGCACATCTAAAGGGAAGTGGGGATGCCTCTTATATTAATGCTGTCTCTGCACGGAGAACAGATGTAACAACTGAATGTAACAAATCAGGCAGCTACTCTTCTCATGTTACCGACAGTTTCGTTCGGTAAATCCCCGCACTTCTATCGCAGCTGTGACATTTTTATGAATTAGCACACAAAAGTCTAAAATACCGAATGCGATATTTTACCGACCAGATTTTTTTACCGCACAGCCTTTTATGAATTGACCCCAATGTGTGATAATATCACCTAGGAGAAAAATTCGGAGAAAAAGTGAATTGCATCGATCGGGCTCTGTTTATAGTCACTGTGGTTTCTGTGTATGCTAAATATAAGGAGTACCAGAATCCTCTGCTTCAAACAGTGGCCGGCACAGATTCCTTCTTACATATTTACGTTTGTGTCATTTTATGTGAATGTTAATCCTGTTCAGCAGAGTAGCTTTATATCCCATAAACCTCATCTTGTTACACTTAATTATCTAGGAAATCATGACTGTGAAAATGATGATGGGAGCTTGTGTAGGATTCCATAGTAACGCATCATCAGCGATCACATGGCTTCACAATCTACACCAACGCCGGGAATCCTACGCCATGACTGGGGAGCAGATTATTACACAAACGTGCACGTGGCAGCCGGCAACTGGGGCAAGACACCAGAAAAACAAGATTTAGGCCTCATTCACACCTAAAATCGAAAACGCAAGCATTTTGCGTTTTTGTGTGTTTCTCCCTCCCCCCTCCCAGCGTTCCACTGTGTGCTGCGCTTCTGGTAAAATCACTTTTCTAATCACTTTTCCAGAGCGATTTTGTAATTCACTCCCTGACGCAAGTCAGGAAGTGAACTCTTTGACTCGGAAAGGAATAAATACAATGTATTTATTCTTAAAAACGCAATCGCTGCACAAAGCGATCTTGTGAGCGTTAAGCACTCTTCCTATACCTTCCATTATAACAAAAACGCCTCAAAAGTGGTACGGCGGTGCTTTGGTGAGCACTCGGAAACGAACCGCTCAACTGTGAACTCTCTCATAGGGATTCATTGCACAAGCATTTTTAGGGCGATTTTAAAATCGCCTGCACTTGAAAAAAGGGCAAAAACGCCCCTAGTGTGAGCGGGCCCTCAGTGCAGGTTCACATGGGCTACTGTCCGGCTCCTCACATGGCAGCCAGCAACTGGTGCAAGACACCAGAAAAACAAGATTTAGGCCTCAGTCACACCTAAAATAAAAAACGCAAACGCAAGTGTTTTGCATTTTTGTGTGCTTCCCCCCCCCCCCTCCCGGCGCTCCACTGTGCACTGCGCTTCTTGTAAAAGCGCTTTTCTAATCGCTTTTCCAGAGCGGTTTTGTAATTCACTCCCTGACGCAAGTCAGGGAGTGGACTCTGACTCGGAAAAGAATAAATACAAAGTATTTATTCTTAAAAACGTGAACGCAATCGCTGCACAAAGCAATCTTGTGAGCGTTTAGCACTCTTTCTATACCTTTCATTATAACAAAAACGCCTCAAAAGTGGTACGGCGGCACTTTAGTGAGCAGTCGGAAATGAACCACTCAGCTGTGAACTCTCTTATTCATTGTACAAGTGTTTTTGTAGGGCGGTTTTAAAATCGTCTGCACTTGAAAAAGGGCAAAAACGCCCTTAGTGTGATCGGGCCCTCAGCGCCGGTTCACATGGGCTGCTGTCCAGCTCCAAGCCGCGTCTCGTTCGGCGGCATCTTGTACAGACTTTCGGCAGCGTCCCATTGCGATCATCGCTTTTCATCAGGGGGACAGGAAGACGGGGCGGTAATCGACCCTGGACGCCGCATGTATCGTCCAGAGTCGCCTGAAATGACAGGAGAAATCGGGATCGGAACGCCGCTTTTGCGCAAACGCCAGTAAAAGCCTGATGCAAATGCTCCCAGTCACTGGAATGGAAGCGTTTAATGACAAGTCCTGGACGCCAGCGGTAAACGCCCGCCAAGCGACCTTGTGAACTGGATCTAAATCACTGCATTATGTTAAACGAAATAAATACTTTTTTTAAAAAAATATATATTTAAAAATGTAACAAGTATAATAAAAAATTATAGGAGGTAATATAAAAAATAAAGGAGGTTAAAAAAAATTCAAGTAAAGGTTATTTTATAGCTCCTGTCAATGCAAAACTTGTATTAAAGAGAATCTGTACTGTAAAATTCTTACAATAAAAAGCATACCACTCTATTCATTATGTTCTCCTGTGCCCCTCTGTGCTGTTTCTGCCACTCCCTGGTGCAATCCTGGCTTGTAATTGCCATTTTCATGCAGTGTTTACAAACAAAAGACATAGCAAGTGATAGGCTGAGAGGAGCTCAGTGTGTGAGTCATACAGAGTGTGCAGGGGGCCTGGAGAGGGTGTGTATAGCTTCTATCCAATCACAAGCAGCACAGCACATTCCAGCCTGACTGCCTGAGCCCGACAGAGGAGAGAAGATTAGATCATATAACAGAGATAACACAGCCACTGTGCTACTAGGAAAGGCTGCAGTAAGACAGAGCACATTAGAACAGGTATAGGAACTTATAGGATAGAAGAAATAAGGCTCAAAATGTTGTTACAAAGTCTCTTTAAGGTGCCCATACACTCATCGATTTTCTCATTCAGTTCCTTACAGATTTGATTCATCTGCTGGAAATCAATTCCCCAAAATGTCAGATCAATCATTTTGACAAAAATAAATCGATTGAAAGTATTGATCATACAGGACGGAAAATTTAAAACATTCGGGGGGCGGAGCAAGAACATTGGCAGATCAATGGCCTATAGCTTTGTACTGCATCTAACATGTAATATATATACAGTATATATAACTTGAATTGAAAAAAAAAAAAATTTCAGATAATGACAGAAGACATATTCATGCTTTATAAGTGTATAATTGTTACTTAAATATAATCACATTTGATTGGTATAATTATTGGAACTTATGACACTATATAAAGATAAATCCTATATAACAAAAAACAAACAAAACAATAACACATGCGTATCATACAACATCACCTAGTGCTGGCCGATGATTACTGCAGCCATCACTACAAAATGGACAATGAAACGTACATTTTTCTTTTTTTGCAAATTGTATGCAGCTTGGAATTCAGCCAATCAAACCTGACAGGAAGTGCCTTTAATTAGACCACATGGTAGATGCAGCATTAGGTTAGTTGGGGGGATACAGAATACAATGCAAGTTTCTGTTAAAGCTTCTGACAGTATATACTAAGGAAAATTTCACAGCGATTTCTATGCTGCCAATACCTTGCTGATGTTATAGGACAACTTTGGTGAAAAAGTAATCAGTTAAAATCTGAGGGAACTGAAAGGTTTCGGAGCGACCATCTCCTGATGGGAGGTTCTCAGGGTTTTCTTTGTTTTTAAAATAATTTTCTGAACGACAGTTGCTAAATCTAACTGCCAAAGTAGTGTGCAAGTGAGTAGGTAGGTTGGCTGGTATTTTACTATTAGACCAGTTAGACTTAGCAACTTCAGCCAGTGCTTTTGAAAACAAAGAAAACCCTGAGAACCCTCCCCTATGAGGAGATGGACTAGTCCAAAACCTGTTGGTTCTGTCAGATTTTTACTGCTTATCCCACTAGGCGTAGGCAGGTCGTAAGTGGTATTACATGGAAACGGCCACTCGTACGAGCGGCCTTTCCATGTCATTTCACGGAAAGTGTCTCCGTGAACAGCCTGCGAGCCTCCGATCGCGGCTCGCAGGCGAAATGTAAACACGCGGGGAAGAAATCCCAGCTGTTTACATCATACGGCGCTGCTGCGCAGCAGCGCCGTAAAGGAGATCGTGATCCCCGGCCTCTGATTGGCCGGGGATCGCCGGCATCTGATAGGCTGAAGCCTATCCTAGGCGGCGCAGGACGGATTTCCGTCCTGCGCAGCCCATAGCGAGAGGGAGGGAAGGGCAGAGTGCGGAAATCGCTGCGGAGGGGGGCTTTGAGGAGCCCCCCCGCAAAACGCAGATAGCCGGCGGCGATCAGACCCCCCCCCCCCAGCAGGACATCCCCCTAGAGGGGGAAAAAAGGGGGGGAGTCTGGTCGCCCTGGCTGCAAAGTGATCTGTGCTGTGGGCTGGAGAGCCCACGCAGCACAGATCACAGCAAATTCCCCTGGTCCTTAAGTGGTTAAGAAGCCTCAACCCCAAACATTTCCACCACCACTATACCTTACAGTTGGCTTGCTTCTGATGTAATGCTGTATTTGGTTTCTGCCAAATATGTACTGGTATTCTATTTACTGTTTCTTTGCCTTGTGTGTTTGTTCCAGAGAGAGAAGCATTTGGTGAAAATTATCCTAGCATGGCAAATCAAATGTCCACTGAAAAGAGAAGAAACTGAGCCTATCACTTAACTAATCAACAGCTAGAGGCTTTCCTTGTTTAAAGTGGATCTGAGATAAACTTTTACTAATTGCATAATTGAAGCCAAATACTTTTTTGTTTTGTTTTAATACTCTAATTCTCTATAAACTAAACAAGCCTCGCCCACAGCTTTTTAGAGAGCCTTGGCACTCAGTCCCAGGTAGCAATGGCTTATGGGAGCTCAGTCTGGGCAGGAGGAGGAGGAGGACGAGGTTACTAGCCAGAGATTTCAGAGGCAGAGGGGAGGAGGGAGGAGGAGGGAGGAGTGACATTTTCCACAGGCTGAGGGCTGGAGATGCTGTCAGCTTGCCTTAGTGTAGTGTGACAAACAGAACATGGCTGCCCTCATTGTATCACAGCAATAAATAATCATAAACTTTTGAAGCTGTTTGCAGCTAGATTTGCTGTGTAAACTTAATCTAAACTTAAGATAAGATATATAGACAAGTTACTTGTTGTAGTTACTTTGTCATTTTGGATCCGCTTTAAATTTAATTCCCACATTGAATCAGTAAAATTTTCAAGTTAAAAGGACTCTTATTTTTTTTTGTTCACCGCTACTCCAGAACGCTTTGTTCCAGAAAGCCACAAAGTTTGTTTTTTTAGGTAGTGAAAGCCACAGGCAGCCTGCGTAATTATTAGATCACGTCACCTTCACAGAAAGTGACATTAATTAGCGTTCAATAAATCACAGTCAATACCTATCAACCTGACATGGAGCTCCACTAGATCAGATATAGTTTTATACTGGAGGCCAAGAAAAGTTCTTTCCATCCAAAGTAAACGTCGGAGTACTCCGTGAGTCTTAAATCTCGCTTCAGTCCATCACCATGGAAATATTCTCACATCCAGTCTAGTGCGTGTAGAGGCAGTATTCACACTGTCACTTCCAGAGGAACTGTAGCCAAGGATTGCACTTCATGGAACTGAAGACAACACTTTGCGTTATTAAGCTTACTTCATAAATAGAGATGTAAAAAACTTTTCCGGAAGTTCGGTTCGCCCCCATAGTGCATCATGAGGGTCAACTTTGACCCTCTACATCACAGTCAGCAGGCACATTGTAGCCAATCAGGCTACACTCTCTCCTGGAGCCACTCCCCACCTTATAAAAGGCAGGCAGCGTCAGGCTTTGGACTCACTCGTGTGCCTGCATTAATTAGAGAAGGGAAAGCTGCTGTAGACTCTCATAGGGAAAGCTTAGTTAGGTTCTTGTAGGATTCTTAGCTTGCTCCTTGCTGATTCTTATTGCTAAAAAAGCACCCCACAACAGCTCTTTTGAGAGCTAATCTTGTTCTTGTGATCTATTTTTTTTGTGTGTGTCCCACAGATCTAACTGATACTTGTGTTGCATAGACAGCCTTGGTAATTCCTACTGTGTGTGCCACTGCCAGGCCCAGCACATTCAGTGACTACCTGTGTGTGTGACAGGTGCACCTTATAATACCCATCACTGCATATACCTACCTGTTGTTCACAGTGCACCCACCTACCTACGTGAGCGCACACAGTGTCACTGTGCCTGTCCGCTACCTGTCTGTGTGTGACAGGTGCACATTGTAATACCCACTGCATATACCTACTACCTGTTGTTCACTTCAGTGCACCCACCTAGGTGTGGTCATGGGTGGAGCTAAACTTACATGAACTTAACAGCAGACTAAGTAGACCTGCCAAGCAAAATGTTGGATGAAGCCCGCTCTCTATTAATACAACCCCCCCCCCCCTCAAAAAAAAATAAATGCAACATATCTCATAAATAGGCAGTGCCGCTTAAACATAAGTAGGCAGAGTTACCTGTCTTCTGTGCTGGCTGGTCTGGCTTTCTGCTGGGTGGGCGGGGCTTCTGCCAGGATATCTGGCAGTACCCACATAGCAGTCCCTGATCTTCTAGTGCCCAGCATGGCACCACAGCACTAGAGTTGGGCCGAACGGTTCGCCGGCGAACGTGGTTCGCGCGAACTTAGGTGGTTCGCGTGCGGGTGCCGCATGCGAACGTTTTGCGGAAGTTCGGTTCGCCCCATAATGCACCTGAGGGTCAACTTTGACCCTCTACATCACAGTCAGCAGGCCCAGTGTAGCCAATTAGGCTACACTAGCCCCTGGAGCCCCACCCACCCCTTATATAAGGCAGGCTGCGGCGGCCATTACGGCCAATCGTGTGCCTGCATTAGAGAGAGTAGGGCGAGCTGCTGTCTGTCTCTAGGGAAAGATTAGTTAGGCTTAGCTTTTCCTGGCTGCATACCTGTTCTGTTCAGTGAGCCCTCAGCCCACTGCATACCTGTACTGTGATCCTGCCACTGCATACCTGTTCAGTGATCCTGCCAGTGCATACCTGTTCAGTGATCCTGCCACTGCATACCTGTTCAGTGATCCTGCCAGTGCATACCTGTTCAGTGATCCTGCCACTGCATACCTGTTCAGTGATCCTGCCAGTGCATACCTGTTCAGTGATCCTGCCACTGCATACCTGTTCAGTGATCCTGCCACTGCATACCTGTTCAGTGATCCTGCCACTGCATACCTGTTCAGTGATCCTGCCACTGTATACCTGTTCTGTGAACCCGCCACTGTATACCTGTTCTGTTCAGTGGACCCTCCACTGTATACCTGTTCTGTGAACCCGCCACTGTATACCTGTTCTGTTCAGTGGACCCGCCACTGTATACCTGTTCAGTGATCCTTCCACTGCATACCTGTTCAGTGATCCTGCCACTGTATACCTGTTCTGTGAACCCGCCACTGTATACCTGTTCTGTTCAGTGGACCCGCCACTGCATACCTGTTCTGTTCAGTGGACCCACCACTGTATACCTGTTTAGTGAACACGCCACTGCATACCTGTTGTGTTCAGTGAACCTGCCACTGCATACCTGTTCTGTGAACCCGCCACTGTATACCTGTTCTGTTCAGTGGACCCGCCACTGTATACCTGTTCTGTGAACCCGCCACTGTATACCTGTTCTGTTCAGTGGACCCGCCACTGTATACCTGTTCTGTGAACCTGCCACTGTATACCTGTTCTGTTCAGTGGACCCGCCACTGTATACCTGTTTAGTGAACACGCCACTGCATACCTGTTCTGTTCAGTGGACCCGCCACTGTATACCTGTTCTGTGAACCCGCCACTGTATACCTGTTCTGTTCAGTGGACCCGCCACTGTATACCTGTTCAGTGAACCCGCCACTGCATACCTGTTCTGTGAACCCGCCACTGTATACCTGTTATGTTCAGTGGACCCGCCACTGTATACCTGTTTAGTGAACACGCCACTGCATACCTGTTCTGTTCAGTGGACCCGCCACTGTATACCTGTTCTGTGAACCCGCCACTGTATACCTGTTCTGTTCAGTGGACCCGCCGCTGTATACCTGTTTAGTGAACACGCCACTGCATACCTGTTCTGTTCAGTGGACCCGCCACTGTATACCTGTTCTGTGAACCCGCCACTGTATACCTGTTCTGTTTAGTGGACCCGCCACTGTATACCTGTTCAGTGAACCCGCCACTGCATACCTGTTCTGTGAACCCGCCACTGTATACCTGTTCTGTTCAGTGGACCCGCCACTGTATACCTGTTCAGTGAACCCGCCACTGCATACCTGTTCTGTGAACCCGCCACTGTATACCTGTTCTGTTCAGTGGACCCGCCACTGTATACCTGTTCAGTGATCCTGCCACTGTATACCTGTTCTGTGAACCCGCCACTGTATACCTGTTCTGTGAACCCGCCACTGTATACCTGTTCTGTTCAGTGGACCCGCCACTGTATACCTTTTCAGTGAACCCGCCACTGCATACCTGTTCTGTGAACCCGCCACTGTATACCTGTTCTGTTCAGTGGACCCGCCACTGTATACCTGTTCAGTGAACCCGCCACTGCATACCTGTTCTGTGAACCCGCCACTGTATACCTGTTCTGTTCAGTGGACCCGCCACTGTATACCTGTTTAGTGAACACGCCACTGCATACCTGTTGTGTTCAGTGAACCTGCCACTGTATACCTGTTCTGTGAACCCGCCACTGTACACCTGTTCTGTTCAGTGGACCCGCCACTGTATACCTGTTCTGTGAACCCGCCACTGTATACCTGTTCTGTTCAGTGGACCCGCCACTGTATACCTGTTTAGTGAACACGCCACTGCATACCTGTTCTGTTCAGTGGACCCGCCACTGTATACCTGTTCTGTGAACCCGCCACTGTATACCTGTTCTGTTCAGTGGACCCGCCACTGTATACCTGTTTAGTGAACACGCCACTGCATACCTGTTGTGTTCAGTGAACCTGCCACTGTATACCTGTTCTGTGAACCCGCCACTGTATACCTGTTCTGTTCAGTGGACCCGCCACTGTATACCTGTTCTGTGAACCCGCCACTGTATATCTGTTCTGTTCAGTGGACCCGCCACTGTATACCTGTTCAGTGAACCCGCCACTGCATACCTGTTCTGTTAACCCGCCACTGTATACCTGTTCTGTTCAGTGAACCCGCCACTGTATACCTGTACTGTTCAGTGAACCCACCGCATCAGTGCGCATACCTGTGCAGTTAAGTGAACCCACCTACCTACGTGAGTGCCCGCAGTGTGATATACCACTCCGTGCATATCCGATATGGACAAAACAGGTAGAGGAAGAGGTAGTGCCAGAGGCAGAGGAAGGCCACCCGGCAGGTCTGCGCGAGGTCGTGTAAATGTAATTTCGTGTGGACTTGGCCTACAGTACAGTGCTCGGAAGAAGGCACGTCCCATCACGTCCCAAGATTGTCAGGACGTGGTTGAGTATTTAGCGACACAGAACACCTCATCTTGCTCAGCCACCAGCGCTACTACTAGCACCACTTCCGCTGCATTTGACACTTCGCAAGAATTATTTAGTGGTGGTGAAATCACTGATGCACAGCCATTGTTGTTACAGCCAGATGAATTTTCGCCAGCTCATATGTCTACGTTACGCGGCAACACTATGGATGTAACGTGTAAGGAGGATGAAGGACCTACACGTTTGGATTTTTCTGAGGCAAGCGAAGCTGGGCAGGATGATTACGATGATGACGATGATAGGGATCCTCTGTATGTTCCCAATAGAGGAGATGAAGAGGGGGACAGTTCAGAGGGGGAGTCAGAGAATAGTAGGAGGAGAGAAGTTGCTGAAAGAAGCTGGGGCAGCTCTTCATCAGAAACAGCTGGTGGCAGTGTCCGGCACCATGTATCACCACCTATGTACAGCCAGCCAAGTTGCCCTTCAGCATCAGCTGCTGAGGTCCCCATAGTGCCCACATCCCAGGGTGGCTCAGCGGTGTGGAAATTTTTTTATGTGTGTGCCTCAGATCGGACCAAAGCCATCTGTTCCCTCTGCCAACAAAAATTGAGCCGTGGAAAGGCCAACACTCATGTAGGGACAAGTGCCTTACGAAGGCACCTGCAGAAAAAACTGCACCGTGAAGTTGAGAGGCAAGTGGTGTCATCTCTTGCGAAGAGCGTTGGGTCAAGGGTACACCTGACCACGGATGCCTGGTCTGCCAAGCACGGGCAGGGCCGCTACATTACGTACACAGCCTATTGGGTGAACCTGGTGGTGAACGATGGCAAGCAGGGCGCAGCGGACCAAATTGTGACACCTCCACGGCTTGCAGGCAGGCCTCCTGCCACCTCCTCTCCTCCTGCTACATGCTCTTCGCTGTCCTCCTCCTCCTTGGCTGAGTGGCAGTTCTCCTCTCCAGCTACACAGCCCCAGCTCCGCAGGGCCTATGCTGCATGCCAGGTACGACGGTGTCACGCCATCTTAGACATGGCTTGTCTCAAAGCGGAGAGTCACACTGGAGCAGCTCTCCTGGCTGCTCTTAAGAAACAGGTGGATGAGTGGCTGACCCCGCACCACCTGGAGATAGGCAACGTGGTGTGCGACAACGGCAGCAATCTGCTTGCCGCTTGCATATGGGGAAGCTGACACACATACCCTGCATGGCACATGTCATGAATCTAGTGGTTCAAAGATTTGTGGCAAAGTACCCTGGCTTAGCGAATGTCCTGAAGCAGGCCAGGAAGTTCTGTGGGCATTTGAGGCGGTCTTACACAGCCATGGCACGCTTTGCGGAAATTCAGTGCAAAAACAACATGCCGGTGAGACGCCTCATTTGCGATAGCCCGACTCGCTGGAACTCGACCCTGCTCATGTTCTCCTGCCTGCTAGAACAGAAGAAAGCCGTGACCCACTACCTCTACAACTACAGTAGAATGAAACAGTCTGGGAAGATGGGGATGTTCTGGCCCGACAACTGGACACTGATGGAAAATGCATGCAGGCTCATGCGGCCGTTTGAGGAGGTGACCAACCTGGTGAGCCGCAGTGAGGGCACCATCAGCGACTTAATTCCCTACGCTTACTTCTTGGAGCGTGCTGTGCGTAGAGTGGCGGATGAAGCTGTGAATGAGCGTGACCAGGAACCGTTACGGCAGGAACAGGCATGGGACCAATTTTCATCAGACCCAGCTGTTTCCTCAACACCTGCGGCAGCACAGAGGGGGGAGGAGGAGGAAGAAGAGAAGTCGTGTGCAGAAGACGAGTCAGACTCAGAGGATGATGAGCAAGGTGTTTCTTTGGGGGAGGAGGAGGAGGAGGAGGGGACAGCGGCAGGAGAACAACCTCAGCAGGCATCGCAAGGGGCTTGTGCTGCTCAACCTTCCCGTGGTATTGTTCGCGGCTGGGGGAGGAGGTTGACTTACCTGACGTCACTGAGGAAGAGCAAGAGGAGATGGAGGGTACTGGATCCGACTTTGTGCAGATGTCGTCTTTTATGCTGTCCTGCCTGTTGAGGGACCCCCGTATAAAAAACCTCAAGGGGAATGACCTGTACTGGGTGGCCACACTACTAGACCCTCGGTACAGGCACAAAGTGGCGGACCTGTTACCAACTCACCGGAAGGTGGAAAGGATGCAGCACATGCAGAACCAGCTGTCAACTATGCTTTACAATGCCTTTAAGGGTGATGTGACGGCACAACGCCAGCAAGGTACCACTGCCACTAATCCTCCTCCCGTGTCCACGCAGTCAAAGACAGGACGCTCCAGCGATCTCATGGTGATTATACCAAAAGCGAAAAGCAATGACCTCAAAGAAACCGCACCAAAACAGCTATATCAGTAAGCAATATATCATCCTTTATTGAAAATACAAACATTAAAAACCATTAAAATATGGTGGGGGACAATGTATAAACCCACAATGTCGGAGAACCGGAGGAATTACAAAGTGCTAGTGTTAATATTGAAGAACCTCAAAATAGCATAAATGTGGCACTGACCGTGTATCAATATTGTGACACATACAAAACCAAACATAAATAACACATGTGCAAATAGCATGAATAAATATTACAATTGCATATTATGAAATAGGGGAAAAGAGTGTGATAACACCAGGAAGGGAGGAACCCCCTGAAATAGTAATGTAGAACCTGACAGAACCAGAAATCAATCACATAGTGATCACAGTTTGTGAACAAGTAGTAAAGTCAATAGAGTGAGATACAGACTGTATGAAAATAGTATAGGGATTAAGAGTGAGGTCAACAACCAGTGAATAGGATCCTACCAGTACAGTGTCTCCACGGGTCCCCACCGCCGCTATCGCGATTCGCCACGTATAGCGTGGCTTTTTCAAAGCTAAAAGGTTCCAGCAAAACTGCCCTATTTATACAATCCAGGGGAGGGGGGACGCCCAAGTGTAGCGTGGCCACGCTACCGCCTCCATTGCGCCGCGTTGCATAGCAACGTGATCACTCTGTCGGCTTCCGTATCTACGGTGGCCCAGAGGGGCCAAAAAGGTGCACGCGTATAAAAATACGCATCCCTAGCATGAAAGTACGCATGATCTAGTCAAGGGAATACGCATAGATGCATGAAATGTACGCATAAGCGCCATCTAGTGGCCTACTGGCTAATTACATGAGGTAAATCAATTATCATTGCTGACCCCAAAAAATAGAGAATAACAGATAAAAATAGGGCAGAAAGAGAGAACCAAGTAATAAAATATTAAAATAGGAGTTATTCCAAAAAAGGAGAAGGATCAATTCATTCATCATATAACAATTATAGTAATTCCACATTGGAAGAGCAAGATGGCCAAATTGAACATATTACACAGAACAATACAATGGAATAATGATTTACTCTAAATGTAATCACAGATTGGTAACAAACATAGTTTTTTCTCTTTTACTCTCACATTATAATGAAAAATAAAAAATAAAAAATAATAACACATGATCTATTAGAATATGGTCAACAGATAGATCCAGGGGATTATATAGCTGTGTGGACACAGTGTGAACTCGATAAACACGAACACTGTATTCATTTCAGATATTCAGATTAGTATTCCCGAACACCAGAGAGATACATCCACGATCCACCCAATCAGAAACCAAGGTACCCAATCCCTCGAGCAGAGACCTCCGATGGATCTGTAACTAGAAATAGCACATTAAATATAGTGTAATTACTAGATGTGGTTGGGGATATTGCTCACATCCCCCCATCAAGGGAATGCATACATAAGACAATGCGTACATGAAACCACCTTACGTGACCCCCACATAACACATCTGGCATGTCAAGGACCGCTCACCACGGTCATGACATGCCTACAAAGTGCCAACCTCCTCTAGATGGAGATCTACCACTTACCATAGTAGATGACTCTCCAAGTATAATCAATGTGATAAAAGCAACATACTCCGTAAATAAGTGCACTAACCAGTACATACAAAAGATCTTCCACCCATAAAGTGTATCAAGTGAAACAGACCGAAGAGAACGAGAGCCCCCCAAGTTCATTAGAAGCAAATCACTTCAAATATCCTAAAAAGGTGAAATCTTCATTCATACCTGCTGGTTGCATAGATCCCATGTCATAGATCCATCTAGTCTCGCTTCTCAAGAGGGCCTGGGTAATGTCACCACCTCGGGGAGATAAAGATATTTTTTGTAACCCAATAACAGTCCAGCCCTTATAGTCACCCCCATGGGCCTTCAATGCATGCTCAGCCACAGAGGTGAGAGTTTTACCCTCTAACCAGTCTCTTTCAGCCAACCGTATAGTCGACCAATGTTTTTGAATTCATGCTTTAAGCATATTTTTTGTTTGTCCAATATATAATTGGCCACATGGGCACCGTAACATATAAATCACACCACATGATTGGCAATTGACATATTGTTTCAATCGGTGTATTCTGCCTGTCTTGGGACTAGTAACCATCCTTGTGGTCATCATGAAGGGGCAAATGTTACATCTTCCACACTGGTAGCTACCTCCCGTTTGGACCCTGTTGGATTTTTTTGCCTTTGAGGTCATTGCTTTTCGCTTTTGGTATAATTACTGTATTTTTGACCGTTCTGCACATTACAGACCCACCCCGTGTTTATACATATAGGGTGGCGTATTGATTGTAGGGGATGGTGCTCCCCGTATTGCTTTTTGCTTAATCTCATGGTGATGTCGGACATGCGGACGTTCTTTAGTCCAACGCCTCGCCGTAGCCCTTCCGGATCCACCCTCCACCAACGCCTGGAACGGCAGGTAGCCGACTACCTGGCCTTAAGTGTGGATGTAGACACTGCTGTGAACAGCGATGAGGAACCCTTGAACTACTGGGTGCGCAGGCTTGACCTGTGGCCAGAGCTGTCCCAATTTGCCATCCAACTTCTCTCCTGCCCTGCCGCAAGCGTCCTGTCAGAAAGGACCTTCAGCGCAGCTGGAGGCATTGTCACAGAGAAGTCGCCTAAGTCACAAAAGTGTTAAGTACCTCACCTTTATCAAAATGAATGAGGCATGGATCCCGGAGGGCTGCTGCCCGCCCCAAGACTAAGTCAGTCCCCGCACACACAGCATCTCTGCCTGCACGCCGTGTGACTGGCTGCCTGGCCTGCCCCAAGAAGACTAAGTCGCTCCCAGTCCCTCCACACAGCATGTCTGCCTGCAGGCCGCTTGACTACCTTCTCCGCCACCACCAACAGGGTCCGGGACTCCAGGCGGATTGCTGAATTTTTTAGGCCGCTGCTAGCAGCGGCCGCTGTAATAATTTTTCTGGTGCGTGTACATGACTGCCTAATTTTTCTGGCTGCACTGCGGGCAGCTGCAACAACAAAAGAAAAGGCATGTACATGCGCCCATTCCCCTTCGTGATCATTACCTTGCCGTGGTGAAGGGGCTTGCGTATCACAATGAAGCAATGACCGGCGCCTAGATGAGTGTCTCGGGGGGCACACCCACGATAATAAGGTCGTTGCCTCATTGTGGTCAGACCAAATTTGATCAGCTGGACAGTCACTGTTCTGTCATTCAGCTACATCAGCCAGGCGACCATATGGGCTGTAAAGCCACCAAAACCTGCACTCTCGCCATGGTGCGCACCAGTCCAGCACGACCGTCACTACACAAACAGCTGTTTGCGGTGCGTTACACGGTGAGTTTGGTGTGTCACTGTGAAGCAGTACCTTAATTACACTACCTGATTGATGTATACACATGCAAGATGTTTGAAAGCACTTTAGGCCTGTCATTTAGCATTCAATAAGATTTCTGCCCTTAAAACGCTGCTTTGCGTCAAATCCAGATTTTTCCCGGGGACTTTTGGCATGTATCCCACTCCGCCATGCCCCCCTCCAGGTGTTAGACCCCTTGAAAAATCTTTTCCATCACTTTTGTGGCCAGCATAATTATTTTTTTTTTCAAAGTTCGCATCCCCATTGAAGTCTATTGCGGTTCGCGAACTTTAACGCGAACCGAACCTTCCGCGGAAGTTCGCGAACCAGGTTTGCGAACCTAAAATCGGAGGTTCGGCCCAACTCTACACAGCACCCAGTATAACCACATAGAGGCACCACAGCACCCACCATACCCCAACTGATGCACCACAGCTCCAAGCATGCCCGCCTTTGAGGCACCACAGCTGACTCTGCCAGGGGGACATCCAGGGCACCCCAGAATAAAGATGGGCAGAACCGTTCCCATGCAAACTTATTCACGGGGAACAACGCGGATTCACATTTGCGTCAAACCGCGAACACTTAGCGAGTTCGACCCGCCCCCTATACTACATCATTGGGCTAAACTTTGACCCTCTAAATCACAGTCAGTAGACACATGGCAGCCAATCAGGCTGCACTCCCTCCTGGAGCCCCCCCCCCTATAAAAGGCAGCAGCGTCGGCCATGTTCTCACCCTGTCTGCTGCCTGTAGTGAGAGATAAGGGAGAGACATTGCTGGAGAGATAGGGAAAGCTTAGTTAGGTCTTGTTAGCTTGCTCCTTGCTGATATTTGTTGCTGAACAGCACCACCAAAAAAAGCTCTTTTGAGAGCTAATGTTCTTGTGATTTTTTTTTTTGTGTGTGTGTGTGTGTGTGTGTGGATCACTGACACTGCATATACAGCCCTGTCTGTTGCAGCTGGCCCTTGCTAATTGCTATACTGTGCCAGGCCCAGCACATTCAGTGCATACCTTTTCACTGCACCTGTGTGACTGCACATTTTATTATACCACCAGTCACTGCATACGTTTCACTGCATCTGTGTGACTGCACATTGTACTATAGCAGCAGTCACTGCATACCTTTTCACTGCACCTGTGTAACTGCACATTGTATTATACCACCAGTCACTGCATACCTTTTCACTGCACCTGTGTGACTGCACATTGTATTATACCACCAGCAGTCACTGCATACCTTTTCACTGCACCTGTGTGACTGCACATTGTATTATAGCAGCATGCAGTGCATACATTTTCATTGCACCTGTGTGACTGCACATTGTATTATACCACCAGTAGTCACTGCATACCTTTTCAATGCACCTGTGTGACTGCACATTGTATTATACCACCAGCAGTCACTGCATACCTTTTCACTGCACCTGTGTGACTGCACATTGTATTATACCACCAGCAGTCACTGCATACCTTTTCACAGCACCTTTGTGACTGCACATTGTATTAAAGCAGCAGTCAGTGCATACCTTTTCATTGCACCTGTGTGACTGCACATTGTATTATACCACCAATCACTGCATCTGTGTGACTGCACATTGTATTATAGTAGCAGTCAGTGCATACCTTTTCACTGCACCTGTGTGACTGCACATTGTATTATACCACCAGTCACTGCATTTGTGTGACTGCACATTGTATTATAGCAGAAGTCAGTGCATACCTTTCACTACATCTGTGTGACTGCACATTGAATTATAGCAGCAGTCAGTGCACACCTTGTACCGCACCTGTGTGACTGCACATTGTATTATACCACCAGCAGTCACTGCATACCTTTTCACAGCACCTTTGTGACTGCACATTGTATTATAGCAGCAGTCACTGCATACCTTTTCTCTGCACCTGTGTGACTGCACATTGTATTAGACCGCCAGTCACTGCATACCTTTCACTGCATCTGTGTGACTGCACATTAATTTATAGCAACAGTCACTGCATACCTTTCACTGTATCTGTGTGACTGCACATTGTATTATACGAGCAGTTAGTACATTTCACTGCATCTGTGTGCCTGCACATTGTATTATACCAGCAGTCAGTACCTTTCACTGCATCTGTGTGACTGCATATTGTATTATAGCAGCAGTCACTGCATACCTTTTCACTGCATATGTGTGACTTCACATTGTATTATACCACCAGCAGTCACTGCATACCTTTTCACTGCACCTTTGTGACTGCACGTTGTATTATACCACCAGTCACTGCATACCTTTCACTGCATCTGTGTGACTGCATATTGTATTATAGCAGCAGTCACTGCATACCTTTTCACTGCACCTGTGGGACTGCACTGTATTATACCACCAGCAGTCACTGCATACCTTTTCACTGCACCTGTGTGACTGCACATTGTATTATAGCAGCAGTCACTGCATACCTTTCACTGAATCTGTGTGACTGCACACTGTTTTATATAACAGCCACTGCATACCTTTCACTGCATCTGTGTGACTGCACATTGAATTATAGCAGCAGTCAGTGTATACCTCACGGCATCTGTGTGGCTAAACATTGTATTATACCAGCAGTCAGTACCTTTCACTGCATCTGTGTGACTGCACATTTTATTATACCACCACCAGTCACTGCATACCTTTCAGTGCACCTGTGTGACTGGACATTGTATTATACAACCAGCAGTCATTGCATAGCTTTTCACTGCACCTGTGTGACTGCACTTTGTATTATACCACCAGCAGTTACTGCATACCTTTCACTGCATCTGTGTGACTGCACATTGTATTATACCACTAGCTGTCACTGCATACCTCTCACTGAACACGTGTGACTGAACATTGTATTATACCAGCACAGTGCACCTGTGTGACTGCACATTGTATTATACCACCAGCAGTCAGTGCATACTTTTCACTTGAATGGATGGCAGACTTGCCTTACATAACAGATTCTCATTAAAGGATTTCAAGTGTATTTGTTTCATCATTACGGCTATATGCTATTTTAGAAAGGTCCTGTCTGCCCGAAACAGCAGTCTGTAATTGCTGCCATTCTATTAAAAGAGCATGAATTTACTTGCGGTGGTGCTGACCCATTTGTGTGGACATCTGGAGTGTACCCTTCAAAGTGCTGGGGTAGGGGTCGAGCACGCCACAGCATTGGGTGCTCCTTTGCTGCTCTACTATACTTTGTCTCATCA
Source organism: Hyperolius riggenbachi (assembly GCF_040937935.1). Lineage (NCBI taxonomy): Eukaryota > Metazoa > Chordata > Amphibia > Anura > Hyperoliidae > Hyperolius > Hyperolius riggenbachi. The sequence continues at coordinate 8,520,876 of NC_090655.1, read as the reverse complement.
TTATACAGCAGGGCCTGGAAAGAGTCCTCCTGTATTGTTATTTTTCGTCACTACCTCCCTGTGTCGGGACTTGCGTGCCATGCCCATTGCCTTCCTTGGATGTGTGGTGGTAGTCGTTTCTATTCTCCCACTCTGGACCGGAATTGAACCCTGATTCCCGGCCCGTTACTCGTGGTTACCATGGTACTGAGAAAGTACCATGGAAAGTTTATCACACAGTTGAATGAATGGCAGACTTAACCTCCATAACAGATTCTCGTTGAAGGAACTGTACAGATAGCAGAAAATGTAATTTGAAAAAAATAGATGTAAGCTTTAACAATGGTAGAGAAAGTTGACAGTCTGAGCAGTGATGAACCCCTGGACTATTAGGTGCGCAGGCTTAACCTGTGGCCAGAGCTGTCACAAATTTGCCATCCAACTTCTGGGTTTCCCTGCCTCAAGCGTCCTGTCAGAAAGGACCTTCAGCACAGCTGGAGGCATTGTCAGTGAGAAGAGAAGTCGCCTAGGTCAAAAAAGAGAGGGTCCGTAGCTGTAGCGCAGCGGAATGCGGAGGGCCCGGGCATGATGGGGTAGCCGTCTCCCCGGCAGTGTAGGGGTTAGCGTGGGTTGGGGGCGGTGCAGGCTAGGAGGCAGCACAGAGAGAAGGAGGGGGCGGGTGTTGGTGGTGAGGGGAGTGTCAGTCTTTCCCGGGCAAGGCGGCGGAAGTAGCGGGGCGGGCACTTCCGGTTTGAGCAGCAATGGAAGAAGCTGCTTGCCGGACGCCCGCTGCTCCCGCAGACATGGAGGGACTGGAGCTACTGGTTGCCCGGATGCGGGCAGAGGCAGGAACGAGGGGCCCCTCATGGGTCACGGTCCAACTGGCGGCCATGGGAGCAGGCACCTCAGCGGAGGCTGCGGCAGACAGCGCGCCGGTGGCGGCGGCAGAGCCCAGCGCTCCCCCAGCAGAAGCAGGTGAGCCGAGAGGAGAGGTGAGGAGACAGTCCAGGCCTCCGGAGAGGCTAAGCCCAGACCCCCATGCAGGAGCGCGGCGTCGCTCAGGGAGCCCCATTAGGGACCCTCCGCCCCCCCCAGCAAAGCGCACTCAGAAAACCCGGGGGTCCGGCGGGAGGAATCCCAGCCAACACCGGGATTCGTCCGGAGCAGGGCCATCCAGCGCGGCCAGTTCCTCCCACCAGCAGGCAGCAAGAGGGGATGCGGCCATTAGTCCCCGCGCGGCGCGGCAGACTAAGCGGGCCCAGCACAAGGATGGCCACCACACGGGTGCCGCCCCTCCTTCCGCGGCGGCAGCCCACCATACTCAGAGCTCCGCAGCCAAGGGCAAGTCGAAGGGGTCCGCCAAGAAGAAACGCAGGCAAGACAGCGGTTTGCAGCAGCAGCAGACGCGGCAAGAGCAGCACAGCAGGAGCCTTGCACATGGGGACGGCTCTGCTTCCGAGGTCGATTCCGTAGCAGAGGACGATGACGGCACAGCGGGTGGATCCGGCATGACGGCTGGCAGGGACTTGCGTCCGGGGCAGCCAGGTGAGACCAATTTAGCCGCAGTAAATGCCTTAGCCACGTTATTGTTGGGGATTTGTGGGGGTCATCAGGGGGGGGCTGGGGGCGTGTCAGTAGCGCCAGGGTCGCAGCCAGGGCAGACGCAGCCTTCACCTTCCACGGCACTAGTAGTGCCGCCAATCGGGTCACCTTTGTCACCGGTGGGAGCTTGGGCGCCCGCACCCCCAGTAGTGGCGTCACATGCGGGGTTAGTACCCTTGGGGGCCCCCTTACCCCTGGCAGCAGGTGCAGGCACACAAGGGGTGGTTCAGGTGGCGCAGCCTGTTATGCCGGGATTGGATAGTGTGCAGTCGGAGGTGGCGGTGCAGACGGAGGGGACGGGGTGTGATTCTACTTTGTCTAGTGGGGGGGGCCAGGTGCGTTTAGCAGATGCATCGCACGCGGAGCTTTACATTTGTTTTAATGGCCTTCTTGGTTCCCATCTGAAGCAAGAAGTGAAGGAACGCATCTGGAAGGGCGAATATATCGAGATATTTTCGCTCCTTCAGCTGGAAAAGTTCAATTTAGATAAGGGTAAGCCGGATGAGAAGAAGAGGGAGGAGGAGCGGCGTTATAGACTGATTCCCCGCACATTTCAGAACTGGTTTCAGGCTTTTTCAATCATGGCTAGCGTGATTGGGGAAAAACAGCCCGAGCATTGCTCGGCGTTGTTTGGTTATATGGACTCGATCGGGGAGGCTCATCGGTCGTACGGTGGGAACGCTTGGCTGCGGTACGACGAGCAGTTCAGGCAGGAGAAGGCGGTAAGGCCTGTGATCCGCTGGGATCACAAGGATATTACCTTGTGGATGCGGCTGATGATCCCGGCCAGAACCACTCAGTCCTTTCCCGCGGTTGCCGGCGGGTCGGCCACTACTGGCCAGCCGGCTAACCGAGGAAAGGGCATCTGCTGGCAGTACAACGACGGATCCTGTCGTTTCGGTCAGTCCTGCCGCTTTAAGCACGAGTGCTCCAATTGCGGAGGCTCACATGCGGCTGCCAGGTGCTACAAGCAGCGAAGGGCAAGGTCTGGGGATTCTGCACGTAAGAGGGACGACACCGGTGAAGGGGGTAGAGATGGCGCGCTTTCTAAACAGGTATCCTGAGCGGGAGGTGGCCGAATTCTTGAGGGCGGGCTTTGAGGAGGGTTTCCGGATCAAAAGTAGTTGTTTGTTGCGGTCGGAGCCCCCCTTTCGGAACTTGAAGTCTGCCTATGAGTTCCCAGAGGTCGTGGATACGAAGATTGCGAAGGAAGTGGCGGCGGGTCGTTTGGCTGGTCCGTTCACTTCTCGGCCCTTAGCTGATTTAATTGTGTCCCCGTTGGGTGTGGTTCCCAAAAAAGAACTGGGGTCTTTTCGGTTAATACATCATTTGTCGTTTCCTCGTGGTTCGTCGGTTAACGATGGTTTGCTAGGCGATGATACGTCAGTGGTGTATACTTCATTCGACGCGGCTCTATGCTGGGTCAGGCGCTTGGGTCAAGGGTCGTGGTTGGCAAAAACCGATATTGAATCGGCTTTTCGGCTGCTTCCCGTTCATCCTTCCAGTTTTCGTTTGTTAGGTTGTTTTTGGAAAGGTGAGTATTTCGTAGACCGGTGCCTACCCATGGGGTGCTCAATTTCCTGCGCGTATTTTGAGCGGTTTAGCACGTTTTTGGAGTGGGTCGTAAAGGACATGTCGAGCGTACCATCAATTATACATTATCTCGACGATTTTTTGTTTATGGGAGCAGCGGGTTCCCCTGATTGTGCCTATGCGCTGGCTACCATGCGGCGCGTCTGCGAACGCTTCGGGGTCCCACTCGCGGAAGATAAGACGGAGGGCCCGGTCACGTCGCTAAAATTCTTAGGCATCACCATAGACACTGTTGCTATGGAATGCAGTTTGCCGACCGACAAGGTGGAGAACTTAAGGGAGACCATTTTGGCCGCGATTCATAGCAAGAAAATAACTTTGCGGGAGATGCAGTCTATGCTAGGTAAGTTGAATTTTGCCTGCAGAATAATGCCCATGGGGCGGATCTTCTGCAGGCGCCTGGCTATGGCTACTGCTGGGATAGCGGCGCCACACCACCGGATTCGGTTAACGGCGGATCTCAAGTCGGACCTGCAGGTGTGGTTGATTTTCTTGTCAGACTTCAATTGTAAGTCCCTGTGGATGCAGGAAACGGTGAGTAACTCGGACTTAGAGCTTTTCACGGATGCGTCGGGCGCCCATGGTTTTGGTGCTTTTTTCGCGGGTCGATGGTGTGCGGTTCCTTGGGACAGGTCCTGGGTAGAGGCGGGTTATACTTCCAATCTGGTGTTATTGGAGCTTTTTCCCATAGTGGTGGCGGTTCGGATTTGGGGACAGCAGCTGGCCAATAGGCAAGTCAAGATCAACTGCGACAACATGGGGGTGGTTTTGGCGATCAACAGGTGTTCGGCATCCTCTCCCCCGGTGATAAGTCTGATGCGGCAATTGGTCTTGGACTGTTTACGTTTTAATATTTATTTGTTTGCGGTACATCTGCCAGGGGTTGATAACGTGGTCGCTGATGCACTTTCTCGATTTCAGTGGGACAGATTCCGGGCGGCGGTTCCCACGGCGGAAGAACGTGGGGTTCCTTGCCCGTCCACGGCGTGGAGGATTCCTTTCGAGCGGTATCCTTCATGATTGGGAGATCCTTGTCCGAGTCGTCGGCAGCAGCGTACACGTTGGTATGGAACGCGTGGGATGCTTTGCTGATACAAGTGGGCGGTTGTGCTTCAGACGAGCAGCGGCTGTGTTTGCTACTATATTTCCTGGGTACTAATTTCGTGGAAGGCATTTCGGTGTCGGCAGTGCTCAAAAAGTTAGCAGCTCTGGCTTTTTGGTTTAAAGTTAGGGGGTTCTCGGACGTGACTAAAGATTTTCGGGTAAGACAGGCGGTAAAGGGGTACCGGGTGGGAGCCATTCGCAGGGAAGCAAGACGCCCGGTGACGTTTGAATTGTTGGGTAGGCTGGCAGAGGCGCTGCCAGGCTTGTGTTCTTCAAGCTATGAGTGCGGACTTTTTCAGACCGCATTTGTGCTAGCCTTTTTTGGGGCATTTAGAATCGGGGAATTAGTGAGTAGGAATAAGTCAGGAGTGGGAGGCATCCTCGCGGAACATGTTACCGTCCTCGCGGATTCGGTGGTCATTTATTTACCGCGCTCAAAGACCGACCAACGGGGAAAGGGCCGGCCCATCACACTTTTCCAGATCGGTGGACCGTTATGCCCTCTTTTAAACGTACAGAGCTTGATGACAGTTCGCCCTGCTCAATCGCTAGTGTTTCTGGTCCATTCGGATGGCACAGCTTTGTCCCGTTTTCAGTTTGTCACGATATTTAGAAAATGCTTGGCTCATCTCGGCCTCCCTTTCCTGGAGTTTGCCTCCCACTCTTTTCGCATTGGGGCGGCCACTGAGGCGTCACGGTGGGGATTGAGCGAGGGGGTCATAAAGCAGATAGGGCGTTGGGAGTCAGCTCGGTACAGGACATATGTCAGACCCCATTTAGTGTAAAGGGGGGGGGGGGGTTTGTCTTGGGGGATCCGGGCAAAAAAATGCTGTCAGTTTTTGTTCTTTTGTTGCAGGTCCGCAGGTTGTGGTCTGGATCGTAGGGCACTCCTACGTCAGCAGGGGGGCGAGAAGGGCCGATGTTAGGCCTGAGGGCCGGCAGCTCGGCTTTCCCAGGGATCAGGTACGTATCCGGTGGATAGGTTTCCCTGGGATGGTGTGGCCCAGCCTTCTGCCGGAGCTACATACTTTAGCACGTATAGATAGGCCCCCCGATATCCTGGTGTTGCATGTAGGGGGGAACGATCTGGCCGCTAGGTCCACCAGGGTGGTCATCAAGGAGGTCAAGTTTGACTTCTTGAGGATCCGGTCCCTGTTCCCAGAGACCATTGTGGTGTGGTCAGACATTGTGGCCCGGGGTTACTGGAGGTTGGCCAATTCTGTCCTGAAAATTAACAAAGCTAGAATTAAGCTAAACAAAGAGGTTGCGAGGTTCTTCATAAGGAATGGAGGGTTGGCCATACGGCATTTCGAGTTGGAGGAGGAGATTGAACTGTTCCTAAAGAGAGACGGGGTGCATCTTAATGACATTGGGATGGACTTATGGGCCCTAGGCATCGAGGATGGGATTCAGCGAGCTCTGAGGTTGGGGGCCTCAAGGGCATAAGGGGTCACGCCCTTGTCGTGGTGGAGGGGTAAAAAGGGGCTCCGGAGGTTAGTGGAGATCGTTTTAGTTATGTTGTGGTTTCTATTTGGTTTGGAACATTGTTAATTGGCTGAATAAAGAAGGGGCTGCTATGGCCTTAAATTAATCCAATGCCAGGTAGTCCGTGTCTATTATTTTTGGAGTTTTAAGTCAAGGGGGAATGTGGGGTCTCTGGGGGGTAAGGGGAAGTAGGCTCTACCATTATCAAGAGAGGGTCCGTAGCTGTAGCGCAGCGGAATGCGGAGGGCCCGGGCATGATGGGGTAGCCGTCTCCCCGGCAGTGTAGGGGTTAGCGTGGGTTGGGGGCGGTGCAGGCTAGGAGGCAGCACAGAGAGAAGGAGGGGGCGGGTGTTGGTGGTGAGGGGAGTGTCAGTCTTTCCCGGGCAAGGCGGCGGAAGTAGCGGGGCGGGCACTTCCGGTTTGAGCAGCAATGGAAGAAGCTCCCTCCCTCCCTCCCTTTATGTTTTTTGTTGTGTGTGTTTTGCTCTTGTTTGTCATTGCAGCCGGAGGGGTAAAAAGGGGCTCCGGAGGTTAGTGCCTTGGGAAGGAGATTTGTCATGGGACGAATCCGCTGGTTTTGAAGAAGGAAAGCAAGAGAGAGACGACTTTGGGGCATGCAGCTGTCCCCGAGCCGAGCTACGCGGCTGGGGGCCGGTACAAGGCTGCATGTCACACGGGTGTTTTTGGAGTACGAGTTTCGGTGCCTCCGGACCCTTTTACCCCAGTTCTTGATGGAGATCGTTTTAGTTATGTTGTGGTTTCTATTTGGTTTGGAACATTGTTAATTGGCTGAATAAAGAAGGGGCTGCTATGGCCTTAAATTAATCCAATGCCAGGTAGTCCGTGTCTATTATTTTTGGAGTTTTAAGTCAAGGGGGAATGTGGGGTCTCTGGGGGGTAAGGGGAAGTAGGCTCTACCATTATCAAGTGTTGAGTACCTCACCTTTATCAAAATGAATGAGGCATGGATCCCGGAGGGCTACTGCCTGCCTGAAGACTAAGTCAGTCCCCACACACATCATCTCTGCCTGCAGGCCGTGTGACTGCCTGCCTGAAGACTAAGTCAGTCCCCACACAACATCTCTGCCTGCCTGCCTGCCGCTGCTGCCTGTAACAAGACTAAGTCGTTTTCGACACAGCATCTCTGCCTGCAGGCCGCTTGACTGCGTTCTCCACCACCATCAACAGGGTCCAGGACTCCAGGTGGATTCCTAAATTTTTAAGGCCGCTAACAAAAAGACTAATAATTTTTCTGGTATGTGTACATGCCTGCCTAATTTTTCTGGCTGCACTGCGGCAGCAAAAACAAAACAAAAGGCATGTACATGTGTCAATTTCCCTTCGTGATCGTTACCTTGCCGCGGTGAAGGGGCTTGAGTATCACAATGAAACAATGACCTATAGTAGTGTGTTGGGGGGCACACCCAAGAAAATAAGGTTGCTGCTTCATTGTGGACAGACCAAATTCGATCAGCTGGACAGTCACTGTTGTTCTGTCATTGAGCTACCTCAGCCCGACCATATGGGCTGGAAAGCTGCCATCACCTGCACTCTCCCCATGGTGCGCACCAGTCCAGCACGGGCGTCACTACACAAACACCTGTTTGCAGTGTGTTACACAGTGAGTTTGGTGTGTCAGTGTGGAGCAGTAAACTACTTACACTATCTGATCCATGTATACACACGCAAGATGTTTTAAAGCACTGTAGGCCTCCAAGTTAGGAATGCAATGTGATTTCTGCCTTTTAGGGATTATAACCTTGCTGTGCGTCAAATCCGTAATTTTCCCCGGGACTTTGGGCATGCATCCCACTCCACCATGCCCCCTCCAGGTGTTATACCCCTTGAAACATCTTTTCCATCACTTTCGTGGCCAGAAACAGTGTTTGTAGTTTTTCAAGTTCGCCTGCCCATTGAAGTCTATTTTTTCGCAAGTTCACGTTCGCGGTTCACAAACAGAAAATCGGAGGTCCGGGCCATCTCTACCTCAGAATTGACTCGGGGCATGTGCCACTGATCTTGGGGTTGGCAGCAACCCTGAACTTGTCTCTGGTTCATATGTCTTCTGGACTGGAATCAATGTTTTCCCTCTGGCGCTCTTCCTATGTAAATCTAATTTGTACCACATCTTTCTCACAGCAGACTGGTACACATTGACCTCGGTGGTGGCGAGCCTGTCCCGTAGGCCATGTGATAAAATGATGGGTTTCATTCAGCATCTTGCATCCTTCTCTCGAGACGAGCTCGCTGGGACGGCCCGCTCTGGGCCCGCTGCCAGGTGTGTGAAATCTTTTCCATTTGTAGGTGATCTTCCAGACATTGGAATGATTGATGTTCCGGTGTTTGGCAATCTGTTTAGGTCCCTTCCCAGACTCCTAAGCATCTATAACCTTTATGGAGGTCTCAGAGAGATCTTTCATTCTAGGTGATGCCACGCACTTCAACAACAAACGGCAAAAGAGACGGAAATTGTGAGGTTTAAAGGACAACTGACCTGAGAGGGATATGGAGGCGGCCATATTTATTTCCTTTTAAACAATACACATTGCTTGGTTGTCCTGCTTATGATCTGCCTCTAATACTTTTAGCCATAGACCCTGAACAAGCATGCAACAGATCAGATGCTCTGATTGAAGTGTGACTGGATTAGCTGCATGCTTGTTTCAGGTGTGTGATGTAGACACTACTGCAGCCAAACAGATCAGCATGGCTGCCAGGCAACTGGTATTGTTTAAAAATAAATACATATGGCTTCCTCCCAGGGGATTTTCTCTCCGTCCCCTTAGTTGTCAGTCTCTTAGGACAGGGAAAAGAAACTTCTCCCCCCATGGGGCCCCCTGTGGCTTCTGGGCCCCCCTGCGGCTGCATCCGTTGCAGGGTTTATTGTTACGCACCTGCCTCCTCCATATACCTCTCAGGTCAATGGTCCTTTAACATGGAGAAGTGTTCTAATCCTGTGGCATATATAAACCTGTGCAAATGTGATGCCTGATGCCTCCTGCCCCATGTCTGACCCCAATGTTATTTTTTCTTTAGTTTCCTACTTTATATGCCAGGGGTGATATTTAGTCCTGAATCTTAAGTTCTTCCTTCCCCTTCTTCCCCTGGGGACTGGAGTTGGACCATCTGCCCTTTTTTAAGCTGCTACCTTGCGCCAACTTTTATTTTTGACTTTAGGTGGTCATTAAAGTGGACCTCAACTCAAAACTTCCTCTCTGCTCTAAAACATAAGCAACAGCACAATAACCTTTAAAAGAAAACATTCCTTTGTTACAGTTGATAGAAATACTGCAATAAATCTGCAGTGTGTCTAATTCCTGCTTTCAACAAAGCAGACGTAGGGTTAACATCATCACAGCTCACTCAGCTATCAGTCCCCTATTGTGTTTGAAGCAGAGAGAGAGAGATAAGAAAAGGGGATACATGGCAGTGACTGCAAGCCAGATAACTAGAGATTGAGGTGTTGGGGGCCCTGGGGAGCCTCTTAGTCTAATAGCAATCAATGTGTGACGGCTGGGGTGGGAGGGAGGGGCCTCTTAGTGTAATAGCAATCAGTGTGTGACGGGTGGGAGGGATGGGGAGGGGCCTCTTGGTGTAATAGCAATCAGTGTGTGACGGCTGGGGTGGGAGGGATGGGGGTGGGCCTCTTAGTCTAATAGCAATCAATGTGTGACGGCTGGGGTGGGAGGGATGGAGGGGCCTCTTAGTGTAATAGCAATCAGTGTGTGACGGCTGGGGTGGGAGGGAGGGGCCTCTTAGTGTAATAGCAATCAGTGTGTGACGGCTGGGGTGGGAGGGATGGGGGTGGGCCTCTTAGTGTAATAGCAATCAGTGTGTGAAAGCTGGGGTGGGAGGGATGGGGAGGGGCCTCTTAGTGTAATAGCAATCAGTGTGTGACGGCTGGGGTGGGAGGGATGGAGGAGGGGCCTCTTAGTGTAATAGCAATCAGTGTGTGATGGCTGGGGTGGGAGGGATGGAGGAGGGGCCTCTTAGTGTAATAGCAATCAGTGTGTGACGGCTGGGGTGGGAGGGAGGGGCCTCTTAGTGTAATAGCAATCAGTGTGTGACGGCTGGGGTGGGAGGGATGGGGGTGGGCCTCTTAGTCTAATAGCAATCAGTGTGTGACGGGTGGGGTGGGAGGGATGGGGGGGGGGGGGGCGCACTTTGGTGTCTCAGCCTTGGGGGCTGGAGGACCTTGTCCCGCCTCTGCTAGCACCGGCTCCAGATGTCACATGACTTCGGGAGCGGAAGCTACAGCGCAAGTGGAGAAGAGAGGACACTGCGCCCAGTTGTGGATGGTAGTGACTGCAGTGGCAATGATGTAACCGCATGTCATCACAGGGGGCGCTGGAATCAACGCGAGGCCGGGGAAAGGAAGAAGATGGAAGCTGCGGGGATCCTGGAAGGTGAGTTGTTCATCTCTATGCCCGCTCTCCCCACCGCTGCAGCCTATACTGGGGGCAACTATACTGGCTACCTACCTATACTGGGGACAACTATAATGGCAACCTACCTATACTGGGGGCAACTATAATGGCTACCTACCTATACTGGGGACAACTATACTGGCTACCTACCTATACTGGGGCAACTATACTGGCTACCTACCTATACTGGGGACAACTATAATGGCAACCTACCTATACTGGAGGCAACTATAATGGCTACCTACCTATACTGGGGGCAACTATACTGGCTACAAATCCTATACTGGGGCAACTATACTGGCTACCTACCTATACTGTGGACAACTATAATGGCAACCTACCTATACTGGGGGCAACTATAATGGCTACCTACCTATACTGGGGGCAACTATACTGGCTACCTACCTATACTGGGGCAACTATACTGGCTACCTACCTATACTGGGGACAACTATAATGGCAACCTACCTATACTGGGGGCAACTATAATGGCTACCTACCTATACTGGGGGCAACTATACTGGCTACGCAACTATACTGGCTACCTACCTATATTGGTGGCAACTATAATGGCAACCTTTCCTATACTGGGGCAACTATACTGGCTACCTACCTATATTGGGGCAACTATAATGGCAACCTACCTATACTGGGGCAACTATACTGGCTACCTACCTATACTGGGGGCAACTATACTGGCTACCTACCTATACTGGGGCAACTATAATGGCAACCTACCTATACTGGGGCAACTATACTGGCTACCTACCTATACTGGGGCAACTATACTGGCTACCTACCTATACTGGGGGCAATTATACTGGCTACCTACCTATACTGGGGGTAACTATACTGGTTACCTACCTATACTGGGGGCAATTATACTGGCTACCTACCTATACCAGGGGTAACTATACTGGCTACCTACCTATACGGGGGCAACTATAATGGCTACCTACCTAAAGGGGGCAACTATACTGTCTACCTATACTGGAGGCACCTACCTGGCTAGCTTACACATAGACTTAAGTAATTTAAAAAATCCTCCTTATGAGGGTCAAATATTGGGGTCGACTTATACACAGAGTCGACTTATATTCGAGAATATATGGTAGATCGATACATAACACAGAATAAGTATTCCATTCAATAATTCCATAGGTTATCTGTGCCATTTTTTACTTGATTTTTGCACATTTCATTGTTATACATATGACAGTTTTATGAGACGGGGAAGTCTAGAGAAATCCCTGCAGTACATTGTGAGTCTGTTCCTGCTTAACCCGGGATTTTACGAGTCAGCGCTGCGATCTGCCCTTCGCTCGTTCCACCTGTGTAGATTTGGAGATAATTCCTTCTCACTTGTCTGAAAACCCTCCTGTAGATATTGCTAATAGCAGGAGAGGCCGGTAAGTGCAGGCTCTGGCCAGGAACACATTTAAATGTATGAGTTTTAAAGTACAAGTTATACATTTGGAGCAGCTGTGACACCGTCGCAAGCTTAGAAATGGAAAAATTCTGCGATTTCCATTTTTGTGAAGATGGATTGTTTATATTTTCCAAAATGCATGTAGAATATTGTGCAGTTATACACTTGTTATGTGAGCTAACGGGGGCGTGTTTTACACTGATGCTCAAAAATGGCAATAATCTTTTCACATTAATTTTTGCGAAACTAATTAGATTTTCGAGCAAAAATGCCATCGAAAATAAGTTTTGTTATTTTCTGCGTTTTTTGCTCTTTTTGCAGTACATATATGATTCTTTCGCAGTAAAAACTTTTGACGTAAAAATATAATTTTGTGCGGATTTTGCACTTTTTGCTGCAAAAATTCAATTTTTCAAGTTTTTTCAAAAAACGCCAAAATACAAGCTTTTTTTTTTTGCAAACATTTTCTCAAAATCAAGAATAGCATTTTCGATGCGAAAATGACTCTGGAGAAAATTCGCAAGCAACATGGAGGAAGGGGGGGGGGGGGGGGAATTGAAGATTGCACGGTGGCGTAGTGGTTAGCTCTCTCGCCTTGCAGCGCTGGGTCCCTGGTTCGAATCCCAGCCAGGGCACTATCTGCAAAGAGTTTGTTTGTTCTCTCCGTGTCTGCGTGGGTTTCCTCCGGGCACTCCGGTTTCCTCCCACATTCCAAAAACATACGGATAAGTTAATTGGCTCCCCCTAAAAAAAAAAAAAAAAAATTGGCCCTAGACTACAGTACTTACACTACATAATATAGACATATGGCAATGGTAGGGATTAGATTGTGAGCTCCTTTGAGGGACAGTTAGTGACAAGATATATATATATATATATATATACACTGTACAGCGCTGCGTAATATGTCGGCGCTATATAAATACTAAATAATAATAATAATAATAATTGCCCTCTCTGACACTGCATCAGCCCCCTCCCCTGACTAAACATCTCTGGCATTGTAGCTCTATCCTCCCCTGCTTACACATCTCCTCTGACACTACGGCTGTCCCCCCCCCCCCTGCTTACATATCCCTGACACTGCGGCTGTCCCCCCCCCCCCCCCCCTGCTTACATATCCCTGACACTGCGGCTGTTCCCTCCCCTGCAAACACCTCACTGACAATGCAGCTTTGCAGTCCCCTGTTTACACCCTTCTGAGTGACACTGCAACTGTAAACTGTACCCCCCCCCTCTTACACCACTTATTCCTCTCTGACACTGTGGACATCCCCACCTTGGCTTACACCTCTGTGAGACTGCGCCTGCCCCCTCCCCTAGTTACACCTCTCTAACACCGCAGCTCTCTCCTCCCCTGCTTACACCTTTCTTACAATTCAGCTGTCCTCCTCTCTGCTTACACCTCTGTGACACTGCGCCTATCCCCTCCTCTGCTTACACCTCTCTGACACTGCAGCTCTCCCCTCCCTTGCTTATACCTCTCTGATAGTGCAGCTGTCCTCTCCCCTGCTTACACCTCTCTAACAATGCAGCTGTCCCCTCTCCTGCTTACACCTCTCTAACACTGCAGCTGTCCCCTCTCCTGCTTACACCTCTCTAACACTGCAGCTGTCCCCTCTCCTGCTTACACCTCTCTAACACTGCAGCTGTCCCCTCTCCTGCTTACACCTCTCTAACACTGCAGCTGTCCCCTCTCCTGCTTACAGCTCTCTAACACTGCAGCTGTCCCCTCTCCTGCTTACACCTCTCTGACACTGCAGCTGTCCCCTCTCCTGCTTACACTTTTCTGACACTGCAGCTGTCCTCTCCCCTGCTTACACCTCTCTGACACTGGACTTGTCCCCTCCCCTGCTTACACCTCTCTGACTCTGCGGCTGTCTCCTCCCCTGCTTACACCTCTCTGACACTGCAGCTGTCCCCTCTCCTGCTTACACCTCTTTGACACTGCAGCTGTCCCCTCCCCTGTTTACACCTCTCTGACACTGCAGCTGTCCCCTCCCCTGCTTACACCTCTCTGGCACTGTGGCTGTACCCTCCCCCCTGCTTACACCTCTGACACTGCAGCTGTCCCCTTTCCCTGCTTACACCTCTCTGACACTGCAGCTGCCCCCTCCCCTGCTTACGCCTCTCTGACACTGCAGCTGTCCCCTCCCCTGCTTACACCTCTCTGACACTGCAGCTGTCCCCTCCCCTGCTTACACCTCTGACACTGCAGCTGTCCCCTTTCCCTGCTTACACCTCTCTGACACTGCAGCTGCCCCCTCCCCTGCTTACACCTCTCTGACACTGCAGCTGTCCCCTCCCCTGCTTACACCTCTAAAACAGTGTGGCTTCTTTTGATGCCTAATCCTAATGGACCCCTCCACCTAAACATCCATTTGCTGTAAAAAATCCCCTTCTCTGATATCTGTGGCACCTTATTACAAAATGTACGGGTTAATGCCCAAATGACCCACTGGGCACCTGCGTGGCCCGTAGCACCTAGCCACGCCCATGCCCAGAACCATGTGAGCGTCCCAGGATGCAGTGCTATTGTGGCTTCTCTTCATGTGCCTCTTTATGTTTTTTTGCGCCGAGATAAAGAATTCAGGTTGGAATACATAAAAGTAAATAGAGGCCCGCCGCTTGTCATTATCTCCTGCATGACATATTACTTTAGGAGGTGAAAGCTGTGATTCCTCGGAGGAATATGCGGATGCTACGCTGATGAATGGGTTTCCTCCTCGGAGCATCCTATATGCAATGACACTGCTCTAAACACATATATTACACTCCAATGCTGTAACAGAGGCAAAAAATGGCAGCGGATCGCAGGAATGTATAATGACCCTACATGCTACATCTCCACGCTTTCCATTCCCGCATCCCGGCGGGCTGACAAATGTCTTAAGCCGCTTCCATTTCCTTCACGTTCTTATAATGCCTGTCCGTGCAGCCCAGGCGTGCGTTTCGGTTTCTTTAAGCATGTATTTCTATGCGTTGCCACAAACTGACGTGCCGGTGGAGTCAGTTACCACTATAAATTTACATGAAAGTGGCGTAGCGTGGTAACCGCCTGCTGCAGCTGCTCGACGCACAACATAACTCCACGGGGCATAATTTATCACCGTACATGTCTTCCATCAAATGACAATTTCTTTAAAGCCGCTAAATTGCAGTCTTCAGTGAGATGAGGCGGAATGCGCTTGGCTGTGTGCGGAGCTCCCCTTTTCTTATGTTTTTATTTTTGCCTCCTCCTAAGTAGGTTACCCGACAGCGCAGCGCGTGTAGGAACTAAGCGTTTGACCTTTACGTCAGCAAATGCGCCAGATTGTCATTATGTAGTATTTACAGCAGGCTAACTATAAATAAACCGCACAGGTTGTCTGAGCAAATTGCTTTACCAGAAAGCCATGAATGCCATTTGCATAAAAGAGGGGCGGGGGGAGCGGCTGACTCCCGGCGGAGCGGGGCAGCATGGCGGCTAAGTGGCTGACACTCTTGCCTTCGCAGCCTTCGGGGTGAACATTTATAAAGTATTCCAATCGCACGGCGACTCGCGCTCGGTGGAAAATGATGGCGGAGTTGTGTTAAGTGGCCGTTTCAGAAATAAACGATGCTAAGTAAGGGCTTTTTTTCCCCCAAGTTTAGACAGCATCATAATATCCAGCCTGACATCCCCTCGGATCAGAGCAGGAAGCCTTGTTTGCATAATAAATAAAAATGAAGGCTGTATTTATTAAAGTGTAATTATATTTTTCTCGCAGGGACGGGAACAATAGCACTAAGTGACTCATGCTTTTTTACCTTGTAGGAACGACACAGGCGTACTGGACTTTAGCGCTTTCTCTCCATCGCGAGGGGAACCTGTACCCAGAGGTGGGACAAGGACCTCTAGCACCCAAGGCTGGGACATCAAAGTGCGCCCCTCCATCCCTCCCACCCCAGCTGTCACACACTGATTGCTATTACACTAAGAGGCCCCTCCCTCCCACCCCAGCCGTCACACACTGATTGCTATTAGACTAAGAGGTGCCCCAGGGCCCCCAACCCCTTAATCTCTAGTTATCTGGCTTGCAGTCACTGCCATGTATCCCCTTTTCTTATTTCTCTCTGCTTCAAACACAATATGGGAATGATAGCTGAGTGAGTTGTGCACCCCCTCCGACACAGCGCACTGAGGCTGGAGCCTCTCTCGCCTCGGCCCCGCTCTGTGCCCCCTCCTACACTGCGCCCTGAGGCTGGAGCGTCTCTCGCCTCTGCCTCGGCCCCGCCCTGCGCCCCCTCCTACACTGCGCCCTGAGGCTGGAGCCTCTCTCGCCTCTGCCTCAGCCCTGCGTCCCCTCCTACACTGCGCCCCGAGGCTGGAGCCTCTCTCGCCTCTGCCCAGCCCTGCCTGTACCCGTGACCCCGTCTCCAGTACTGACGTCACATACATGAGACGGGGTCATGGAGTACCAGCGCCCTCAGTGATGCAGAGAAGACACTGCAGGAGGAGCACGGTGAATAGATTTTTAAATAGATATCATACTAAAATCTGTGTGCAGTGTGTGGCAGCAATAATTCCCTCTCTGATCAGAATCTATCAAACGGTCAACTATAGCAGCCTTTCTCAACCTCCTTACCCTGGAGGAACCCTGTAAACAATTTTTTATCTCAAGGATCCACTGCATTTATTTCGCAGGAAGAATGGTCTTTAAAAGGAGGTGAGGCTGTTTATTTCTCTACCCCCTATAACACCGCCACTCATTATACCAACTCTTTATCCTTTTTTTTTTTTTGACCCCCAATTTAGTGCTTCTTTTTACAGTACCCCCTATTATAATGTGCTCTTATTATACTTATTTATTTATATAGCGCCAACATATTACGCAGCACAGTACAGAGTATATTGTCTTGTCACTGACTGTCCCTCACTGAGGCGCCCCGAATGCGGCAAATAGACTGCAAATGCACTTTTATTTGGCCTGAGGAAGTGGGCAGGGTCTCACGAAACGCGTTGCCTGTGCTTAATTTTCAATTAAACTTCCTTACCTAAAGTGAGTTTGTCGTCTGTGAGGTAAGCCACCGCATCTTTTTTGTTTGATTGATTTGAGAGTGTTTTATATACATTGGGCGCCTCTACTTTCTACTATCCCTCAGAGGGGCTCACACTCTAATCCCTACCACAGTCATTTGTCTGTGTGTGTCGCCGAAGGTGAACAGAGGTGCCAAAAGAATAAAATTTGCTAAAATTGTTAAAATGGCTGTGGAGGCAGTGGTGGACTTAGCTCCCTCAAGCAGACATACAGCTGTCAATTTGTAACAAAATACATGTATTCACATACTTCAGAATACAAAGCAACGCGTTTCACAGGTACATTACTGCTTCCTCAGGCAATAACAAGGAGTATCACACAGCTGAAAGTCAGGTGTACGCCTGAGCTGTGTGATTAGGGGGTGCAACCACACTGTTAGCTCTTTATTGGTCCTGTGCTCAGGGCTGGTCCTAGACTTTTTGCTGCCTGAGGCAAACTTGTAAGAATGCCCCCCCCCCCCCCCAATTTGGAATGATCGTACATCATCCGACAATTTACTCTGATTCATTTAAAGAAAACCTGAACTGAAAGTTAAAAGTCAAAATAAACATACACAAGTCATACTTGCCTCCTGTGTAGTCTACTCTTCAATCTATTTTTCCTCTCTTGCGTCCTGTTTGTCCACTGTGATCAATAGAATTCTCCGTCCTCTATTTTGAAAATGGCTATTACCCCATAACAGCTTCCTGATCAGCACACAGTTATACTGTAATATTGCCCACTTGAGCCATAGGGAAACATGGACACATCAGTTCTCCTCTCAGCTGTAACTGACAGCAACTGATATATAACTGACAGCAACTGATATATTTCAGTTCTGACAAAATGTTGTCAGAACTGGAAGGGATCACTGTAAGAAGAAAATGGTGAGCTTCTGAGAGAAACTGATGGCAAAGTAACTATGTAATGTTCATTTGAAGCTACCTCATGTGTTTATTTTAAATAATTTTATTCAGTACAGGTTCTCTTTAATTCAAATGAAACACTACTGCTCTCCTGCCTCCGCCCTCCTCACTCACTGCCAGCCTCCTCACACAGCATAACAAGCTGCTTTTCCCCAATGATGCTCTCCTGCCTCCCCCTCCTCACTCACTGTCGGACTCCTCACACAGCACAACAAGCTGCTTTTCCCTAATGATGCTCTCCTGCCTCCCCCCTCCTCATTTACTGTCAGACTCCTCATACAGCACAACAATCTGCTTTCCCCCAATGATGTTCTTGTAACGAAAAATCTGCAACGCCGGATGGATTGCGGAAATATGGTCGCATCCAGTCCGGCAAGCGGACCTTCCAACGCGGGATGCGGAAATTCGTCCGCATCCGCTGCACACACCCGTCCGAGCACTCTGCTCCAAACTCACCAACATGCTGTTCACCAGGGTTCTGCCATCTTGCCTCTAGGGGGTGCGGCCGCACGCCAGACACGCCTTTATACTCTTAGAAAGCGTGTCAGCTGACCTGGAGGTCAGCTGACATTTTAGCCTGCTCTGATTGGTTGCTGCCTGGGGTGGAGACTTCTCTCCCAGGCAGTATATAAGGAAGTGCTTTTCAGTCACACTTCGTCTGTGTTTGCGATACCCTGTGTCAGCACTCAGACCTTAGACTAGATCCCAGGTGTTGAAACCAAGGACTTCACACCTAGACTAGGAGATTATTATTGTTATTGATTCTCTGTGTATGATTCTGTGCCTGTCTTGACTTCTCTTCTGCTTCCTGATCCTGTACTCTGCCAGCCCGTACCGTTAACGACTATTGGCTTGGTTCCTGACTATTCTCTCGTCTCACGTCTCTGTACTGTTGCCGCCTGTACTGTTGCCGAACCTCTTTCTGTCTGACCTTGCTCCCTTCAGTGGAACGTCTCCCACTGTTGGGTTATTATCTGAGGCTTGCCTCCCTGAGACGCCGGCCCTAGCAGACCGTTACTGCCAGAGGCTGAGATTCCTCCACTGCCACTTTGGGGGATCTCACACACGGGGTTCCCATTCAGAGGTAACCACACCTCTGAGGAATTGCTGTGTGGTGGATATTTCCACAACTTTGTGAATATTTACTGCTTTGTTTATTTCCATGTTGTTCGTGTGTCCACTGCTTTACATCTACCCGCATTATTAGCAATTCCGCAGATTGCTATATAATCGGGTCTATCCTTGTATTATTGGCGATACTGCGGATCCCCAATAATCAAGGTTCGGGGTGTGACAGTAGATCATTTCAGGCACTTACCGTGTTAGTGAGCCTTCCGCTGATTTACCATCAGGAAGATACTGACTATTTCACTCTAACATATCTGCATTAGTGGTGATTCTGTATATCACCACTTAATCAGATATTTGTGCCTCTTGCTGACACCAATCGTTACAGAAACACAGACCATAAAGAAGTAAGATGGAGGGGGTGATAAACCAGCTTCAGACTGTAAGGGCAGAGTTAGAACAGCTGAAGATTACTGTCACTGCACAGCAGGCTCAGATTACTCAGTTAAATGAGACTGTCCAAAGGTTGCAATCACCACTTAACGTTCTACCTCCCCCGGCTCTTAGCGAGCCTAAAATGAACATTCCTGAGAAATTTTCAGGCACAAGGTCAGATTTCCAGAATTTCCGTCACAGAGTGCTGTCTTACTTTGAGATGAAACCTGTGTCCTCGGGAACCGAGGCTCAGAAGGTCACTCTTATCAAGACACTATTGCATGCAGATTCCCAGATGTGGGCTTATGGCTTACCTGATGAGCATCCTGCTCTGTCTTCTGTCCAGGAGTTTTTTAAGGCCATGGCGGTCATCTACGATGATCCAGATAGTGCCGCCACGGCCGAACGTAAGCTCAAAAACCTTAGACAAGGACGCAGTACTGCTGAGGAGTATGCGTCAGAGTTTAGGAAGTGGGCTGTGTCCTCTAGATGGGAGCGATATGCACTCTTGGATAGATACCTAGATGGGTTGTCAGAAGCAGTAACTGACGTGATGGTTAGTCATCCGGAACCCAAAGATCTAGATGAGGCTATTACGCTGTCTATTAAAATAGATAGGCGTCTGAGGTACAACAAGAAGGGCAGGTACCCCATGTACTCTAGGACTTCTGGGGCCAGTAGCTCGGCAGCAGTTGAGACTGAGGAGCCGATGCAGTTAGGCCACGGGCGCCTCACTGAGACGGAAAGGTCAAGAAGACGCAGAGAGGGTCTTTGCATGTACTGCGGGGAAAAGGGACACATTGCACAAAACTGTGGTAGGAAGTCGGGAAACTCCTCGGCTTAGGTGTGGTAGGGGGCACCACCCTAAGCGGAATTGTTTTACCTCCAAAACAAGAAAACATTTTATTGCCCTGTTCCCTAAATTGGGAAGGGCAGAACTTTCCTACCACAGCATTTGTAGATTCCGGGTCAACAGCTAACTTTTTAGATTTAAGCTTTGCTTTAAGTTTAAATATCCCTGTACTTCCGGTAGGAAGACATTTATATGTTACAGCGATTGATGACACTCCTTTGCAAGGAAAGTCCCCACTGTGTCAGACACCTCCCCTCTCGCTGCAAGTGGGAGCTCTGCACAGGGAGGTCATACAGTTTTTCGTTTTAAAGATGTCTACCTCTACGGTGATACTAGGGTTGCCCTGGTTACGATTACATTCTCCTCAGTTTGATTGGGGGAATGGGCAGTTGACTACTTGGTCGCCTTATTGTACACAACATTGTTTACAGAATGTAGTTTTGTGTTCTACTAAGATTCAAGTGGAAAGAGTACCTCCACAATATCAGGAATATGCTGATGTCTTTTGTCCTAGGGCAGCAGATCAATTACCCCCCCATAGACCTTTTGATTGCCCAATAGATTTGAAACCAGGAACCATGCCACCCAGGGGCCACCTATACAACCTCTCGTCCCCGGAAAAATTGGCCATGGACGAGTACATTCAGGAAAATTTGCAGAAGGGTTTCATCCGCCCTTCAAGATCTCCTGCAGGAGCGGGATTCTTTTTCGTTCAGAAAAAAGATGGTGGTTTGCGCCCCTGTATTGACTACAGGGGTCTAAATAAGATCACGATTAAGAATCGGTATCCACTACCGCTAATCGACGATTTATTTACACAGGTTCCCGGGGCTTCTGTTTTCACTAAGTTGGATCTAAGGGGGGCCTACAATTTGATCCGTATCAGGGAGGAAGATGAATGGAAGACGGCATTCAACACTCCCAAGGGGCATTACGAATACTTGGTGATGCCCTTTGGGTTGTGTAACGCTCCTGCAGTTTTTCAGGAGTTCGTCAACGAGATTTTTAGGGAGGTACTGGGTCGCTTTGTAATCGTCTACTTAGATGATATCTTGATATTTTCTAAAAATATCACGGAACACCGCCAACATGTGAAGTATGTGTTACAAAGACTCAGGGAGAATCAATTGTTTGCGAAATTAGAGAAATGTGTTTTCGAGGTAAAGGAGATTGCCTTTCTTGGTTACATTATCTCTACATCAGGGTTGTCCATGGATCCCAAGAAGGTCTCTGCTGTAAGGGATTGGCCACAACCATCTGGGCTTAAAGCACTACAGAGATTCTTGGGATTCGCAAATTATTATAGAAAATTTATCAAGGGGTTCTCTTTGGTGGTGTCTCCGCTTACTAATTTGACAAAAAAAGGGGCTGATGCCACTCATTGGTCAGAAGAAGCAGTTGTGGCATTTTCCTCTCTGAAAGAGGCATTCTGTTCTGCTCCCATATTACGTCGTGTAGATGTTGCTTACCCATTTATAGTGGAGGTGGATGCCTCGGAGGTTGGAGTAGGAGCAGTATTGTCTCAACGTTCAGGACTTCAGGGCAAGCTTCATCCCTGTGCTTTTTTTTCCAGAAAATTCTCCCCTGCCCAGAGAAATTATGATGTTGGAAACAGGGAATTATTAGCCATCAAGCTTGCTTTTGAGGAGTGGCGCCACTGGTTAGAGGGGGCGGAGCATGTAATTACTGTGTACACGGATCATAAAAATTTACAGTACATTGAAAAAGCTAAAAGACTCACCCCCAGACAGGCTAGATGGGCTCTCTTTTTCTGCCGTTTTAATTTTATAATTACATTCACACCAGGGAGTAAGAACGTTAAAGCGGACGCCCTTTCTCGTTGTTTTGAACCTGAAACTGCAACATCTCCTTCCTCAGAAAGTATTCTGTCGAAAGAGATCATCCTGGCAGCCACTGAGATAGTTGAAGACCTTCCTAGCCTCTTAAGTCCTTTTCAATTAGAAGTCCCAGAAGGGAAACCAAGAGGGGTTCTTTATGTCCCTTGTACTTTACGTCCCAAAGTGCTGCAGTTGTTTCATGGACACAAGAATGCTGGACACCCTGGCATTACCCGAACCCAAGAATTGTTGTGTAGATCTGTCTGGTGGCCATCTCTACAACAAGATTGCAAGGAATTTGTTAAGACCTGTACCGTCTGTGCCAGGAGCAAACCCTCCCGACTGGCTCCAGTTGGAACTTTGCAGTCTCTGCCCTCCCCTCAGGAGCCATGGACACATATTTCCATGGACTTCGTGGGAGAACTTCCAGATTCCAATGGAAAGACTGTCATATGGGTGGTCACAGACAGATTCAGTAAGATGGCCCACTTTGTGCCTTTGAGTGGTTTCCCTACTGCTCAAAAACTAGCAGATCTTTTCATTCAAAATATCTTTAAATTACACGGCATTCCAGAGAATGTTGTCTCAGACAGAGGGGTCCAGTTTGTCTCTAGGTTCTGGCGGGCCTTCTGTAAGGGGATGGGTATGTCGTTGTCCTTTTCATCAGGTTACCATCCACAGACCAACGGCCAGACAGAGAGGACCAATCAATCTTTGGAACAGTTCCTGAGATGTTATGTGGCGGACGCCCAAAACCAGTGGGCGGAGTTTCTACCATTTGCTGAGTTCGCACATAACAATCTCAGGAATGAGTCCTCTGGTTATGCGCCTTTTCAAATTGTCAATGGGAAATCTCCCAAATTTTCTCCTTTGCCAGTGTCGACCTCTCCATTCCCTGTCCTGGAGGAGTGGCAGGAATCTTTCAAGAGGATTTGGGCTAATGTCGGAGAAAATTTAAAAAAGGCTTTCATCATACAGAAGAGGCAGGCAGATAAGAGACGGTCTGCGGAGTGGGAGTTTAAACCAGCAGACAAGGTTTGGGTATCAACTCGTCATATAGCTCTGAGGCAGCCATCCGCAAAACTGGGGCCCAGGTATATTGGACCATATCCAATTTCCGAAAGGGTTAATCGTGTTACTTACAGAGTCAGGTTACCGCATTCTCTAAAGGTGGGGAAAGCCTTTCATGTGTCACTCCTGAAACCAGCTGTTCAGGTGGACTCCCTCCCGCCTCACCCTGTCATGGTTGATGGTGAGCCTGAATGGGAGGTTGAGGAGATCTTGGACTCCAGACGAGTTCAGGGTTCAGTGCAGTATTTGGTGCATTGGAGAGGGTACGGTCTAGAGGAAAGATCCTGGGTCAAAGCAGGTGATTTACATGCTGATAAACTTAGGAGACGGTTCCATGAGCTCCATCCTGACAGGCCAGGTGGGACGTGTCCGGAGTCCATGCCTAGAGGGAGGGGTACTGTAACGAAAAATCTGCAACGCCGGATGGATTGCGGAAATATGGTCGCATCCAGTCCGGCAAGCGGACCTTCCAACGCGGGATGCGGAAATTCGTCCGCATCCGCTGCACACACCCGTCCGAGCACTCTGCTCCAAACTCACCAACATGCTGTTCACCAGGGTTCTGCCATCTTGCCTCTAGGGGGTGCGGCCGCACGCCAGACACGCCTTTATACTCTTAGAAAGCGTGTCAGCTGACCTGGAGGTCAGCTGACATTTTAGCCTGCTCTGATTGGTTGCTGCCTGGGGTGGAGACTTCTCTCCCAGGCAGTATATAAGGAAGTGCTTTTCAGTCACACTTCGTCTGTGTTTGCGATACCCTGTGTCAGCACTCAGACCTTAGACTAGATCCCAGGTGTTGAAACCAAGGACTTCACACCTAGACTAGGAGATTATTATTGTTATTGATTCTCTGTGTATGATTCTGTGCCTGTCTTGACTTCTCTTCTGCTTCCTGATTCTGTACTCTGCCAGCCCGTACCGTTAATGACTATTGGCTTGGTTCCTGACTATTCTCTCGTCTCACGTGTCTGTACTGTTGCCGCCTGTACTGTTGCCGAACCTCTTTCTGTCTGACCTTGCTCCCTTCAGTGGAACGTCTCCCACTGTTGGGTTATTATCTGAGGCTTGCCTCCCTGAGACGCCGGCCCTAGCAGACCGTTACTGCCAGAGGCCGAGATTCCTCCACTGCCACTTTGGGGGATCTCACACACGGGGTTCCCATTCAGAGGTAACCACACCTCTGAGGAATTGCCGTGTGGTGGATATTTCCACAACTTTGTGAATATTTACTGCTTTGTTTATTTCCATGTTGTTCGTGTGTCCACTGCTTTACATCTACCCGCATTATTAGCAATTCCGCAGATTGCTATATAATCGGGTCTATCCTTGTATTATTGGCGATACTGCGGATCCCCAATAATCAAGGTTCGGGGTGTGACACTGGTCTGAGTAGATCATTTCAGGCACTTACCGTGTTAGTGAGCCTTCCGCTGATTTACCATCAGGAAGATACTGACTATTTCACTCTAACATATCTGCATTAGTGGTGATTCTGTATATCACCACTTAATCAGATATTTGTGCCTCTTGCTGACACCAATCGTTACAGTTCTCCTGCCTCCCCCCTCCTCACTCACTGTCAGACTCCTCACACAGCACAACAGGCTGCTTTTCCCCAATGATGCTCTCCTGCCTTCCCCCCTCCTCACTCACTGTCAGACTCCTCACACCGCACAACAAGCTGCTTTTCCCCAATGATGCTCTCCTGCCTCCCTCCTCCTCACTCACTGTCAGACTCCTCACACAGCACAACAAGCTGCTTTTCCCCAATGCTGCTCTCCTGCCTCCCCCTCCTCACTCACTGTCAGACTCCTCACACAGCACAACAAGCTGCTTTTCCCCAATGATGCTTTCCTGCCTCCCCTCTCCTCACTCACTGCCAGCCTACTCACACAGTACAACAAGCTGCTTTACCCCAATGCTGCTCTCCTGCCTCCCCCTCCTCACTCACTGTCAGACTCCTCACACAGCACAACAAGCTGCTTTTCCCCAATGATGCTTTCCTGCCTCCCCCTCCTCACTCACTGTCAGACTCCTCACACAGCATAACAAGCTGCTTTTCCCCAATTATGCTCTCCCTGTAATTTCTGTGCCTGATGCAAGTGTTTCACCTTGCTTCATGACAAACCCGGCCCTGCCTGCACTAGTAATAATCACTTCTATAAATGGATAGTAGTAACCATTAACAAACTGTTTCCCATCCCCTTTTTGCACCTCTGACACTGTGTCTTGCACCTGTCTAGTGTTTGCTGGTGCGCTAGCGTTTCTGGTTAGTGTGTTCCCAGCCTTAGTCAGAGCATAGACTGCTGGGGATAGCAGACTGTAGAACCTGTCTAGCGTTTTGTGCAGCGCTAGCGTGTCTGCCTGGCGTGTTCCTAGCCTGAGTCAGAGCATAGACTGCTGGGGATAGCAGACTGCAGAACCTGTCTAGCGTTTTGTGCAGCGCTAGCGTGTCTGCCTGGCGTGTTCCTAGCCTGAGTCAGAGCAGAGGCTGCTGGGGATAGCAGACTGCAGAACCTGTCTAGCGTTTTGTGCAGCGCTAGCGTGTCTGCCTGGCGTGTTCCTAGCCTGAGTCAGAGCAGAGGCAGCTGGGGATAGCAGACTGCAGAACCTGTCTAGCGTTTTCTGCACCGCTAGCGTGTCTGCCTGGCGTGTTCCTAGTCTGAGTCAGAGCATAGGCGGGCTGGCGATAGCAGACTGCAGAACCTGTCTAGCGTTTTCCGCATGGCTAGCGTGTCTGCCTGGCGTGTTCCTAGTCTGAGTCAGAGCAGAGGCAGCTGGGGATAGACTGCAGAACCTGTCTAGCGTTTTCTGCAGCGCTAGCGTGTCTGCCTGGCGTGTTCCTAGCCTGAGTCAGAACAGAGGCAGCTGGGGATAGCAGACTGCAGAACCTGTCTAGCGTTTTCCGCAGCGCTAGCGTGTCTGCCTGGCGTGTTCTTAGCCTGAGTCAGAGCAGAGGCGGGCTGGCGATAGACTGCAGAACCTGTCTAGTGTTTTCCGCAGCGCTAGCGTGTCTGCCTGGCGTGTTCCTAGCCTGAGTCAGAGCATAGGCGGGCTGGCGATAGCAGACTGCAGAACCTGTCTAGCGTTTTCCGCATGGCTAGCGTGTCTGCCTGGCGTGTTCCTAGTCTGAGTCAGAGCAGAGGCAGCTGGGGATAGACTGCAGAACCTGTCTAGCGTTTTCTGCAGCGCTAGCGTGTCTGCCTGGCGTGTTCCTAGCCTGAGTCAGAACAGAGGCAGCTGGGGATAGCAGACTGCAGAACCTGTCTAGCGTTTTCCGCAGCGCTAGCGTGTCTGCCTGGCGTGTTCTTAGCCTGAGTCAGAGCAGAGGCGGGCTGGCGATAGACTGCAGAACCTGTCTAGCGTTTTCCGCAGTGCTAGCGTGTCTGCCTGGCGTGTTCTTAGTCTGAGTCAGAGCAGAGGCGGGCTGGCGATAGCAGAACCTGTCTAGCGTTTTCTGCATGGCTAGCGTGTCTGCCTGGCGTGTTCTTAGTCTGAGTCAGAGCAGAGGCAGCTGGCGATAGACTGCAGAACCTGTCTAGCGTTTTCTGCATGGCTAGCGTGTCTGCCTGGCGTGTTCCTAGCCTGAGTCAGAGCAGAGGCGGCTGGTGATAGCAGACTGCAGAACCATTCTAGCGTTTTCCGCATGGCTAGCGTGTCTGCCTGGCGTGTTCCTAGCCTGAGTCAGAGCAGAGGCAGCTGGCGATAGCAGAACCTGTCTAGCGGTGTCATTTTTGTTAAAGAACACAAATGAGCGAGGAAAACAGGTCCGCGGCCAAAGTGGTGAATGGAGGCACAGAGAGCGGCTTAATGCACCGGCGTTTTGTGCGGATGTCTCGGAAATAAGAGATTTGGACTCATTCCTGGCGTATTGATCCAGCGACGGTTTATGCATCCTGACATTCATAATCGCGGCAGCCCGGTGATGCGCCAGATTAATGGACCCCAGGGCTGCTCATCTGTCTCTCAACATTAATTACTGAAGAGGGGATTTTATCAATGATTTACCTGACAAGAGCCAATGATGAATCCTGCGTTGCCTCCCCGGATCCCGTCTTCTGCAGAGGGCCATGATAAATCAGAATAGCGCGCCCATTCGCAGAGACCAGGCCTGCAGTCCACACATCTTCCAGCCATGTCCGTGCTCAAAGCTTGCCAAGTCCTTCCAATAGCCAGGGCCGAACTTCTTGCAGGTCGGTTCTCCAGCCGAATTTATAAAGCACTGGCAGGAATGGAACTTGTATGGTGGTTTCTTCCAAGGGTTGGCGCCGGGCTAGAACAGGAAGTGCCACCACGTCACCCGCCTGACACTCCAATTTGCTTCCCCTCCTCCTCCCCTCCCCCCCCCCTCCCCGGCCGCTGCTCGTCCACTTGCTCTGCCTCCTCTGCAGAGTCCAAATCCTCCTCGCTGCACTGCCCTGGCGGCAATGCATACCTAACCACTTCGCATCCAGACCTCGTTTCCCACTTATGGACCAGAGCAGTTTTGACAGTTTAGCTAGGCCCCTATTTATTCAGCAATAACTTTATCTCTACTTATGACACAGAAATAAAATATATATTGTTTTTTTTCTAGACAAACTAGGCTTTCATTGTATGCCATTTTTTCCCTCGAACCATTTTGTTTTCTATGAATTTTATTGGGAAAACAAGGAAAAAAAATAGAAAAAACACATTATTTCTCAGTTTTACCATTTCTAGTTTAAAAATAAAAAGCGCTACTGTAGATAAAAATCACAAATTTTGTTTGGCTATTCTCACCGCTTATCACAAAACTTAGGCCTCGTTTCCATCTGTGCGCTTCTGTCCGCTTTTTATCAGCACATCAATGTTACAGATTGATACATGTTGATGAAAAGCAAATGGAAGCGGACAGAAGCGCATAAATGGAAACAAGGCCTAGATTATGTTCCTATCACAATTTATGGTGAAGATATTTGATTCTGAAATAATGCTACAGAGTGTATTTTTCACTATGAATTGAGAAAATAAAAGTATTTTTAATGGTAAAAATCAATCTCACCAGCTCAGGAAACATATATTCCCATTCACCAATTAGTGCTGCATCAGATAGTGGCAGAAATGTGCACAGGAGCAAGCCCAATCCTGCACAGCACTGCTTCTGCTACAAGACTTCTATCTACTGACTCGTGGCTTAGATGAAGTCACAGAGGACGTAGATATACTGCAGTGGTGGATAAAGTGGTTAATATCTCAGACCAGTGGAGACTCACAGGCAGTGAAGAGACAGGAGAGTGGTGCCCCTAGTAACAGAGCATATACAGGAACTAAGCAGTGATGTCACTTCCTGTATATGCACCGCTACTAGGGGCACCTCTCCTGTCTCTTTTCTACAGAAAACTTATACTGGGGGGACAGGCTACCTAATGCGGGGGATGGGCGTCCTCAAAATGTTTGCTTCAGGCGACAAAAAGTCTAGAACCAAGCCTGAGCGCCAATATGGTAACAGACAATGGAACAGAACATACAAATACATGAATACACAATCATGCATCCCTGGAGGACGTTTAGGTGCAAGACTAGGGTTCATAAAATCCATGAAGTGGTGATCAAGTAGTCCAGGTAGTTTAGGCATTCAATGGGCTAGATGCATAATTGAGTAGGAAACAAAAGGAGGGAGGACCCCGCCCAAAGGCTTACAATCTAGAGTGGAAGAGTAGGAACATGCTAGGTGGGGGGTGATTTGTAGTTGCTCAGAAGTGGGGGTTGATGAGGGTGGGTAAGCCAACAGAAACAGGTGTGTTACAGTGACTCATAGGTGCTAGGCTGAGTCATAGACACTTGTTGCTCCATGCTCCACCCCCTATTGCCTGATGAAGTGGGGCCACACCTGTGAAACGCGTTGCTTTGACCCTTTGGTGTGTATATATGAATACATTTGCTTGTTGATATAATTTCAACCTGTTTTTGTGTCTGCTTGGAGGAGATAAGCCCACCACTGCCTCCCCCATTTTTTTTAAAGTTTTAGATACTTCTATTCTTTTGGTGCCTCTGTTCATTTCCACGGGTGTGTTACAGTACTGTATACACTGAGAAAAGTAGTTCAAAACACTTTAAAGGCACATTAAAATTAACCATATAGTTTATATTATATGTCCAAATCAGGAGTTGTCCAAAGGTAAATCATTTATCCACATGCCACCAGGTATAATGGATTCATCTTAAAATAGTGTCACAAAAAAAATGGCGCAGGGTGATGTGCATAATAACATATTGTTACTAAGGCTATTTAACGTTTTAGAAATGTCCTAAAATGTTAAATAACCTTAGTAACAAGATGTCATTACCATTATCTAGCATTATTATACATTACCTGGCCCCGGGGATCGCATCTCCTCAACTTCCTGGTTAGTAGTGTTGGGCGAACAGTGTTTGCCACTGTTCGGGTTCTGCAGAACATCACCCTGTTCGGGTGATGTTCGAGTTCGGCCGAACACCTGATGGTGTTCGGCCTTTTAAGTTCGGGTTCGCCCCCAAACTCCTGAATGGCCGCCGAACAGGGCCGAACAGGGTCGAACAGGAGTCCGAGCCGCAATACGGCCCCCCTATGGGGTCGCAGGCATAAGGGGGGAGCATGCCCCGATCGCGGGGGGGGGGGGGGGTCGGAAATTCCCCCCACCCCCTCCGCTAGCGCTCCCCCCTCTGCCCGCTTCCCCATAAAAAAGTTTAAGGCAAGTTAAATAGTACTTGGTGGCTGGCCTGGCACTGGCAGTGGAGTGAGGAGGAGGAGGAGTCCGAGTAGCAGAGTGACGCGTTGAGGCCGGGCAGCGGGCGTTTCAGCGGTAGTACCCTTGTGGTACTTCCGCCCTTTCTCTGACCTCACGTCCTCTGCATACGAGGGTAACGCGCCACGCGTACCCTCGTATGCGTCATCACGTAGAGGACGTGAGGTCAGAGAAAGGGCGGAAGTACCACAAGGGTACTACCGCTGAACCGCCCGCTGCCCGGCCTCAACGCGTCACTCTGCTACTCGGACTCCTCCTCCTCCTCACTTCACTGCCAGTGCCAGCCACCAAGTACTATTTAACTTGCCTTAAACTTTTTTTATGGGGAAGCGGGCAGAGGGGGGAGCGCTAGCGGAGGGGGTGGGGGGAATTTCCGACCCCCCCCCCCGCGATCGGGGCATGCTCCCCCCTTATGCCTGCGACCCCATAGGGCCCCCAAAATGGGCATGTTCGGGGGTCCCATTGACTTCCATTGAGTTCGGCATTCGGGCCGAACATGCCGAACATCTGGCCCATGTTCGGCCTGTTCGTCCCGAACCCGAACATCCAGGTGTTCGCCCAACACTACTGGTTAGTTTGTAGGAGTCCTGCAGCCAGCCAACCACCATGTGGGGACTGAAGCCGCATGGTGTTTGGCTGCCAAACCCTTAGGGCCCTTTCACACCAGAGGGATTTTTCGGCGTTTTAACGCCACGGCCGAAGTTGGCGTTTTGCTAGGTAAAAGAAAGTCCATAGACTTTCATTTTACCTTTCACATCTAACTCAGCGTTTTGGAGCGTTGCGTTTCTACGCTCCCAGGAGCTTTTTCAGGGCTGTTTACAGCCGAAGTTGGCTGTTGGCGTTTCAATGATAGTCAATGGAAAACGCCAACTTCAGCGTTTTCAAAGCGTTTTCAAAGCGTTTTACAGCTAACTTGTTCACTTATTTTTATAGAAGAAAAAAAAAAGGACGTTTTCATATGAGCTGTAAAACTCTTTCAAAAGGCTTTGAAAACGCTTTGAAAACGCTATGTATTGGCGTTAAGCAAAAGGCTGACTTTCAGCCTTTTCTACCGCAGCCTCTAGTGTGAAAGAGCCCTTACTACGACACACACACACACACACACACACACACACACACACACACACACACACACACATTACACACACATTACACACACACACACACATTACACACACACACATTACACACACACACACACACACACACACACACACACACACACACACACACACACACACACACACACCAACCACACACTACACACACACCAACCACACACTACACACACACCAACCACACACTACACACACACACACACACACACACTACACACACACCAACCACACACTACACACACACACACACACACACACACACACTACACACACACACACACACACACACACACACTACACACACACACACACACACACACTACACACACACACACCACACACACACACACACACACACTACACACACACACACTACACACACACTACACACACACACTACACACACACACTACACACACACTACACACACACACTACACACACACACTACACACACACACCACACACACACACACACTACACACACACTACACACACTACACACACACACTACACACACACACTACACACACTACACACACACACACTACACACACACACACACACACACACACACACACACACACACACACACACACACACTATATATATATATATATATATACACCGTATATATTTTAATTATAAATGGTGTTTTGAACATTTAGCTTTGGATGAGGCTTCTCAGTCCCGAGGTGGGTTCTTCCTTTAAATTGAATAAAACAATTTTTAATTGTCAACCTTGGCGGTGTTCAGAGCGGCCGCCTCGCCACGCGTAACCGCCAGCCGGGGAAATGAGCTGCGGAAGAGCGAGGAATATTTTTAAGTCCAAGTTTAAATGTGTTCACGGTTTATTAATGGATTCAGCAGTTGTTTGTCAATCAATGTCTTTGCTTCCCCTGTCAACAGCTAATCAGGGGAAAAATAGCTCCCAGCTAATGTATGAGCAGAGCTACAAATTGTGGAATGACATAAAATAGCTCACTGATTCTAAAAAATTCATAAAATCGCCGGGTGCCGCGAGACGCCGGAATCAGAATAGGAATGAAAAAAATGACATCTGTCAAGCAGACAAGCGTGACCTCTCTGCACTGTTTTCTGGGATTAATTCAAACTCTAAAGTAAACCTGTCACATCTCAAAATATAAGTAAACCAGATGAAATGCCAATATCTGCTGTAAGACTTGGGGGGATCTCCTGCTTTCAAATCAGTACCTAGGCCCCAATCTCCTCCTGCACACTCTTCACCCTATGTGCAGCATGGTGGTGTAGTGGTTAGCACTCTGCATGGAGTTTCTGCGTGGGTTTCCTCAGGGCACTCAGGTTTCTTCCCACATCCCAAAAACATACAGAATTGGCTTCCCCTAAATTGGCCCCATGATACATACACTACACCATACATACATAGACATATGACTATGGTAGGGATTAGATTGTGAGCTCTTCTGAGGGACAGTTAAGTGACAAGACTGTATATACTCCATACCTCCCAACTTTTTGAGATGAGACAGCAGGACACTTAAGCCACACCCCTGACACGCCCCAACCACACCCCCTGACACACCCCTAGTCAATTATTATTATTATTATTTAGTATTTTTATAGCGCCGACATATTACGCAGCGCTGTACAGTGTATATATATCTTGTCACTAACTGTCCCTCAAAGGAGCTGACAATCTAATCCCTACCATTGCCATATGTCTATATTATGTAGTGTAAGTACTGTAGTCTAGGGCCAATTTTTTTTAGAGGCAGCCAATTAACTTATCTGTATGTTTTTGGAATGTGGGAGGAAACCGGAGTGCCCGGAGGAAACCCACACAGACACGGAGAGAACATACAAACTCTTTGCAGATAGTGCCCTGGCAGGGATTTGAACCAGGGACCCAGCGCTGCAAGGCGAGAGAGCTAACCACTACGCCACCGTGCTGCCCTATATATCGGAGGGAGGGAGGGACAATATTATCCCAGGGCCCGCATCCCACACACTGCATCCGCCGGCTGGGGCCTCGATCATTTCTTTTGCACATCTGACCCCCCAGCCGCCCGGGACACTGGGGGGTCATAACGGGATAGCGGGACAGCCCCCCCAAATCGGGACTGTCCCGCCGAAAACGGGACGGTTGGGGGCTATGATACTCTGTACAGCGCTGCGGAAGAAGTCGGTGCTATATAAATGGATAATAATAATAATTAGAGGCAGAGGATCAGCAGGGCTGCCAGGCAACTAGTATTGCTTAAAAGGAAATACATATGGTAGCCTCCATATACCTCTCACCTCAGTTGTCTTTTAAGGCTTGGTTCACACATAAAACTGTACATTTCAGTACCAGTGCCTCTGCGTTGCTTGCTGACACGTATGGCCACAGGGAACGTAGATGTGTTTTGCAGTCCGGTGCGATGTACTTCTGAGAAATACACATGAGCTGTTTAGCTGAGCGATGTACAGACGTTTTATAGGCTCCCATCTGCTCAGTAAGAGACTCGAGGAAATTGTCACATCCTGACTTTGTCTGGAAATCACTTTACAAGTTGACATTGGCTGGCTTTAAGGTGTTGAGCTAATCCTGATGTCATTTCCTCTTTTACTCTTTTTTTTTCTCCTCCAAGAAACTGCACTGTCATATCTAGCTTGCTTTGTAAACACATGTGAGCACAGCATAGATCATATTTCAGCAGCTTCTGCAGAGGGGTTATGTGTATTTTCCCTTCTCAGCCTCGTTTCACACTGAACTGCCCTCAGCCAATCAGTGATGAGCAAGAATGTGGGCGGGGAGATGACAAGCTTCCCTCTCCTTGGCAATAGTACTAAAAACAGACAAGCTGACTAAGATAAGATTTCTTACAACAGAAACATTTATGATTATATTGGAATGCTTGCAATGCATGGTTCGGATTGTAGACTGCATAATAAACACAAAGCAGTGGGTACATGGAATTTGATTCTATGGCTGACAATCCCGCTTTAAGGCTCTGCACTACCAATCCATCATGCTCGATCACCAAAGACACCGGAGGGAACAGTTGGCTTGCAGTGAATCCTCTTGCTGTGTTAAGCCTCTTCGCTTACCATCTAGCGTACAATTAGTTTGGTTCTCCATGATGTTATCCTGCTTAGCTAGGGTCATACACGTGGGATCATATGACTGCGGTGCAATAGGCTGAGACAAAAGGCTAGGTTGTTTTACAGGCTAGGGTCATACACGTAAGATCAGATGGCTGCAGTACAAAGGGCTAAGAGACTAAGGCTAGGTCGTTTTTAACAGGCTAAAGTCATACATGGGTGGTCATATGGCTGAGGTACAATAGGCTGAAACAGAGTCGAGGTCGAGGAGTAGCAAAAATTCATAAACAGAATCAGGGCCGGGCCGAGGCATAGGCTGAAGAGGCTCCAGCCTCAGGGCGCAGTGTAGGAGGGGGCGCAGAATTCATTCAGCTGTCATTCCTAATTGTGTATGAAGCAGAAAGAAATAAGAAAAGTGGATACATGGCAGTGACTGCAAGCCAGATAACTAGATATTAAGGTGTTGGGGAGGTTGTGGGCCCATGGGGGCCTCTTAGTCTAATAGCCATGAGTGTTTGACGGCTGGGGCTGGAGGGATTAGGAGGGGCCTCTTAGTCTAATAGCAATCAGTGTGTGACGGCTGGGCTGGGAGGGATGGAGGAGGGGCCTCTTAGTCTAATAGCAATCAGTGTGTGACGGCTGAGGTGGGAGGGATGGAGGGGCGCACTTTGGTGTCTCAGCCTTGGGTGCTGGAGGACCTTGTCCCGGCTCTGAACAGAATATATAAGGAAAATAACAAACACTAGGCCGGCCCAACCCAGAGCAACTAATCAGAGCGTCAGCTGACACTAAATCCTCCGACGTCGGAGGATATAAGAGCTGCTCTGAGCCGGGCGCGCCCACCCAGGAACACAGGGGAAGCGCGTACTCCCGTTCACTGCCACAGGGGTGCCAGGGATGCCGCCAGAAGAGGAAGGTCGCGGCCGCACTCCGTCATCAGAGCCGCTGACAGGAACCGCTGACAGGTGAGTTCCTTACAGATGTAAAGAACACTTGGGCTTTTTAGGACTATTACAGGTGTTTACAGACATGACAGTATAGCTGCTCGCTGCGCAAAAGTGTTTTATGAAGAGATGTGTTTATATAAGGATAGGTGGATGTCCTTAAGGTTGGTGACTCAGAAGGTAAAATCTCAAGTCTCCGAATTTTCGGTGTTTTTTTCCTGGTAATTTGCAAATCTGCTATAAATTGTAAACGTTTAAGTTGTTTGGTGTGAATGAGCCATGCTAAATGAACAAACTGTACGGTGGAACGAAGGCGACATACCAGAAAAGGTGTTTATGAAAGCGTGAAGGAATTAATACGGCATATCCAAGGACATTCTACCAAGGGGAATGTTAATACTGTGCTCTAAGTTTATCGCCACAACTTTGTGAATTAGTATCGGGAAACTTGCAGCACTCCCCCGAAAATATTGCTTCACATTTAGTCGAGCGTACGCTATACACACTTGTTGCTGATAGTGATGGCCAATGTATGGTTTGTATACTAAGCTACGGACTATCCCTTCCCTTCCATTACAGCATTGCTTTCAGCCAATTACTGGAAAGTACCTCGTAGCATACTCCGATCAGCTAAAACATTAAAAATTTAAAAGCCTCTTTGACCCATCAAGGCCTGGACCAGAGAGAGAGAGATGCCCCATGGATACCCAATGGCAGCTCAGGAAGCCCTGTAGGAACACCCCCGGGAGGAGTTTTGAACAGGGAATTCCTCTCCCCTGTGTTTACCCTAGAGATAGCGACAAATACTGTTGCTAATCTCGGAGGCCTATAGCGCAGTGGTGGTGGTGGTGGTGGTGTGGGGTCAGAAGGCCGTGGTGTGGGGACAGAGGGGAATGTCAGGAGGCAGAGGACATGCCTCTGTGTACCATCTGCCCCCCTCCCCCCAAGAACCACCTCAGGTTCTCTTTAAAGTGAACCAGAGATGAAGCACCCTCTTGTATTTTACCATATATATCAATGGGAACATGACAGTAAACACCTACTCTGCTCTTTGTTTCATTCTTCACTGATAAATCTGCCTGTTATCAGCTCTGATAAGAATCCCGACTGAGCATTCAGTCTAGCTTTGCCCTGGAATGATTATAGCTGAGTCAGTCTTCTGTGATCTCTTTTTAAGCCCAAGTCTGCCACCTTGTGGCTCTGCTTTCCAGCTATTTATCCTCAAAGCAGCAAAGCAGAGCCACAAGGCTTGGCCTTGAAAAGATATCACAGATGACTGACTCAGTTATAATCGTTCCGGGAAAAGCTAGACTGAAAGCTCAGTCGGGGATTCTTATCAGGGCTGATAACAGGCAGATTTAGCAGAGAAGAATGAAACAAAGAGCAGAGTAGGTGTTTACGGTCATGTTCCCATTGATATATATGGTAAAATACATGAAGGTGCTTCGTCTCTGGTTCTCTTTAAAGTGTACCCGAGCCAAAGCTCAGGATCAAAATATGACACTTACCTACAGAGAGAGAAGCCTCAGGTTCCTATTGAGGTTTCCCTCAGTGGTCCAATATTTCCCATTGCTGTGCTCGCCCCCCCTCCACATCGGGGCAGAGCGGCTACTGTGCAGCCATGCTGAAGGAAGAGGATCTGCACAACCCCGATGTGGAGCCAAGCTGGTCAATGAACTGCACTGGGGTGACATCAGTGGAATGAGGGAAGACTGGGGAGGCTCTGGGGTCCAGAGCCCTCCCTCTCCATAGGTGAGTATCTGACTTTTGTCAAATTCATTTTATCACACCTCCAAACATTTTGAGATAAGAAAGAGGGACACTTAAGCCATGCCCCTGCCACACCCCTGCCACACCCCCTAGCCACGCCCCTGCCACACCCCTAGTCACACATACCATACAGATTTTAAAAGAAAAACATGTTTTATATTTCAAAGCACACTGGTTCTTTCTATCCTGGTTCATTTACCTTCATATTAACATTTGGCAATAATACAAAAAGATTAGGGATTGGAATAAAGTTAAGAGTCCATTAAACACATTTTTAAGTTGATAAAATACATATAATTATACAGATCTGTACATTAGTCCTGAAAGAGGGACAAATGAGGAGGACAGAGGGACAGGGCTCCCAAAGAGGGACT
The DNA here is from genome assembly GCF_040937935.1 of Hyperolius riggenbachi. Classification (NCBI taxonomy): domain Eukaryota; kingdom Metazoa; phylum Chordata; class Amphibia; order Anura; family Hyperoliidae; genus Hyperolius; species Hyperolius riggenbachi. Next base: position 8,484,010 of record NC_090655.1, on the reverse strand, counting down.
GTCCCTCCAAAAGAGGGACAGTTGGGAGCGATGCTTTAGTATTACTTGAAGTTCAGATGTACTTTGTGTGCATTATGGTTTTTTGCCTTTTGGGGCAATAAGGTGAGGACAGATAAGGATATGAGATAAGGGGCTTGATTCACAAAGCGGTGCAAAGTGTTTGCACGCCTGTGAAAAGCCCTTTATCACGCCTAAACTCAGTTTAGGCGTGATAAGAAGAAACTCGCGCAAATTTTCCGCGCGCAGAGTTTTCCACGCGCAAGCGCGCAGGCGCGCGCGCAGCACCCGGCGCTTCGCGCGAAGCCCCCATTAAGCTTCGCGCACGCGCGGTAGCTTCGCGCGAAGAGCAGCACAAATCGGTGATAACTCAGTGGTACAAAGGTTATCACGCCTAAAGTCTTTTAGGCGTGATAACTGAGTTATCACCGCTTTGTGAATCAAGCCCTAGGTGAGGACAGATAAGGATATGAGATAAGGTGAGGGCAGATAAGGATATGAGATAAGGTGGGGACAGATAAGGGTATGAGATAAGGTGAGGACAGATAAGGATATGAGATAAGGTGAGGACAGATAAGGATATGAGATAAGGCGAGGACAGATAAGGATATGAGATAAGGTGAGGACAGATAAGGATATGAGATAAGGTCAGGACAGATAAGGATATGAGATAAGGTGAGGACAGATATGAGATAAGGTTAGGACAGATAAGGATATGAGATAAGGTGAGGACAGATAAGGATATGAGATAAGGTGAGGACAGATAAGGATATGAGATAAGGTGAGGACAGATAAGGATATGAGATAAGGTGAGGACAGATAAGGATATGAGATAAGGTGAGGACAGATAAGGATATGAGATAAGGTGAGGACAGATAAGAATATGAGATAAGGTGAGGACAGATAAGGATATGAGATAAGGTGAGGACAGATATGAGATAAGGTGAGGACAGATATGAGATAAGGTTAGGACAGATAAGGATATGAGATAAGGTGAGGACAGATAAGGATATGAGATAAGGTGAGGACAGATAAGGATATGAGATAAGGTGAGTACAGATAAGGATATGAGATAAGGTGAGGACAGATAAGGATATGAGATAAGGTGAGGACAGATATGGATATGAGATAAGGTGAGGACAGATAAGGATATGCGATAAGGTGAGGACAGATAAGGATATGAGATAAGGCGAGGGCAGATAAGGATATGAGATAAGGTGAGAACAGATATGGATATGAGATAAGGTGAGGACAGATAAGGATATGAGATAAGGTGAGGACAGATAAGGATATGAGATAATGTGAGGACAGATAAGAATATGAGATAAGGCGAGGACAGATAAGGGTATGAGATAAGGTGAGGACAGATAAGGATATGAGATAAGGTGAGCGCAGATAAGAATATGAGATAAGGTGAGGACAGATAAGGGTATGAGATAAGGTGAGGACAGATAAGGGTATGAGATAAGGCGGGGACAGATAAGGATATGAGATAAGGTGAGGACAGATAAGAATGTGAGATAAGGTGAGGACAGATAAGGGTATGAGATAAGGTGAGGACAGATACGGATATGAGATAAGGTGAGGACAGATAAGAATATGAGATAAGGTGAGGACAGATAAGGGTATGAGATAAGGTGAGGACAGATAAGAATATGAGATAAGGTGAGGACAGATAAGGATATGAGATAAGGTGAGGACAGATAAGAATATGAGATAAGGTGAGGACAGATAAGAATATGAGATAAGGTGAGGACAGATAAGAATATGAGATAAGGTGAGGACAGATAAGGATATGAGATAAGGTGAGAACAGATATGGATATGAGATAAGGTGAGGACAGATAAGGATATGAGATAAGGTGAGGACAGATAAGGATATGAGATAAGGCGAGGGCGGATAAGGATATGAGATAAGGTGAGAACAGATATGGATATGAGATAAGGTGAGGACAGATAAGGATATGAGATAAGGTGAGGACAGATAAGGATATGAGATAATGTGAGGACAGATAAGAATATGAGATAAGGCGAGGACAGATAAGGGTATGAGATAAGGTGAGGACAGATAAGGATATGAGATAAGGTGAGGGCAGATAAGAATATGAGATAAGGTGAGGACAGATAAGGGTATGAGATAAGGTGAGGACAGATAAGGGTATGAGATAAGGCGGGGACAGATAAGGATATGAGATAAGGTGAGGACAGATAAGAATGTGAGATAAGGTGAGGACAGATAAGGGTATGAGATAAGGCGGGGACAGATAAGGATATGAGATAAGGTGAGGACAGATAAGAATGTGAGATAAGGTGAGGACAGATAAGGGTATGAGATAAGGTGAGGACAGATGCGGATATGAGATAAGGTGAGGACAGATAAGAATATGAGATAAGGTGAGGACAGATAAGGGTATGAGATAAGGTGAGGACAGATAAGAATATGAGATAAGGTGAGGACAGATAAGGATATGAGATAAGGTGAGGACAGATAAGAATATGAGATAAGGTGAGGACAGATAAGAATATGAGATAAGGTGAGGACGGATACGGATATGAGATAAGGTGAGGACAGATAAGGATATGAGATAAGGTGAGGACATATAAGAATATGAGATAAGGTGAGGGCAGATAAGGGTATGAGATAAGGTGAGGACAGATAAGAATATGAGATAAGGTGAGGACAGATAAGGGTATGAGATAAGGTGAGGACAGATAAGAATATGAGATAAGGTGAGGACAGATAAGAATATGAGATAAGGTGAGGACAGATAAGGATATGGGATAAGGTGAGGGCAGATAAGAATATGAGATAAGGTGAGGACAGATAAGGATATGAGATAATGTGAGGACAGATAAGAATATGAGATAAGGTAAGGACAGATAAGGGTATGAGATAAGGTGAGGACAGATAAGGATATGAGATAAGGTGAGGACAGATAAGAATATGAGATAAGGTGAGGACAGATAAGGATATGGGATAAGGTGAGGGCAGATAAGAATATGAGATAAGGTGAGGACAGATAAGGATATAAGATAATGTGAGGACAGATAAGAATATGAGATAAGGTGAGGACAGATAAGGATATGAGATAAGGTGAGGGCAGATAAGAATACGAGATAAGGTGAGGACAGATAAGGGTATGAGATAAGGTGAGGACAGATAAGGGTATGTGATAAGGTGAGGACAGATAAGGGTATGAGATAAGGCGGGGACAGATAAGGGTATGAGATAAGGCGGGGACAGATAAGGATATGAGATAAGGTGAGGACAGATAAGAATGTGAGATAAGGTGAGGACAGATAAGGGTATGAGATAAGGTGAGGACAGATAAGGAATGAGATAAGGTAAGGACAGATAAGGATATGAGATAAGGTGAGGACAGATAAGGCTATGAGATAAGGTGAGGACAGATAAGGATATGAGATAAGGTGAGAACAGATAAGGATATGAGATAAGGTGAGGGCAGGTAAGGATATGAGATAAGGTGAGGACAGATAAGGATATGAGATAAGGTGAGGGCAGGTAAGGATATGAGATAAGGTGAGGACAGATAAGGATATGAACTAAGGTGAGGACAGATAAGGATATGAGCTAAGGTGAGGACAGATAAGGGTATGAGATAAGGTGAGGACAGATAAGGATATGAGATAAGGTGAGGACAGATATGAGATAAGGTGAGGACAGATATGAGATAAGGTTAGGACAGATAAGGATATGAGATAAGGTGAGGACAGATAAGGATATGAGATAAGGTGAGGACAGATAAGGATATGAGATAAGGTGAGGACAGATAAGGATATGAGATAAGGTGAGGACCGATAAGGATATGAGATAAGGTGAGGACAGATATGGATATGAGATAAGGTGAGGACAGATAAGGATATGAGATAAGGTGAGGACAGATAAGGATATGAGATAAGGCGAGGGCGGATAAGGATATGAGATAAGGTGAGAACAGATATGGATATGAGATAAGGTGAGGACAGATAAGGATATGAGATAAGGTGAGGACAGATAAGGATATGAGATAATGTGAGGACAGATAAGAATATGAGATAAGGCGAGGACAGATAAGGGTATGAGATAAGGTGAGGACAGATAAGGATATGAGATAAGGTGAGCGCAGATAAGAATATGAGATAAGGTGAGGACAGATAAGGGTATGAGATAAGGTGAGGACAGATAAGGATATGAGATAAGGTGAGGACATATAAGAATATGAGATAAGGTGAGGGCAGATAAGGGTATGAGATAAGGTGAGGACAGATAAGAATATGAGATAAGGTGAGGACAGATAAGGGTATGAGATAAGGTGAGGACAGATAAGAATATGAGATAAGGTGAGGACAGATAAGAATATGAGATAAGGTGAGGACAGATAAGGATATGGGATAAGGTGAGAGCAGATAAGAATATGAGATAAGGTGAGGACAGATAAGGATATGAGATAATGTGAGGACAGATAAGAATATGAGATAAGGTGAGGACAGATAAGGGTATGAGATAAGGTGAGGACAGATAAGGATATGAGATAAGGTGAGGACAGATAAGAATATGAGATAAGGTGAGGACAGATAAGGATATGGGATAAGGTGAGGGCAGATAAGAATATGAGATAAGGTGAGGACAGATAAGGATATGAGATAATGTGAGGACAGATAAGAATATGAGATAAGGTGAGGACAGATAAGGATATGAGATAAGGTGAGGGCAGATAAGAATACGAGATAAGGTGAGGACAGATAAGGGTATGAGATAAGGTGAGGACAGATAAGGGTATGTGATAAGGTGAGGACAGATAAGGGTATGAGATAAGGCGGGGACAGATAAGGGTATGAGATAAGGCGGGGACAGATAAGGATATGAGATAAGGTGAGGACAGATAAGAATGTGAGATAAGGTGAGGACAGATAAGGGTATGAGATAAGGTGAGGACAGATAAGGAATGAGATAAGGTAAGGACAGATAAGGATATGAGATAAGGTGAGGACAGATAAGGCTATGAGATAAGGTGAGGACAGATAAGGATATGAGATAAGGTGAGAACAGATAAGGATATGAGATAAGGTGAGGGCAGGTAAGGATATGAGATAAGGTGAGGACAGATAAGGATATGAGATAAGGTGAGGGCAGGTAAGGATATGAGATAAGGTGAGGACAGATAAGGATATGAACTAAGGTGAGGACAGATAAGGATATGAGCTAAGGTGAGGACAGATAAGGGTATGAGATAAGGTGAGGACAGATAAGGATATGAGATAAGGTGAGGACAGATATGAGATAAGGTGAGGACAGATATGAGATAAGGTTAGGACAGATAAGGATATGAGATAAGGTGAGGACAGATAAGGATATGAGATAAGGTGAGGACAGATAAGGATATGAGATAAGGTGAGGACAGATAAGGATATGAGATAAGGTGAGGACCGATAAGGATATGAGATAAGGTGAGGACAGATATGGATATGAGATAAGGTGAGGACAGATAAGGATATGAGATAAGGTGAGGACAGATAAGGATATGAGATAAGGCGAGGGCGGATAAGGATATGAGATAAGGTGAGAACAGATATGGATATGAGATAAGGTGAGGACAGATAAGGATATGAGATAAGGTGAGGACAGATAAGGATATGAGATAATGTGAGGACAGATAAGAATATGAGATAAGGCGAGGACAGATAAGGGTATGAGATAAGGTGAGGACAGATAAGGATATGAGATAAGGTGAGCGCAGATAAGAATATGAGATAAGGTGAGGACAGATAAGGGTATGAGATAAGGTGAGGACAGATAAGGGTATGAGATAAGGCGGGGACAGATAAGGATATGAGATAAGGTGAGGACAGATAAGAATGTGAGATAAGGTGAGGACAGATAAGGGTATGAGATAAGGTGAGGACAGATACGGATATGAGATAAGGTGAGGACAGATAAGAATATGAGATAAGGTGAGGACAGATAAGGGTATGAGATAAGGTGAGGACAGATAAGAATATGAGATAAGGTGAGGACAGATAAGGATATGAGATAAGGTGAGAACAGATATGGATATGAGATAAGGTGAGGACAGATAAGGATATGAGATAAGGTGAGGACAGATAAGGATATGAGATAAGGCGAGGGCGGATAAGGATATGAGATAAGGTGAGAACAGATATGGATATGAGATAAGGTGAGGACAGATAAGAATATGAGATAAGGTGAGGACAGATAAGGATATGAGATAAGGTGAGGACAGATAAGAATATGAGATAAGGTGAGGACAGATAAGAATATGAGATAAGGTGAGGACAGATAAGAATATGAGATAAGGTGAGGACAGATAAGGATATGAGATAAGGTGAGAACAGATATGGATATGAGATAAGGTGAGGACAGATAAGGATATGAGATAAGGTGAGGACAGATAAGGATATGAGATAAGGCGAGGGCGGATAAGGATATGAGATAAGGTGAGAACAGATATGGATATGAGATAAGGTGAGGACAGATAAGGATATGAGATAAGGTGAGGACAGATAAGGATATGAGATAATGTGAGGACAGATAAGAATATGAGATAAGGCGAGGACAGATAAGGGTATGAGATAAGGTGAGGACAGATAAGGATATGAGATAAGGTGAGGGCAGATAAGAATATGAGATAAGGTGAGGACAGATAAGGGTATGAGATAAGGTGAGGACAGATAAGGGTATGAGATAAGGCGGGGACAGATAAGGATATGAGATAAGGTGAGGACAGATAAGGGTATGAGATAAGGTGAGGACAGATAAGAATATGAGATAAGGTGAGGACAGATAAGGATATGAGATAAGGTGAGCACAGATAAGAATATGAGATAAGGTGAGGACAGATAAGAATATGAGATAAGGTGAGGACGGATACGGATATGAGATAAGGTGAGGACAGATAAGGATATGACAAGGTGAGTACAGATAAGGATATGAGATAAGGTGAGGACAGATAAGAATATGAGATAAGGTGAGGACAGATAAGGATATGAGATAAGGTGAGGACAGATAAGGATATGAGATAAGGTGAGGGCAGATAAGGATATGAGATAAGGTGAGGACAGATAAGGATATGAGATAAGGTGAGGACAGATAAGGATATGAGATAAGGTGAGGACAGATAAGGATATGAGATAAGGTGAGGACAGATAAGGATATGACAAGGTGAGTACAGATAAGGATATGAGATAAGGTGAGGACAGATAAGAATATGAGATAAGGTGAGGACAGATAAGGATATGAGATAAGGTGAGGACAGATAAGGATATGAGATAAGGTGAGGGCAGATAAGGATATGAGATAAGGTGAAGACAGATAAGGCTATGAGATAAGGTGAGGACAGATAAGGATATGAGATAAGGTGAGAACAGATAAGGATATGAGATAAGGTGAGGGCAGGTAAGGATATGAGATAAGGTGAGGACAGATAAGGATATGAGATAAGGTGAGGGCAGGTAAGGATATGAGATAAGGTGAGGACAGATAAGGATATGAACTAAGGTGAGGACAGATAAGGATATGAGCTAAGGTGAGGACAGATAAGGGTATGAGATAAGGTGAGGACAGATAAGGATATGAGATAAGGTGAGGACAGATATGAGATAAGGTGAGGACAGATATGAGATAAGGTTAGGACAGATAAGGATATGAGATAAGGTGAGGACAGATAAGGATATGAGATAAGGTGAGGACAGATAAGGATATGAGATAAGGTGAGGACAGATAAGGATATGAGATAAGGTGAGGACCGATAAGGATATGAGATAAGGTGAGGACAGATATGGATATGAGATAAGGTGAGGACAGATAAGGATATGAGATAAGGTGAGGACAGATAAGGATATGAGATAAGGCGAGGGCGGATAAGGATATGAGATAAGGTGAGAACAGATATGGATATGAGATAAGGTGAGGACAGATAAGGATATGAGATAAGGTGAGGACAGATAAGGATATGAGATAATGTGAGGACAGATAAGAATATGAGATAAGGCGAGGACAGATAAGGGTATGAGATAAGGTGAGGACAGATAAGGATATGAGATAAGGTGAGCGCAGATAAGAATATGAGATAAGGTGAGGACAGATAAGGGTATGAGATAAGGTGAGGACAGATAAGGGTATGAGATAAGGCGGGGACAGATAAGGATATGAGATAAGGTGAGGACAGATAAGAATGTGAGATAAGGTGAGGACAGATAAGGGTATGAGATAAGGTGAGGACAGATACGGATATGAGATAAGGTGAGGACAGATAAGAATATGAGATAAGGTGAGGACAGATAAGGGTATGAGATAAGGTGAGGACAGATAAGAATATGAGATAAGGTGAGGACAGATAAGGATATGAGATAAGGTGAGAACAGATATGGATATGAGATAAGGTGAGGACAGATAAGGATATGAGATAAGGTGAGGACAGATAAGGATATGAGATAAGGCGAGGGCGGATAAGGATATGAGATAAGGTGAGAACAGATATGGATATGAGATAAGGTGAGGACAGATAAGAATATGAGATAAGGTGAGGACAGATAAGGATATGAGATAAGGTGAGGACAGATAAGAATATGAGATAAGGTGAGGACAGATAAGAATATGAGATAAGGTGAGGACAGATAAGAATATGAGATAAGGTGAGGACAGATAAGGATATGAGATAAGGTGAGAACAGATATGGATATGAGATAAGGTGAGGACAGATAAGGATATGAGATAAGGTGAGGACAGATAAGGATATGAGATAAGGCGAGGGTGGATAAGGATATGAGATAAGGTGAGAACAGATATGGATATGAGATAAGGTGAGGACAGATAAGGATATGAGATAAGGTGAGGACAGATAAGGATATGAGATAATGTGAGGACAGATAAGAATATGAGATAAGGCGAGGACAGATAAGGGTATGAGATAAGGTGAGGACAGATAAGGATATGAGATAAGGTGAGGGCAGATAAGAATATGAGATAAGGTGAGGACAGATAAGGGTATGAGATAAGGTGAGGACAGATAAGGGTATGAGATAAGGCGGGGACAGATAAGGATATGAGATAAGGTGAGGACAGATAAGGGTATGAGATAAGGTGAGGACAGATAAGAATATGAGATAAGGTGAGGACAGATAAGGATATGAGATAAGGTGAGCACAGATAAGAATATGAGATAAGGTGAGGACAGATAAGAATATGAGATAAGGTGAGGACGGATACGGATATGAGATAAGGTGAGGACAGATAAGGATATGAGATAAGGTGAGGACATATAAGAATATGAGATAAGGTGAGGGCAGATAAGGGTATGAGATAAGGTGAGGACAGATAAGAATATGAGATAAGGTGAGGACAGATACGGATATGAGATAAGGTGAGGGAAGATAAGGATATGAGATAAGGTGAGGACAGATAAGGGTATGAGATAAGGTGAGGACAGATAAGAATATGAGATAAGGTGAGGACAGATAAGAATATGAGATAAGGTGAGGACAGATAAGGATATGGGATAAGGTGAGGGCAGATAAGAATATGAGATAAGGTGAGGACAGATAAGGATATGAGATAATGTGAGGACAGATAAGAATATGAGATAAGGTGAGGACAGATAAGGGTATGAGATAAGGTGAGGACAGATAAGGATATGAGATAAGGTGAGGACAGATAAGAATATGAGATAAGGTGAGGACAGATAAGGATATGGGATAAGGTGAGGGCAGATAAGAATATGAGATAAGGTGAGGACAGATAAGGATATGAGATAATGTGAGGACAGATAAGAATATGAGATAAGGTGAGGACAGATAAGGATATGAGATAAGGTGAGGGCAGATAAGAATACGAGATAAGGTGAGGACAGATAAGGGTATGAGATAAGGTGAGGACAGATAAGGGTATGTGATAAAGTGAGGACAGATAAGGGTATGAGATAAGGCGGGGACAGATAAGGGTATGAGATAAGGCGGGGACAGATAAGGATATGAGATAAGGTGAGGACAGATAAGAATGTGAGATAAGGTGAGGACAGATAAGGGTATGAGATAAGGTGAGGACAGATAAGGCTATGAGATAAGGTGAGGACAGATAAGGATATGAGATAAGGTGAGAACAGATAAGGATATGAGATAAGGTGAGGGCAGGTAAGGATATGAGATAAGGTGAGGACAGATAAGGATATGAGATAAGGTGAGGGCAGGTAAGGATATGAGATAAGGTGAGGACAGATAAGGATATGAACTAAGGTGAGGACAGATAAGGATATGAGCTAAGGTGAGGACAGATAAGGGTATGAGCTAAGGTGAGGACAGATAAGGATATGAGATAAGGTGAGGGCAGATAAGGATATGAGATAAGGCAAGGACAGATAAGGATATGAGATAAGGTGAGGGCAGATAAGAATATGAGATAAGGTGAGGACAGATAAGGGTATGAGATAAGGTGAGGACAGATACGAATATGAGATAAGGTGAGGACAGATAAGGATATGAGATAAGGTGAGGACAGATAAGGATATGAGATAAGGCGAGGACAGATAAGGATATGAGATAAGGCGAGGACAGATACGGATATGAGATAAGGTGAGGACAGATAAGAATATGAGATAAGGTGAGGACAGATAAGGGTATGAGATAAGGTGAGGACAGATAAGGATATGAGATAAGGTGAGGACAGATAAGGGTATGAGATAAGGTGAGGACAGATAAGGGTATGAGATAAGGTGAGGGCAGATAAGGGTATGAGATAAGGTGAGGACAGATAAGGGTATGAGATAAGGTGAGGACAGATAAGGGTATGAGATAAGGCGGGGACAGATAAGGATATGAGATAAGGTGAGGACAGATAAGGGTATGAGATAAGGTGAGGACAGATAAGGCTATGAGATAAGGTGAGGACAGATAAGGGTATGAGATAAGGTGAGGACAGATAAGGGTATGAGATAAGGTGAGGACAGATAAGGATATGAGATAAGGTGAGGACAGATAAGGATATGAGATAAGGTGAGGACAGATAAGGATATGAGATAAGGTGAGGACAGATAAGGATATGACAAGGTGAGTACAGATAAGGATATGAGATAAGGTGAGGACAGATAAGAATATGAGATAAGGTGAGGACAGATAAGGATATGAGATAAGGTGAGGACAGATAAGGATATGAGATAAGGTGAGGGCAGATAAGGATATGAGATAAGGTGAGGACATATAAGGTTATGAGATAAGATGAGGACAGATAAGGATATGAGATAAGGTGAGGACAGATAAGGATATGAGATAAGGTGAGGACAGATAAGGATATGAGATAAGGTGAGGGCAGATAAGGATATGAGATAAGGTGAGGGCAGATAAGGATAGGGAAAGATAATTGATGAGTAAAGATTTGTTAATTCTCCTCCATGGATTTAGTTCCTCAGCACATTCTCTGCTTTGTAAACTTTGAACAAACTTTTTCTTTAAGGCAGACATAGTGGAATAATGGTTGCCTATATCAACCAATCAGTGGTTCATTCATGGCCGCGGTGGCTCCATCGTACATCGGTGAAAGAACGCAATCAGTCGGGAAGAATTTCCAGACAGAAACGACTTCAGCAGCATACATGAGAATGCCTTTTAATTTGGGATTCTTTGTTACTGGGAGTGATTGTGTCTGATGAGATGCTGTGCGGTTAGCTGACTTATTCCAGCCTAAATTCGTTTCACCGCAAAACTCCATGTGCAGACCCCTCTTCCATGTGTATCATCCATGTACAACGGCCCCCTCCCATTCCATGTGCAGCCCCCTCTTCCATGTGTATCATGCATGTACAGCAGCCCCTCCCATTCCATATGCAGCCCCCTCTTCCATGTGTAACATCCATGTACAGCAGCCCCTCCCATTCCATGTGCAGCCCCCTCTTCCATGTGTAACATCCATGTACAGCAACCCCCTACCATTCCATGTACAGCCCCCTCTTCAATGTGTAACATCCATGTACAGCAGCCCCCTCCCATTCCACGTGCAGCCCCCTCTTCCATGTCTATCATCCATGTACAGCAGCCCCCTCCCATTCCATGTGCAGCCCCCTCTTCCATGTGTATCATCCATGTACAGCAGCCCCCTCCCATTCCATGTGCAGCCCCCTCTACCATGTGTTACATCTATGTACAACAGCCCCATCCCATTCCATGTGCAGCCCCCTCTACCATGTTTTACATCCATGTACAGCAGCCCCCTCCTATTCTATGTGCAGCCTCCTATTCCATGTGTATCATCCACGTACAGCAGCCCCCCCCCCCATTCCATGTGCAGCCCCCTCTTCCATGTGTAACATCCATGTATTGCAGCCCCTCCCATTTCATGTGCAGCCTCCTCTTCCAGGTGTAACATCCATGTACTGCAGCCCCTCCCATTCCATGTGCAGCCTCCTCTACCGTGTGTAACATCCATGTACAGCAGGCCCGCTGCTGCCAGCAAATAGAAAAAATAATATAAACATATTTACGGGTACCATATTCATATCTTTGATGTGACATTATATACACACCCCATATTCAATTAACTTTTTCTAGAAGGCTCCATGAGGAGAGAAGTTTTTTCTCCCTGTCCTGAGAGACTGATAGCTAAAGGCATGGAGAGAAAAAGCTTTCTGCTCTCTGCACAGTTCTAATGACTGTGTCTGCTCAGCCACTGATAAGGAATCATACACAAGTTTTGCAGGCAAAGATTTGTAGACAGTGCCCAGTCTTTCCACCTCTCTTCAATAGCTGTGTACTCAGGGCCGGATTTAGGCCAAGGCCACCTAGGCCATGGCCTAGGGCACCGCAGGAGGAAGGGCACCAAAGCAGCAGGCTAAACTGGTGCAGCATTTGTAAGCTGGCAAATGCTGTAATGCACAGAGATCAAGCTAGCGCATGACCGCGGTACTCTGCTGCTAGCGGCCTGTGCAGCAGCCACCTTGCTCTCTGTGCAGATTTGCATTGTGGCCAGTGGCTATGGACTTGGGCAGCATTGGAGATGGAAAGGAAGAGGAAGCTTCTGCACTGGAGATGAGCAGAGAAATGAGTGAGTGTAATAAGCTGAGGCTACCTATACTGAAAGGGGGGGGGGATTAAGGGAGTCATCTGGCTACCTATACTGTGGGGATCATCAGGCTACCTACACTAGAGGGAAGGGGTCATCTGTCTAGCTATACTAGAGGGAAGGGGGGGGGGGGGAGTCATCTCGCTACCTATACTGAAGGGGGCGGCTGGTGACAGTGGCCTAGGGCGGTAAAGAGTACAAATCCGGCCCTGTGTGTACCTTAGTGATGCTGGAAAAGTCTGCAGAACCAGTTCTGCTCCATCAGAGATGGACAGAGTGAGTGTAATAAGCTGAGGCTGGGAGCACACTCGACTGTCGGTTTTCCTGTATGCCTTTTCTGCACACCGTGTGTGTCTGTATCTGTGAAAACATGCATGTCTTATCACAGAATTGTAATTGATAGAGAGGATGCTTGCAGTGCTTCACTGCTGTCTGTTTTTATCTGCATGGGGAAAACACATTCAAGCATGGGCGTAACAATAGGGGATCCAGCCCCTGCTCTCGTGGGGGGGCGCTCAGGGCCGTTTTGGGGGGCTGGAGGGATCGCAGCATGAGGAGAGAGCTTGGTAGCACGTCAGTGGGGAGGGGGGACGGTCCCCCACCCCTCACCTCAGGCTATCCCCTCTGCGCTCCCCTCCAGCATTGAATAGTCCGTATGCAGGTGGCGGGGCAGCAGCAGATACATACCTTCCTTGTGTTCCAGCACGGATGTTTCTCCCTCTAGTGTCTGGCGTTACTTCCTGTTTATACAGGAAGTCGTGTCAGAAGCTAGAGAGAGGAACATCCGTGGAAAGCAAGGAAGGTATGTATCTACCGCTGTCTGCCGCCTGTATACACTTTATTCAATGCTGGAGGGGAGCGCAGAGGGAATAGCCTGAGGTGAGGGAGGGGGGGACCATCCCCCCTCCCCGCCGACGTGCTACCAAGCTCTCCCCTCATACTGCGACCCCCTCCAGCCCCCCAAAACGGCCCTGAGCGGGCCGGGGGAGGGGGGGGCCCACTCAGAATTTCTGCAGGGGGACCCGACGATTGGTGGTTATGCCCCTGCATTCAAGTGTGCACTAGCCAACTGAATAACATTAGTTCTCAGTTTACCTATGCAGAAAGTAAGGGGGGGCTTCCAAATTTTTGCAGGGGGCCCAGTGATTTCTAGTTACGCCCCTGATTGGATGCACAATTTATCCATAGTTTTTTCATTTTTGTCTTTCAATGGACACAATAGAGAACATTAAAGGGTTGCCCAAAGTAACCATTGCGGTTTCCAGCGGTGCGAGCGAAGCCAGGATTGTGATTGGATATTTGAGGCGACCGTTCTCATTTTCCTCTAGCTTTCATTGTGAATAAATCGGCCCCATTGTGTCTCATTCGCGCAATCGCGACTCTGCGTTTTATATTAATATCGGGTCAGCACCATCTATCTCTGGCCGCCACTTTAGAGATGTGGAAATTTTCCATGTGCCCGATATGAGCTTCTGGATCAGAAGCCTTCAAAGCCAAATACAAAAGGGCACTTTAAATTTGGCTGCGTAGCGTAATTGTTGTGTTTAATTGCACAATAATGGTGTCCCATTCGCAGAGTGGCGAGACGTTCCGCGTTGTTTTGGAAACGACGGACCTTCTGTGCACCTAATAAACGTCTGGATGTGTCTCTCGACGCTCGTTTCGGCATGGAGACCCGGGCCTACGGGAAGCTTTAAAGTAAATATATAATGTGCATGGAAAGCCGTTATCTACTCTTACTCGCATGCACAAATATTAAAAGAGATCAAAACGCCGTCCAAAAACCCGAAAACATTTTGAGAGGAGCATTGAAGTTTTTGGCAGCCTAGTATGGCAGACAGACCCCCTCCATGCAGAGTGTCAGGGCGAAGGCAGCAAGACAATATTTTCATGAAACAAATACTAGTACTAAAAAGCACACTATTAAAATCCATCGCTAAAACCCATCCAGTATTTTTCTCCTCTGTTCTCATGTTTCCTACTTAGAAATTTTGTGTGCATGAATAAAGGGCGCAAGGTAATTTGGGGGACCAATTTTGGCCGGTAGAATAACTGTATAATTTACCAATATTCTTTCTCTATTTTCTTTCTCCTTATTCTGCCTCCTCCTTCTAATACGTCTTCTTTTTACTCTTGTCGTTCCTCTTTTCTTCTCTCTCAGGGTTGGTGCACACCGGAGCGGTTCTGGAGTGTTTTTTAAAACGCTTGCCAGGGGAAAACCGCTTGGCTAATGAAAGTGACTGGGATGGTGCAGACCAGAGCGGCTCGTTTTTCCACAAACGCAAACTCGGTGGCTGCAGCATTTTTTAGATTTCTGAGGCGTTTCTGCCTCAATGTAATGTATACGAAAGTGGAAAACCGCAGTGGAAAACGCCAGATCAGAGCGTTTTTGCAGGCGTTTTTGTTACAGTAGCTGTTCTGTAACAGCTTTACTGTAACAATATTTGTAATCTGCTACAGAAAAACGCTCCAGAAACGCTAGGCATGTTAGAAAACGTCTCTAAACATGCCTAGAATGGCTCTGAAATCTGCTTCAAAAACCTCTAGCGTTTTGCGGATCTGCCGGAGGTTTTTGGTGTGCACTGGGCCTCTCTCCCCCCCCCCCCCCCCCTTCTCTTTCCTTCCTCATTTCTTACCTCTTTGCTTCTTTTCTTTTTCCTTTTCTCCTTTTTATCTTTTTCAAAGTTCTTTTTTCTTCTCTCTTTATTTAATTTCTCCCTTCTCTCTTATTTTTTATTTTATTTCTTCCGGAGAGAGGAGAAGCTTTATTATCAATTGGGGTTAAATTCCTCTTTCTCTTTGTTTTCTCTTTTGGTCCAGGATGTTTCTCAATCTCCACTGCAAACTATGATGATCACACAGTTCAACTCAGGAGTACAGCAAGGAAAAATATTGCTGTTGTACCGCTAGTTGAAATCTCACCATTGGGTGTTGGTATGTTGAGTTTGAAAGAAAAAAAAAAAAAAGAAATAAAAATAATTTACCAATACTCTACATTTTAAAAGTATCAATTACCATAGTAAAAGATTGGTAAATAATACCGATATTTTACTACCACTTAACCTAACTCTATCCTCACCAAGCCCTTTCTTACCGATTCCTAACCTTAACTACCCCCCACCCCTAAACCTTAAAGGGGGAACTCTTGCACAGGGCAGAAGGTAACCTAGAGAAATACACCCTGTATGTATTTAGAGAGTTTTGCCTGTCTAATTATCCAATCATAAGTGTAATTCAATATCTCCGCTGTGTCAGCTGACTGCCATGGCAAAGTAGCTGATTTGTAAACACAGGATGTTAACTCCATGTCTGCTTCCATGAAATCAGAAAATAGACACACAGTGCCTATTTGGGTTTACATAGCATCTAGCACGGCAGCACATACTACTTTTCTCCTACTGAGATTCTCCTTTTTAGGTGGGTAGTTAGGTAGGTTGTGTTACACAATTTGTTATAGAAATTTATATAAAATTACTGTGGTGGTTTGTGACTCTATATGTATTTTTTCACTTATAGTTGAGCTGATTCATGCACATGCTGTGTGTATGTGGGCACCCATGCTGTGTGTATGTGGGCACCCATGCTGTGTGTATGTGGGCACCCATGCTGTGTGTATGTGGGCACCCATGCTGTGTGTATGTGGGCACCCATGCTGTGTGTATGTGGCCACCCATGCTGTGTGTATGTGGGCACCCATGCTGTGTGTATGTGGGCACCCATGCTGTGTGTATGTGGGCACCCATGCTGTGTGTATGTGGGCACCCATGCTGTGTGTATGTGGCCACCCATGCAGGGGCGTAACTAGAAATCACTGGGCCCCCCTGCGAATATTTGGATAGCCCCCCCCCCATAGGTGCCAAATAATCGTAATGGGGCAGCATTTCACTGTAAATTAATTGTAAAGTGGGCAGCATTTTACCAGACAATCGTAATGTGGGCCAGAAAATCGTAATGTGGGCAGAGTTCACCAGAAAATCGCAATGTGGGCAGCAGTCACCAGAAAATCGCCATGTGGGCAGCAGTCACCAGAAAATTGCAATGTGGGCATCAGTCACCAGAAAATCCTAATGTGGGCAGCAGTCACCAGAATATCGTAATGTGGGCAGCAGTCACCAGAAAATCCTAATGTGGGCAGCAGTCAGTCACCATAATGTCGTAATGTGGGCAGCAGACACCAGAAAATCCTAATGTGGGCAGCAGTCACCAGAAAATCCTTATGTGGCCAGCAGTCACCAGAAAAATCGCAATGTGGGCAGCAGTCACCAGAAAAATCGCAATGTGGGCAGCAGTCACCAGAAAATCCTAATGTGGGCAGCATACACCAGAAAATCGTAATGTGGGCAGCAGACACCAGAAAATCGCAATGTGGGCAGCAGACACCTGAAAATCGCAATGTGGGCAGCAGACACCTGAAAATCGTAATGTGGGCAGCAGACACCTGAAAATCGTAATGTGGGCAGCAGACACCTGAAAATCGTAATGAGGGCAGCAGACACCTGAAAATCGCAATGTGGGCAGCAGTGACCAGAAAATCGCAATGTGGGCAGCAGTGACCAGAAAATCGTAATGTGGGCAGCAGACACCTGAAAATCACAATGTGGGCAGCAGACACCTGAAAATCGTAATGTGGGCAGCAGACACCAGAAAATCGCAATGTGGGCAGCAGACACCAGAAAATCGCAATGTGGGCAGCAGACACCTGAAAATCGCAATGTGGGCAGCAGACACCTGAAAATCGTAATAAGGGCAGCAGACACCTGAAAATCATAATGTGGGCAGCAGACACCTGAAAATCGTAATGAGGGCAGCAGACACCTGAAAATCGCAATGTGGGCAGCAGTGACCAGAAAATCGCAATGTGGGCAGCAGTGACCAGAAAATCGTAATGTGGGCAGCAGACACCTGAAAATCACAATGTGGGCAGCAGACACCTGAAAATCGCAATGTGGGCAGCAGACACCTGAAAATCGTAATGTGGGCAGCAGACATCTGAAAATCGTAATGTGGGCAGCAGACACCTGAAAATCGTAATGAGGGCAGCAGACACCTGAAAATCGCAATGTGGGCAGCAGTGACCAGAAAATCGCAATGTGGGCAGCAGACACCTGAAAATCACAATGTGGGCAGCAGACACCTGAAAATCATAATGTGGGCAGCAGACACCTGAAAATCGTAATGTGGGCAGCAGACACCAGAATATCGTAATGTGGGCAGCAGACACCAGAAAATCGCAATGTGGGCAGCAGACACCAGAAAATCGCAATGTGGGCAGCAGACACCAGAAAATCGCAATGTGGGCAGCAGTCAGTCACCAGAAAATCGCAATGTGGGCAGCAGACACCAGAAAATCGCAATGTGGGCAGCAGTCACCAGAAAATCCTTATGTGGCCAGCAGTCACCAGAAAAATCGCAATGTGGGCAGCAGTCACCAGAAAAATCGCAATGTGGGCAGCAGTCACCAGAAAATCCTAATGTGGGCAGCATACACCAGAAAATCGTAATGTGGGCAGCAGACACCAGAAAATCGCAATGTGGGCAGCAGACACCTGAAAATCGCAATGTGGGCAGCAGACACCTGAAAATCGTAATGTGGGCAGCAGACACCTGAAAATCGTAATGTGGGCAGCAGACACCTGAAAATCGTAATGAGGGCAGCAGACACCTGAAAATCGCAATGTGGGCAGCAGTGACCAGAAAATCGCAATGTGGGCAGCAGTGACCAGAAAATCGTAATGTGGGCAGCAGACACCTGAAAATCACAATGTGGGCAGCAGACACCTGAAAATCGTAATGTGGGCAGCAGACACCAGAAAATCGCAATGTGGGCAGCAGACACCAGAAAATCGCAATGTGGGCAGCAGACACCTGAAAATCGCAATGTGGGCAGCAGACACCTGAAAATCGTAATAAGGGCAGCAGACACCTGAAAATCATAATGTGGGCAGCAGACACCTGAAAATCGTAATGAGGGCAGCAGACACCTGAAAATCGCAATGTGGGCAGCAGTGACCAGAAAATCGCAATGTGGGCAGCAGTGAACAGAAAATCGTAATGTGGGCAGCAGACACCTGAAAATCACAATGTGGGCAGCAGACACCTGAAAATCGCAATGTGGGCAGCAGACACCTGAAAATCGTAATGTGGGCAGCAGACATCTGAAAATCGTAATGTGGGCAGCAGACACCTGAAAATCGTAATGAGGGCAGCAGACACCTGAAAATCGCAATGTGGGCAGCAGTGACCAGAAAATCGCAATGTGGGCAGCAGACACCTGAAAATCACAATGTGGGCAGCAGACACCTGAAAATCATAATGTGGGCAGCAGACACCTGAAAATCGTAATGTGGGCAGCAGACACCAGAATATCGTAATGTGGGCAGCAGACACCAGAAAATCGCAATGTGGGCAGCAGACACCAGAAAATCGCAATGTGGGCAGCAGACACCAGAAAATCGCAATGTGGGCAGCAGACACCAGAAAATCGCAATGTGGGCAGCAGACACCAGAAAATCGCAATGTGGGCAGCAGACACCTGAAAATCGCAATGTGGGCAGCAGTGACCAGAAAATCGTAATGTGGGCAGCAGACACCTGAAAATCATAATGTGGGCAGCAGACACCTGAAAATCGTAATGTGGGCAGCAGTCAGTCACCAGAATATCGTAATGTAGGCAGCAGACACCTGAAAATCGTAATGTGGGCAGCAGACACCTGAAAATCGTAATGAGGGCAGCAGACACCTGAAAATCGCAATGTGGGCAGCAGTGACCAGAAAATCGCAATGTGGGCAGCAGACACCTGAAAATCACAATGTGGGCAGCAGACACCTGAAAATCATAATGTGGGCAGCAGACACCTGAAAATCGTAATGTGGGCAGCAGACACCAGAATATCGTAATGTGGGCAGCAGACACCAGAAAATCGCAATGTGGGCAGCAGACACCAGAAAATCGCAATGTGGGCAGCAGACACCAGAAAATCGCAATGTGGGCAGGAGACACCAGAAAATCGCAATGTGGGCAGCAGACACCAGAAAATCGCAATGTGGGCAGCAGACACCAGAAAATCGCAATGTGGGCAGCAGACACCTGAAAATCGCAATGTGGGCAGCAGTGACCAGAAAATCGTAATGTGGGCAGCAGACACCTGAAAATCATAATGTGGGCAGCAGACACCTGAAAATCGTAATGTGGGCAGCAGTCAGTCACCAGAATATCGTAATGTAGGCAGCAGACACCTGAAAATCGCAATGTGGGCAGCAGACACCAGAAAATCGCAATGTGGGCAGCAGACACCAGAAAATCGCAATGTGGGCAGCAGACACCTGAAAATCACAATGTGGGCAGCAGACACCTGAAAATCGTAATGTGGGCAGCAGACACCAGAAAATCACAATGTGGGCAGCAGACACCTGAAAATCGCAATGTGGGCAGCAGTCACCTGAAAATCACAATGTGGGCAGCAGACACCTGAAAATCGCAATGTGGGCAGCAGTCACCTGAAAATCGTAATGTGGGCAGCAGACACCTGAAAATCGTAATGTGGGCAGCAGACACCTGAAAATCACAATGTGGGCAGCAGAGACCAGAAAATCGTAATGTGGGCAGCAGAGACCAGAAAATCGTAATGTGGGCAGCAGACACCTGAAAATCGTAATGTGGGCAGCAGACACCTGAAAATCGTAATGTGGGCAGCAGACACCTGAAAATCGTAATGTGGGCAGCAGACACCTGAAAATCGTAATGTGGGCAGCAGACACCTGAAAATCGTAATGTGGGCAGCAGACACCTGAAAATCACAATGTGGGCAGCAGAGACCAGAAAATCGTAATGTGGGCAGCAGACACCAGAAAATCGTAATGTGGGCAGCAGACACCTGAAAATCGTAATGTGGGCAGCAGACACCTGAAAATCACAATGTGGGCAGCAGAGACCAGAAAATCGTAATGTGGGCAGCAGACACCAGAAAATCGTAATGTGGGCAGCAGACACCTGAAAATCGTAATGTGGGCAGCAGACACCTGAAAATCGTAATGTGGGCAGCAGACACCTGAAAATCGTAATGTGGGCAGCAGACACCAGAAAATCGTAATGTGGGCAGCAGACACCTGAAAATCGCAATGTGGGCAGCAGTCACCTGAAAATCGCAATGTGGGCAGCAGACACCAGAAAATCGTAATGTGGGCAGCAGACACCTGAAAATCGCAATGTGGGCAGCAGACACCAGAAAATCGCAATGTGGGCAGCAGACACCTGAAAATCGCAATGTGGGCAGCAGACACCTGAAAATCGCAATGTGGGCAGCAGACACCTGAAAATCGCAATGTGGGCAGCAGACACCTGAAAATCGTAATGTGGGCAGCAGACACCTGAAAATCGTAATGTGGGCAGCAGACACCTGAAAATCGTAATGTGGGCAGCAGACACCTGAAAATCGCAATGTGGGCAGCAGACACCTGAAAATCGTAATGTGGGCAGCAGACACCTGAGAATCGTAATGTGGGCAGCAGACACCAGAAAATCGTAATGTGGGCAGCAGACACCTGAAAATCGTAATGTGGGCAGCAGACACCTGAAAATCGTAATGTGGGCAGCAGACACCTGAAAATCGCAATGTGGGCAGCAGTCACCTGAAAATCGCAATGTGGGCAGCAGACACCTGAAAATCGTAATGTGGGCAGCAGACACCTGAAAATCGTAATGTGGGCAGCAGACACCTGAAAATCGCAATGTGGGCAGCAGTGACCAGAAAATCGTAATGTGGGCAGCATACACCAGAAAATCGTAATGTGGGCAGCAGACACCTGAAAATCGTAATGTGGGCAGCAGACACCAGAAAATCGTAATGTGGGCAGCAGTCACCAGAAAATCCTAATGTGGGCAGCATACACCAGAAAATCGTAATGTGGGCAGCAGACACCAGAAAATCGTAATGTGGGCAGCAGTGACCAGAAAATCGTAATGTGGGCAGCAGACACCTGAAAATCGTAATGTGGGCAGCAGACACCTGAAAATCATAATGTGGGCAGCAGACACCTGAAAATCGTAATGTGGGCAGCAGTGACCAGAAAATCGTAATGTGGGCAGCAGACACCTGAAAATCGTAATGTGGGCAGCAGACACCTGAAAATCACAATGTGGGCAGCAGAGACCAGAAAATCGTAATGTGGGCAGCAGACACCAGAAAATCGTAATGTGGGCAGCAGACACCTGAAAATCGTAATGTGGGCAGCAGACACCTGAAAATCACAATGTGGGCAGCAGAGACCAGAAAATCGTAATGTGGGCAGCAGACACCAGAAAATCGTAATGTGGGCAGCAGACACCTGAAAATCGTAATGTGGGCAGCAGACACCTGAAAATCGTAATGTGGGCAGCAGACACCAGAAAATCGTAATGTGGGCAGCAGACACCTGAAAATCGCAATGTGGGCAGCAGTCACCTGAAAATCGCAATGTGGGCAGCAGACACCAGAAAATCGTAATGTGGGCAGCAGACACCTGAAAATCGCAATGTGGGCAGCAGACACCAGAAAATCGCAATGTGGGCAGCAGACACCAGAAAATCGTAATGTGGGCAGCAGTCACCAGAAAATCCTAATGTGGGCAGCATACACCAGAAAATCGTAATGTGGGCAGCAGACACCAGAAAATCGTAATGTGGGCAGCAGTGACCAGAAAATCGTAATGTGGGCAGCAGACACCTGAAAATCGTAATGTGGGCAGCAGACACCTGAAAATCATAATGTGGGCAGCAGACACCTGAAAATCGTAATGTGGGCAGCAGTGACCAGAAAATCGTAATGTGGGCAGCAGACACCTGAAAATCGTAATGTGGGCAGCAGACACCTGAAAATCACAATGTGGGCAGCAGAGACCAGAAAATCGTAATGTGGGCAGCAGACACCAGAAAATCGTAATGTGGGCAGCAGACACCTGAAAATCGTAATGTGGGCAGCAGACACCTGAAAATCACAATGTGGGCAGCAGAGACCAGAAAATCGTAATGTGGGCAGCAGACACCAGAAAATCGTAATGTGGGCAGCAGACACCTGAAAATCGTAATGTGGGCAGCAGACACCTGAAAATCGTAATGTGGGCAGCAGACACCAGAAAATCGTAATGTGGGCAGCAGACACCTGAAAATCGCAATGTGGGCAGCAGTCACCTGAAAATCGCAATGTGGGCAGCAGACACCAGAAAATCGTAATGTGGGCAGCAGACACCTGAAAATCGCAATGTGGGCAGCAGACACCAGAAAATCGCAATGTGGGCAGCAGACACCTGAAAATCGCAATGTGGGCAGCAGACACCTGAAAATCGCAATGTGGGCAGCAGACACCTGAAAATCGCAATGTGGGCAGCAGACACCTGAAAATCGTAATGTGGGCAGCAGACACCTGAAAATCGCAATGTGGGCAGCAGACACCTGAAAATCGTAATGTGGGCAGCAGACACCTGAAAATCGTAATGTGGGCAGCAGACACCAGAAAATCGTAATGTGGGCAGCAGACACCTGAAAATCGTAATGTGGGCAGCAGACACCTGAAAATCGTAATGTGGGCAGCAGACACCTGAAAATCGCAATGTGGGCAGCAGTCACCTGAAAATCGCAATGTGGGCAGCAGACACCTGAAAATCGTAATGTGGGCAGCAGACACCTGAAAATCGTAATGTGGGCAACAGACACCTGAAAATCGCAATGTGGGCAGCAGTGACCAGAAAATCGTAATGTGGGCAGCATACACCAGAAAATCGTAATGTGGGCAGCAGACACCTGAAAATCGTAATGTGGGCAGCAGACACCAGAAAATCGTAATGTGGGCAGCAGTCACCAGAAAATCCTAATGTGGGCAGCATACACCAGAAAATCGTAATGTGGGCAGCAGACACCAGAAAATCGTAATGTGGGCAGCAGTGACCAGAAAATCGTAATGTGGGCAGCAGACACCTGAAAATCGTAATGTGGGCAGCAGACACCTGAAAATCATAATGTGGGCAGCAGACACCTGAAAATCGTAATGTGGGCAGCAGTGACCAGAAAATCGTAATGTGGGCAGCAGACACCAGAAAATCATAATGTGGGCAGCAGACACCTGAAAATCGTAATGTGGGCAGCAGACACCTGAAAATCGCAATGTGGGCAGCAGACACCTGAAAATCGTAATGTGGGCAGCAGACACCTGAAAATCGCAATGTGGGCAGCAGACACCTGAAAATCGCAATGTGGGCAGCAGTCACCTGAAAATCGTAATGTGGGCAGCAGACACCTGAAAATCGCAATGTGGGCAGCAGTCACCAGAAAATCGTAATGTGGGCAGCAGTGACCAGAAAATCGCAATGTGGGCAGCAGTGACCAGAAAATCGTAATGTGGGCAGCAGACACCTGAAAATCGCAATGTGGGCAGCAGTCACCAGAAAATCGTAATGTGGGCAGCAGACACCTGAAAATCGCAATGTGGGCAGCAGTGACCAGAAAATCGTAATGTGGGCAGCAGACACCTGAAAATCGCAATGTGGGCAGCAGTCACCAGAAAATCGTAATATGGGCAGCAGTGACCAGAAAATCGTAATGTGAGCAGCAGACACCTGAAAATCGCAATGTAGGCAGCAGACACCAGAAAATCGTAATGTGGGCAGCAGACACCTGAAAATCGCAATGTGGGCAGCAGACACCTGAAAATCGCAATGTGGGCAGCAGTCACCTGAAAATCGTAATGTGGGCAGCAGACACCTGAAAATCGCAATGTGGGCAGCAGTCACCAGAAAATCGTAATGTGGGCAGCAGTCACCAGAAAATCGCAATGTGGGCAGCAGACACCTGAAAATCGTAATGTGGGCAGCAGACACCTGAAAATCGCAATGTGGGCAGCAGACACCTGAAAATCGCAATGTGGGCAGCAGTCACCTGAAAATCGTAATGTGGGCAGCAGACACCTGAAAATCGCAATGTGGGCAGCAGTCACCAGAAAATCGTAATGTGGGCAGCAGTGACCAGAAAATCGCAATGTGGGCAGCAGTGACCAGAAAATCGTAATGTGGGCAGCAGACACCTGAAAATCGCAATGTGGGCAGCAGTCACCAGAAAATCGTAATGTGGGCAGCAGACACCTGAAAATCGCAATGTGGGCAGCAGTGACCAGAAAATCGTAATGTGGGCAGCAGACACCTGAAAATCGCAATGTGGGCAGCAGTCACCAGAAAATCGTAATATGGGCAGCAGTGACCAGAAAATCGTAATGTGAGCAGCAGACACCTGAAAATCGCAATGTAGGCAGCAGTCACCTGAAAATCGTAATGTGGGCAGCAGACACCTGAAAATCGCAATGTGGGCAGCAGTCACCAGAAAATCGTAATGTGGGCAGCAGTGACCAGAAAATCGCAATGTGGGCAGCAGTGACCAGAAAATCGTAATGTGGGCAGCAGACACCTGAAAATCGCAATGTGGGCAGCAGTCACCAGAAAATCGTAATGTGGGCAGCAGACACCTGAAAATCGCAATGTGGGCAGCAGTGACCAGAAAATCGTAATGTGGGCAGCAGACACCTGAAAATCGCAATGTGGGCAGCAGTCACCAGAAAATCGTAATATGGGCAGCAGTGACCAGAAAATCGTAATGTGAGCAGCAGACACCAGAAAATCGTAATGTGGGCAGCAGACACCTGAAAATCGCAATGTGGGCAGCAGTCACCAGAAAATCGTAATATGGGCAGCAGTGACCAGAAAATCGTAATGTGAGCAGCAGACACCTGAAAATCGCAATGTAGGCAGCAGACACCAGAAAATCGTAATGTGGGCAGCAGACACCTGAAAATCGCAATGTGGGCAGCAGACACCTGAAAATCGCAATGTGGGCAGCAGTCACCTGAAAATCGTAATGTGGGCAGCAGACACCTGAAAATCGCAATGTGGGCAGCAGTCACCAGAAAATCGTAATGTGGGCAGCAGTCACCAGAAAATCGCAATGTGGGCAGCAGACACCTGAAAATCGTAATGTGGGCAGCAGACACCTGAAAATCGCAATGTGGGCAGCAGACACCTGAAAATCGCAATGTGGGCAGCAGTCACCTGAAAATCGTAATGTGGGCAGCAGACACCTGAAAATCGCAATGTGGGCAGCAGTCACCAGAAAATCGTAATGTGGGCAGCAGTGACCAGAAAATCGCAATGTGGGCAGCAGTGACCAGAAAATCGTAATGTGGGCAGCAGACACCTGAAAATCGCAATGTGGGCAGCAGTCACCAGAAAATCGTAATGTGGGCAGCAGACACCTGAAAATCGCAATGTGGGCAGCAGTGACCAGAAAATCGTAATGTGGGCAGCAGACACCTGAAAATCGCAATGTGGGCAGCAGTCACCAGAAAATCGTAATATGGGCAGCAGTGACCAGAAAATCGTAATGTGAGCAGCAGACACCTGAAAATCGCAATGTAGGCAGCAGTCACCTGAAAATCGTAATGTGGGCAGCAGACACCTGAAAATCGCAATGTGGGCAGCAGTCACCAGAAAATCGTAATGTGGGCAGCAGTGACCAGAAAATCGCAATGTGGGCAGCAGTGACCAGAAAATCGTAATGTGGGCAGCAGACATCTGAAAATCGCAATGTGGGCAGCAGTCACCAGAAAATCGTAATGTGGGCAGCAGACACCTGAAAATCGCAATGTGGGCAGCAGTGACCAGAAAATCGTAATGTGGGCAGCAGACACCTGAAAATCGCAATGTGGGCAGCAGTCACCAGAAAATCGTAATATGGGCAGCAGTGACCAGAAAATCGTAATGTGAGCAGCAGACACCTGAAAATCGCAATGTGGGCAGCAGACACCTGAAAATCGTAATATGGGCAGCAGTGACCAGAAAATCGTAATGTGGGCAGCAGTGACCAGAAAATCGTAATGTGGGCAGCAGACACCTGAAAATCGCAATGTGGGCAGCAGACACCTGAAAATCGTAATGTGGGCAGCAGTGACCAGAAAATCGCAATGTGGGCAGCAGTGACCAGAAAATCGTAATGTGGGCAGCAGACACCTGAAAATCGCAATGTGGGCAGCAGTCACCAGAAAATCGTAATGTGGGCAGCAGACACCTGAAAATCGCAATGTGGGCAGCAGTGACCAGAAAATCGTAATGTGGGCAGCAGACACCTGAAAATCGCAATGTGGGCAGCAGTCACCAGAAAATCGTAATATGGGCAGCAGTGACCAGAAAATCGTAATGTGAGCAGCAGACACCTGAAAATCGCAATGTAGGCAGCAGTCACCTGAAAATCGTAATGTGGGCAGCAGACACCTGAAAATCGCAATGTGGGCAGCAGTCACCAGAAAATCGTAATGTGGGCAGCAGTGACCAGAAAATCGCAATGTGGGCAGCAGTGACCAGAAAATCGTAATGTGGGCAGCAGACATCTGAAAATCGCAATGTGGGCAGCAGTCACCAGAAAATCGTAATGTGGGCAGCAGACACCTGAAAATCGCAATGTGGGCAGCAGTGACCAGAAAATCGTAATGTGGGCAGCAGACACCTGAAAATCGCAATGTGGGCAGCAGTCACCAGAAAATCGTAATATGGGCAGCAGTGACCAGAAAATCGTAATGTGAGCAGCAGACACCTGAAAATCGCAATGTGGGCAGCAGACACCTGAAAATCGTAATATGGGCAGCAGTGACCAGAAAATCGTAATGTGAGCAGCAGATACCTGAAAATCGCAATGTGGGCAGCAGTCACCAGAAAATCGTAATATGGGCAGCAGTGACCAGAAAATCGTAATGTGAGCAGCAGACACCTGAAAATCGCAATGTAGGCAGCAGACACCAGAAAATCGTAATGTAGGCAGCAGACACTAGAAAAAAAAATGCACCTGTGAAAAAAAACCAATTCACTTACCTGACAGAAGTCTTCTCCTCTCCCGGCATCTGGCTCGCAGCTCCCCGAGTCCTCCTGCAGCACATCTCCCGCGCTGACAGACAGAGTGCAGGGCTACGGCGAGATGGCTGCCGAAACCCTGTACTAGAGACACAAATAGTCTCCAGTGTAGGGCTTCTTCGGCGGCCATCTTGCCGTAGCCCTGCTCTGCCTGCCGGAGACTATGCAGGCTGCTGGTGGAGCGGGGCTGCGGGGAATGAACTGGCAGACGCTGCGGCCAGTTGAGCACCTTGCTGGGGGGTCCAGAGCAGCGCTCCCCCCACGCACAGTGAGCGGGCCCCAGAGCAGCCCCGGGCGGCCGGCCCCCCCTGCGGCTGAGAGAGTCGCATCCCCGGTAGGTACGCCGGTGGTGACAGCCTTTCCTCCTCCGGGCCCCTGACTTGCTAGGGGCCCCCCTGCAACTGCAGGGGCTGCAGGGTCTATTCCTACGCCCCTGCACCCATGCTGTGTGTATGTGGGCACCCATGCTGTGTGTATGTGGGCACCCATGCTGTGTGTATGTGGCCGCCCATGCTGTGTGTATGTGGCCGCCCATGCTGTGTGTATGTGGCCGCCCATGCTGTGTGTATGTGGGCGCCCATGCTGTGTGTATGTGGGCGCCCATGCTGTGTGTATGTGGGCGCCCATGCTGTGTGTATGTGGGCGCCCATGCTGTGTGTATGTGGGCGCCCATGCTGTTTGGCGTGGATGCAGACATGCACACATCACTTTACTTATTCAGCGTATTTGCACGGGAGCACTTTACAAAGAGATTGAGATCTCTATTGCACATTTGCACATATTTTGTGGCACTGACCCTATGAATGATGTATACTATTATAGTGTGATCGATTGCATTTTGATCTGGAGGTGGATAGTGTTGATAACAATCGACATGTACCAAGAGACCACATTTTAATTGTTTTTAATATTTTGCTTGCTTGTTAAATATAATAAAATTTAATATTTTGATATATCTGGATCTGGAGTGTCCTTGGAATATTACTGGCCCAGATGGGTCTTCCTTTTCTGTTCTTTGTGCTATGGTGGTGATATGAAGACCTAAGGGCATGATACCAAAATGAGAATACATCTCACGAGGTTCACATTTGTGTTACTAGCCATTATGAATACCAGCTATAGTGTGAAATGGGCTTTTTATCGGGAGATCAAATTTCTCACTATAGCCGTTATTTTTAATGGCGCCTATGAAAGTTTCTTTCTACCAGGTCATTTTTTAATGTGGCGCAAATGCAGAGTATTTAATTAGAAGGATATTCATGGTGGCTGTGGTTAGGTCACCGCAAGCAAAAAGCTCCTAGTTCTACTGTGGACTTTTGAATCTTGAATGCATTACCATTGTCCCCAGCTGAACCGGATCAGGCTATTCAGGGGCGTAACTAGAAATCACTAGGCCCCCCCCCCCCCCGAAAAACTTTGGGTGGGGCCCTCTCCCGCCAAAGGAGGGTTAGAAAGGCTGAGGGTAGAACAACGCTGTACACAAGACCCTGCTGAACACTGAATTGGGACTGTCTACAAATCTTTGTCTGCAAAACTTTGTATGATTCGTTATCAGTGGCTGAGCAGATGCAGTCATTAGAACAATTGTGCAGAGAGCAGAAAGTTCTTTCTCTCCTTGCCCTTAGTTGTCAGTCTTTCAGGACTGGGTCCTCTGTGGCAACTGGACCCCCCTGCAGCTGCATCCCTTGTAGGGTCTATTGTTACGCCCCTGATGCCTATTAGATTGTCCAACCCCGGTCTTAACATCCTACCTGGACTTCTCAGATTGTTCAAGCAATATGTGGACTCTTTCTAATAGATGCTGTGCTCATCATTGCATGCAACTTGCAGAACATTTGTAGTGACAATTAAAGGGAACCCGAGGTGAGAGGTATATGGAGGCTGCCATATTTATGTCCTTGTAAACAACACCAGTTGCCTGGCAGCCCTGTTGATCTTCTGGCACAAGTAGTGTCTGAGTCAAAACCCTGGAACAAGCATATGGCTAATCCAGTACAACCTGAGTCAGCTGACTCAGAGTGCCTGATCTGCTGCATGCTTGTTCAGGGGCTATGGCTGAGTATTAGAGGCCGAGCATCAACAGGACAGCCAGGTAACAGGTATTGTTTACAAATAAATAAATATGGCAGCCTCCATATACCTCTCACCTCGGGTTCCCTTTAATGCAATCTGAGCACCAGCCTCTCTGTGTATCACACCAAAGAATGAATGACCGGCATATGTTGTTTCAATAGTTTATTGCATGCATGTCCAACCCTGGCCTGCGGGCCACATCGGGGCAGCAGTGACAACAAATTTGGCCCATCAGTGGTTTCCCCATTATGCATTACATTTGGGCCCCGAGTACCTTAGCTATATGGCTACTTGATGAAACTATGAAGCCACATGGTGAAGGGAGATGGGCCACTAGACACCAGGGAACTACATAGAGGAGGGCACTAGACACCAGGGAACTGTATAGGGGAGAAAGGGGGTCACTAGACACCAGGGAACTACATAGAGGAGGGCACTAGACACCAGGGAACTGTATAGGAGAAGAAGGGGCTACTAGACACCAGGGAAGCTATATAGGGAAGGGAGGGGGACCACTGGACACCCGGGAAGGGGGGCCACTAAATACAAGGGAAGTGTATAATGGATGGGGGGCACTAGACACCAGAAAACTGTGTAGGGAAAGAAGAAGGCCTCTAGACACCAGGGAATTGTATGGGGGAGGGAGGACCACTAGGCACCAGGCAACTGTACAGGGGAGGAAGGGGGGCACTAGACATCAGGGAACTGTATAGGGGAGGGGCACTAAACACAAGGGAAGTGTATATTGGATGGGGGGCACTAGACACCAGAAAACTGTGTAGGGTAGGAAGATGGCCAATAGACACCAGGAAATTGTATAGGGGAGGGAGGGGGAGCACTAGACACTAGAAAAATGTATGGAGGGGTGGGCATTAGACACCAGAGAACTGTATAAGGGAAGGGCTTACCACTAGACATTAGGGATCTGCATAGGGGATGAAGGGGGTCACTATATGCCAGGGAACTGTATAGAGGAGGGTCACTAGACACCAGGGAACTGTATAAGGGATGAAGGTGGTCACTATACATTGAGCTTGGCCAGCGACTTGGTCCCAGTTTTCAATTTTAGCCCACTGCATATTTGAGTTTGAGCCTTCTGGTGTATTGGTAGCAATACATGATCTGCACTAATCAATGTCTCATGCACATCTGTGGACAAAGTGCGTACATCTCAATGTTCAGGAGAAAGCGTTCAGATCTTGCACAGATCATTCCCTCTCTATACAATGCAGCAGTTTCAGCTTGTCCTGATTTCCTCATTTGCAGCTCCCCGAACATTCTCTGCCGTGAGTTGCACCTTCCCTGCTTCTTCCCACCCTTCCATGTGTCTTTCATATTTTTTTCTAAGGTGTCAAAAAATGGACGAGTCTTCCAGGAGACAGATATCATTTTTCATGTGAATGGCACAGCTGGAACCCCCGCAGATCTGTTAATTATGAAAAGGTGTTGTGACAGCTGAGAAGAAAACAATTTGAGGGGGGGGGGGGAGGGGGGGGGATGAGTCCTCAATTGTGGAATCTGAATCTATTGTCTCCCCGAGATAATTCTGCATAGGGAGCGCCTGTAAAAAGACCATTCAGCCTTGTACTTAGCCTGGCCTGTAGCCTCAACCTTGCCTGCTATACATCTACCCTGACCATAACCTGTAGCCTTGACCTTGCCTGTTATCCACCTGTCCTGACTTTGACCTGTAGCCTTGATCTTGCCTACTATCCACCTGTCCTGACCATAGCCTATAGCATTGACCTTGCCTGCTATAGCCATCTACCCTGACTATGACCTGTAGCCTTAAACTTGCCTGCTATTCACTGGTCCTGACTTTAGCCTGTAGCTTCAACATTACCTGCGATACGCTTGTCCTGACTTTAGCCTGTAGCTTCAACTTTGCCTGTTATCCACCTGCTCTGACTTTGGCCTGTAGCCTTGACCTTGCCTGCTAGCCACCTGCCCTGACTTTGGTCTGTAGTCTTGACATTACTTGTTATCCACCTGCCCTGACTTTGGCCATTCGCCTTGACCTTACTTGCTATCCACCTGCTCTGACTTTGGCCTGTACCCTCAACCTTTCTTGCTATTCACCTGCGCTGACTTTGGCCTGTAGTCTTGACTTTGCCTGCTATCCACTTTCCCTGACTTTGGCCTGTAGCCTTGACTTTGCTGCTATCCACCTGCCCTGACTTTGGCCTGTGTAGCCTTGCCCTTGCCTGCTATTCACCTGTGCTGAATACGGATAATTGCAACACCTGAATTCTTATTTTATCAGCTGCTGCATTGAAGTCAGTAATGACTTTCACAGTTAATTGAAAAGCATTTACTGTACATACATGTTATTGCCATCAAATTGACTAGGAATGAAAGGGTTAATGTGAAGAAAGGGGACAGCTCATGCAATGCAGTAGGCAGAAGTGACTGTCCATACAGACACTCCTTTTCACTGCTCTGGACGCACAACTCGCACTTTGGTGTGTCACTTTGTAAATTGCATTATTCTGTGCCTGGTTGACAGAAGTGTCAGTGTTCAAATTAGGGAGAGTGAATTTCGGAAACCCAAATTCTCCCGCTCACCACATTTTAGCACCTGAAGCTATGGAGAGGGTAAGAACTACTGTAAATAGACACTTTGCTCTGGTTCAACAAATACAGATCACAGTCCTGAATTTATTTAGCTACTGCACGTGGAATTAAGACTTTTCATTGTGTGCTGTACTAGAGTTCAGGTCAGCTTTACATGTTAATAAATAACTTGTTTTACAAATGACTGTAGCGTGGCCAACAGGCAAAGGCTTCGCTTCTGTGTGCTCTGGCTCTACAAACACAGAACACAGTCCTGAATTTATTCAGCTACTGCACGTGGAATTAAGACTTTTCATTGTGTGCTGTACTAGCGTTCAGGTCAGCTTTACAAGTTAATAAATAACTTGTTTTACAAATGACTGTAGCGTGGCCAACAGGCAAAGGCATCGCTTCTGTAGCGGCCTCCCATTGGTCTCGAATTTGACATAACAACTGTAGGACAATCACTGTTATTGTTGTCATGGTTGCAACAGCCTTTGAATTGCCGCCACATGTAAAAAAAAATTATAGATGGATGCAAACTAAAATGTAAAGGTCACTTTTAATTATATTCAATTTCAAAATGGCGTCAGTTCAGCCGTTCCCTGCGCTTTGTGATTGCTCAGATACCGTTTTCTAAGCCTAAAAATAATAAAAACCACCCAAAACTCAGGTAAGCAAATGATTAATATTCTAGAGGCAGAAGAAATAAGGATGAAAGGTATTACTTTCTGCAGCAGATGTGAACCGCAAGCTTGGAATCCGAGCTATACCTATAACTCAGGGTCGTCCCCAGGGAGGCCGCCATTCCAGACCGACCAGCGCTCAGGCAGATTTTCTGATTTTAAAACACAAAATTTTGGTTTTATTTTACACCCAGGAGACGATGATAAACGATCCCCAAAAGCTTTTAAGTTACATAGTTGGAGTCAAGTAATAAAAGCTTGTTCTTATTTAATTTCCATAACAGGCCTGGCTACAACATTGATTGCTGCGAGTATCCTTCACCGTTTAATCTCCCGTCTAGGACACTTCTCAGCAGGATCAATGGACTGACCCCGGAGGAGAGCGAGGATTTAGAAGGCAAGTGTACAAATGAATGCAGTGGAGAGAGCAAGAAAAGCCATAGACGTACTTATGGTTATAAATTAGTGGATGTCAGGCTAACGATGAGGGGGAAATGGCAGGTGTTTCTGACCGCGACAAGACTGGAGCGATGCGCAAACCGGCAGTCTGCATCGCTGTGATTGGTGATGAGGGAGGATAGATGGGAACTGGAAACCCCGGGATAACAAGCCGGCTGTGTGATCAGAGAATTCCACCGTGAAACTTTTCCCTATTTAAAGTGAATCTGAGGTGAAAATAAACACAGGAGATAAACAATTATATTTATCCTCCTACTCCTAAAAAAATGACTTTTTTTTAAGGTATCCCAGGGTTTTATTTTACATTTAACCTCTTGAGGACCGCAGTGCTAAACCCCCCTAGTGACCAGGCCATTTTTAGTAAAATAGGCCACTGCAGCTTTAAGGCCAAGCTACAGGGCTGCACAACACAGCACACAAGTGATTCCCCTCCCCCCTTTTCTCCCCACCAACACAGCTCTCTGTTGGTGGGGTCTGATCGCTCCCCCCATGTTTATTTTTTGTACAAATATTATTATCAGTGTTTTTTAATAAAAAAAAAAAGTGTGTTTCTTTAAATATCTTCCCTCCCTCCCTCACTCCCGACGGCCGGCCAATCATGGCGATTGCCTATGAGAGCCGATCGCTCTCCAGTGTCCCAGGGGGACAGCCGTGTCACACGGCTGCCCCCAGTACAGCGCTGCTGCCGATCGCAGCGCTGTACATGTAAATAGACGGCGATCACGCCGTCTAACAGTCTCCCAAGCGGCGATTGCTGCTCGGAGACTGAAGGCGGGGCGGAGCTCCGCCCCCAAGCAGGAGATGCGTGCGCAGCCTGCGCACGATCTCCTGCATTAGCTGGCCCCAGGACTTTTACGCCAATTGGCGTTAGGCGGTCCTGGGGCTGCCACCGTGGCCACGCCCATCGGCGTGACGTGGTCGGCAGGAGGTTAAACATTTACAAAGTACATACACATGTTTAACTCATCATGTCACATGTCACTTCGGGAACGCTACAATGAGACTGATTTTCTGATATTGTCCCAGGCAGGGGAATATGGGAAAACAGACGTTATTCTGCAAATCTGACCTCAGTGTATTGAATAATAAACTATAGCTTAACCACTTCACTACCCTGGCAATTTGCACAGTTCAGCTCAGCAGTGATTACTTTGGCAATAACTTTACCAATAATTATCACAACTAAATGATCTATATATTGGTTTTTTTCAGAACAAATAAGGCCTTTTGTGGCTGATATTTGTTATTCGTAATTAACTTATTTTCTATGCATTTTAAAAGATAAATAAGGAAAAAAGTGAAAAAATACTCAATTTATCCATTTTATACATTGTAGCTTTAATGTAAACAGTTCAATTGTACATTAAACACACACAATTTATTTGTCTATCTCTCCTGTTTATTTAAACAGTTCATTTGTTTTGATAATGTACTAAATGTAACAATTAAGTAATGTATACAATGTGCTACTGTCTGCTCCTGGAATGTATATTTTACACTTGTTTACTAATTAATTCTGCCATTGAATTCTCTTTTGTAGGAAGGAGAGTGCAGAGACTTATTTTAATGCCATAGGGACAGCAAATGGTTAAAGAGTACTTGAGCCGAAGCTTGGAATCAAAATTAGATACTTACCTGAAGAAAGTATAGCCTCAGGATCCTATTGAAGCTTCCCTTGCTAGTCCGAGGTCCCCTGTTGCTGAGGTGAGCATGGCCCCCCTCCACATCGGAGGCCACGCAGCTCCTCTTCCTATAGTGTGGCTGCGCAGTAGCCATGTGAGCCTGCCTGAGTATGCGCAGTAGCACACAGCCTGTGGCTCCAGCTTTCTGCGCATGCGCGGGTGAGACATTGGATTCGGCTAAATTTGCATGGCCAGCTATAGGAAAAGGAGCTGCACAGCCATGATCTGATCAGGGACAATGCCTTGTCGATAATCTTCTGGAGGGCTGCGCTCAGCAATCGGGGACAACAGATTAGTGAGGGAAGCCTCAATAGGACCCTGAGGCTTACCCTTAGGTAAGATTGATATGGTATAGAATTAACTTCAAAATCACTTGCAAAGTTTCTTATTGGGCATGCAAACATTTGCAATTCTCATCGACTTGCACAGCATGCGAATTGCATGTTAATTGCAAAGAAAAGAGCGTATGTGAAGGAAGAAATTCGTTCTTCAGAAAGTTGACATCCTAAATAACAATGCAAGTCAAATATGATGCCATTGACTCGAGTGGTGAATGCTAATTGGGAAAAATGGAAATTGCGCACACTTTCTGTTAGGGCCTGTGCACCAAAAAGCGCTAACGTAATCGCTAACGCCCAGCGCTTTTTGAAATTATTTTTCTAGGTGATTCTAGACATGTGCCTAGCAATTTTCTAATCATGCCTAGTGATTTTTGGAGCGTTTTTTATTTTTTTGTTACAGTAGAGCTGGAACTGAACAGCTTCTGTAACAAAACCGCTTGGAGAATCGTTCTGATCTAGCGCTTTTCAGAGCGATTTTCCACTTTCCTATACTTAACATTGAGGCTGAATCACCTCAGAAATCAGCAGAAATGCTGCGTTTAGGAAAAAAGCTCATCGCTCTGGTGTTCTCCGTCCCATTCAAATACATTATGCACAAGCATTTGAAAAATCGGTCAGAAGCGCTCTTGTTTTTCTGAGTTGGAGATGACAACACGCACCAGCCCTTAAAGCGGACCTGAACCCCTCTCTGCTCTAAAAAGATACACAAGAGCCTAATAACCTTTACACAAAAACACGTATTTGTTACAGCTGATACACAACCTAAAATAAATCTGAACAGTTTCTACTTCCTGATTCATGGAAGCAGACATATTGTTACCATCCTGTGCTTTCAAATGAGCCTATCTGGTTATCTGCCATAGGCAGTCATGTGACATGGGGAGCGATCAAATTACAACTAGTGATTAAACACAGATGAGGGGGGATTAGACAGGCTAAACTCTCTATATACGTACAAAGTGCATTTCTCTCTGTTTTCCTTTTGTCCTGTGCAAGAGTTCAGGTCCACTTTAAGGGCTTGATCCACTAAACCGTGATGACTCAAATATCACACCTTATCAAAGATATCACACCTTATCAAAGTTAACACGCCTTATCAGAAAAGCATAGCCAGCGCTATGAACTTATGCCTGCTAATTGGCAATGGCACTCGTCATGCCCTGAGCCCCCGCAGGTTTGTAGCATTTGCTATGCTACTCTGATAAGGCGCGTTAACTTTGTTAACTTCAGTTCCCAAAGCACGGTGATTAGGGGTAATATTTGATTCTTCTCTCTCATTTACTCCTCACATTAACTCCCTAACCAGCTCCTGCCATTTCCAACGGAAAAACTAAGCACGTATCCGACCTTTTCTCTCCCATGACACAACCAAAATGTTAGTACATGCTCTTATTATATCTCAATTGGACTATTGCAATATATTGCTGGGTGGACTTCCAACTAACCGACTAACACCGCTCAATTCTGTACTGAACTCTGCTGCTCGACTCATTCATCTCTCCTCTCGCTCTTCCTCTGCTGACCCTCTCTGTCAGCTAACAGACTGGCACCACTCCAATGTGTACTGAACTCAGCTGCTCGTCTCATTCATCTCTCCTCTCGCTCTTCCTCTGCTGCTCCTCTCTGTCAAGCTCTTCACTGGCTACCAATTAATGAGAGGATTCAGTTCAAACTCTTAACCCTAACCTACAAAGCTCTCCACAATCTCCCTCCCCTGTACATCTCCTCACTAGTCTCCAGATACCAACCCAACCGCAATCTCAGATCTGCACACAAGCTTTTATCCTCTTCTACAATTACCTCCTCACATTCACGTGTACAAGACTTCTCACGTGCCTCACCCCTCCTCTGGAATGCCCTTCCACAGCACATCTGCCACTCTCCCACCTTTGAAATCTTTAAATGCTCCCTCAAAACCCACCTTTTCCGACAAGCATATTCTCTAGCGTAGGCCATGCACCCACTAAATAACCTAATTACGCACTGCCTGTACATATACTGTATACTTCCCCCACCTCTTGTTTCCACCCCATTCCTTTAGATTGTAAGCTCGCAAGGGCAGGGCTCTCACCCTTTTGTGTCATGGAATGTTATTAATTTAATTGCTTGCACACTGTTAGACATTTATACATTTTAGTCATCATGTTAAATCAAGTTGTAATCAGCAGTGCTGTATCTTGTATCAGTGTTCATATTTGATGTATATCATTGTCTGTATCATTATGTATCCCTTGTTTCTTTTCTTACATTGTACAGCGCCATGGAATATGTTGGCGCTTTATAAATAATAATAATAGGGTGTGATATCTTTGATAAGGTGTGATATTTGAGTTATCACGGTTTAGTGGATCAAGCCCTTAGTGTGAAAAGGGCTTTACACTGTAGCATTAATCTGAGTCCTGTCATTTTTTGGAATTATCTCCCCATCAGTGGCGATATCTCATAACAGTGTAACTAGCAGCAAACTGACAGGAGCCAATCAGTGACCACCATACAGAAATGTATGTTGCTTAGCGACCACCATCCCTCCTCATGTTTCTTCACAAAAGCTTGCTGCTTTATCTTGCTATTTTTGCAATATGTTACAACTCACCTGTCATTGAAACTGGACATTTTTTTCATATATTTGGACAGACCTGTCAGTTGTTTTATGCAAATAGAACTATAATAGTCATATTTTAATTGAATGGCATAGCTTGAAGCCTCATTGCAATTAACATAATTATAATAATAAACTAAACTATGTTAATTTAGCATTATTAACTGCATAAAACGACCCCCCCCCCTTTCCCCAATAATAAATTATGTTAATTTAGCATTAATAACTGCATAAAACTCAACCCCCTAGGGTCATAAGTAGACTTTATAGGGCCCCCTGCAAAAACAATAGCATGGGGCCCCCTTTGTACCCGAACTCCATGGATCGGGGGCCGGCGAATGTCAGCAGAAAGTGTTCTGCTGTGAAACAGCCTATGAAAGCAGGAAGAATTTACACGCACTCCTGCGCACGGTTTTTGTGAGTGAATGGGGAGTTTTCTTTGCTAATTGGCTGCACTTGCGGTTGGGGAGATTGAGGTGGAGGGCCCCCAAAGTTTCTGCCTCCCCGCGTTTGCAGGGGTCGCAGGGGTAATTGCTACGCCTATGCACCCCCCCCACCATAATAATAAACTATGTTAATTCAGCATTCATAAGTGCGTAAACCTCACCCCCCCTGCCCCCCCGGTGCTTTTGTCCTCTTGGTTTCATTACATTCATCAGCACAATGTAAGAGGGTCTGCTATTCCTCGCTGTCCATTCCGCTCGCCCTCATCTCGCCCTGATTCTGATGGATGAGCGTACGGCGGCCAGACGAATGGATCCTCGCGCAGAGCATGGCTGTCACCTCGTTCTGCTGGGGATTGCTGTAATTTCGCATCCTTTGGCAACTCGTCATGATAGATAGATCTCTCTCAACTTTCTCCTACCGCCATCGATCCGCATTTTATTTCAGCGGTAAGAGGATATTAAAAACACGCTCCGGTAAGGATTTTGCAGGATTTAACCTCCGTCTACAAGTAAGGAAAACAAATGTCAGAAAACGAAGGGCGTTGACCTCTGTTCCTCCTCGGTTTCCAAGGCGAAAAAGGGTGGAGGGATCCCAAAGTAATAACGTATGAGACGTAACTAATTATATTGGCGGTGGATCTGTCCTCTATAGTGGGTGGTTTTTATTTATTTATTTATTTTTCAAAATATGTTGGTTTATTGGGATGGCCAGAGAGAAATGAGGAGGCCAGAGGGTTTTGGTACAAAATTTGCCCTAAAGACCTTCTCTCAGGGCCCATTTCCACTATCGCGAATTCGCATGCATTTTTCGCATGCAAATTCGCATAGCAATACAAGTGAATGGGACTGTTTCCACTTGTCAGGATTCCTTTGCGGTTTTCTGTGCAGAAAAAATTCGCATGGCAGAGCCATCAGAATTCGCATACCGCATACCGCTATGCGAATTGCATACAATGTATTTAATAGGACATTCGCATGCGGTTTGGGTATGCAAATTTTCATGCGAATTCGCATAGAAACAATGGAAAAGCACACCAGCACTGCCATGGGTAAATTCGCATACATCGTCATCCATGCGAATTCGCATGAAAATTTGTATACACCCGCATGCGAAATTCGCATCCACATGCAAATTTTTACCGCGGCGATTCACACCGCACAAGTGGAAACGGGCCCTCAGGGGTCCTTGTCAGGGCTTGAGGTACTTAATTTAATAACTGCATCAAAGCAAACTTGTACTATACATTAAATTAGATACTTACCTAAAGTACACACCTGTAACAAAAAAAAACAGCCCCTGTGGGGTACTTACCTCGAGAGAGGGAACCCCCAGGATCCTAATGAGGCTTTCCCCTTTCTCTTTAGCCTTGGGGATCCAGCGCTGGTTCCCCGAAAACTCCCCTGAATTGTGTAGATGTGCAGATGTAGCAGTGCGTGGAATATTTACCTCCATGGGCCAGCGCCTGCGCAGTAGAAGCTTTCCCATCGAGCTCTGATGGAAATAGACGAGCCCGACCGGCTCCACTCTAATGCGCAGGCGCAATTCACCTCCAAATGTAGAGCAGACCCGATGGGGCTCACCTATTTCTGCCAGATCAGAAAGCTTCTATTGCCCCTGCGCTGGAGCCCTGAAGGTAAATATTGCCGCACGTGGAGTTCAGGGGTTGTCAGCACTGGATCCCGGAGGATGAAAAGGACAGGGGAAGCACCCCCCAAGGGACTGTTGTTTTCATTACAGATTTCTTTTAAAGAGAAACCGTGACCAAGAATTGAACTTCATCCCAATCAGTAGCTGATACCCCCTTTCCCATGAGAAATCTATTCCTTTTCTCAAATAGATCATCAGGGGTCGCTGTATGGCTGATATTGTGGTGAAACCCCTCCCACAGTGTGATGTCAGGACCATGGTACTGACATCACGCTGAGGGAGCCTTGTTGCATTGTGGGAAATAACCGCTGTTTCCAACTGCCAAAAAAGCAAGCATCATCTCTTTCCAGTGACATCACCTGCCAGCAAGATGTCACCATGTGATAAATGTCAAAATGTAAATCAGGGAGAGGAAAGCTGTTACAATGGGCAAACACTGACTAAATCATTTATACATCATGATTGTAAAATGAAGCACTTTTTTATTACATTATTTTCACTGGAGTTCCTCTTTAAGTAGAGCAAAGACTCTGTATAGTCCATATGTTTCCCAAGTCCTCCATGACCTGAACATAGCCGACATACCTTCCACAAACGGCTTAGTGCTACTGCGCAGGCGTGGCTGTACTTCTGCATGCAAAATATGACTGCTCTCATACAGGAAGGGGAGTGTATCCACAAACTAGAAGAGGAGGGTCCCGGCTAGTGGAGGCGGGGTCGAGGAGGACATGGGGAGCCTGTGGACTATCCAAAGGCTTCTTAGGTAAGTATCTAACTTTTTTTGGGGGAAGGGGGGGGGGGGGGGTTGATTTTTCAGGTTTGCTTAAAATGTATCCAATTTACAGTGATAATAATAATAATAGTAATTATGATAATAATAATAATAACAATTATTATTATTATTATTAATAATAATAATAATAATAATAATAATAATAATAATAATAATATAGGGCATTGTATTATTATTAGTGTTATATTATTATTATAAACCAGAGATGCCCACACATATTTATATATTTTGTATTTTGTCCCTATCATGTACCAGGGCCAATGGCAGGAAAATA
This sequence comes from Hyperolius riggenbachi, assembly GCF_040937935.1. Taxonomy (NCBI): domain Eukaryota; kingdom Metazoa; phylum Chordata; class Amphibia; order Anura; family Hyperoliidae; genus Hyperolius; species Hyperolius riggenbachi. The sequence goes on along the minus strand of NC_090655.1, from coordinate 8,442,481 downwards.
GCTGATGTTTTTAGTTTGCGAGAGGGAACTGGAGTGCCTGGAGGAAACCCATGTAAGCAAGGGTGCACAAATAAACTCCATGTGAACAATGTCCTAGCTAAGGGTGTGTACACATATCCAATTATGATTATCTAATGTCCGTGTAGTGTGAGAGCCAACAGATTTGGAATACGTTGAACAGAGGAAAACTGTTATACTACGTAGAGGTGGTAAAATTGTCCAATGATTGGCCAATCAAAATTGAAGGTGCGTACCAGGCTTAACCACTTCAGCCTTCAAGAGAACCCGAGGTGGCCTTGTATTACGTAAGTGGGGCACAGAGGCTGGTTGGTCACACTAACACCAGCCTCTGTTGCCCCATCGTGTGTCTCAAAGACCCCCCTGCTCGCCGCTATACTCCCCGCAGTGCTGGTGACACGCAGCGTGTCGCCAGCACAATGTTTACTCTAGCGCTGTCTGTCAGCGCCGCTCCGCCACCTCCTCCGCATCGCCGCTACCCGCCCTCGTCCCTTCCCTCCCGCTGATTGTCTTCGTGTGTCTTTGAGACACACGATGGGGCAACAGAGGCTGGTGTTAGTGTGCCCAACCAGCCTCTGTGCCCCACTTACGTAATACAAGGCCACCTCGGGTTCTCTTTCAGTCGTTTTCACTTTATGCATCCGAGCAATGTTCACCTACCATTCATTAGCCTATAACTTTATCACTACTTATCACAATGAACTGATCTATATCTTGTTTTTTCCGCCACCAATTAGGCTTTCTTTGGGGGGTACATTTTGCAAAGAGCCACTTTACTGTAAATGCATTTTAACAGGAAGAATAAGAAAAAAACGGAAACAATTCATTATTTCTCAGTTTTCGGCCATTATAGTTTTAAAATAATACATGCCTCCATAATTAAAACCCACGTATTGTATTTGCCTAATAGTCCTGGTTATTACACCGTTTAAATTATGTCCCTATCACAATGTATGGTGACAATATTTTATTTGGAAATAAAAGTGGAATGCATGGTGACAATATTATATTTGGAAATAAAAGTGATTTTTTTCCATTTTGCATCCATCACTATTTACTATTTACAACAAGCTTATATAAAAAAAAAAATAGAAATATTTCATCTTTACTTGCATATTTAAAAAGTTTAGACCCTTAGGTAAATATTTACATTTTTTTTGTTGTAATGTTTTTTTATTTTTAATTAAACATTTTATTTGGGTATTTTTGGGAGGGTGGGTTGTAAATTGTAATTTTTTAATGTAAATATGTGTTCATTTTTTATTCTTTTTACATTTAGGTGTAGTTTTACTATTTGGCCACAAGATGGCAGCTATGAGTTTATTTACATTGCGTCACTCTAAGCGTCCGAGAGAAGCTGCCGCTTTTTCTGCCAGGGAAAGGGATCACTGATCGGGCACCATGTCCCGATTCATTGATCCCTCGGCTAATGAACCACGGGCTGTGACCGGAGTGCACATGGCCTTCTGGACGTAGCCTCTACGTCCAGAAGGCTAAAATGTTTTTTAAAGGACACCAAAGTGACACCAAAAGTGACATGTGACATGATGAGATAGACATGGGTATGCACAGTGCCTAGCACACACATAACTATGCTGTGTTCCTTTTTTTCTTTCTCTGCCTCAAAGAGTTAAATATCAGGTATGTAAGTGGCTGACTCAGTCCTGACTCAGACAGGAAGTGACTACAGTGTGACCCTCACTGATAAGAAATTCCCCTTTTTATCTCTTTCCTGCTCTCAGAAGCCATTTTCTGCCAGGAAAGTGTTTTATAGTTGGAATTTCTTATCAGTGAAGCCGATAAGTCCCTTGCCGCAGCTCTTAGGCTCAACACACACCATACAATCTTTGTTGTACAGATAAACCAAATCTATGCAGTATAAGGGCCACCAGATTGAAAATGCTTTGAGAGGACTGTTATTATAGGTTTTAACAACCAAGAAGGCAAAAAAAGTCTCCCCAAGGGAGTACTCACCTCGGGAGGGGGAAGCCTCTGGATCCTAAAGTGGTTTCCCCCGTCATCCTTCACAGGCCTCTTACTCCACTGGAACCCCGGAACAGTGTGTACCTCTCGGGCTCTGGTGGAAATAGCTGAGCGTGATCAGGTACGTTCTACTGTGCAGGCGTAAGGCTGTCTGCTCAGTAGAGGGAACCTGATCAGGCGTGGCTATTCCTGCCAGAGACAGAGCGGCAAACAGCTACTGCACCTGCTCGAGGCACACACTGTTCAGGGTCTCAGCAGAACGCCTGAACGAGCCACCTGGGGAGAAGGGGAGGGCATCGTTGGATTGGTGGTGCTAAGGAGGACGAGGGAGGCATCATAAGTATCCAAAGGCTTTCCCCACCCGAGGTAAGTATCCCAGAGGGGCACTTCTTTTCACTACAGGTACTCTTTAAACTTTTGGGGACTGCCCAAAGTAGATCCTACACCGCACTTGTGGCAGTTCTAGCCTGATGCGGCGTAGGATCTACGCTGCCCGCCGTTTCCACTCCCGACGTGATAGTGTGTACCCGAGAAGGGAGATTAAGCTGTCATAGGACAGCTGACATCACCCCTCAGTGATCAGGAGCCATCGCGTATGGCTGCTGATCACGTGATCACTGCGATCACCGGCAGATCATAGTGATCACTTACAGAGCTGCGGCGGTAGAGGGGGGTGAGGATCCCCTCACCTCCCTGCCGTTCCACCGACGACCGGCGCCCCCTCCGCTCTGCCCGGCATCTCTGCTCCCTCTGACGTCAGCGCCGGGTCCCGGCTTGATGACATCATCAAGCCGCGGCCCGGCACTGAGCGGCAGTAGGAGCAGAGAGGTCCACTGCGGCTCATCGTTGGAGCCTGGAAGGTGAGTGAGGGCTGCTGGCTACAGGGGGACACACAGCTAAAGGGGGGGATCCGGCTGCCTGACCCCCCAAACGCACCCCCCCCATGCAAAAATGCCTGGTCCTTAAGTGGGGTTAGGCAGCCGGTCCCCAATAGGTTAAGCGACACATGCCAATTCTGATTTGCCAATGATTGGTGTATTTTACCTACACAATCTGCTCATAGTATTCAATATCTGTTGACCCTCATGCTACATGGAGGTGGTTGGTCAGGCTTTATATGTAAACTAAATTCCAGAATATGTAAGGAGCTGATGACTTCCTTATATATTGATCTTCTTGCCCTTGTTCTTCTGCTGATTCTCTGTCACTGAAAGTCAAGTCCACCAAGTGCCAAAAAAACAGCATTCCTCCTCCTTATTTATTTGTCGACTCCGACTCTTTCGTGACCACATGTACTTCTGCAGGGCCCTGAGTGACCATAATAAAAACTAATACTGATCTTCCAAACACTTTGTGTCCTTCAGTGGCATTTTCCATGTCACGTTTGTACAATATTTGTAGAGATTCTGCCTCCAGTCGCTGATTACCTGAAGACTGTCAGTATTTTGGAGGAGCTGTGGTGACAGTCAGTCACGTCTTATTTCAGTCTATTCCTGGCTACGTGAAGCAGCCGGAGACGTATAGCAGCCTCCAGAGACCTGCTGCGGAGAGTTGTCCATGTGACATGGTCCTCCTAACGTGTCCTCACATTTCCAGGAAACAGCTGGCGGTGACAGTCCGGGGATGTCCAAACATCTGAACCATGTGACAAAAGATTATTTATGTGAACAAAGGTTAATGCTACATTCTTTGCAGCCTCACCGCCTTCTAGGCAGCCATTGTTTAAAGGGAGTTTGAATCAAATACAGAGAGAAAAAAAGCAACAGATACTGAGAGGGAAGACTCTGGGTCCTATATAGCCTTCCTGATCTATCGGTCCCCTTGTCCCAGCGTTGTCTCCCCCATTAACAGTCCATGACCAATGGATTGGAGACTGCTTTCTGTTCCGCTGCAGGATGCTTTGAAAGTCCTGTTCTGCATACGAGGGTTCCAGGAGAGGCTGGCATGCAGCAGCGAGTGTCGGGCAAGTGAGGGAGAAAGCAGTGTGGTGGTGCTGAAGGACAGTGATGGGGAGCGACGGCTCCAGGAGAGGCTGGCATGCAGCGGCGAGTGTCGGGTAAGTGAGAGAGAAAGCAGTGTGGTGGTGCTGAAGGACAGTGACGGGGAGCGACGGCTCCAGGAGAGGCTGGCATGCAATGGTGAGTGTTGGGTAAATGAGTGGGAAAGCAGTGTGGAGGCTGGCATGCAGCAGCGAGTGTCAGGTTAGTGAGGGAGAAAGCAATGTAGTGGTGCTGAAGGACAGCGACTAGGAGCGACGGCTCCAGGAGAGGCTGGCATGCGGCAGTGAGTGTCGGGTAAGTGAGTGAGAAAGCAGTGTGGTGGTGCTGAAGGTCAGCGACGGGGAGCAATGGCTCCAGGAGAGGCCAGCATGCAGTGGCGTGTTTCGGGTAAGTGAGTGAGAAAGCAGTGTGTTGGTGCTGACAAACAGCGACGGCTCCAGGAGAGGCTGCATGCAGCTGCGGGTGTCGGGTAAGTGGGTGAGAAAGCAGTGTGGTGGTGCTGAAGGACAGTGACGGGGAGTGACGGCTCCAGGAGAGGATGGCATGCAGAGGTGAGCGTCAGGTAAGTGAGGGAGAAAGCAGTGTGGTGGTGCTGAAGGACAGTGACGGGGAGCGACGGCTCCAAGAGAGGCTGGCATGCAGTGGCGAGTGTCGGGTAAGTGAGTGAGAAAGCAGTGTGGTTGTGCTGAATGACAGCGATGGGGAGCAGCGGTTCCAGGAGAGGCTGGCATGCAGCAGCGAGTGTCGGGTAAGTGAGAGAAAGCAATGTGGTGGTGCTGAAGGACAGTGACGGGAAGCAACGGCTCCAGGAGAGGTTGGCATGCAGCAGCGAGTGTCGGGTAAGTGAGGGAGAAAGCTGTGTGGTGGTGCTGAAGGACAGCAATGAGGTGCGACGGCTCCAGGAGAGGCTGGCATGCAGCGGCGTATGTCGGGTGAGTGAGAAAGCAGTGTGGTGGTGCTGAAGGACAGTGACGGGGAGCGACGGTTCCAGGAGAGGCTGCATGCAGCAGTGAGTGTCATGTAGGTGAGGGAGAAAGCAGTGTGGTGGTGCTGAATGACAGCGGCAGGGAGCGACGGTTCCAGGAGAGGCTGGCATGCTGCAGCGAGTGTCAGGTAAGTGAGGGAGAAAGCAGTGTGGAGGTGCTAAAGGACAGCAACGGGGAGTGACGGCTCCAGGAGAGGCTGGCATGCAGCAGCGAGTGTCGGGTGAGTGAGAAAGCACTGTGGTGGTGCAGAAGGGCAGCGACAGGGAGCGACAGTTCCAGGAGATGCTGGTATGCAGCTGCGAGTGTCGGGTAAGTGAGTTAGAAAGCAGTGTGATGGTGCTGAAGGACAGCGACGGGGAGCGGCGGCTCCAGGAGAGGCTGGCATGCAGCAGCGGCGAGTGTCGGGTAAGTGAGTGGGAAAGCAGTGTGGTTGTGCTGAAGGACAGCGACGGGGAGCGACGGCTCCAGGAGAGGCTGGCATGCAGCTCCGAGTGTCGGGTAAGTGAGTGAGAAAGCAGTGTGGTGGTGCTGAAGGACAGCAACGGGGAGTGACGGCTCCAGGAGAGGCTGGCATGCGGCGGCGAGTGTTGGGTGAGTGAGTGAGAATGCAGTGTGGTGGTGCTGAAGGACAGTGACGGCTCCAGGAGAGGCTGGCATGCAGCTGCGAGTGTCGGGTAAGTGAGCTAGAAAGCAGTGTGGTGGTGCTGAAGGACAGCGACGGGGAGCGACGGCTCCAGGAGAGGCTGCATGCAGCGGCGAGTGTCGGGAAAGTGAGGGAGAAAGCAGTGTGGAGGTGCTGAAGGACAGTGACGGGGAGCGACGGCTCCAGGAGAGGCTGCATGCAATGGTGAGTGTCGAGTACGTGAGTGAGAAAGCAATGTGGTGGTGCTGAAGGACAGTGACGGGGAGCGACGGCTCCAGGAGAGGCTGCATGCAGCGGCGAGTGTCTGTTAAGTGAGTGAGAAAGCAGTGTGGTGGTGATGAAGGACAGTGACGGGGAGTGACGGTTCCAGGAGAGGCTGGCATGCAGCGGCGAGTGTCGGGTAAGTGAGTGAGAAAGCAGTGTGGTGGTGCTGAAGGACAGCGATGGGGAGTGACGGCTCCAAGAGAGGCTGGCATGCAGCGGCGAGTGTCGGGTAAGTGAGTGAGAAAGCAGTGTGGTGGTGCTGAAGGACAGCGATGGGGAGCGACGGCGAGTGTCGAGTAAGTGAGTGAGAAAGCAGTGTGGTGGTGCTGAAGGACAGCGACGGGGAGCGATGGCTCCAGGAGAGGCTGGCATGCAGCAGCGGCGAGTGTCCGGAAAGTGAGAGAGAAAGCAGTGTGGTGCTTGAAGGACAGCGACGGTTCAAGGAGAGGCTGGCATGTGTGTGGTGGTGCTGAAGGACAGCCACGGTTCCAGGAAAGGTTGGTATGCAGCTGTGAGTGTCGGGTAAGTGAAAGAAAGCACTGTGGTGGTGCTGAAGGACAACAACGGGGAGCGACGGCTTCGGGAGAGGCTGGCATGCAGCAGCGGCGAGTGTCGTGTAAGTGAGAGAAAGCAGTGTGGTGGTGCTGAAGGACAGCGACGGGGAGCAACGGCTCCAGGAGAGGCTGGCATGCAGCGGCGAGTGTTGGGTAAGTGAGTGAGAAAGCAGTGTGGTGGTGCTGAAGGACAGCGACGGGGAGCGAAGGCTCCAGGAGAGGCTGCATGCAGCGGCGAGTGTCGGGTAAGTGAGAGAAAGCTGTGTGGTGGTGCTGAAGGACAGTGATGGGGAGCGAAGGCTCCAGGAGAGGCTGCATGCAGCGGCGAGTGTCGGGTAAGTGAGAGAAAGCTGTGTGGTGGTGCTGAAGGACAGTGATGGGGAGCGAAGGCTCCAGGAGAGGCTGCATGCAGAAGTGAGTGTCGGGTAGATGAGTGAGAAAGCAGTGTGGTGGTGCTGAAGGACAGTGACGGGGAGCGAAGGCTCCAGGAGAGGCTGGCATGCAGCGGCAAGTGTCGGGTAAGTGAGAGAAAGCAGTGAGCTGGTGCTGAAAGGGAGCGATGGGGGGGAGCGACGGCTCCAGGAGAGTCTGGCATGCAGCGCAAGTGTCGGGTAAGTGAGTGAGAAAGCAGTGTGGTGGTGCTGAAGGACAGTGACGGGGAGCGACGGCTCCAGAAGAGGCTGGCATGCAGCGCAAGTGCCCGGTAAGTTAGTGAGAAAGCAGTGTGGTGGTGCTTGAAGGACAGCGACGGGGAGCGGTGGTTCAAGGAAGGGTCTGGCATGCAGCAGCTAGTGCCAGGTAAGTGAGGGAGAAAGCAGTGTGGTGCTTGAAGGACAGCGACGGTTCAAGGAGAGGCCGGCATGTAGTTGCTAGTGTCAGGTAAGCGAGGGAGAAAGCAGTGTGGTGGTGCTGAAGGACAATGCCGGGGAGCGACGGCTTCGGGAGAGGCTGGCATGCAGCTTTCGGCGAGTGTCGGGTAAGTGAGAGAAAGCAGTGTGGTGGTGCTGAAGGACAGCGATGGGGAGTGACGGCTCCAGGAGAGGCTGGCATGCAGCGGCGAGTGTTGGGTAAGTGAGTGAGAAAGCAGTGTGGTGGTGCTGAAGGACAGCTCCATTACACAAATCCCCTCGCTTCCCATCACTTGGCTTTGCTCTGGATACAGGAGTATCGCAAAGGGCAGTAGCTACAGGTAAATTATGCTCTTTATGCTCGGACATTGCTGAATTTCTGAGCAGTCTGAGGTGATAAGAAGCTCACAAGTTTTGATACAGTGTACCTATTGTCTAGTGGTTCCCCCCTACCTCCCTCATACGGCATACCTGGTGTCTAGTGGTTCCCCCTCTTTCATACAGTGTATCTAGTGTCTAGTGATCACCCCTCCCTCCCTCATACAGTGTACCTAGTGTCTAGTGGTCCCCCTTCCCTCTGTCATACAGTGTACCTGGTGTCTAGTGGTTCCCCCTCCATCATACAGTGTACCTGGTGTCTAGTGGTTCCCCCTCCATCATACAGTGTACCTGGTGTCTAGTGGTTCCCCCTCCATCATACAGTGTACCTGGTGTCTAGTGGTTCCCCTTCCCCTATATTGCATATATGGTTTCTAGTGGTTCCCCCCTCCAACAGAGTGATCCCTGGTGTCTAGTGGGCATCCTCCCTCCCTGCATCCAGTGATTGCAGAGTACAGGCAGGGAAATCAGTGGAAGAGAATTTTGCCTGATCTGAGGCCAGACAACATGGACTGCGACATTCTGTGTTTTCCTCCGCATTTGGCCTCTAGTGTGTGAATGCAGGGCAAGTATAGAGAGAGTAGAGATGCTTTTCTACTTCATCTTCAACCTTTACTCTGCAATTAGGTACAGGCAGCAGAGGGGAGTTCATCCACTAGACACCAGATAACCTGTATGGGGCAAGGAGGGGAGACCACTAGACACTAGGTATGGCCCAAGTATAAAAAGAGATTTTGCTTTGGGGGGCATTTTAGAAGAAAAAAAATCTTGGATTATACTCGAGTGTATATGGCATGCAGCCTTTTCCTCTCAGTGCTTTCTGGGAGACCAGGTGTTGTTTCTGCTCACTTCAGAACATAAAAACAAAGAAACATTCCTCAGTGATGCACCAGCCTGAGCCTGCAGTAAAGATGTTACCACCACCTGTGATAAATTGTAACAAAATAATGTAAACCAGGGAGGAAAAAGATTTAAAACTGGGCAAAAACGGACTAAATCATGTATAAATGAATATTGTTAAACATAAACAATTTAAAGGGACTCAGAGCTGATAAAAAGAAAAAGTGTTATACATACCTGGGGTTTCCTCCAGCCCCATCGTCTCTGATCGCTCCCACACCGCCGTCCTCCGCTGCCCACAGCTTCGGTACCGGGTTCCGTCACTTCCGTCAGTTAGAGCCAGTCTGATGTAAGAGAAGTGCGCTGTTTGCGTATCTCTCCAGCAACCGCCGGTGGGAGATACGTAGAGGGCGCACTTCTACTGTGTAGACTGGAGCAGACTGACGAAAGTGATGGTACCCGGTTCCCAAAGCTGTGGGCAGCGGAGGACAGCGGTGTGGGAGCGATCAGAGACAATGGGGCTGGAGGAAGCCCCAGGTATGTATAATACTTTTCTTTTTATCAGCTCTGGTACACTTTAAATCATGAAGTTACATTCAGTCAAGTTCCTCTTTAAAGGGGCACTATGGAGAAAAATTGAAAATTTTAAAACATGTGTAAACATATACAAATAAGAAGTACATTTCTCCCAGAGTAAAATGAGCCATAAATGACTTTTCTCCTATGTTGCTGTCACTTACAGTAGATAGTAGAAATCTGACAGAAGCAACAGGTTTTGGACTAGTCCATCTCTTCATCAGGGATTCTCAGGGATTTATTTATTCTCAAAAGCACTTAGTGAATGGCAGTTGCTCTGTCCAACTGCCCAAACACTGTGTAGGGAGCAGGGAAGCTGGCCAGCATCATTGTTTAAATGCTTTTTAGGGAATATCTTTATAAAGAATAAAAGCCTTGCTGAGAATCCCCCATGAGGAGATGGACTAACCCAAAACCTGTCACTTCTGTCAGATTTCTACTACCTACTGTAAGTGACAGCAACATAGGGGAAAAGTAATTTATGGCTCATTTTACCCTGGGAAAAATGTACTTCTTATTTGTCTATGTTTGCACATACAGTGGCTTGCAAACGTATTCGGCCCCCTTGAAGTTTTCCACATTTTGTCACATTACTGCCACAAACCTGCATCAATTTTATTGGAATTCCACGTGAAAGACCAACACAAAGTGGTGTACATGTGAGAAGTGGATCGAAAATCATACATGATTCCAAACATTTTTTACAAATAAATAGCTGCAAAGTTGGGTGTGCGTAATTATTCGGCCCCCTGAGTCAATACTTTGTAGAACCACCTTTTGCTGCAATTACAGCTGCCAGTCTTTTAGGGTATGTCTCTACCAGCTTTGCACATCTAGAGACTGAAATCCTTGCCCATTCTTCTGTGCAAAACAGCTCCAGCTCAGTCACATTAGATGGACAGCGTTTGTGAACAGCAGTTTTCAGATCTTGCCACAGATTCTTGATTGAATTTAGATCTGGACTTTGACTGGGCCATTCTAACACATGGATATGTTTTGTTTTAAACCATTCCATTGTTGCCCTGGCTTTATGTTTAGGGTCGTTGTCCTGCTGGAAGGTGAACCTCTGCCCTAGTCTCAAGTCTTTCGCAGACTCCAAGAGGTTTTCTTCCAAGATTGCCCTGTATTTGGCTCCATCCATCTTCCCATCAACTCTGACCAGCTTCCCTGTCCCTGCTGAAGAGATGCACCCCCAGAGCATGATGCTGCCACCACCATATTTGACAGTGGGGATGGTGTATTCAGAGTGATGTGCAGTGTTAGTTTTCTGCCACACATAGCGTTTTGCATTTTGGCCAAAAAGTTCCATTTTGGTCTCATCTGACCAGAGCACCTTCTTCCACATGGTTGCTGTGTCCCCCACATGGCTTGTGGCAAACTGCAAACGGGACTTCTTATGCTTCTCTGTTAACAATCCCTTTCTTTTTGCCACTCTTCCATAAGAGGCAACTTTGTGCAGTGCACGACTAATAGTCGTCCTATAAACAGATTCCCCCACCTGAGCTGTAGATCTCTGCAGCTCGTCCAGAGTCACCATGGGCATCTTGACTGCATTTCTGATCAGCGCTTTCCTTGTTTGGCCTGTGAGTTTAGGTGGACGCAGGGACGGATCTAGACCAAGTTGCCCCAAGTTGCGCCTGGGGCAAGGTCAGGTTTTGGCGCCTAAACTGCCATTCCCCATCCACATTTTGCCGCCTTTTTAAGAATTCAACAAACTGCGCCTGGGGCAAGAGACCCGCTTGCTCCCCCCTAGATCCGTCCCTGGGTGGACGGCCTTGTCTTGGTAGGTTTACAGTTGTGCCATACTCCTTCCATTTCTGAATGATCGTTTGAACAGTGCTGCGTGGGATGTTCAAGGCTTTGGAAATCTTTTTGTAGCCTAAGCCTGCTTTACATTTTTCAATAACTTTATCCCTGACCTGTCTGGTGTGTTCTTTGGACTTCATGGTGTTGTTGCTCCCAAGATTCTCTTAGACAACCTCTGAGGCCATCATAGAGCAGCTGTATTTGTACTGACATTAGAATACACACAGGTACACTCTATTTAGTCATTAGCACTCATCAGGCAATGTCTATGGGCAACTGACTGCACTCAGACCAAAGGGGGCTGAATAATTACGCATACCCCACTTTGCAGTTATTGATTTGTAAAAAATGTTTGGAATCATGTATGATTTTCGTTCCACTTCTCACATGTACACCACTTTGTATTGCTCTTTCACGTGGAATTCCAATAAAATTGATGCATGTTTGTGGCAGTAATATGACAAAATGTGGAAAACTTCAAGGGGGACGAATACTTTTGCAAGCCACTGTATTTTACATTTTAAAATGTTTTGCCATAGTGCCCCTTTAAGCCTTTTACACTCTCCAGGAGAAGTTTTCCAGACTGCTCTTCTGATTGCGCCTCTGCCAGAAGTGTGGAAATTATGTGAGCAGACCCTTTTATTATTATTGTTATGATGATGATTATTATTAGTGTTATGAATTTATACAGTTCTGACATTTCCTGCAGTGTTGTACAGAGAGTACAACTGAATAATTCATATTAATATCTGTCTCTCCAAGGATCTCACATTTAACATCCTTACCTCGAGTCTTCAGCAGAGATACAAGCTGGAGCGGCACTCCTCCTGACGGCCACACGATTTAGGCAAATATTCTACAAATATAAAATGCCTTACCTGCGCTAATAAGCTTACAATTAGGGGCGGAGCTACCATGAAGGAATCTAAATCACGTCATTCAGGCGGCACAATCGAGGGGGCGGCATTTGGACAAACAATTTGGGCCACTTGACGCCTACTCTCCGCTGACCCGCCCGCCTTCCTGGCATACAATCTACCCTCCTCATCTGTGCATTCTCATCCTCGAATCCCCGTTCTCATTTGATCGGTGGTCCTGCCACAACCAATCAAGCAGGGGTGCTGGCACCAACAGACTAGCCAGTCAGCCCCCGCTGCTCCTTTTGCCTTAACGCCAATGGTCTCGTGGGCGGGACATTGGGCCAATTACTGGTGCTGTGGTCCTGCCCACGTGACCATCGGCACCAGTTAGTTAAAGGAGCAGTGGGCAGCTGTGATTGGCCTGTCTGGTGCCAGCACCCCTGCCTGATTGGTCGTGTGACAAAATTTCCCCTCCGACTGGCCCTGTTGGTCTCTGGCCGGTGATAGGGTTTATATGGGCGGTATAAATGATATGAGGTATACATGATGGGGGTAGATAGATACACAGACAGAGAGATATAATAGACATATCAGCATCTCCGAGGGGAGGAAGGGGGCAGCGTATCCTTCAGTAAGCAGAATGACTAGAACTGGCCCTGTCTACAATGATCTTTAATAAGGTGGCCACACACCATACAATTTTTGAAATATCTGTTCAATTCAACAATAGCAATCAATTTTTTCTGACTGATTGTAACAATTCAAAAATCTGACCAATGTACCGCACTCCTTTGTTCAATGTATCCCCAATCATGAATAAAATATTCAGAAAAAGGTGGTCCGCATCCAAAGTTCTCCACAAACAGTAATGTCTTTATTTGGGACTTATCCCTACAGCCAAAACAGGTACAAAAGCTGACATGTTTCGGGCATGCGGCCCTTAATCATAGCTTACAAACACATAGCTCTTGCCTCTCAATTTAAAATGCTCGGAAAGGTGACACACCCTAGTGTGGCAGAGGCCCAACCCCTCCTAGGAGGAGCCAAACACATAAAAGTAGCCGCACTTAAGGTAGTCACCATCACTTTATAAATGAACAACATTTAAAAGAGATAAAATTTCCAAAATGTATAAAACCAAGAAGTAAATAAGGAACAATCAAAAAGAAATAGGAGTCATAATGTCATACAAAATAATTTCGTTCGTTCTGTTATGACAGAATATCCCATGAACCCATTACTAACAGACATAGCCACCCACAACATGTAGGCATAACAGGAGTGTGAGTCAAATTTGGTGGACGGCTCAGTTCGTAACCAAAGCTAGATCCCATCTCGCGTTGAGTCCTTTCGGGGCCCTAGTCCCCAGACGAAATATCCATAAGGCCTCCCTTCTGCGAATAGCTGCCAGTAGGTCCCCTCCTCTTTTTGGCAAAAATACCCTCTCTATGCCCTGGAAGGAAAAGCCAGACATATCACTACCATGTGAGTTTCTAAAGTGTTTGGCCACATTCGAGATATTCCTGGTGGACCAGGACGCCCCCAAATAATGTTCGGAAATTCTAGCCTTTAGGGGTCTGGTGGTGCATCCCACGTACTGTACTGAGCATAAAGTGCATGTAACCATGTAAATGACATTGCTGGTATTGCAATTAATGTAATGTTTTAATGCACATCTATAACCGTTAGATAGAGACTCAACTACCCGTGTTCTGTGGTGCACTACACAGTAATGGCATGAGGGGATACCACACCTATAAGATCCCTTGGTAGTGAGCCAGGTGGGGGGTCTGTCTGTGGAGCAAAATAGGCTCGGAGACAAAGTGCTCCCAAGTGTTGGTGCTCGTCTACTGGCGAATTTAACACCTTCCCGTAGAAAAGGCTGCAAATCGTCATCTGCCTCCAAAATAGGTAAGTATTTACTAATGATACTCTGAACTTCTCGAAGCTCGGAGCTATACGTAGTGACGAAAACAGGCCTCTTTATAGCACTAGCTTCAGAGGCAGACCCCCGTACCAGTTGGCTCCTCTGGACCGAAAGTGCCCGTTGCTTGCCCCTCTCAATTGTCCATCTAGGGTACCCCCTCTCACTCAAACGCTTTTCAATTAAAGAAAACTCCTGTTGTAAGGTGGAGTCATCCGAGCAATTCCGGCGTGCCCGGATGAACTCTCCCACCGGAATTGCTCGGATGGTGTGCGCCGAATGGCAACTGTTTGCTCGCAATGTAGAATTCCCAGCACATTGTTTTCTATATGTCTTAGTTAGCACAGTGTTGGATTGTAAGCAGCCCGTCACAGTCAAATCCAGATAATCTATGGAAGATTGATGCCATGTATGTGTGAACCGTAAATTGCATTGATTGTCATTAAGGGAAGTCATGAAAGTGTCGACCAGAGTCGGATCCCCCCTCCAGACAACCAAAATGTCGTCAATAAATCTACCGTACCACGCAATACAGTCCCGTAGGCGCCCCCCACCCCCAAAGATGTGGAATTCCTCCCACCACCCCATGTAAAGGTTGGCCAGGGATGGTGAGAATTTGGCACCCATCGATGCCCCACACCTCTGGAGGTAGAAGGCGCCATCGAACATAAAATAGTTGCGGGTAAGGAGATAATCCACAGCAGCGCAGATAAATACCCGAAGGTCCACAGAGTATTGTGAATATCTTTCTAGATGGTATTGGAGGGCTGTCAAGGCCAGGTGGTGGGGTATACACGAATATAGGGCTTTCACATCGATAGTTAACCAGCTATAATTGTCACCCCACCCAACTCCCTCTAAACTTGCCAACAAGTGTTTAGTATCTTTGAGATACCCTGGTAATCGTCGGACCAAAGGTTGAAGCATGGAATCAACCCAATCACTCAGGCGCTCCCCGAGAGACCCAATGCCAGCTACAATGGGTCTACCTTCCGGAGGAGCGCCTGGCTTGTGTATTTTGGGAAGATGGTGGAACACAGGTATGGTAGGATGAGACACTTTCAAGTAATTCGCTAAGCTGTGCTCCAGCACTCCCAAACTCTCCCCATAACTAATAAGATTCAATAATTGTTTATGATATTCCTGTGTGGGGTTTCCCGGCAATCGGGTGTAAGTGGTTGCGTCCTCAACCTGCCTCAGAGCCTCCTCCCTATAGACCGATCTGTCAAGGACAACCACCGCTCCCCCCTTATCGGCATTCCGGATAATAATGTCCTTGTTGTCCTCCAAACTCCCAATGGCCATGTATTCGGCCTTTGTGAGATTGGTTTTATGTTGTGTACGGGGGGTACCAGAGAGTCTGGTCAATTCCTGTTCCACTAAATCTTGAAAAACTTCAACTGGGGTAGTTCTAGCTGTCAGGGGATAAAAATCAGGATTTCTGATTCTAACGGGCTGCACATCTTCTGTCGAGACTAGACCCCCACTATCGGACGCCAAAAAATCAAGCGTCCATTTGGCACAGGTATCCTGAAAGTTCTCAATATCAGGTATATCTGTGCTCTCCTGACTATCAGGCTGATTCGCTTCCCCATTGGAACCGAAGTGTTTTCGTAAAAGTAAGGACCTAATAAATTTATTGACATCTAGAAGTGTGTTAAAAACATCAAAATGATGTGTAGGGGAAAAAGACAAACCCTTGGACAATAGAGATAATTCCGATTCTGTGAGCGTGTAATTAGACAAATTGACAACATTAACAAGATTATGGGGTGCATGATTACCTTTAGCTTTATGTTTCACTCCTGCCCTTCTCGTTTTTCTCCTACGTGGTGTTTCTTGTAATATCTCTTGTATCTGCTGTGGTTGGGGGGCCTGTTGTGGGCGTTTTTTGGAGGATGACATTGTTCAAATCGACTCTGACCTGGATTAACGGAGGATGTGGTTGGTAGAGGGGTGGAACTTAAGTGCCTAGTATCCTGTGGACTAACTGATGTTTCCCTATGTGGATTCTGATTGTGCGCAAAGCTAACCTTCCTTCTATTTCTGGAACGAGAGCGACGTGTGGGCATACCAGGAGACCTTGGTGGAGCTTCCCATTTACCCCATTCATAAACCAAGTTATGTTTATAATCATTGGTATCTCGTAGGTATTTTACCCTTTTATTCTCTGTGATAATAGTTTCCAACTTAGAAATATTTTCACGTAATTTTTCATTCAGCTCATCGTATTGTTGTAGTGTATCATATTTGGTCAGGTTTACAGTTAATTCAGAAATTTTTAATCTAATATCCACAATTTTATTTTCCTCATACTTGATGATGAGTTTCATCAAGCTGAGTGAGCAATCTGTCAATATTGCATTCCATTCAATCATAAACTCTTCGCAATATGCAGTGGTAGGAATCTTTTTGATGCGTAAACCGCGTGGAATTATTTTCTCCGCCACATATTGCTTAAGAGTAGATAAGTCCCACCAAACTCTGAGTTCCTTGCTCATCAGGTCCTCAAGCTGCAGAAAACAAGTCCTAAGACCCACATCTGGGTGTTTATCACTAATGTCCGCCTTTTTAGAGAAAACCGCAGCAAATTTGTTATAGCGGTCTGAATCGGAATTTAAATCTCGTATAGGAATAATGTGATCTTCATGAGAAGGTGGACAACAGTCTATCATGTCCTTAATAGCAGTTTCCAAAGGGTTAAGATTATGTATATCCACGTTGGTGCTAGTGAGATCTCCATATGTAACCAAATCGTTGGACACAGGAGTTTCAACCAAAATTTGTTCATTATTTGTAGTCACCCCTATATGGTTGTCAGGGGAAGGACCTAGACCATCAATTCCAAAAGCTGGAACTCGTGCAGTCAAATCAGTAGCAGTGATGGGAAAATGGAGAGACAATCTTTTTACCTGCTTGGATGCCTTGATGCCTCGATCCACATCCTCCAGCAGGCTCTGTACAAGATCCCTACAGTATGGACGTGCACTGCCCTTGGCAAGAGTGATGCCGGCTGTAGGGAGATCTGAGCCCCGAGTCTCAAGTTGGCCGAGATGTTGCTTCCGGCGTGCTCCGAGATCTCTCTGTTCACGCGGCGTCTCAGCTGTGTGTTGGTCAGCGAGAGCCCGTCGGAGGTCACGTGATGTCTTTTCCGGAAGTGCCTGCCGCGTCACCTCCGCTCCCCCTCCCGGACTCGCTGTTGGCTCCGTACGACCCATTGATGCCTTCCAGGGAGCAGCACTCTGCGTAGGGCCCGCGAGAGTCTGCAGGTGTCCGGCTGTCGCTCCTCCAACAGACACCAATGCAGGACGGCTCCCTTCTCCACCTCCAAGGCCCGGACACTTCACAGACTGGGTGAGTGGTAATGGAGGGATTTTGCTGGTGGTGGCTGCTTGGCTGCGGGTGATGTATCTATACATGTCTGCATTGCCTAAAATAATTGAAAACTCAGAAAAAAATGATAGGAATTGTACATCAAGTAGTTGACAGTCCATCACACACCATACAATTCTTGATAAAGTTGGTCTGAAATTTCCAACATATCCAATCTTCAAAAATCGAAAAAAAATTGGGAAATTCGATCAGATTTATCGATCGAAAACCAAGAAAAGCTCTCGATTTTTTGGGACAACCGATCAAAAGGATTGAATTGGTGAAAGATTGGATCTTTTAATTGTATGGTGTGCGGCCACCTTTAATTGTAAAACTTTCCTAAACTCTCCAGTCATATCCGACAATACATGGATCTTACTGCATTCTTCTGTCGCAGGAAACTATCTTGTAATATTTATTGACTTGTTCAGATAACTGACCGGTTTGATTAGCAGTGCCTGATATTTGTTTCCTTTTTTCTTTGTTACTTTACTCTTCACTTTCCTTTATTATAAAAGTAACAAAACGAAAGAAGCCGTCCATGTAGTGCCAGAAGGGTCAGAACAGTGAAACACTCCTCTGGTCCGTCCTCCAGTGCTAGAAGCAGTGTGTGAGCGGATTTTGCCTTATTCCTCCGTCCTAAACTAAATCCCGAGGCTTCTGTTCTCAACGGAGATTAGGTGCAGAAAATATTGCTTTTGTTATTAACAATATAAAGGGCTATCTGTCTCACTTGAGAGGGGAAGATGCTGTATGTCACATTAAAGAGGCCCTGTCATGACATATAGTAGAATGCAGAAAATTATTCAGGATATCCACTTTTACAGTAAATTTCCTGGTTTCAGCATCAGGCATACTTCCTCCCTGTACTGTGCCCATGCAGAGGAGGACACAGGGGGGTAAACGGAGGACATGGGGGACACAAAAGGGCATAGAGGAGGAAACAAGGGAACAGAGGGAGACACAAGAGGTACAAGGCTGCAGGAGGTACAAAGGGGGCATAATCCACAAGATGCCCCTTCACCATTGATGCTCCAGGTTTAGTCTATATTTTCCCCCTGGTTTCTGTCCTCTAAACCTAGGTGCGTCTTATGGTCAGTAGCGTCTTATAGTCCGAAAAATACGGTAAGCAGTTCACAACCTAGTGTCCTGCAGTGGGGCATGTATGTTGATGACAACAACCTGTATATTCTCTAATGTAATTTTTGGGGAGGGCTTTACTGTTTAGATTTGTAGAAAGAGAAGAGAAAAGGTGTCAGCGCTGGGAGCTGTCTGTCGTTTCTGCTGATTTATATCCCTCCAGTATCCCAGCCTCCCTCCTCCTCCATCCTCTAATACATCAGCTAAAATTCCCCAGGTATCTTCAGGTTCTCAGTCAACAATCAAGCTGTATAGCAGAGTGATGTCATCATTTCTTAAAGCTTTTTAGGCACCACAATTTTGTCCGAGGTTCTAAGTTTTTTCTTGTAAGCTTCTTTTTTCATTTTTTTTTTAACTTCAGTTTGAACTGTAACTTGATATTAAATTGTGAGTATATTTTTGGTTCCTAAATATCTTAACGTGAACCCGAGGTTATAAAAAAAAACAGAATAGAAGCCCAAGGTAAGTAAAACTGCATTTTTTAGACTGACTTAACCTTCCTGGCGGTAACCCCGAGCTGAGCTCGGGCTATGCCGCGCAGGAGGATATCTCAGGCCCTGGTGGGGCGATTAGACCCATTTAAAGTGCTGTGCGCGCAGCTAGCACTTTGCTAGCCGCACGCACAGCTTGATCGCCGCCGCTCTGCGGCGATCGCCCGCAAGCAGCGGCGATCGCCCGCAAGCAGCAGCAGAAGAGGGCCCCCCCTCTCCAGAGCCCTGCGCTGCACGGACCAATGAGTTCCGGGCAGCGCTATGGGCTGCATCTGAGGCGTCTGACGTCAGGATGTCGGCTGACGTCCATGACGTCATTCCGATCGTCGCCATGGCGACAGGAGAAGCCAAACAGGGGAACGCGTTATATACGTTTTCCCTTGTTTACTATAGATGCCGGCGACGATCGCACTAGAGGGACACATGCGCCCTCTAGTGGTGTTTCATGTAGCTACCACTCTGGTAGCTTTACATAAAACAAAAAAAAACAAACAAAAAAAAAATGATTTCTGCCTATTTGGCAGAAAAAATCAGCCACCAGGAGGGTTAAGTATCACTTTAAGTATCCCATGGTTTTCTTTTTGTTTTAATGTCTCTAATCAGTGCAAGTCTATTAAGTGTCCTAGAGTTAAAATACATGGACTATTGACCTTTCTCTATCTCTCCCCATCAGCTCAAAAGTTGTATTCTGCCAGGAAAACTTTTAATTAGCTTATCAGTGATGTTTCCTATATTCCTGACAAGGTACAGACAAGACTGAAGCTGTCACTTCCATTCCTAGAAATTAACTCTTTCAGGTAGCAAAATAAAACACGTAAACAGCCTGGTTATTAATACGTTTTGCGCTGTACATACACATGTTTATCTCATCATGACACATACTGTATCTACTTTACTTGTACCTGAGACTGGGGGGGGGGGGATTTATACATACCTGGAGCTTCCTCCAGCCCTGCTCCCGCGCTCGCCGCCCTCCTCCTTTTGGAACACAATTGGTCACCATTGTGGTTGATCAGGTGGAGTCTTCTGCAGGTGAGTAAAGGTTTCTTTTTTTACAGGTGCTCACATTACGATTATTTTCTGGTGAAACATTGCTGCATTGCGATTATTTTCTGGTGAAACGCTGCTCACATTACAATTATTTTCTAGTGAAACATTGCTGCCCTGTTACGATTATTTTCTAGTGAAACATTGCTGCATTACATTTATTTTCTGGTTAAATGCTGCTGACATTACGATTATTTTCTGGTGAAACGCTGCTGCATTATAATTATTTTCTAGTGAAACATTGCTGCATTACAATTATTTTGTGGTGAAACGCTGCCCCATTACGATTATTTTCTGGTGAAACATTGCTGCATTACATTTATTTTCTGGTGAAACGCTGCTGACATTACGATTATTTTCTGGTGAAACATTGCTGCATTTCAATTATTTTCTGGTGAAGCATTGCAACATTACAATTTTTTTCTGGTGAAATGCTGCCCCATTTCGATTATTTTATGTTGAAACATTGCCGCATTATGATTATTTTCTGGTGAAACATTGCAACATTACAATTATTTTCTGGTGAAGCATTGCAACACTACAATTATTTTCTGGTGAAACATTGCAACATTACAATTATTTTCTGGTAAAGCATTGCAACATTACAATTATTGCCGCATTATGATTATTTTATGGTGAAACACTGTGTTACGATTATTTTCAATTTGGGGGGTGGGGTGCCACAGGTTTTCTGGCCTGGAGTGAAAAAATGGCTAGAGGCGCCCCTGGGCATGTTCATTCAAAAAAGCAAAGGCAACTAATGCAGTTACTAAAATGATTGAACACTTCCTGGTAACTTCCAGGAGAGCCTATAGTGCCATCTAGTGGCCAGAAAGTTAAAATAAAGTAAAAAATAAATAGATGTAGTAGTTATAAAAACCTGATTAACCCCTCCCCATAGTTAACAATCACGTCTTTAAAAAAAATGACAGTTAGAAAAAAACATTAATAGTTAACTTGGGATCTGAGGGTTTTTAATATGTATGTAATTATGTTATATCCCTGATATTTTCGCAAATAAGGGCTTGCAATTATTGATCGGGTACACAAAACATAAAAAATACACCTTTATTTCCAAATAATCTATTGTCGCCATACATTGTACTAGGAACATATCTTAAATGTTGTATGGGTTTTATTTATAGTAGCATTTAAAAAAAAAAAAAAAGCTATAGGAGATGGAATTGGACAAATGGTGTATTTTTTTTCCATTCTTTTCCGTGTATTTCTCTATAAAATGCATAGAAAATCAAATAATTATCAGCCCTAAAAAGCCTAATTTGTGGTGAAAAAACAAGATGTGACGAAGCAGCGATAAAGTTATTGGCAAATACATCGGAGGAGCACTGAAGTGTGAAAATTGCTTCCATCCTTAACATGAAAACAATCTGTAGGCTGAAGTGGTTAAATAGCATAAAAGTATATTATAGCTCATAACACTATAATAAACATTACAGCACCATAATAAACTTTACAATACATATGTTTTTATTACAATACTTTTTTTTTAATACATTTGAATTCTCCTTCAAGTGTAACTACAACTGTATTTGTCACACGTCAGACAATGCTACATAGGAGTTAGGCCTTTGCGTCAGTAACGACGCATTCCGAAGTCTCCTCCCTCTTTTCATGGTTTATACAGCAGCGTAGCAGGAAGCACAATGCTGAGAATCTGTAAGAAATACCTTATTAAATTGTTTAGGCACTGAGAGTGCTACACTGCATAAATGTTAATAAAAATCGAGCTGGCATATGGCTTTCAATAATTTATTGTGTATGTTTTGTGTTGCGTGGGGAAGATTCTAGATGATATATAGCAGTTAATCCTGCCAGAAATGTTGCAAATGTTTATCAATTGCTCTTGAGCGTATCAGCCGAATGAATTTAGACGCTATAATGTTTAACTTGAGCGCGCTGAACAAAAAAAGGGAAAAAATGGCTTTTACCGCAGGGCTGCCCTTCAAGTGGAGTTGTCAGGATGATTCCTTTGTTATGATAATCTTCTGTTCACTGTTGGTTGGAGAATGTGCCTGACAGGAAGGGCCTATAAAATATTCTTCTGCTAGAGCGGAGGCAGAGCTGGCGGGGAGAGCCCCGCGGTGGCCACTAAGGGAACGCCGCAGTTCATCTACGCATTATCCCGCCGCCGGAAGCGTGGCTATCACATCATTTCAATACAATGCCCATACATCATTAAACACGGGAATTATTGGGGATTGAAAAAAAATATGAAAGTAACGACTTTAACACTGATGTGCTATCAAGGCAGAGGAATGTCGACTTTGTGCATTAAAATATCTACAAATTCTTGCCTGAAGCCAACATGGTAAAGCTGAAAAGATGTGTAGTGTACTGGTTAAGGGCTCTGCCTCTGACACAGGAGACCCAAGTTCGAATCTTGGCTCTGCTTGTTCAGTAAGCTAGCACCTATTCAGTAGGAGACCTTGGGCAAGACTCCCTAACACTGCTACTGCCTATAGAGCGCGTCCTAGTGGCTGCAGCTCTGGCCTAACACTGCTACTGCCTATAGAGGGCGTTCTAGTGGCTGCAGCTCTGGCGTTTTGAGTCCGCCAGGAGAAAAGCGCAATATAAATGTTCTTTGTTTGTTTGTTATAATAAAGCTTAGTTCCACTATGATTTCAAAAACACCTCTTACCCTCCAAAACCTTAAAAATACATACTCACCTTAGATCAGGCCATGCTGGTCTCCCACTCCTCTGGAGCACTTACTTTTGTCCAGTCAGTGACTGCCCCCTTCCTCAGGCCACGCCTCCTCTCCAGGAAAAATATCAGGAGGAAACTTGAATTAAAGGTGAGCTCCACACTGCAACCCAACCTGCTATTCTCCCTCCATTAGTCTTGAATAGCTGTCTCCAACAGGGATGGTCGTAGTCAGCCAACTTCGCTACGCTAGAACTACACAGATTTTTATGCAAATACGCTTCGCAATCTACGGCTATGTAATCAGAAACTTCACTACGTTTGCATTCCGTAGACTACGCTTAAAATTCGCAAGCTTCGCGTAGTGCGAAGCGTAGTTGATGCGACCGCTTATACCCTTATGCGGAAAAATTGCCGCAATAATCTGCTACCTATGTGCATATAGTAACTAATATAAGCGTACATTCCACCTTCCAATGCGGAATTGTATGCGTATAAAAGGGCAGTAATATTTCTGCGCATGCGCGATGATCCATATAGACGCAGTTACCGCACGCGTAGTTGATTTTGCAATACATACGTCAACTACGCGTAGCTGGCGATGCTTCGCATAGCGGGACTACGACTACGCGGAAATGCGTACGTGTAATACTTAAACTTCGCCTACGAACTACGATGCGTAGTTGCGTACTACGACGCGTAGATTCACGCTGGCGTAGTTTACGAGCAACCCTGGTCTCCAATAGACAGCGAACAATTGACAGCGCTCCCAGGCTGCAAATGAAATGAAACCAACAGAGGTGTGCAGATCCCTCCAGGGGCTAAAATACACACCTTTAACACAAATTGTTTGCAAATTATACACTGAGGGCCCTTTTCCACCAGCGCGTTTGTGCTGGCTGAATCGCAAAACCGCAAACCGCTAGCGATTTTACAATCGCTATGGTTTGCTTTTTAACATAGGAATCGCGGTAGGTCATTTCCACTACCGCGATTCGCTTTTGTCGGGAACGCGAACGCGCGGCGGAGCGATAATTGCCGCGATTTTGCTATGCAGTGCATAGCATAGCAAAATCGCGGCCGCAAACGTCGGGGGAATCGCCGGTTTTGCGATTCAGCAATCGCTAGCGTTCAGCATGAACGCTAGCGATTGCAGGTGGAAAAGGGCCCTAATCCCTAATCTAAAAAATTGAATGCAAACTGAAGCACACGGATGCAGCTAGCCATGAGTATACTTACGTTTGTTTTGTACAGCAGGAGAGATTGGCAACACTTCCAGACAGAGGCTGCACCCGAATTAACTACCTGCATAGATGTGCAAGCCTCCTCCAATAGCCTACAAGGGAAGGAATGACTGATGTGTGAGTTTAGTCTCAGGTTTTGGACTAGACCATCTCCTCATAGGGGATTCTAGTTATTTCCTTTATTCTTTTCAAAAGAAATCCCTGGAAAGGATCTAAAACAAAGATAGCACCCAGCCTACTTAGTTGCTGCACACTATTTCTGGGACTGTACCACTGCCATCTAGGGAGTTTTTTTTATTTTTTTTATTTTTTTTTTATTGCAATGTATTCATTTATAGATCATTTAGTCAGTGCTTGCCCATTGTAAAATCTTTCTTCTCCCTGATTTACATTCTGAAATTTATCAAAGGTGGCGCCATCTTTAGGTTTGGTTCACACGGGCGACTTCAGGGCGTTCGTGGACCTTGTTTACCACAGGGATTGACCAACACCCCCATTGAGATGAATGGGAGCATTCACATCAATGTGTTACCATTGTATGCCGTGGCTGTGCGAACGTTGCGGTAGAAAATTCTGGGGCGCTGCATGTAGAGTTCTATGGTTGTGGCATTCACCAGTTCCTCAAAATGAATGACAAGACAATGAAACATCGAGAACCAATGCCAAATCCATTTCTGTTTGGTTGCAATAAAGCATTTACCATCGATTAAATGCGCTGGACGATGAAGCTTTCTTGAATGCTTCCTGACAGGTGATCTCTTCGGAATGTTCAGTTACCGAGAGTTCCATTCCAGTACAAAATATACCTGGTCTCCCAGAATGCTCGGGGGGAAATGTGCATAGCTAAACAGCCTAGGCTAAACATCACTGGGAGGGCGGAGCTACATCCAGTATACAGCCATATATAGATATAGGAAGTGTTTGTGATGTTGAAACCAGGAAAATTACTGTAAAATTAGGTATCCTAAGGAATTTCTACTATGTGTCTCTACAGTGCCTCTTTAAAGAGGAGCTGTTAGGTATAAGGTCTCAGAGAAAATAAACACATATATCAGTAGCTAAAGATTGGCTGTACTTACATTACATATGCATTTCACTGTCCACGTTTGGATTTCACAGAATTTGTATATAGTATATGCAGAGATAGATGCTCCTGACAGCTCATGGCAGGTTCCATGTTTTTCTGTCAAATGTGTCGTCATGTCCTCCCTGCTTCCTGATCACAGAAAAGCTCGTACTGAATAACACAGTGTGCAGTGAATATTAATTAGCCATGTGGCTAGGAACAATAGCTGACTCCTGCAGTGTACTCTGCCCGGAGATTTATCAGTGCTACGCACTGGACTGATTACAAGCTGCTGTAACGTCTCATTAGCAGCCGAGGGGAGGGCCCCAGAATGCTTTGCAGTATAGTATGCGGCTTGCGTCCTGCTTGGGTCTAACAGCTTTGCTGATAAGCACACATCAAAGGTAAGAGATATTTTTATCTTCACTAATGCCTTTTTGGCTTCCTTCTAAACTGTTTAACACAGGAGAATAGAGGTTTAAATTAGCTTCTGCAGCCTGACAGTTACTCTTTAAAGTAATTGTGAATTGATTTAAATAAAAAACAAAAACGTAAGACAATTACCGAAGGAGAGGGAAGGCTCTGGGCCATATACAGCCTTCCCGCCCCTCTCCCGGTGCCCTTGTTGCAGCGCAGGATCTCCCATTTGACTCCCTCCCGGTGGGGTACTTAAAGGGAAGATCCGCGCTGCTTAAAAAAAACAAACTGCACTTACCTGGGGCTTCTTCCAGCTCCTGGCAGTCGATCGGTGCCCTCGGCGCAGCTCCTCTCCCTCCGGGTGTCCAGCGGTGAAGAAGCCGACCTCGCCAGGTCGGCTTCCGGGTCGGCGTCATGTGCGTTCCACGGCGCGGGTCACGTGGTGTACGTGACGTCATCAGGTCTCTACTGCGCAAGCACATGGGGTCTCTACACCACGTGACTCCCCGTCGTGGAGCGCACGGAAGCCGACCTGGCGAGGTCGGCTTCTTCACCGCTGGACGCCGGGAGGGAGAGGAGCTGCGGCGAGGGCACCGATCGACTGCCAGGAGCTGGAAGAACCCCCAGGTAAGTGCAGTTTGTTTTTTAAGCAGCACAGATCTTCCCTTTAAGAATTTTTTGGGAGTGAAGTCCTCCCAAAGACAGGCGGCTCCATACTGCGCAGGCGCGAGTGCGAGAGACGGGGCACTCGCTAATGCACATTATGGAGTGGCCCGTCTTTGGGAGCACTTGGGCTCCCAAAGACTTCGAAACCTCCTTTGCGGGGGAGAGAGATTTGACCAAATTAGTGGAATATTGCTACCGGGAAGCCAGGCTGGAACAGGGACCAGGAGAGGAGAGTGAAGGCTCTGTAGGACCCAGAGCCATCCCTTTTCTTGGGTAAGTATCTTGCTGATTTTTTTTTTTTAATTTAAATCGATTCACTCGAATTACAGGGGAATGCGAAAGTTTGGGCAACCTTGTTAATCATCATGATTTTCCTGTATAAATCATTGGTTGTGACAGCTTCATAGCCAGTAATTAACTTATTAACTCAAACTAGATGATTATATGTGTCCAGTTTGAGCACTGCTGCTGCTAACAGGGCATACTCCTGTCAACCAGAGGCAGATGTGCATGCCCACCAGGGGGGTTCTAGACTTTTTGTTGCCCGAGGCAAACTTGTGAGGATGTACCTCACCCCGATTTGCAATGATCAGTGACGTCGCTAGCCCCAAAGGTCAGTGGTACGTGCCCCGGATCTATGCTGCGGTGCCCCGGATGTCCCCAAGGCAGAGTCAGCTGTGGTGCCTCAATGGTGGGCATGCTGGGAGCTGTGGTGCCATGCTGGGAGCTGTGGTTGTTCTATGTGGGCATGCTGGGAGTTGTGGTGCCCTGCTGAGAGCTGTGATGCCTTTATGGGGGCATGCAAGGAGCTGTGGTTCTTCTATGGGGGCATGCTGGGAGTTGTGGTGCCTCAATGGGAGGCCCGTGGGAGCCTAGGAGGGGGTCCACTAGAAGGTCAGGGAATTCTGTGGGGGGAACTGGTGGCAGGTCAGCCCACCCAGCAGAAAGCCAGACCAGCCAGCACAGAAGCCAGGTAACTCTGCCTAGTTGTGTTTAGGTGACACTTCCTATTTATTTAATATGTTGCATTTCTTTAATTATTATTATTACTGGAGAGGGGGCAGCCGGGAACATTTTGCTGTGCAGGCCTACTTAGACTGCTGTTAAGTTCATGTAAATTTGGCTCCACCCATGACCACACCCACATTCTGGTGCATGGTCACACCCACTTTCCAACTGGAGTGCCCAAAAGTGTTGTGGATCTCTTCAGATCCTAGCAACGCCCCTGGCAATGATCGCACAGCACCTGTTAATTTACTCTGCGTCATTTTATGTTCTCACATGACATGCTGCAGCTCGATACTATAGCACGCTGGCTGGCTGGCTGGCTGGGAGTCTGTGACAAACAAACTACTCCTCGTCAGGAAGGTACACACAGTACAAAAATTCACGCCCTGTAATCTCTGCGCCTGATGCAAGTGTTTCACCTTGCTTCATGAGAGAACCGGCCCTGGCGCCCACCATGGGAACGATATAACACTCTGATTTGCCTGTTCCTATTGCACATGCTACAGTCTGTGCTTCTGGGAAGACCCCGGATTGGCTTTTGCGCTTTGTGATGACCGTGGCCAGCAGATCTGCCGGGTGGGGAAGGTTCACTAATAAAATGTATTGAGCCACAGCTATGCGCAGTCTCTTTATTTTATGTGTTCTCTCTTTATATATATTAAGTGTAAATCATTCAGCATTCAAGTAAGTGGAAATCTATAAGGACACCATATTATCATCCAACATTGGTCTGGACACAAAGCAGATGGGTCGATACCCGGCTAACAATTAAGGTGAGGTCTGCAGGCGTATTTACTTATCAGTTAATAATGACAAAATCAAAGCGCGCTATGCCTTGGGAGACGAACGTAGCGCAGGCACACGCACCCCGTCATTTAGCTTTGACGAACACATTTTCCACTGTTGACTCTAATCAGTCTGGCATTAGTAATTGTCTCTTTTCCGGCTGCTGCCTAATATTGCTATTGAACACGGCTCACTGTACTGAGGTGTGACCAGCCTGTCATAGCAGCAGAAGGGGGGATGTGGAGGTCTTCCTAGCCTGACAGGTGATGACATCACAGCTGGACAATGGAACGGCTTAAAGCAAATCTGAAAAATAAAAGTCAAAATAAACATACACAGGTCATACTCACCTCCCGTGCAGTCTACTCCTCATTCTCTTTCCTCTTTCCCTCATCCAGTTTCTCCACTGTGAGCAATAGAATTCTCCACCTTCCATTTTAAATATAGGGACAACCCCTTAACTGCTTCTGGGTCAGCACATGCACACGTCCACATCACACGCATGCGCTTGCAATGCAGCTTTCAGTTATGTGGTTAGCAGGGCCGGGGCGAGGCAGAGGCGAGAGAGGCTCCTGCCTCAGGGCGCAGTGTAGGAGGGGAGCGCACAACTCACTCAGCTATCATTCCCCTATTGTGTTTGAAGCAGAGAGAAATAAGAAAAGAGGATACAAGGCAGTGACTGCAAGCCAAATAACTAGAGATTAAGGTTTTGGGGGCTCTGGGACACCTCCTAGTCTAACAGCAATCAGTGTGTGACAGCTGGGTGGGAGGGATGGAGGAGCGCGCTATGGTGTCTCAGCCTTGGGTGCTGGAGGACCTTGTTCCGGCTCTGGTGATTAGGACTATTCACAACTAGAGGAATATTAGAATGTTTGTTCATAGCGTATGTGCCACTACACCTAATTATGTTCAGCCGTGGCACGCCTGTGCAGATAGCTGGGACAGAGCCAATATCCAACCTGCTTTAGTCATTTTGCAGTACTAAGGACTTTGCAGTACTTGTAGCTATCTTGCACTGAAAGGTCCCGGCACCACATGAATAGAAGCTGGACCACACAGAGAGGCCAATTTGCCACACTGAGATCTCTTCTCAGGGCAGATTTTAGAGTAGCTCTCTTTCTCCTCAGCTGCCACACGGAGCCTTTCTGTAGATTAAAAAAAAATACCTCCCCAAATGCCAAATCTTCACAAATACTTCAGGACTAGATAACAGAAGATGAGGCCTAGGTTAGGCAATGAGGCTCCATGGGGGTGGGGTGGGGGGGGGGGGGTATTGGGGCGGTTAGGCACCTGGATGAACACTAGGGTTAGGTATCAGGAGGTGACCCAAAGAAATAAAAAGTTTAAAATAGGCAAATTTAGAAGGGGGCTGCCGAGCCGGAGGGGTAGCGGGCAGGACGGGGGTATTGGGCCTAGCCCTCCCTTGCCTGGGTCCCCCGATGCAGGAAGTGACGTCAGTGGAGCGCACGCTGGAACGCGGAAAAGGTGAGTCCTCCCCGCCCGTGCCTCTTACTATTGGGCATCGACTGCTTCCTATGTACAGCTGGAGGGGAGCGCAGATCGGGGGACCCAGGCGCCGACCCCCCTCCCCACCGCTAGGCCCAATACCCCCGTCCTGCGCGCTACCCCTCCGGCTCGGCGCCCCCCCCCCCCCGCACCCACGGTGCTGCCCCTAGAAGTTTGCCGCCTGAGGCAAACGTTTCACCCCGCCTCATGAGCGGGCCAGCCCTGTTTCTTTGGGTCAATATAATTTTATGTAGCTAAAACAAGCAATGGTTAGGAGCGCTAAAGTTTTTTTTTATTTTTTTTTTTATAGCAACCACTTACATCTAAAAGTGAACCGAAGTGAAAATAAACTGATGAGATAAAAAATTATATTTATCCTCCTACTCCTGAAAATTACTTTTTTAAGTATTGCAGGTTTTTAAAAAAATATTTAAACGTTTATAAAGTAGGTTGAATGTTTTATTGTCTCTAATCAGTGGCAGTCTATTAAGTGTCCCAGAGTTAAAAAATATAGTTTTCATTATTATTTAGTTTGGCCACAGCGTGGAGATAATAGGAGATCATTTTCATATTCTCTTTGAAATAACTTTTAGGCACGTTACAATTGAATAAGTACCTAAACGTTGGGAATGTTTTGAGTATTTTCTTTCTTGCTTGCTGGTGGTTTAAAAAGCATTTTATGACGAGGTGTGAAAATCTCAACTTGGAGAAAACTAAGGTGAAAAAGTAAATTACATCTGGGCCCAGGTGGTTCTAAATTTGTGACAGCCCAGAAGTTTGTAAAAGTTTAATTAGTAGTTTGTCTGGAGATGTCAGCGATCAGATGTTTATATAGCAGTCACAGGGGGGATTTATACTTTATGTGCCCCTAGGCCAAGGTATGCGGTGCTTCCCCTTTCTTGTGCAGCAGCCCCTCCCATTCCTCTTCCATGTGTATCATCCATGTACAGCAGCCCCTCCCATTCCATGTGCAGCCCCCTCTTCCATGTGTATCACTCATGTACAGCAGCCCCTCCCATTACATGTGCAGCCCCCTCTTCCATGTGTAACATCCATGTACAGCAGCCCCTCCCATTACATGTGCAGCCCCCTCTTCCATGTGTAACATCCATGTACAGCAGCCCCTCCCATTCCATGTGCAGACCCCTCTCCCATGTGTATCATCCAATACTGCAGCCCCCTCCCATTCCATGTGCAGCCCCCTCTTCTATGTGTATCATCCATGTACAGCAGCCCCTCCCATTCCATGTGCAGCCCCCTCTTCCATGTGTATCATCCAATACTGCAGCCCCTCTCTTTTTATGAACAGCTCCTTTGGGGTTCAGTTTGCCTTTTCCATGTGTTGATCTCCATTTCCAGCCTCCTCTTTCCTATGTAGCAACTCCTCTTTTATGTTCTGGTGCCTCCCTTGAGCTGCTGCCGCCCAAGACCTGGGCCTTTGTACCCTTTCCAGATACCCATCCCTGATAGCGGTCATAGGACAGAATACGGTACTTAACAGCATGGCTTTGGCTACGTGACATCTTCCATCACGTGCGGGGGCTGCTTCTGACATTAGAAAAAAATAACAAACATTTATTTATTGCTAGTTTCCTTTTCCTCAAACGCTTGTAGGCTTTGGTTTGTTCTTTTTTTCTCACAGATGTAGAGTTAAAAGCCGTAATGATCTTTTTAATGAAGAAATGGAGCAGAGGTTGCGTACTAATTATCGGAATGCCGCACGTTGATAATATTGATGGCCGGATGTGTCACCAATAATGTCCCCCCCCCCCCCGCTGCCCCCCAACAGAGTTCCTCCCCCCACACGCGGCTGCTGCAGTGATACGTGTGGACTGTAAGCTGAACTCGCTATGACCTGACCAGAAAAAACGGCCTCCCGTGATTAACGGCGCATTTTCTCTCTTCTTTGTGTTCTAATTTGCCTGCTGGGACATTGTAAGCACCGACAGACTATGCGCTTGTTTGTCTTTGAAGCTAATATTAATTAGTGGTCTCATTATCACTTACTAAAACATACACTCATTTTTTAAGACGCGGCACTGTGTCTGATGAAATAGATTGTATCTTGCGTCTCCTTTTAACACGGGCGACGCAAGTGTTTGATTTGGGACGATTTGTAAAGAAGGACAAAGTCACCATGGTGGATGGGAGGACATGTACTCTGCATCATTTAGAACATCCTGAAATGCTTGTTTAGCAGCCAGGGTGTAACTAAGTATCAAGGGCTACCCTGAAAAACTTTTAGGGGGATTCCTTCCCTTCCTGCATTCAAACTACTCCCACTATTATATAGTCAGGGATATATCAGGGGAAAAAATCAGGAAGCCAAAAAATTGCAAAATATACTTTTTCTTTTAATATTCCAAAAAAGTGCAGAAAATTGTATACAAAGTTTTCAAGTCAAACAAATGTCCGTCAAAAGAACACATCAGGTGGTAATGTGCATATAATTGATTAATAGTAGAGAAGGCAACAACATTGATTTGTTTCGGGTCGAGGACCCTTCTTCAGGCCTTTATACATACAATCAGTATTTGCACACTCTAGGTATACCAATAGTTCTCACCTGGACAGAAATTAAGCCAGGACAGACCACCAAAATGAAATCAAATGAAGGACCGCATGGAAGCTGGACGCCAGGACCTGGCGGTCCTTCATTTTGAAACAAATCCTGATTTTTTTTTCTGATATATCCCTGACTAATAGTGGTCATAGTGGTGATTGTGGTTCACCTACAGGAACTTCTGCTGTTTTTTGACCTCCTATATACAATTTTCAATTTCAATAACTACCCCCACCCCGTTTTTGGGAGGAAGGAGAAGTCTGGACTTCCTTCTCCTCCACCAGTGCCTCCCTCCCATACTTCCGTGGCTGTGGTCTGTTCAGGCCTGGGCGTACGTCTTTCACCACCGAGTCTCACTGGCGCTCCCACTTCAGCCACTATGTGTCACTGTACTCTCTGGTCTCTGCCTACCTGCCTTTCTTAGGGGAATGTAAGGAGCACATGGATGAAATTGATGTCCAGTGTTAAAAACTGATTGATTTGAAAATGAAAATGGATCCGTTGTTACAGGATTCGTTTTTGATCTGTGAAGTGTGAACTAACGTTTAAGAGTACCCTATAAATCTGCCCTCTTAGCGTACCCTCTAAATCTGCCCTCTTAGTGTACCCTCTAAATCTGCCCTCTAAGAGTTCCCTCTAAATCTTCCCTCTAAGAGTTCCCTCTAAATCTTCCCTCTAAGAGTTCTCTCTAAATCTGCCCTCTAAGCGTTCCCTCTAAATCTGCCCTCTAAGAGTTCTCTCTAAATCTGCCCTCTAAGAGTGCCCTCTAAGAGTTCCCTCTAAGAGTTCCCTCTAAATCTGCCCTCTAAGAGTTATCTCTAAATCTGCACTCTAAGAGCTCTCTCTAAATCTGCCCTCTAAGAGTTCCCTCTAAATCTGCCCTCTAAGAGGTCCCTCTAAATCTGCCCTCTAAGAGTTCTCTCTAAATATGCCCTCTAAGCGATCTCTCTCAATCTGCCCTCTAAGAGTTCTCTCTAAATCTGCCCTCTAAGAGTTCCCTCTAAATCTGCCCTCTAAGAGTTCCCTCTAAATCTGCCCTCTAAGAGTTCCCTCTAAATCTGCCCTCTAAGAGTTCCCTCTAAATCTGCCCTCTAAGAGTTCCCTCTAAATCTGCCCTCTAAGAGTTCCCTCTAAATCTGCTCTCTAAGAGTTCCATCTAAATCTGCCCTCTAAGAGCTCTCTCTAAATCTGCCCTCTAAGAGTTCCCTCTAAATCTACCCTCTAAGAGTTCCCTCTAAATCTGCCCTCTAAGAGTTCCATCTAAATCTGCCCTCTAAGAGTTCCCTCTAAATCTGCCCTCTAAGAGTTCCCTCTAAATCTACCCTCTAAGAGTTCCCTCTAAATCTGCCCTCTAAGAGTTCCCTCTAAATCTGCCCTCTAAGAGTTCCCTCTAAATCTGCCCTCTAAGAGTTCCTTCTAAATCTGCCCTCTAAGAGTTCCCTCTAAATCTGCCCTCTAAGAGTTCCCTCTAA
This sequence comes from Hyperolius riggenbachi, assembly GCF_040937935.1. Taxonomy (NCBI): domain Eukaryota; kingdom Metazoa; phylum Chordata; class Amphibia; order Anura; family Hyperoliidae; genus Hyperolius; species Hyperolius riggenbachi. The sequence continues at coordinate 8,409,359 of NC_090655.1, read as the reverse complement.
ATCTGCCCTCTAAGAGTTCCCTCTAAATCTGCCCTCTAAGAGTTCTCTCTTAATCTGCCCTCTAAGAGTTCCCTCTAAATCTGCCCTCTAAGAGTTCCTTCTAAATCTGCCCTCTAAGAGTTCCTTCTAAATCTGCCCTCTAAGAGTTCCTTCTAAATCTGCCCTCTAAGAGTTCCCTCTAAATCTGCCCTCTAAGAGTTCCTTCTAAATCTGCCCTCTAAGAGTTCCCTCTAAATCTGCCCTCTAAGAGTTCCCTCTAAATCTGCCCTCTAAGAGCTCTCTCTAAATATGCTCTCTAAGCGATCTCTCTCAATCTGCCCTCTAAGAGTTCCCTCTAAATCTGCCCTCTAAGAGTTCCCTCTAAATCTGCCCTCTAAGAGTTCCCTCTAAATCTGCCATCTAAGAGTTCTCTCTAAATCTGCCCTCTAAGAGTTCCCTCTAAATCTGCCCTCTAAGAGTTCCCTCTAAATCTGCCCTCTAAGAGTTCCCTCTAAATCTGCCCTCTAAGAGTTCCCTCTAAATCTGCCCTCTAAGAGTTCTCTCTAAATCTGCCCTCTCAATCTGCCCTCTAAATTGCCCTTTAAATATGCCCCCTAAGAGTACCCTCTAACTCTACCCTCTTAGAGTAAGTACCCTCTAAATCTGCCCTCTTAGAGTACCCCCTTTAAAGTGAACCGAGCACCTTTTTTATCATTCAGGACATTTCTATAGCACATGAAAAATGCATGCCGACAATCTGTTTCATTATTAAAATAAACTTTCATTTTACCTTGTATTTTACATTCAAAGTAGATTAATTACCCTGTTTCAGCAGGGCTGCCCTGCCGTCCCCGGCCGCAGAGCTTTCAGGTTCCTAATTGTTTTATTGGGCTAATTACCAAGAGGTAAACAATGCTATTAGACAACAAAGGGGGTAAGTAATTAGGACTGTTTCTTCAAAGACCTAGTTTGTGCCAACATGTCAAGATAGCATCTCTGACTTCTGTAAATAAGGAATGTGACAAGGGGAGGGGGGAACATGGCAGCTTCTATGTCAGGAGAGATTCCATTGAAAGAGAATGTGCTCAGTTCCCTTTAAATCTGCCCTTGAAGAGTTCTGTCTAAATCTGCCCTCTAAGAGTACCCTCCAAATCGGGCCTCTAAGAGTTCCCTCCAAATCGGGCCTCTAAGAGTTCCCTCCAAATCTGCCCTCTAAGAATGCCCTCTAAATATGTCCTCAAAGAGTACCCTCTAAACCTGTGCTTGGGCTGAAATATGACTGTTGCATTACTTAGATTGCATTACTTAGAAAAGGAGATCATTGGTGGACTTACTCCCAAAGATGAGAAGACTATTGTGCACTAGTTTAAATGTTTGATGGGCACGTTATCATTTGGGGTTGTCGCCTCTTTATTGCGGTAAGTCCTCCAATTATCTTTCTTATAAACTCTTTCCAGTTATTATGCCTCACTCGTGGCCCCTCCTATAGTTACATTATCAAATCCACCTCAGGCAGGCGGTTGAGTACAATATTTCCTATCTCTTTCCCTTTTTATTTTATTTAGTGACTACCGGTGCATCTCAGAGATCTGGGAGAGAACATGCTTGTTTTCTGCATCAGCCTGGTTGGTTGATGCATTTCTGGCCACCATAGTATGCTTTGTTTACACTTTTTTACACTGCAGTATATTGGATCTCAGCTGTCCTATCCATTTTCTTTCTAAATATCCACTTCAGAAAATCACCGGCTTCTTACTGTTCCCCCGTATTGTTGTATATCCATGAGAAGGAGTTTTCAGAGGCTAATGCACAGAAATTGTTATCAATAATACTGGATTATACTCTCCAGCATACCCACACAAAGAGGAAAAAATAAGGGATAAAATAATCATGTTTTATTCATTGACCGTATGTTGTGTATATAGCACCACAGGATGAAGTATTTCTACCACTTAAATACAAACTTTGCTGAATATAACTTAGTAAGTAATGGGAGATGTATTTTTTTAATGTATTTTACATTTATTTTTATTTTTTGGCCACTAGATGTCCCCAAACTACATCCTGTATACTGTGAACAGTACACAGGAAGTATTGTGTATGTATGTTTTTGCTTTCATTTTATGAATGACCACAGGCATCTTGCTGATGCTTGTGATCATTCATAATAGGCACTTTGATTGGCTCTGGCAACACATGTTCCCATTCACGATCAGTGCTTGGTGGGGCAGCAACTGGAGGGGTGCGTGCGCGTGGAGCACATGACAAGGAAGTATGCATATATACGCCCCTGGAGCTGAAGTGAAGTTTTCAGGGGCTTATGTATGCAATAGAGCAGATGGCAAGTGGTTAACCCCTTCTAGCCCCCTCTCTCATAGTTATCCCCAAAAAATACTCAAAGTGTCAGCATTAAAAAAAAAATACATAAATAGTTACCTTAAGGACTCAGCTTTTTTAGTATGTATGTCATGAGGCTATGTTACTGTTATTTTTGTAAATAAGGGCTTGTAATTATTTATATAGTATACAGAAACACAAAACTGAAAAAATACACCTGTATTTCCAAATAAAATATTGTTAAATATCTGTTAAATACGAGCGATATATGTCTTTGAATGGTCTTTGCTGAGCGTAGCAAGTTGTATTAAAAGAAAAAATACATTTAATTGGAACGCATGTGATATCTATTTACATACTATAATAGATCTGCCAATGTTAGTTCATGCCTTCATCACATCCTGACTGTACTACTGTAATGCTCTCTACACTGGCCTTCCAAAAAAAGGACTTGTACCGCCTACAGCTGATACAGAATACTGCTGCCAGACTGCTAACCAACCAACCCCGTCACTGCCACATAACGCCAGTCCTGCTCTCTCTTCACTGGCTACCTATAGAATGGAGGGTCCTATTCAAGATCGGCCTACTGACATTTAAATCCCTGAATAATCTGGGCCCTGGATACATGAAAGATATGTTGCAGCTGCGTAGCAATCCCCTCATTCTCAGATCCACAGGTTCTAATAATCTAGTCATACCCAGGCGCGGAGCTAGGGGGGGTCGGGGTAGGACAAGTGCCCCGGGGCGCCGGGTCCCCAAGGGCGCCCAGCTGAGCTTCGGTATTATTATTTTTTTTTTTGCGGGGCTGAGGGGAGGGGAGCAGCGCAGAGAAGAGAGAGAGCTGTGCGGACGGTGGGGAAGGGGGGCCATCTCCCCCCACCTTCCCTCACCTTAGGTGCTCTCTCTCTCCCTCGCTGTCCCCTCCAATGTCCGGGTGGCTGGGCTGGCAGCGACGGGCGGAACTCACCTCCGTCTCGCTCCAGCGCCGGCCGGCAGCCGGAAGTTCGGGTGCGCAGCCGCTGCTCTGGTCTGGACCAGACCAGAGTAGCGGCAGATCCATCCGGCGCTGCGACAAGACGGAGGTAAGTTCCGCCCGCCGCTGCCAGCCACCCGGACATTGGAGGGGAGAGCGAGGGAGAGAGAGCAGCTCTTCTCTGCGCTGCTCCCCTCCTGCTGGGGAGGGGGACACCTGGCTACCTACTCTGGGCACATATACCCCTGGCTACCTACTCTGGGCACATATACCCCTGCCTACATATATTGGGCACATATACCCGTAACTACATATACTGGGCATATACCCCTGGCTACCTACTCTGGCCACATATAACCCTGGCTACCTACTCTGGGCACATATACCCCTGCCTACATATAATGGGCACATATACCCCTAACTACATATACTGGGCATATACCCCTGGCTACCTACTCTGGGCACATATACCCCTGCCTACATATATTGGGCACATATACCCCTAACTACATATACTGGGCATATACCCCTGGCTACCTACTCTGGGCACCTATACCCCTGGCTACCTACTCTGGGCACCTATACCCCTGGCTACCTACTCTGGGCACCTATACCCCTGGCTACCTACTCTGGGCACATATACCCCTGGCTACCTACTCTGGGCACATATACCCCTGGCTACCTACTCTGGGCACATATACCCCTGGCTACCTACTCTGGGCACATATACCCCTGGCTACCTACTCTGGGCACATATACCCCTGGCTACATATACTGGGCATATATACCCCTGCCTATATATACTGGGCATATATACCCCCTGCCTACATATATTGGGCATATATACCCCTGGCTACATATACTGGGCATATATACCCCTGGCTACATATACTGGGCATATATACCCCCTGGCTACGTGGACTGGGCATATATACCCCCTGGCTACATATACTGGGCACATATACGCCTGACTATATATACTGGGCACATATTATTCTCCTGGTTACATATACTGGGCATATATACCCCTGGCTACATATACTGGGCACATATACGCCTGACTATATATACTGGGCACATATTATTCTCCTGGCTACATATACTGGGCATATATACCACTGGCTACATATACTGGGCACACATACCCCTGCCTACATATACTGGGCACATATACCCCTGGCTACCTGTTCTGTGGACATCTCTACCCCTGGCTACCTGTTCTGGGGACATCTATACCGCTGGCCACCTATTCTGGGGACATCTATACTGCTGGCCACCTATTCTGGGGACAACTATAGACCTGGGGCTACCTATTTTTGGGGAACCACGTCAGATTGAGTGTATTTTGGAGAACTGCTGCCAGGTGAGAGGTGTCTACCATATTAATGGGGGCATTCTACCTATTTATGTGAAATGCTGTCTATTTATGTGACTCATGACTGCTGAATTTTGTCTTTTTGGGGGCCTCATGGTTACTGAATTTGTCTTGTTGGGGGCCTCATGATTTGTTGGAGGCCTCAAGATCGCTGAATTTGTCTTGTTGGGGGCCTCATGATTGCTGAATTTGTCTTGTTGGGGGCCTCATGATTGCTAAATTTTTCTTGTTGGGGGCCTCATGATTGCTGAGTTGGTTATGTTGGGGGCCTCATGATTGCTGAATTTGTCTTGATGGGGGGGGCTCATGATTGCTGAATTTGTCTTGGAACATGCTGGAAGGTACATACTGAGGGAGGGTGGGTGAGCGTGAGCCTGCTAACCTCCATATACATTTGGCTCCACCCATAACCACGCCCACATTTAGTATGTGACCACGCCCCTTTTTGGCGCGGCGCGCTGCACGCGCCGCAGCCTTGACTTTGGGGGGGGGGCGCATTAATAGTCTTTGTCCCCGGGCGCTGAAAATCCTAGCTACGCCTCTGGTCATACCCAGAGTCCACCTGGAAACGTTTGGTCCCAGAGCCTTCTGTCATGCTGCTCCTACATTTTGGAACTCCTTACCTCAGCAGATCAGGACAGCTCCATCCCTGGACGTGTTTAAATCCAGTCTGAAAACCCACCTGTTCAGTTTGGCATTTGCAGAAATATAACTTTTCTTGTGTAAATACTTCATCCTACTAATTACTGAATCTGAGTAAGCGCTTTGAGGCCTATGTGAGAAAAGCGCTATAGAAATGTTATTGTTGGATCAGCAGGCCAGGCAACTGGTATTGTTTAAAAGGAAATAAATATGGCAGCCTCCATATCCCTCTCACTTCAGTTGTCCTTTAACCCTCAGTTGATGTTGATTGCGGTTATTGGCAAAAAAGCTGAGTAGGCAAATCATGTTGCCTCGCGCCTCTCCAGGCCTTTCCTGTACTGCACCAATGTAGAACCTGAGCCACGCTACACTCGGGTAAGGAATTTGGACTTAAATCGAGACCTAACAACAGACGGAACTTCGTCCTCTTGGAGGTTCTCTTTGGGGCTCACTAAAAACTAGTGTTGGGCGAACAGTGTTCGCCACTGTTCGGGTTCTGCAGAACATCACCCTGTTCGGGTGATGTTCGAGTTCGGCCGAACACCTGGTGGTGTTCGGCCAAACCGTTCGGCCACATCGCCGAACTAAGAGCGCATGTCCGAACGTTCCTCGAACGTTCGGCTAGCGCTGTGATTGGCCGAACGGGTCACGTGGTTCGGAACCGAACGCGCTCTGATTGGCCGAACTGTCACGTGGTTCGGGTAAATAAATACCCGAACCACGTCATATCTCCGCCATTTGTCTGTGGGTTTAGCTTTGGGTAGGCAGGCAGGGTAGTTTGCGCTCCAGCCACGCTAGCCAGGGTCCCCCCAGTCATTGTGTCGCTGCTGGGAATAGTAGTACACCGCTCGCTCAGCCACACTATATATAGCATTCTGTTTACTGCCACTCTGTGTACCTCGCTCAGCCACACTATATAGCATTGTGTTTACTGCCACTCTGTGTCTGCTGGGAATAGTAGTACACCGCTCGCTCAGCCACACTATATAGCATTGTGTTTACTGCCACTCTGTGTACCTCGCTCAGCCACACTATATAACATTCTGTTTACTGCCACTCTGTGTCTGCTGGGAATAGTAGTATACCGCTCGCTCAGCCACACTATATAGCATTCTGTTTACTGCCACTCTGTGTCTGCTGGGAATAGTAGTACACCGCTCGCTCAGCCACACTATATAGCATTCTGTTTACTGTTCTGTGTCTGCTGGGAATAGTAGTACACCGCTCGCTCAGCCACACTATGTAGCATTCTGTTTGCTGCCACTCTGTGTACCTCGCTCAGCCACACTATATAGCTTTCTGTTTACTGTTCTGTGTCTGCTGGGAATAGTAGTACACCGCTCGCTCAGCCACACTATATAGCATTATGTTTACTGCCACTCTGTGTACCTCGCTCAGCCACACAATAAAGCATTCTGTTTACTGTTCTTTGTCTGCTGGGAATAGTAGTACACCGCTCGCTCAGCCACACTATATAGCATTCTGTTTACTGTTCTGTGTCTGCTGAGAATAGTAGTACACCGCTCGCTCAGCCACACTATATAGCATTCTGTTTACTGCCACTCTGTGTACCTCGCTCAGCCACACTATATAGCATTCTGTTTACTGCCACTCTGTGTACCTCGCTCAGCCACACAATATAGCATTCTGTTTACTGTTCTGTGTCTGCTGGGAATAGTAGTACACCGCTCGCTCAGCCACACTATATAGCATTCTGTTTACTGTTCTGTGTCTGCTGGGAATAGTAGTACACCGCTCGCTCAGCCACACTATATAGCATTCTGTTTACTGCCACTCTGTGTACCTCGCTCAGCCACACTATATAGCATTCTGTTTACTGTTCTGTGTCTGCTGGGAATAGTAGTACACCGCTCGCTCAGCCACACTATATAGCATTCTGTTTACTGCAACTCTGTGTACCTCGCTCAGCCACACTATATAGCATTCTGTTTACTGTTCTGTGTCTGCTGGGAATAGTAGTACACCGCTCGCTCAGCCACACTATATAGCATTCTGTTTACTGCCACTCTGTGTCTGCTGGGAATAGTAGTACACCGCTCGCTCAGCCACACTATATGGCATTCTGTTTACTGCCACTCTGTGTACCTCGCTCAGCCACACTATATAGCATTCTGTTTACTGTTCTGTGTCTGCTGGGAATAGTAGTACACCTCTCGCTCAGCCACACTATATAGCATTCTGTTTACTGCCACTCTGTGTACCTCGCTCAGCCACACTATATAGCATTGTGTTTACTGCCACTCTGTATCTGCTGGGAATAGTAGTACACTGCTCGCTCAGCCACACTATACAGCATTGTGTTTAATGCCACTTTGTGTCTGCTGGGAATAGTAGTACACCGCTCGCTCAGCCACACTATATAGCATTGTGTTTACTGCCACTGTAACGATCCGCTCAGCTGCCTGCGCAGGCAGGCAGCCTTTTGATCATTATTCAGGTCTGCATGCTGCAGGACTCTGGAAAGAAGACCTTCTGTCAGTTTTGCAGCTTGTGCTTGCTGAGGAATTTGCATACGTTGTCATGCAAATTGCCTGGCCACATTCATTGGAGGCGTGTACTATAAGTACTATGTGTGTCCCACAATGCTTCGCTGCTCATAGAGGTTTGTTCCTGCTGGACTCACCTGGAGTGTCAGCCACTGCTATCTTAGTATAGTTAATTCTTGGGGAGTGCTCCTTGCAGGGGCGTTTCTAGGGTCCCTGGAGATCAGTGGCACCTGTGGGCACCAGGAGGGGAGGTACATGCGGCCAAAAAATGGGCGTGGCCATGCGGTGAGTGGGCGTGGCCATGGGTGGGGCCAAATGTACATGAACTTAGCAGCGGTGTAAGCTACGGATAACGGGCCTGCCCATCGAAATATTGGACGGAGCCCCCTGTCCTTTATTTCGATCATTTACAATCAGTATAGGCATAGATCAAAGATGTATACGCACATACAATTTTGATTGGTCAATCACTGACCCCCAATTTCCCACCCCCGTGCAGTAAGTGGGCCAACAGACAATGAATTTTATGAACAGAGCTAAAATTGGCTAATCAAAATTGTATGTGTGTACCAGGCTTTACAGCTAATACTGTACATACTGAAAGTAGCAGGGATCAGCATACAATACAGCTGGTTTACAATCAATAAAGGCACAGAGTAACACCTTACACTGTACACACTGGAGGTAAATCAGCACACAGTGCAAGCACTAGAGAACAGCGTATACTGTACATACTGTAGGCAGCAGAATTCAGCACACTGCAGCTAGCGTGCCAAAAATATGACGATCACGTTGTGTGGCGTGCTTATCGCGCCGCACCAAAAAAATGGGTGGGCCATGGACCAGAATATAGGTGTGGTAACGGGTGGAGACAAATTTACATGAACCTAGCAATGGTGGGACATCAGATTAGGACAGTGGTGGCGAACCTTTTGGAGGCCGAGTGCCCAAACTGCAACCCAAAAGTCACTTACCGGTATCTATCGCAAAGTGGCAACAGCAATTTAAACTAAATACTGTACAAACGTCTTAACTCATACATGAACATTATGGAAAATCCAAGTTGAAAATAAACTGTGAAGATAAACAATTTCATCCATCCTACTCCTGAAAAATGTATTCAATTTTTTAGAACCTCCCAGTTTTATTTTCTGTTTTAAAACGCTAAAAAAGTAGGTTTAATGCTATTGTCTCATATGATAAGGATTCAGCTTTTCCCATAGTCTCGCAGTTAGCAATCATGTGACCCCCAACAAGGCATATTCAGCAATCATGAGGCCCCCAACAAATCAGGAGGCCCCCAACAAGATAAATTCAGCAATCATGAGGCCTCCAACAAATCATGAGGCCCCCAACAAGACAAATTCAGCAATCATGAGGCCCCCAACAAGACAAATTCAGCAATCATGAGGCCCCCAACAAATCATGAGGCCCCCAACAAGACAAATTCAGCAATCATGAGGCCCCCAACAAATCATAAGGCTCCCAACAAGACACATTCAGCAGTCATAAGGCACATAAATAGACAGCATTTCACATAAATAGGCAGAATGCCCCCTTAATATGGTAGCCCCCCCAAGTTAGGTAGTGAGTGACAGGGACCCCCAGGTTAGCTAGTGAGTGACAGGCGCCTCCAGTTAGGTAGTGAGTGACAGGGACCCCGATAGTGAGTGACAGGGAGCACCTTTAGGTAGTGAGTGAGTGCCAGGGAGCCCCTTTAGGCAGTGAGTGAGTGCCAGGAAGCCCCTTTAGGCAGTGAGTGAGTGCCAGGAAGCCCCTTTAGGCAGTGAGTGAGTGCCAGGAAGCCCCTTTAGGCAGTGAGTGAGTGCCAGGAAGCCCCTTTAGGCAGTGAGTGAGTGCCAGGAAGCCCCTTTAGGCAGTGAGTGAGTGCCAGGGAGCCCCTTTAGGCAGTGAGTGAGTGAGTGACAGGAAGCCCCTTTAGGCAGTGAGTGAGTGACAGGAAGCCCCTTTAGGCAGTGAGTGAGTGACAGGGAGCCCCTTTAGGCAGTGAGTGAGTGACAGGGAGCCCCTTTAGGCAGTGAGTGACAGGGAGCCCCTTTAGGGAGTGAGTGAGTGACAGGGAGGCCCTTTAGGGAGTGAGTGAGTGCCAGGGAGCCCCTTTAGTGAGTGAGTGCGTGCCAGGGAGCCCCTTTAGTGAGTGAGTGCGTGCCAGGGAGCCCCTTTAGTGAGTGCGTGCCAGGGAGCCCCTTTAGGGAGTGGGTGCGTGCCAGGGGAGCCCCTTTAGGGAGTGAGTGAGTGCCAGGGGAGCCCCTTTAGGGAGTGAGTGAGTGCCAGGGGAGCCCCTTTAGGGAGTGAGTGAGTGCCAGGGGAGCCCCTTTAGGGAGTGAGTGAGTGCCAGGGAGCCCCTTTAGGGAGTGAGTGACAGGGAGCCCCTTTAGGGAGTGAGTGCGTGCCAGGGAGCCCCTTTAGTGAGTGAGTGCGTGCCAGGGAGCCCCTTTAGTGAGTGAGTGCGTGCCAGGGAGCCCCTTTAGTGAGTGCGTGCCAGGGAGCCCCTTTAGGGAGTGGGTGCGTGCCAGGGAGCCCCTTTAGGGAGTGGGTGCGTGCCAGGGGAGCCCCTTTAGGGAGTGAGTGAGTGCCAGGGGAGCCCCTTTAGGGAGTGAGTGAGTGCCAGGGGAGCCCCTTTAGGGAGTGAGTGAGTGACAGGGAGCCCCTTTAGGGAGTGAGTGAGTGACAGGTAGCCCCTTTAGGGAGTGAGTGAGTGCCAGGGAGCCCCTTTAGGGAGTGAGTGAGTGCCAGGGAGCCCCTTTAGGGAGTGAGTGAGTGACAGGTAGCCCCTTTAGGGAGTGAGTGAGTGACAGGGAGCCCCTTTAGGGAGTGAGTGAGTGCCAGGGAGCCCCTTTAGGGAGTGAGTGAGTGCCAGGGAGCCCCTTTAGGGAGTGAGTGCGTGCCAGGGAGCCCCTTTAGGGAGTGAGTGAGTGAGTGAGTGACAGGGAGGCCCCCTCTCTAGCCGCCGCCGCTCCCCCCCCTACCTCTCAGCAGACCTCAGGATCAGCGGCGACCCGACCAGATGTACGAGCGGGCGCTGGACGCACCCGCTCGATATGCGGAAGTGATGTCACTTCCGCATATCAGTGCGGGCGCTGGGTCCTAGCGCCCGCACGATTGGTCGCCGGCTCGCCGCCTGATCCTGAGGTCTGAGACGCGGCGGCGGCGGCTGGAGGGAGCCGCTGACAGAGGGGGCAGCGGCGGCCGGGAGATCCGTGGCACCCCAGGAAAGATTGGGGGCACGTGCCCCCCTAAAACAGGGCTAGCGACGCCCCTGGCTCCTTGCATTCCTAGTTAGTGCAGTCAGTTTGTGTATAATTTGTACTGCCTATTCTGTCTTGTCTTGTCTGTCGCGATTGCGCTGTCACCAGCGGCGGTTGATAGCGAATCGCTCTGTCTTGTTTGGATCTCACTAGCCTCTAGCGGTAGCGGCTGTGGATCCTTCTGATCTGAGTTCCTGGAGTGTAAGCTGGAGCAGCGGTTGCTACCGGCTACCTCATCTGATCTGTCTTGTTTAGATCGTACTAGCCGCTAGCGTTAGCGGCTGTGGATCTTTCTGATCTGTGTTCCTGCTTGGATCACACTTGCTCTGGCGGAAGAGCGGTGGATCCTTTCTGCCTAGTTCCTGTTTCTCGTTTGTCTGTCTTGTCTGATACGGGCGCTTGCTGTAGGCTCGATGAGGTAACCGTTAAGCAAGCGTTCACGTTCTTTGTTTCGTGTTTGTCTGTTGATGGTTAGTTAGGCGTGCTTGTCTCTATTGTGCTTATCACGTGGAGACCGCGCATAACCGCGTGCACTGTTGCGAATGAGTGCGGTGTTCGCGGTTAGCTAGCGTTTATTATTTTCCGTATATTCTCATTGTATTATTTGCTGTGCCTTTGCTACCCTCGTATTCTATTCTGATCTGCCTTGTGTCACGTCTGGCGATCGCACCTCTCGCAATCGCGTTCCTGTTTCGTATCTGCTGTTGTGTGTGCGCGGTCGCGGGGTGGCGACTAGATTGGCGCACACACATACAACCTGTCCCTTTGCTCAATCTCATTCGCAATCGCCTCTCTTGCGATTGCGTTCTGCGCTTCGTACAAATTCCTGTCTGGCATTTGTGGAGGTACAGAGGATTGGTTCCTCTGCACTCCCCAGCGCCATCTGCCGACAGGAATTTTCCCTCTACTGGTGCTTGCACCAAAAGCTGGGTTCTAGTATCTTGACACGCTTGTGGAGGACCTCCGCAGTGTCAGCGCACATCTTTGTGCGCTGAACACGGAGATATCCCACAATCGTTACAGCCACTCTGTGTCTGCTGGGAACAGTAGTGCACCGCTCACCCGCCACTGTATAGCATTGTGCTCTGTGTCGCTGCTGGGAATAGTGGTACACCGCTCACCCGCCACTGTATAGCATTGTGCTCTGTGTCGCTGCTGGGAATAGTGGTACACCGCTCACCCACCACTGTATAGCATTTCTGTACTGCCACTGTACCGCTGCCAATCAGCGTGTACTGTAAGGATAAGTGAAATGAGGAAGAAATCCGGTGAAAGAGGGAGGGGCAAGGGAAGAGGTGTTTCCCCTGACGGTTCACGTACAGGCCACAGGGGAGCACCCAAGAAAACCCACTCAATACCGCCCATGTTGTCCAGGACAACAACCCTCACAAATCCAAAAGAACAGGACCAGATAATTACTTGGATGACCTCTCAAGCGTCCAGCAGTGGGTTAAGCAGCACCAGCACATCACGCATGAGGTCCGAGTCCTCAGCCAGTTACAAGGAGCCAGTGGGCACAAAGCTGACACAACCGGCAGCGACACCACGCACACAACTGCCAGATAACCAGTCCGATGAATTACCTCAGGACACAATGGGGTATTCGCAGGAGCTATTCCCAGCCCAACAAATCCACCTTTCAAAGGTCAATGGAGGAACAGCCAGAAATGTTGTGCCCGGATTCACAACCATTAACTGTGGGAAATGCACCGCGCACTGAAATACAAGGCGAGTCCGAGGAGGACTCGGAAACCCAAATCCCAGAGCAAGTTGGGCAGGAGGGGTTGCAATTGCAGGAGGTCGGCCGACAAGATCTGGAAGACGACGTTGGAGTGAGCTGCGCAGAGGTTGTTCTGGGGAGCTCTACTCCACGGCGGCGGCCCCCCACAATGACATATGACGAGTTTGAGGAGATGGAAGAAGAGGGTATGGACAATGTGGACATAGACCCAGATTTTGTTTGTGAACGAGAACATCGCCGTCGTAGCAGCAGCACAGATGAGTCTGTTGAAGAACCCACTGCTGCACGAGTTCGCCTTGTGCCACAAGGTAGGCGGCGCGCAATTTCAGGCACCACAAGCGTGGAAGTTCAAGTGAGAGGCAAAAGAGGCGCAAACAGAAATCGCCAGCAAGGCAGGTGCTCCAAAGTCTGGGCTTTCTTTGAAGACTGCACTGAGGATGGTACTATGGCGATTTGCAAGGTGTGCAAGACCCGCCTGAGCAGGGGGAAAAGTATTAACAACCTCTCCACCACCAGCATGAGCCGCCACATGCTATCCAAACATCCCACTCTGTGGGCAAACGCGGCAGGACAGGGTACCAGCAACACTGCCTCCCTTGGGGTCACCAGACTCACCACCAGACCCGCCTCAGCAGCAGCAGTAGCCCAGCCATTGCGTGGTTCACAACATTCACAAACATCAGACGACGCTGACACTGTCACTTTCCGGAGTAGTTCTCTTGAGGTCTCCCAGTGTTCATCAAACACAACAACCAACAGCCCTTCAGTGTGCAGCCCTACGATTCAGTTGTCTGTCTCGGAGATGTTTGATCGCAAGAGGAAATTGCCAGCAAATGACCCCCGGGCCGTGGCAGTAACAGCCAGCATAGCCAAGCTTCTGGCCTGCAAAATGCTGCCATATCGAGTGGTGGAGACAAACAGCTTTAAGGGCATGATGTCAGTGGCCATCCCACATTACGTGATTCCCAGCCGCTACCACTTTGCGCGCTCTGCAGTGCCTGAGTTGCATGAGCACGTGGTCAGCAAAATAACCCGAAGCTTGAAGAATGCCGTTGCCTGCAAGGTTCACCTCACCACTGACACCTGGACGAGTGCGTTCGGCCAGGGTCGATACATCTCCCTTACCGCGCACTGGGTGAACCTTGTGGAGCCTGGCAGCGATTCCTCACCTGCTACGTCGCGTGTGTTGCCCACGCTGCAAACAGCTGCACCGCCGTCCCTCCCACTGGATAACAACAGCAGCACCTACCTCTCTGACTCCTTCTCCTCCAACGCATCTCAAAGCTGTACCTCATCCGGAAACGCTAACCCAGCAGCAGTAGGATCGTGGAAGCAGTGCAGCACAGCTGTTGGCATGCGTCAGCAAGCGTTGCTGAAGCTGATCTGCCTTGGGGATAAGCAGCACACAGGGGAGGAAATTTGGAGGGGAATAAAGGAACAGACGGATTTGTGGCTGGCACCGCTGGACCTGAAACCGGGCATGGTTGTGTGTGATAATGGGAGTAATCTCATTCGCGCTTTAAGGTTGGCTAAGCTGACACACATCCCTTGCCTGGCGCACGTGATGAACCTAGTAGTTCAGCGGTTCCTGAGGACATACCCAGGCATGGCCGATCTTCTGTTGAAGGTGCGACGAGTGGCCAAACATTGCAGAAATTCCAGTACTGCTTCGGGGGCACTCGCCAAGATGCAGGAGCGCTTCAATCTCCCCCACCATCGCTTGCTGTGTGATGTCCCTACGCGCTGGAATTCTACGCTGCACATGCTAGCCCGCTTTTGCGAGCAGAAGAGGGCAGTGGTCCAGTACATGACGGCGCAGTACCGAGGCGCATCCGGACAGCTGCCAAGCTTCTGTGGATCCAATTGGGTCAACATGTTGGACCTCTGCCAAGTCCTCCAAAATTTTGAGCAATCCACATTGCTTGTGAGCAGTGACAACTCTTCAGTCAGCATTACCATACCACTGCTGTGTTTACTGAAGAGGTCAATGTTGAAAATCAAGGAAACAGCTGTCATGATGCAACTGGGGGAATCTGAAGGAGAAAACGATCAGCGTGATGGTACCAACATCAGGCCATCCGCATCAGGAAACGCTGGCCCCAGCAGCTATGACGAAGAAGAGGAGGAGGAACAGCTGGAGTTGGAGCAGGAATTTCCTGCCACCACTGACGAGGGCCAGAGCGGTGCACGTTGGACTTCCACAATTCAGCGTGAATGGTCAGCAGAAGCAGACCAGGAAGAAGGTGACGACTATGATGCATCACAACAACTATCACAACGCTCACAAGAGGATGATGAGGATTCTGGCAGGACTCTGGCACACATGGCTCAATTCATGCTAGACTGCATTGAACGCGACCCACGCATTGTGCGCATTCTGGACAACACCAATTACTGGGTTTATACCCTTCTGGATCCACGGTACAAACACAATGTTCCAAAACTGCTTGAAGAAAGAGTCAGACAGGTCAAAATGGAAAAATACCAGCAGGCCCTTGTGGAGACTTTAGAGAGGAGATTGACATCCTCCCCCTCCTCTAGCCAGTTGTACGCCGACAGACTGACTTCCGCAAACCCAGGACGACCAGGAGGGCAGCAAACAACACAAGCCGCAGCTAGTGCCCAAAAGGGAATGGTATCGGCAGTGTCCTTGGAGTGGGAAAATTTTATGACACCCATGCAGCAGCAGCCCACAGAACAGCAAGCGTGCAGATCCACCTCCAACACCGATCGCCTGGAGAAGATGGTCAAGGAGTACATGTCAGATGGCGTAGCTGTGTTGAACAATCCATCTGCACCCTTCAACTATTGGGTATCGAAGCTAGACACCTGGCACGAACTGGCAATGTACGCAATAGAGGTGCTGGCTTGCCCGGCAGCCAGCGTTATGTCGGAACGCTGTATCAGTGCTGCCGGAGGCATCGCCACAGATCGGCGTATCCGCCTCTCCACAGAAAATGCAGACCGTCTGACTCAAATTAAAATGAATCAATCCTGGATTGGAAACGACTACGCAACACTCCTGGACCCCAACCAAGTAACATGAACAATGACCATCTGTGATGGGTTAGCGTTTCTGGTCCCTGTTTATTGAACCTCTCATCTGTATTACATTTATGACTGCATGGCGGCAAAAAGCATTGCTATATCCGCACGCTATTTGTCCTCATGCAAGGCCTGGGATGTTGTGTCTCAAAAAGCGTGGCCTTCTCCTCCTGCGCCTCCTCCTGTTCCATCACGTGTGCTGCTGCTGCTGCTGCTGGGTTAGCGTTTCCGGTCCCTGTTTATTGAACCTCTCATCTGTATTACATTTATGACTGCATGGCGGCAAAAAGCATTGCTATATCCGCACGCTATTTGTCCTCATGCAAGGCCTGGGATGTTGTGTCTCAAAAAGCGTGGCCTTCTCCTCCTGCGCCTCCTCCTGTTCCATCACGTGGGCTGCTGCTGGGTTAGCGTTTCCGGTCCCTGTTTATTGAACCTCTCATCTTTATTACATTTATGACTGCATGGCGGAAAAAAGCATTGCTATATCCGCACGCTATTTGTCCTCATGCAAGGCCTGGGATGTTGTGTCTCAAAAAGCGTGGCCTTCTCCTCCTGCGCCTCCTCCTGTTCCATCACGTGTGCTGCTGCTTGTGCTGGGTTAGCGTTACCGGTCTCTTTTCCTGGAACCTCTTCTCTGTATTACATTTATGACTGCATGGCGACAAAAAGCATGTTACCTGTGCAAAGAAACATGACATTTTCCACATTTAAAAGACAGTTTTTCCTTTGAAACTTTACAATCAATTCTCTCAAAAACTATAAGCTCTTTTTCAAATATTTTTTTTCCTCTTGTACCCACTCCCAAGGTGCACATACCCTGCAAATTTGGGGTATGTAGCATGTAAGGAAGCTTTACAAAGCACGAAAGTTCGGGTCTCCCATGACTTCCATTATGTTCGGAGTTCGGCGCGAACACCCGAATATCGCGGCGATGTTCGGCGAACGTTCACGAACCCGAACATCTAGGTGTTCGCCCAACACTACTAAAAACCTGTCTTACGGAATCTCTTGATATAAACACGTCATGGCAACATGCATGCAGGAACATCTTAACAGATGTTTCAGAATCAATAGATCTGAGAAACACGTTGATGTGGAGTCCTTACCGTGCATTCATCATAGGACTATCACGGCAAATTAGTTGTCTACTGTGTGGAACCACACTGGAAGTGCCAGAGGCTAACTCTGCTGATGTGCCATTTTGCTTAACAATTTGTATATTTTTTTGACAGAGGAGACAAAGAACTAGGGTAGAATCATACGACAAGAGTGCTCAAGTAATAAAAATAGTAGGGAAGGGGGGGGGGGGGGGGGCATGGGAGGAAGATGTGTCTATGTAGGCAGTGGTGGCGGTGGGGGGATTAGACAAAGGAAGTTGCTTACAGAAAATTGTCTTCTTCACCAAACCTGATGGAAGCTTAGTAGGGAAGCACCTATTTCACCAGAGATGGTCCAGAATACTATCGGAGAGCAATCAGCAGTCAGGAAGTAAAAATAAGTTAAAACAAACCTGAAATAAACTTGAGAGATAATGGACAATATGTGTAGCACTAATGATAAATAGTGATGAGTACAGATTTCCCATAATTGTAATTTTGCATCCTAATTTGTAATTATGATGCAAAATGGTCATGTGAAATTTTGGAAAAAAAGTAATTCATTTTGCTCGTAACTATAATCAGCAACCTAAATTTGGCAATTATGTGTAATTTTGTGTCGACTTAAAGAGTCTCTGAAGCGACAACATTTTTTTTTTTTTCCCCTGCTAGTTTCCATAAGTAGTATAAGGAGACCTGAAACGCTGCATTCCAGCAGCAAATGAGGGGTTTATACCCCGGGGGAATATCTGGGCAGCGCTTCCTGGTAGAGGCAGAGCTTAGCGCTGTAGCTCTGCCTCTATTGAAGTCAATCCCTGCTGTTCGCCGCCTCTCCCCGCCCCTCTCAATTTTCTTTCACAGAGAGGGGCAGGGAGAGGCTGAGATCTGCATGCAGATTGACGTTAGTAGAGGCAGAGCTGCAGCTCAAAGCTCTGCCTCCCCGGGCAGCAAAATCCACAACTTTGAAAGTCGTGGATGTTTGCCCGAGGGATTTCGGGGGTATAGACCCCTCGTTTTTCTGCTGGAATGCGGCGCTTCATGTCTCCTCATACTACTTATGGAAACTAGCAGGTAAAAATAAAAATGTTTTGCCGCTTCAGAGTCTCTTTAAAGAGAATCTGTACACTAAAATTCTTACAATAAAAAGCACTCCATTCTATTCCTTATGTTCCCCTGGGCCCCTCTGTGCTGTTTCTGCCACTCTCTGCTGCAATCCTGGCTTGTAATTGCCAGTTTTATGCAGTGTTTACAAACAAAAGACATAGCAAATTGTAGGCTGAGAGGAGCTCGGTGTGTGAGTCATACAGAGTGTGCAGGGGGCCTGGAGAGGGTGTGTATAGTTTCTAGCCAATCACAAGCAGCACAGCACATTCCAGCCTGACTGCCTCAGCCCAACAGAACAGACAGAGGAGAGAAGATTAGATCATATAACAGAGATAATTCAGCCACTGTGCAAGTAGGAAAGGCTGCAGTAAGCCAGACCACATTAGAACAGGCGTAGGAACTTATAGGATAGAAGAAATAAGGATGAAAATGTTTTTACAGAGTCTCTTTAATAGTCCCCATGCATGCTATTGTCACCAAAATTGCTATGTATGTTAAAGGATACCCAAACTGAAATATGACATAATGAGATAGACATGTGTATGTACAGAGCCTAGCACACAAATAACTATGCTGTGTTCCTTTTTTTTCTTTCTCTGCCTGAAAGAGTTAAATATCAGGTATGCAAGTGGCTGACTCAGTCCTGACTCAGACAGGAAGTGACTACAGTGTGACCCTCACTGATAAGAAATTCCCCCTTTTTACTAGGAAAGTGTTTTATAGTTGGAATTTCTTATCAGTGAGGGTCACACTGTAGTCACTTCCTGTCTGAGTCAGGACTGAGTCAGCCACTTACATACCTGATATTTAACTCTTTCAAGCAGAGAAAGAAAAAAAGGAACACAGCATAGTTATCTGTGTGCTAGGCACTGTACATACACACGTCTATCTCATTATGTCACATTTCAGTTCGGGTATCCTTTAAGGTGAATGCTAAAAAAATAAAATAAAATACGTTTTATAAAGACCTTGCAGTTTTTGAAAAACTTTTTTTAAAAATTCAAAGCAAAAAATGTTTTTATTCAATTCGGCAAAATGACAGTTGTGGTACACCAGCCCCAGGAGCACTCCACGCCGATTGGCATGAATGGCCTTCTATGGAGCTAGCTGGAGAGTGCGCGCTGATGCGCTCCCATCTCCACTTGGAAGGCGGAGCTCCAGCGGCAATCACGAAACCGCCGTCTAATATATCTGTACAGCACAGCGCTGTACTGGGGACAGCCGTGTGACATGGCTGTGCCCCTGGAGGACACAGAAGAGATTGGCAGTGATAGGCTGACAGGAGGAGGGAAGAAGGGAGGGAGGGTGAGAAAAATAATAATAAAAAAAAAAAAATAGGAATTTTTATAAAAAAAAGAAAAAAAAAAGAAAAAATTTTATATAAAAAAAAAGATAAACACTGGGGGAGCGATCAGACCCCACCAACAGAGAGCTCTGTTGGTGGGGAGAAGGGGGGGGGAGGGATCACTTGTGTGTTGAGTTGTGCGGCCCTGCAGCGAGCCCCTAAAGCTACAGTGGCCCAATTTATGAAAAAGGCCTGGTCACTAGGGGGGTTTAACACCACGGTCCTCAAGTGGTTAAAGAACATTTTTCCTTTACCTTTTTAAAATAAATGTTTTCAAAAACCTCAAGGTCTTTTTTAAAAATCTTGACTTGTTCCAACTATTCCATAGTATAGAAAAGTTTGGCGACAATCGCATGTATGAGGGCTTTGCTATGGACCTCTAAAAGTGTCACAAAATGTAGCAACATTTCTGTAATTGCGCATGTATTTTGCAAAATCAATTACATTTACAAGTCTTAAAGGATACCCGAACTGACATGTGACATGATGAGATAGCCATGTGTATGTACAGTGCCTAGCACACAAATAGCTATGCTGTGTTCCTTTTTTTCTTTCTCTGCCTGAAAGAGTTAAATATCAGGTATGTAAGTGGCTGACTCAGTCCTGACTCAGACAGGAAGTGACTACAGTGTGACCCTCACTGATAAGAAATTCCAACTATAAAACACTTTCCTAGCAGAAAATGGCTTCTGAGAGCAAGAAAGAGATAAAAGGGGGAATTTCTTATCAGTGAGGGTCACACAATAGTCACTTCCTGTCTGAGTCAGGACTGAGTCAGCCACTTACATACCTGATATTTAACTCTTTCAGGCAGAGAAAGAAAAAAAGGAACACAGCGTAGTGATTTGTGTGCTAGGCACTGTACATACACATGTGTATCTCATCATGTCACATGTCAGTTCGGGTATCCTTTAAAGTTCCTCTTTATAAGCAGCATTATTAATTGTGATTTGTGAAGTGCCATGGGAGTATTTCAGAGGTGACAAAATGTTGTTGCCTTTTTTTTTTGGTCAATAATTGGAGAGTCGTTTTTTAATCTCTTGTAGCTCACATAGGAATTGGCGCCTGTTCTGCCGCTGAGATCTTCGCAATATCTCTGCACTATTCCTTTGCCAAAACTTGTACAGTGTTTGCTGCCAGGCGCCACTCATCAAGGGGGAAAACAGGCTGACAGATGATCTATCCAGATAAATAAAATCATTTAGACTTAACATGTAGAAACCAAATCTTAAAATTCTTTAATCCTAGTTGAACCTCTTACTATTAACCGCATACGATAGCAAATTTCCATCAATTGGCCATGTAGAAATGTTTGCGCATTGCCTGTTTTTACTCTAAATTCATTGGCCTTGAGGCTGCTTTCACAGTAAGACGTTACAGGCGCACGTTAGAGCAGCCTGTAACCAGGGACGGATCTAGACCAAGTTGCCCCAAGTTGCGCCTGGGGCAAGGTCCGGTTTTGGCGCCTAAACTGCCATTCCCCATCCAAATTTTGCCACCTTTTTTAAGAATTCAACAAACTGCGCCTAGGGCAAGAGACCCGCTTGCCCCCCCCTAGATCCGTCCCTGCCTGTAACGCACCCCAACGCACAGCAATGAAAAATCAATGGGCTGTTCACAGTGCCCACGTTGCGTTACATTGTAACGCAGCACATCTACATAACGTACTGCATGCAGTACTTTACCCGCGGCTAAGCCGCGTTAGACTGTTTGCACATGCTCAGTAGGGTTTTTTTTTTTCATTTTATGGGCGGAGAGGAGGCGGGGAGAGGCCGCTACGTAGCCAGGCACATGGCTAGTTATTATTCACTGCACTTGCAGTGTTTACATCCTGGAGCGGCCGCTGATTGGCTGGCGGGACTACGTGATGCGGAGAGCTCCGCTCACGTGGTCTCCGCAGCGCCTCCGACAGAGCAGGCGGCCCAAGAGCTGCTTGTAACGCGGCTCTTGGTAGCGTCCTGCTCCAATACCACCAGGCGTTGCGTTAGGGGCACGTTATGTGCCCTATAACGTCCCCTAAACGCAACGTCCTGGTGTGTAAGTAGCCTAATTCGTTAGCAACTCTGTAGGTGCAACTTTTGACTGACGCCTCTCTGTCGTCTGCAGATTGTTGTCCCTCCGCCCCCCTCAACAGCAACAGAACACATTGCTAGCCTCAAGGCTAGAGATATGTCTGTACAGCATCGTTCCACGTATTCTCGCACTAAGGATCGTTTCCCTATCACCGATTGGCAACATTTCTTGCATGTGTGCATGAACTTAAGAATGTAAATCGAGGTGAGGAAATATTTTTACACCAGGCAAACCTTGACTAAATAATTTATAAATGAATAATGTAAAAAAAAAAAGAAAAAGAAAATAAATAAAAACATAATAAACTTTAAAGAGAATAATTTCTTTGTTACAGCTGATACAAATCCTGCAATAAATCTGCAGTGTGTCTACTTCCTGCTTTCATGGAGGCAAACACAGGGATAACATTCTGTGTTTACAAATTAGCTGCTCTGCCGAGGCAGCCAGCTGACACAACTGAGAGATCACATTACAGTTGTGATTAGTCACAGATGAGGGGGAATTAGACAGGCTAAACTCTCTAAATACATACAGGATGCATTTCCCTATGTTTCCCTTCTGCCCTGTGCGAGAGTTCAGGTCCACTTTACTAAATAGATTGCAGCACAACTAGCTTTGTTTTTAAAATTTAAAATTTTATTAAAATGTTTATTTTTTTATTGTATTTCTATCTTTGCTTTTCTGACAGCTTCTCTGCTGTAGCTGAAATCTCCCCACACAAGTGATATAAATAATCATGTCCACAGCTTGCTCATGTCACAGTAACACGACATACCATTCGTCGCCGTTCATGATCGCGGGAAAATGAACACATATGCTAAGTAGTTATATTCATGGATTTTTTTTACCCCCTTGTGTATTAAAATCGATAAACCAGATGGCGACCAAATTCCGGCAGATCTGTAAAGTGTGAAAAAAAGGCTAGTATTGTGCGGCTTGTCAAATGTAGATAAAACGAGACGCGCCAACGCAAGCGGACTGACCATTGACCGCGGAAGGAAAATACGTCCATGTTGTTGAGCAAAGCTGTGATTTTATTTATTGAACTGACTTTTTTTGTAATGTGTGAAAACACAACTGGTGTTAAATAATTACATTACTTTTTTTTTGTGAGTTAAACTTTCAGCAACTCAAGTCAAACGCATGCAAAAGTTATTATTATTTTTTTTAAATAATTATAGTTTCTGACTGAGTTGGATATAATTGGATGATGATAATTCTGGCAAGCATGCCAATATCATGCAAATTGTATGCAGTTTTGGACTGGGCCAATAGAAATGAACAGGAAGTGAATGTGATCGGCCAGAGCAAAAACAAACAGTTGTGAGGTGATTGCAGATATTTACATTTTATTATGGTGTAGGCATGAGGGGATATAAGCACCCATTAAACAGGAACTTTACTGAATGTAACTTAATGAATAAAATCTCTTGTGTTTTAAAATATTCGTTTACAAATTATTTAGTCAGTGTTTTCCCCATTATAAAATCTTTCCTCTGCCTGATTTACATGATCACAGGCTGTGACATCTTTACTGCTGGCAGGTGCATCTCTATGGAGTGTTTGTTTAGTGTGTTTTCCGAAGTGAGCAGAAACAACAGTTGGTCTCCCAGAATGCTCTGGGAGAGAAGGTGACATCACAGCAGGCTAAACATCACTGGGAGGGTGGGGTAACATACAAATATGCAGCAATAAATAGATATAGGAAGTGTTGACAGGGAAATTGGGTATCTTAAATAATGTATTACAATCCTCTATATGTTGTTACAGTGCTGCTTTAACATACCCAGTTGTAGCAAATTTCCTCTCTGAATGCATTCTGCACTCTTGTGTGCGTGAGGCCGTTTGTTCGCTATTGTGTGTCTGTGTGTATGCGTGGGTGTGTCTATGTTTATGCATGGGTGTGTCTATTTGTATACGTATCAAACGCAGATAGAACAGAGGCGCCAAAAAGAGTAAAAACACTATTATTTAAAAACAGTAAAAAGAGGGAAGGGAAGGTGGACTTACCTCCCTCTAGCAGTGGAAAACAAAACTCTGAGGTAGAGTAGAATGCATTTATTAAACAGTGTAACAGAGGCGCTCATTCAATACTTAGATTGGATACAGCTTTTTTGAACTCCTGTATAGCCTGAGGAAGCGGTGCTGTGGCCCGCGAAACGCGTTGCATCTTTAGGAGTTACACTGTTTAATAAATGCATTCTACTCTACCTCAGAGTTTTGTTTTACACTGCTAGAGGGAGGTAAGTCCACCTTACCTTCCCTCTTTTTACTGTTTTTAAATAATAGTGTTTTTACTCTTTTTGGCGCCTCTGTTCTATCTGCGTTTGATACATATTACTTATCCACCCTTGGTGGAGGGGTACGCCCCCTTTTTTCTACAGAGAGCGACTTTTATACCCGAGTGGGGTCGGGTACCAATTCTCCCCACCTGCCTTTCAAGTGGTTGCCTGCTGGTGACCCTTTTTTGTGAGTATATTTCTGCACGAACTATCTAGACAGATTTTCTCTGTTAAAACTATATTGCACTATTGGGCTCTCAGTGCCCTGTTTTTTCTTTTGTTTTACTATTTGTATACGTGGGTGTGTCTGTGTGTATATGTGGGTGTGTCTGTGTGTGCATGACTGTGTGCGGGTGCAATCATGTGTCTGTGTGTGTATGCGAGGGTGTGTCTATGTGTATGCATGGGTGTGTCTATGTGTATAAGTGGGTGTGTCTGTGTGTATATGTGGGTGTGTCTGTGTGTGCATGACTGTGTGTGGGTGCAATCATGTGTCTATGTGTGTATGCGAGGGTGTGTCTATGTGTATGCATGGGTGTGTCTATGTGTATAAGTGGGTGTGTCTGTGTGGGTGTGTCTGTGTGTGCGTCTGTGTATATGAATGAGTGTGTGCGGGCACAATCATGTGTCTGTGTGTATGCGAGGGTGTGCCTATGTGTATGCGTGGGTGTGCCTATGTGTATGCGTGGGTGTGTCTGTATGTGCACCTGTGTATGCATGAGTGTGTGCGGGCACAATTATGTGTCTGTGTGTATGCGAGGGTGTGTCTATGTGTATGCGTGGGTGTGTCTGTGTGTATGCATGAGTGTGTGCAGGAACAATCATGTATCTGTGTGTATGTGTGTATGTGTCTATGTGTATGCGTGGGTGTGTCTGTGTGTATGCATGAGTGTGTGCAGGAACAATCATGTATCTGTGTGTATGTGTGGATGTGTCTATGTGTATGCGTGGGTGTGTCTGTGTGTATGCGTAAGTTTGTGTGTCTGTGTGTATGCATGAGTGTGTGCGGGCACAATCATGTGTCTGTGTGTATGTGTGGATGTGTCTATGTGTATGCGTGGGTGTTTCTGTGTGTATGCGTGGGTGTGTCTATGTGTATGCGTGGGTGTTTCTGTGTGTATGCGTGGGTGTGTCTATGTGTATGCGTGGGTGTGTCTGTGTGTATGCGTAAGTTTGTGTGTCTGTGTGTATGCATGAGTGTGTGCGGGCACAATCATGTGTCTGTGTGTATGTGTGGATGTGTCTATGTGTATGCGTGGGTGTGTCTGTGTGTATGCGTGGGTGTGTCTATGTGTATGCGTGGGTGTGTGCAGGAACAATCATGTGTCTGTGTGTATGTGTGGATGTGTCTATGTGTATGCGTGGGTGTGTCTGTGTGTATGCGTGGGTGTGTCTATGTGTATGCATGAGTGTGTGCAGGAACAATCATGTATCTGTGTGTATGCGTGGGTGTGTCTATGTGTATGCGTGGGTGTGTCTGAGTGTATGCGTAAGTTTGTGTGTCTGTGTGTATGCATGAGTGTGTGCGGGCACAATCATGTGTCTGTGTGGATGTGTGGATGTGTCTATGTGTATGCGTGGGTGTGTCTGTGTGTATGCGTGGGTGTGTCTATGTGTATGCGTGGGTGTGTGCAGGAACAATCATGTGTCTGTGTGTATGTGTGGATGTGTCTATGTGTATGCGTGGGTGTGTCTGTGTGTATGCGTGGGTGTGTCTATGTGTATGCATGAGTGTGTGCAGGAACAATCATGTATCTGTGTGTATGTGTGGGTGTGTCAGAATTAGTGGCCAGCATGTGCAGTGACAAGCGGCGACCGTAAGTAATGTCAATCTATGGCGACACAGCTTTTTAAAAATGTTCAGTGTTCGCGTTGCGGCGCGTATGCGCGGCAGCATATTTTTTCAATACACTTCCGCGCAATTCTACTTTCAGCCACAGGAAGTGAGCGCTAGAGAGCTTCACTTCCTGCTTGGCCTGGCGCCAGAAAGGATCTTATCACACATTGCCGCTGAAAGCCCCAAAAGGCTGTTTTTAGCATTGTGGTGGGATGCAATCATCTCACTGCAGCGCACCAATAACGCTGGTTAGAAGTGTGAAAGCAGCCTGAGGGCTGGTGCACACCAGAACAGTTCTGGAGCGTTTTTAAAAACGCTAGCGGTTTGAAAACCACTTGGCTAATGTATTGCAATGGGCTGGTGCGCACCAGAGCGGGTCGTTTTTCCACAAACGCAAACTCGGAGGCTGCAGCATTTTTTAGGTTTCTGAGGCGTTTCTGCCTCAATGTAAAGTACAGGAAGGTGGAAAACAGCTCTGAAAATCGCTAGATTTTTTTGTTACAGAAGCTGTTCAGTAACAGCTTTACTGTAACAATATATGAAATCTGCTACACAAAAACGCTCCAAAAAACGCTAGGCATGTTTAGAAAACCTCTCTACACATGCCTAGAATGGCTCTGAAATCTGCTTCAAAAACCTCTAGTGTTTTTTTTGGATCTGCGAGAGGTTTTTGTTTCCACTGGGCCTATGTGAATGTGTGTGTCTGCGTGTCTGTGTTCATACTATCATTTGTCCGTGTGCGCATACAATCGGGAGTCTGTGTGTGTGTGTGTGTGTGAGCAGGTATGTGCGCACACTATCATGTGTATGCGTGAGTGTGTGTGTGCACTATTGTATGTATGCATGGTGGGTGTTTCTGCGTGCCTCTGCTCCAGAGTGAGCGTGTGTGGCTGTTTATTGTGGTGGGTGTGTCTGTGTGCCTCTGCTCCAGAGTGAGCGTGTGCGGCTGTTTATTGTGGTGGGTGTGTCTGCGTGCCTCTGCTCCAGAGTGTGCGTGTGTGGGTGTTTATTGTGGTGGGTGTGTCTGCGTACCTCTGCTCCAGAGTGTGCTTGTGTGGGTGTTTATTGTGGTGGGTGTGTCTGCGTGCCTCTGCTCCAGAGTGTGCTTGTGTGGGTGTTTATTGTGGTGGGTGTGTCTGCGTGCCTCTGCTCCAGAGTGTGCTTGTGTGGGTGTTTATTGTGGTGGGTGTGTCTGCGTGCCTCTGCTCCAGAGTGAGCGTGTGCGGCTGTTTATTGTGGTGGGTGTGTCTGTGTGCCTCTGCTCCAGAGTGAGCGTGTGCGGCTGTTTATTGTGGTGGTGACAGATGATTTCAGCAGCGTTTCGTTTATTTATTTACCTCGTCATTTATTTATTTCGCCTCGTCTCCGGGTTAAGTGGCGGCTCTACTTTCTGTAATTAACTTTCCGCGGCAAATTATTGCTAGCGCACGCACCCCATTGTATAATTTTTCTATTAGGAATTCCACGCCTTTGCCGGAACGTCAACAGTCACCTTGTGCGACCTTCTTCTCCTTATGGTGCGCAATTAGCAGACAGTAAGAGTGCAATATTAGATGTTCCAGGTGTCCATCAATAAAATCGCTGTCTGAAATGGAAATGCTTTGACTTATTATTCTAGCGTTTAATTCTTTACACGCCTCCTTTGACGGCTAATGTTCTGCTGTTCCCCGCAACCATCTCCCCATCAAACAGCGTGGCGCTGGGAGGCAGAGAGGGTTTCAGGAGCCGCTGTCTCGTGAGGATAGTTTTATAGGAAGGAACTGAAACTGAGACGGTAGGAACCCATTTTGCAAAGAAAAGAAATCTATTTATAGAATGTTTTGTTGTTAGAGACAAAGCAAAAAAAAAAAAAAAATACTTATGATATAACGAATTGTGTAGTACGGATAATGAATAGAACATTAGTAGCAGAGAAACGAGTCTCAAATTTATATTTTTAGTTATATAGCTTTTTTTGTAACATTGCATCATTCTATTTGCAGTTTGAAAACCCCACTCTTTTTTTAAAGCTATAAAACAGAGCAGAAATTATGACCCTATGACCCTATGAACCTGCCTGCAGTAAAACGTATCTCTAGCTGTCTCTCACGGTTTTCTGGCTGCATAAAGGGAAGGCTCATGCAGCTGCAAAAAAAAAAATACAAATACAAATCCACTTACCTGGGGCTTCCTCCAGCCCGTGGCAGGCAGGACGTGCCCTCGGCTGACGTCATCGGACGTCCTCCAGGCTGTACTGCACAGGCTCAGTAGTTCTGCCCCTGCGCAGTACAGCCCGGAGGATGTCCGATGACGTCAGCGCGCCACCGTCAGGCGCATTTTGGTGCGCACAAGAAGCCCGACCTGGAAGCCGGCCTGGCCAGGTCGGGTGCGACACCGGAGAAGACCGGGAGCCTGCGGAGCGCCCCAAGAGCACGTCCTGCCTGCCACGGGCTGGAGGAAGCCCCAGGTAAGTGGATTTGTATTTTTATTTTTTTTGCAGCTGCGCGGATATTCCTTTTAAGTGCTTCAGAAAACAGGACTGTATTCCACCAAAGAGCTAAGAGAAGCTCTTTTGCATAGATAACAACTGAAGTTTTTTTTTTATCTCTTCCTGTGTGTTGGAAAACAATATGAGACTCTTTTCTTTGCTACTATTGATCAATTTCTTAGCTGTACTACACATACCATTCATTATCACATAGGTTTATTTTCACTTCAGGTTTGCTTTAACTACTTTGGCCTCCTGGACGTACTACCGTATTTTTCGGACTATAAGACGCACCTAGGTTTCGAGGGCAAAAACCAGGAAAAAAAAATATCCTAAACCCGGTGCATC
This sequence comes from Hyperolius riggenbachi, assembly GCF_040937935.1. Lineage (NCBI taxonomy): Eukaryota > Metazoa > Chordata > Amphibia > Anura > Hyperoliidae > Hyperolius > Hyperolius riggenbachi. The sequence continues at coordinate 8,380,932 of NC_090655.1, read as the reverse complement.
TATAGTGCAAGGGTGTCTTATAGACCTTCCTCCCCCCAATTATGTCCTCCTTGTACCTTTCAAGTACCTCTTGTGCCCTCCTTTGTCCCCTATCCCTGTGTCCAGTGTCCCCATCTCCTCCATATCAGTCTCCCATATGATCCCATACATTATTGCTGTGTATTCTCTCCCCCTGTCGTCCATCCTGCTGTGTATTCTGTCCCTGTGTCCTTTCTTCCGCTGTGTATCCGGGCTCTGTATCCTGTGTCCATGTCTGCTGTGTATTGCCCACTGTTTGTCTCCTGCCCTCATTGTGTCCGTGTGCTTTGTCTCGCTGTGTATCCTGTGTCAGTCGTGTATTGCCCGCTGTCTGTCCCCTGCTCTTTTCCCCCCCTTTCTATGTCCCCGGATTCAGACCCCTTTTCCATACTTAGCTGCAGCATTCTACCTGGTGTCTGTCCCTCTGTGTACTCGATCCAGCTATGTATCCTATATACACGTGTCTGCTGTGTTTTGTCCGCCGTCTATGTCCTGCCTTCTTTGTGTCCGTGTCCTTTGTTCCTTGTCACGCTATGTATCCATAGAGTGGGGCCGAACCTCCAATTTTAGGTTCGCGAACCGGTTTCGCGAACTTCCGCGTAAGGTTCGGTTCGCGGAAAAGTTCGCGAACCGCAATAGACTTCAATGGGGATGCGAACTTTGAAAAAAAAAATTATGCTTGCCACAAAAGTGATGGAAAAGATGTTTCAAGGGGTCTAACACCTGGACCCCCAGGTGGAGGAGTGGGATACATGCCAAAAGTCCCCGGGAAAAATCTGGATTTGACACAAAGCAGCGTTTTAAGGGCAGAAATCACATTGAATGCTAAATGACAGGCCTAAAGTGCTTTAAAACATCTTGCATGTGTATACATCAATCAGGTAGTGTAATTAAGGTACTGCTTCACACTGAACAGAACAGGTATGCAATGGCGGGTTCACTGAACAGAACAGGTATGCAGTGGCGGGTTCACTGAACAGAACAGGTATGCAGTGGCGGGTTCACTGAACAGAACAGGTATGCAGTGGTGGGTTCACAGAACAGGTATGCAGTGGCAGGTTCACAGAACAGGTATACAGTGGCGGGTTCACTGAACAGAACAGGTATACAGTGGCAGGTTCACTGAACAGAACAGGTATACAGTGGTGGGTTCACTGAACACAACAGGTATGCAGTGGCGGGTTCACTGAACAGAACAGGTATGCAGTGGCGGGTTCACTGAACAGAACAGGTATGCAGTGGTGGGTTCACAGAACAGGTATGCAGTGGCAGGTTCACAGAACAGGTATACAGTGGCGGGTTCACTGAACAGAACAGGTATACAGTGGCAGGTTCACTGAACAGAACAGGTATACAGTGGCGGGTTCACTGAACACAACAGGTATGCAGTGGCGGGTTCACTGAACAGAACAGGTATGCAGTGGCGGGTTCACAGAACAGGTATGCAGTGGCAGGTTCACAGAACAGGTATACAGTGGCGGGTTCACTGAACAGTACAGGTATACAGTGGCGGGTTCACTGAACAGAACAGGTATACAGTGGCAGGTTTACTGAACAGAACAGGTATACAGTGGCGGGTTCCCTGAACAGAACAGGTATACAGTGGCAGGTTCACTGAACAGAACAGGTATACAGTGGCGGGTTCACTGAACACAACAGGTATGCAGTGGCGGGTTCACTGAACAGAACAGGTATGCAGTGGCGGGTTCACAGAACAGGTATGCAGTGGCAGGTTCACAGAACAGGTATACAGTGGCGGGTTCACTGAACAGTACAGGTATACAGTGGCGGGTTCACTGAACAGAACAGGTATACAGTGGCAGGTTTACTGAACAGAACAGGTATACAGTGGCGGGTTCCCTGAACAGAACAGGTATACAGTGGCAGGTTCACTGAACAGAACAGGTATACAGTGGCGGGTTCACTGAACACAACAGGTATGCAGTGGCAGGTTCACTGAACAGAACAGGTATGCAGTGGTGGGTTCATTGAACAGGTATGCAGTGGTGGGTTCACAGAACAGGTATGCAGTGGCAGGTTCACAGAACAGGTATGCAGTAGTGGGTTCACAGTACAGGTATGCAGTGGTGGGTTCACAGAACAGGTATGCAGTGGCAGGTTCACTGAACAGGTATGCAGGTATCCAGTGGGCTCACTGAAGAGAACAGGTATGGTGGGCTCACTGAACAGAACAGGTATGCAGCCAGGAACAAGCTAAGCCTAACTAATCTTTCCCTATGAGAGAGTGTGCAGCAGCTCGCCCTACTCTCACTAACGCAGGCACACGAGTGACCGTAATGGCCGCCGCTGCCTGCCTTTTATTAGGGGGGGAGTGGCTCCAGGGGCTAGTGTAGCCTAATTGGCTACACTGGGCCTGCTGACTGTGATGTAGAGGGTCAAAGTTGACCCTCATGGTGCATTATGGGGCGAACCGAACTTCCGCAAAACTTCGCCTGCGGGACGCGAACGCAAACCACTGAAGTTCGCATGGAACCGTTCGCAGGCGAACCGTTCGGCCCAACTCTATGTATCCAGTGTCCGTGGTGCCCGCTGTCCCGTGCCCTATGTCCCAGAGTGCAGACCCGTTTGTCTATACTTAGCTGCAGCACACCGCTCCGATAAAGAGGAAACAGCCATCTTCTCGGTCTTGAGGGCGGGAGCAGAGCGACATCACTGGGGCCAATCACTGCAATCCCTGCAACTGAGGGAGTGCAGTGATTGGCCCCAAGGATGGTGCCCTGCTCCCGCCCGCGAGACCAGCGCATCCTATTAGGAAGGGAGCAGGAGCAGGGAGCTGCCGAGATTGGCGGTTTGGGGCAGCGCCTCTCCGCTTGATTGGTAGATGGCTGCTTCCTCTTCATCGGAGCTGCAGCTAAGTATGGACAATCGGGTCTGCACTCAGGGACATAGGGCACTGGTCAGCAGTCAGCGGGCACCACGGACACAGGATACATAGCGTGACAAAGCACACGGACACAAAGAAGGAAGGACACAGACGGCGGGCGAAACACAGCAGACACGGACACAGCATACACAGTGGGAGAAGGGACATGGACACAGGATACACAGCAGGATCAAGGACACAGAGGGACAGACACCAGGTAGAATACACATGGGTACAGAGGACACATAGGTGCCGGTCCAAATTTTAGTATTCGGACTATAAGACGCACTGACTTTTCCCGCCAACTTTTGGGGGAGAAAAAGTGCGTCTTATAGTCCGAAAAATACGGTAGCTACGCCCAGGAGGCCATGTGCGTGTCCGCGCGCTCCCGTGGCCGATCGCACGCGGTGAAATAACCGGTACAGATGGGCAAATACAATACGTGAGTTTTAATTATGGAGGCATGTATTATTTTAAAACTATAATGGCTGAAAACTGAGAAATAATGATTTTTTCCCGTTTTTTTCTTATTCTTCATGTTAAAATGCATTTACAGTAAAGTGGCTCTTAACAAAATGTACCCCCCAAAGAAAGCCTAATTAGTGGCGGAAAAAACAAGATATAGATCAGTTCATTGTGATAAGTAGTGATAAAGTTATAGGCAGGGGCGTTTCTAGGGTCCCTGGAGATCAGTGGCACCTGTGGGCACCAGGAGGGGAGGTACATGTGGCGCGCGCAGCGCGCCGCGGCAAAAAATGGGTGTGGCCATGCAGTGAGTGGGCGTGGCCATGGGTGGGGCCAAATGTACATGAACTTAGCAGCGGTGTAAGCTACGGATAACGGGCCTGCCCATCGAAATATTGGACGGAGCCCCCTGTCCTTTATTTCGATCATTTACAATCAGTATAGGCATAGATCAAAGATGTATACGCACATACAATTTTGATTGGTCAATCACTGACCCCCAATTTCCCACCCCCGTGCAGTAAGTGGGCCAACAGACAATGAATTTTATGAACAGAGCTAAAATTGGCTAATCAAAATTGTATGTGTGTACCAGGCTTTACAGCTAATACTGTACATACTGAAAGTAGCAGGGATCAGCATACAATACAGCTGGTTTACAATCAATAAAGGCACAGAGTAACACCTTACACTGTACACACTGGAGGTAAATCAGCACACAGTGCAAGCACTAGAGAACAGCGTATACTGTACATACTGTAGGCAGCAGAATTCAGCACACTGCAGCTAGCGTGCCAAAAATATGACGATCACGTTGTGTGGCGTGCTTATCGCGCCGCACCAAAAAATGGGTGGGCCATAGACCAGAATATAGGTGTGGTAACGGGTGGAGACAAATTTACATGAACCTAGCAATGGTGGGACATTAGATTATGACAGTGGTGGCGAACCTTTTGGAGGCCGAGTGCCCAAACTGCAACCCAAAAGTCACTTACCGGTATCTATCGCAAAGTGGCAACAGCAATTTAAACTAAATACTGTACAAACGTTTTAACTCATACATGAACATTATGGAAAATCCAAGTTGAAAATAAACTGTGAAGATAAACAATTTCATCCATCCTACTCCTGAAAAATGTATTCAATTTTTTAGAACCTCCCAGTTTTATTTTCTGTTTTAAAACGCTAAAAAAGTAGGTTTAATGCTATTGTCTCATATGATAAGGATTCAGCTTTTCCCATAGTCTCGCAGTTAGCAATCATGTGACCCCCAACAAGACATATTCAGCAATCATGAGGCCCCCAACAAATCAGGAGGCCCCCAACAAGACAAATTCAGCAATCATGAGGCCTCCAACAAATCATGAGGCCCCCAACAAGACAAATTCAGCAATCATGAGGCCCCCAACAAGACAAATTCAGCAATCATGAGGCCCCCAACAAATCATGAGGCCCCCAACAAGACAAATTCAGCAATCATGAGGCCCCCAACAAATCATAAGGCTCCCAACAAGACACATTCAGCAGTCATGAGGCACATAAATAGACAGCATTTCACATAAATAGGCAGAATGCCCCCTTAATATGGTAGCCCCCCCAAGTTAGGTAGTGAGTGACAGGGACCCCCAGGTTAGCTAGTGAGTGACAGGCGCCTCCAGTTAGGTAGTGAGTGACAGGGACCCCGATAGTGAGTGACAGGGAGCACCTTTATGTAGTGAGTGAGTGCCAGGGAGCCCCTTTAGGCAGTGAGTGAGTGCCAGGAAGCCCCTTTAGGCAGTGAGTGAGTGCCAGGGAGCCCCTTTAGGCAGTGAGTGAGTGACAGGAAGCCCCTTTAGGCAGTGAGTGAGTGACAGGAAGCCCCTTTAGGGAGTGGGTGCGTGCCAGGGAGCCCCTTTAGGGAGTGGGTGCGTGCCAGGGAGCCCCTTTAGGGAGTGAGTGAGTGCCAGGGGAGCCCCTTTAGGGAGTGAGTGAGTGCCAGGGGAGCCCCTTTAGGGAGTGAGTGAGTGCCAGGAGAGCCCCTTTAGGGAGTGAGTGAGTGCCAGGGGAGCCCCTTTAGGGAGTGAGTGCCAGGGAGCCCCTTTAGGGAGTGAGTGAGTAACAGGGAGCCCCTTTAGGGAGTGAGTGAGTGCCAGGGAGCCCCTTTAGGGAGTGAGTGAGTGCCAGGGAGCCCCTTTAGGGAGTGAGTGAGTGCCAGGGAGCCCCTTTAGGGAGTGAGTGAGTGCCAGGGAGCCCCTTTAGGGAGTGAGTGAGTGACAGGGAGCCCCTTTAGGGAGTGAGTGAGTGACAGGGAGCCCCTTTAGGGAGTGAGTGAGTGACAGGGAGCCCCTTTAGGGAGTGAGTGAGTGACAGGTAGCCCCTTTAGGGAGTGAGTGACAGGGAGCCCCTTTAGGGAGTGAGTGACAGGGAGCCCCTTTAGGGAGTGAGTGAGTGCCAGGGAGCCCCTTTAGGGAGTGAGTGTGTGCCAGGGAGCCCCTTTAGTGAGTGCGTGCCAGGGAGCCCCTTTAGGGAGTGAGTGCGTGCCAGGGAGCCCCTTTAGGGAGTGAGTGAGTGCCAGGGAGCCCCTTTAGGGAGTGAGTGCGTGCCAGGGAGCCCCTTTAGGGAGTGAGTGCGTGCCAGGGAGCCCCTTTAGTGAGTGAGTGAGTGAGTGAGTGAGGGAGGCCCCCTCTCTAGCCGCCGCCGCTCCCCCCCCCCCCCCCCCCCACCTCTCAGCAGACCTCAGGATCAGCGGCGACCCGACCAGATGTACGAGCGGGCGCTGGACGCACCCGCTCGATATGCGGAAGTGATGTCACTTCCGCATATCAGTGCGGGCGCTGGGTCCTAGCGCCCGCACGATTGGTCGCCGGCTCGCCGCGTGATCCTGAGGTCTGAGACTGTCAGTGACGCGGCGGCTGGAGGGAGCCGCTGAGTCTGACAGAGGGGGCGGCCGGGCGGAGATCCGTGGCACCCCAGGAAAGATTGGGGGCACGTGCCCCCCTAAAACAGGGCTAGCGACGCCCCTGGTTATAGGCTAATTAATGGGAGGTGAACATTGCTCGGATGCATAAAGTGAAAACGACTGAAGGCTGAAGTGGTTAAAGAAAAGATAAGCTCGGTGCTACGTGAGACAATTTTATGTTTATAAAAATGGACTTTATAGTTCAGACTGTAGCCGGTTTTGAGTTTCCAATTATCTCAGAGTCAGACCATTTTAAAGGGACACTTAAGTCAAACAAAAAAAATGAGTTTTACTCACCTGGGGCTTCCAATAGCCCCCTGCAGCTGTCCGGTACCCTCGCCGTCTCCCTCCGATCCTCCTGGCCCCGCCAGCAGCCACTTCCTGTTTCGGTGACAGGAGCTGACAGGCTGGGGACGCGAGTGATTCTTCGCGTTCCCAGACACATTAGCACCCTCTATGCTGCTATATGGTATATGATATATGCTATAGCAGCATAGATGGCGCTATTGTGGCCAGGAACGCGAAGAATCACTCGCGTCCCCAGCCTGTCAGCTCCTGTCACCGAAACAGGAAGTGGCTGCCGGCGGGGCCAGGAGGATCGGAGGGAGACGGCGAGGGTACCGGACAGCTGCAGGGGGCTATTGGAAGCCCCAGGTGAGTAAAACTCATTTTTTTTGTTTCACTTAAGTGTCCCTTTAAGGTATGCATACTTGCAGCCGAACCCTTATTTGGTGAACACCACACCCAAATCTCCCTCTGGAGAGTCTCAGCAGTTTAGTTACAGACATGCCCAGTTACCACTTTCTTTTCTGGTGCTCAATCAGTTCACCTACCTCAAAACACTTTCAGCATGCAGTCAGAGTAGGAGGAGAAGCGAGAAGAAAGCAAGGCGAAGAAGGTCATCATTGCGGGTAAAAAGCTTGTTGTTCTGTGTGAGGAGTCTGACAGTGACTGAGGAGGATGGAGGGAGGAGATCAGCATTGGGGGAAAGCAGCTTGTTGTGCTGTGTGGGGAGTCTGACAGTGAGGAGGGAGGGGGGGGGGGCGGGAGGCAGGAGAGCATCATTGGGGGAAAGCAGCTTGTTGTGCTGTGTGAGGAGTCTGACAGTGAGTGAGGAGGGGGGAGGCAGGAGAGCAGCATTGGGGAAGATCAGCTTGTTGTGCTGTGTGAGGAGTCTGACAGTGAGTGAGGAGGGGGGGGGGAGGCAGGAGAGCATCATTGGGGAAAAGCAGCTTGTTGTGCTGTGTGAGAAGTCAGTGACACTGAGTGAGGAGGGGGGAGGCAGGAGAGCATCATTGGGGAAAAGCAGATTGTTGTGCTGTGTGAGGAGTGTGACAGTGAGTGAAGAGGGGGGAGGCAGGAGAGCATCATTGGGGAAAAACAGCTTGTTGTGCTGTGTGAGGAGTGTGACAGTGAGTGAGGAGGGGAGAGGTAGGAGAGCAGCATTGGGGAAAAGCAGCTTGTTGTGCTGTGTGAGGAGACTGACAGTGAGTGAGGAGGGGAGAGGCAGGAGAGCAGCATTGGGGAAAAGCAGCTTGTTGTGCTGTGTGAGGAGTCTGACAGTGAGTGGGGAGGGGGGAGGCAGGAGAGCAGCATTGGGGAAAAGCAGCTTGTTGTGCTGTGTGAGGAGTCTGACAGTGAGTGGGGAGGGGGGAGGCAGATGAGCAGCATTGGGGAAAAGCAGCTTGTTGTGCTATGTGAGGAGTCTGACAGTGAGTGAGGAGGGGGGAGGGAGGAGATTAGCATTGGGGAAAAGCAGCTTGTTGTGCTGTGTGAGGAGTCTGACAGTGAGTGAGGAGGGGGAGGCAGGAGAGCATCATTGGGAAAAAGCAGCTTGTGGCGCTGTGTGAGGAGTGTGACAGTGAGTAAGCAGGGGGGAGGCAGGAGAGCATCATTGGGGAAAAGCAGCTTGTTGTGCTGTGTGAGGGGTCTGACAGTCAGTGAGGAGGGGGAGGCAGGAGAGCATCATTGAGGAAAAGCAGCTTGTTGTGCTGTGTGAGGAGTCTGACAGTGAGTGAGGAGGGGGGAGGCAGGAAAGCATCGCTGGGGAAAAGCAGCTTGATGTGCTGTGTGAGGAGAGTGACAGAGAGTGGGGAGGGGGAAGCAGGAGAGCAGCATTGGGGAAAAGCAGCTTGTTGTGCTGTGTGAGGAGTCTGACAGTGAGTGGGGGGGGGGGGGGGCAGCAGAGCATCATTGGGGAAAAGCAGCTTGTTTTGCTGTGTGAGGAGTCTGACAGTGAGTGAGGAGGGGGAAGCAGGAGAGCAGCATTGGGGAAAAGCAGCTTGTTGTGCTGTGTGAGGAGTCTGACAGTGAGTGATTGGGGGGGGGGGGGGCAGGAGAGCAGCATTGGGGAAAAGCAGCTTGTTGTGCTGTGTGAGGAGTCTGACAGTGAGTGAGGAGGGGGAGGCAGGAGAGCATCATTGGGGAAAAAACAGCTTGTTGTGCTGTGTGAGGAGTCTGACAGTGAGTGGGGGGGGGCAGCAGAGCATCATTGGGGAAAAGCAGCTTGTTGTGCTGTGTGAGGAGTCTGACAGTGAGTGAGGAGGGGGAGGCAGGAAAGCATCACTGGGGAAAAGCAGCTTGTTGTGCTGTGTGAGGAGTCTGACAGTGAGTGAAGATGGGGAGGCAGGAGAGCATTATTGGGGAAAAGCAGCTTGTTGTGCTGTGTGAGGAGTCTGACAGTGAGTGAGGAGGGGGGAGGCAGAAGAGCATTATTGGGGAAAAGCAGCTTGTTGTGCTGTGTGAGGAGTCTGACAGTGAGTAAGGAGGGGGGAGGCAGGAGAGCATCATTGGGGGAAAGCAGCTTGTTGTGGTGTGTGAGGAGTCTGACAGTGAGTGAGGAGGGGGGGGGGGCAGGAGAGCATTATTGGGGAAAAGCAGCTTGTTGTGCTGTGTGAGGAGTCTGACAGTGAGTAAGGAGAGGGGAGGCAGGAGAGCATCATTGGGGGAAAGCAGCTTGTTGTGCTGTGTGAGGAGTCTGACAGTGAGTGAGGAGGGGGGAGGCAGGAGAGCAGCATTGGGGAAAGCAGTTTGTTGTGCTGTGTGAGGAGTCTGACAGTGAGTGAGGAGGGGGGAGGCAGGAGAGCATCATTGGGGAAAAGCAGCTTGCTGTGTTGTGTGAGGAGTATGACAGTGAGTGAGGAGGGGGGGATGCAGGAGAGCATCATTGGGGAAAAGCAGCTTGTTGTGCTATGTGAGGAGTCTGACAGTGAGTGAGAAGGGAGGAGGCAGGAGAGCATCATTGGGGAAAAGCAGCTTGTTGTGCTGTGTGAGGAGTCTGACAGTGAGTGAGGAGGGAGGAGACAGGAGAGCAGCAGTGTGTCATGTGACTTGCACAGCAGAAGGGAGGAGGTGGCACTGCTGTCCTGACTGAGGAGGAATGGAGTGGCTGAGGGTGAGCAGTTTTGTTGTCACAGACTCACAGCCAGCCAGTGTGCTATTGTGTTGAGCTGCAGAACATTAAATGAAGCAGAATAAATTGTTGGGTGCTGCGCGATCATTCCATATGGGGAGGGCGCATCGTCACAAGTTTCCCTCGGGCAAAAGTCTAGACCAGCCCTGTTAGATATCTTTCCTAAGTGGGATCAGACCAATTTCCTCACCAGCACACACTGGCACTGCGAAGACATTAGCAGTTAGGCCACTAGAGCACTTTCAGCAGCATTTGGAATTGTCAGCAATCTCAAAAGTGCTAGGTTAATGAAAGTCAGTGGAGATGATCTTACAGTAGCAATGCAATTTCACGAAATCACAATCGAGATGCCTGCAACATGTTTGGAACATTTGTACTTCAATGCAAAGTATAGGATCACTGCAGAATCGATTGTTAATCTCTGTACAAAGCGATTTTTTTGTGCTTTTATTACCAACTAGTAGACCCAGCCCGTTTAAAAACAGGCTTTAGGTCTACGGCCACCGCTGCCGCCAGTGCGCATGCGCGCGCACGCTGCACACGCAACCGCCCACCTCGCTCGCCCGCACCCGCCCACCTCGCTCCGCCTCGCTCACCCGTCCAGCTCCCTGGTCCCAGCTGTCAGTTACTGCGCACATGCGCAGTAACAGAAATCCTGGGACACAGGGACAGAACTGCTGGACGCAGCGACAGTTAGCTTTTATTAGGTAGGATCCTGTGGAAATTGCAAATGGAAATCATGAAACAAATCTCTTGCATTTAATTAAAAGTCGCCAGAAACCTCTACGAAAAACGCAGCAAAAATTGTTCCCGAAAGTGCTCACTAATTGCTTTAGTTATTTGCGCTTTCTAGTGAGTCCGAGCCCACATGAGAACATTTCACACTCTCCAATCTTATTCCAGCATGACTACACTCTGTTGTCCTTCTGTCTTAGGCAATGAACACATTTTTAGGGTCGTTTTTCCCCGCAATTCCCAGGTTTACGTGGTAGTTTCCAATCTCTTTTTTTCACCTGTGTTTTTTCACGTTCATTATGATAATTTTTCGGATGCGACAAAATACATTGTAATTGTGATTGCATTGCGATCACATGCGTTGTGCAGAATAAAGCAGAAAGCATTAGTAATTTAAAAGTGAGTGGGAAAACACGAACACAAAGTGAACAGTAACAACGTGCGTTTTCCGAGGGGGCCATTAACTTCAATGGCCACTAGTGCAGCCGTGCGTGTTTTGCCGATCTCAACAAAACACGCATGATTGTAGCGAGTGTGTTTGCTGCCTTATACCCTGAGATGCTGGTTTATTGGACCGGGGCGACCCGTTGGGAATTGGAATTGTAAAGAATTGTGTGTCTTGAAATGGAGATCATGAACGAAGGTGAACTAGACTCGGAGTTCTCCAACCTGTTATGTACAGTCCTTATTCCCCAAGATACTAATAATAGTTATCAGTGTCATTTAGATCACCTAACAGTAGTACCACAGTTCATTGCCTGCCTACCCTAGAATGGTTCCTTGTTAGAGAATTCCATTCACCTCTGCAGATAAGTCATTCACACTATTGTATTCCTCTTTACATTCCATCATCCGGGGCAGAACACTCCTCGACTTATTCTATCCTCTATCAAACGCAGCTGCCACGCATCATCAACAGCTTATTTCACGCTGTATTGGGCAAGACCACGTTCCCCTCGCACATTCCTCTATTCACTTTATTGCAGCGCCGCCGTTCATGCGTTTTGTAAAACTTTGAGATACATGTTGAGTGATGATCACGTCTGGTGACTCCTTCCTGTCGCTGCGTCCAGATTGTTACTTATAAAGCGCCAACATATTACGCAGGACTGGACATTAGTTTAGGTTACAGACAATATTTAGGGGTGACATACAGCAATATGGCAATACAGGATGACAACAAAACCAGATCACACAGCACAGTATGAGTACAAGGTAATGCTTAGTCACTGGATGGAGCATGGAGATCACACAGCACAGTATGAGTACCAGGTAATGCTTAGTCACTGGATGGAGCATGGAGATCACACAGCACAGTATGAGTACAAGGTAATGCTTAGTCACTGGATGGAGCATGGAGATCACACATCACAGTATGAGTACAAGGTAATGCTTAGTCACTGGATGGGAGCATGGAGATCACACAGCACCACAGTATGAGTACAAGGTAATGCTTAGTCACTGGATGGAGCATGGAGATCACACAGCACAGTATGAGTACAAGGTAATGCTTAGTCACTGGAGGGGAGCAGGGAGATCACACAGCACAGTATGAGTACAAGGTAATGCTTAGTCAGTCACTGGATGGGAGCATGGAGATCACACAGCACAGTATGAGTACAAGGTAATGCTTAGTCAGTCACTGGATGGGAGCATGGAGATCACACAGCACAGTATGAGTACAAGGTAATGCTTAGTCACTGGATGGGAGCAAGGAGATCACACAGCACAGTATGAGTACAAGGTAATGCTTAGTCAGTCACTGGATGGGAGCATGGAGATCACACAGCACAGTATGAGTACAAGATAATGCTTAGTCACTGGAGGGGAGTATGGAGATCACACAGCACAGTATGAGTACAAGGTAATGCTTAGTCAGTCACTGGATGGAGCATGGAGATCACACAGCACAGTATGAGTACAAGGTAATGCTTAGTCACTGGATGGAGCATGGAGATCACACAGCACAGTATGAGTACAAGGTAATGCTTAGTCACTGGATGGAGCATGGAGATCACACAGCACAGTATGAGTACAAGGTAATGCTTAGTCACTGGATGGGAGCATGGAGATCACACAGCACCACAGTATGAGTACAAGGTAATGCTTAGTCACTGGATGGAGCATGGAGATCACGCAGCACAGTATGAGTACAAGGTAATGCTTAGTCAGTCACTGGAGGGGAGCATGGAGATCACACAGCACAGTATGAGTACAAGGTAATGCTTAGTCTCTGGATGGAGCATGGAGATCACACAGCACAGTATGAGTACAAGGTAATGCTTAGCCACTGGATGGAGCATGGAGATCACACAGCACAGTATGAGAACAAGGTAATGCTTAGTCACTGGATGGAGCATGGAGATCACACAGCGCAGTATGAATACAAGGTAATGCTTAGTCACTGGATGGGAGCATGGAGATCACACAGCACAGGAGGAGTACAAGGTAATGCTTAGTCACTGGAGCGGTGCATGGAGATCACACAGCACAGTATGAGTACAAGGTAAGGCTTAGTCACTGGATGGAGCATGGAGATCACACAGCACAGTATGAGTACAAGGTAATGCTCAGTCACTGGATGGGAGCATGGAGATCACACAGCACAGTATGAGTACAAGGTAATGCTTAATCACTGGATGGGAGCATGGAGATCGCACAGCGCAGTATGAGTACAAGGTAATGCTTAATCACTGGATGGGAGCATGGAGATCACACAGCACAGTATGAGTACAAGGTAATGCTTAGTCACTGGAGGGGAGCATGGAGATCGCACAGCGCAGTATGAGTACAAGGTAATGCTTAGTCACTGGATGGGAGCATGGAGATCACACAGCACAGTATGAGTACAAGGTAATGCTTAGTCACTGGAAGGGAGCATGGAGATCACACAGCACAGTATGAGTACAAGGTAATGCTTAGTTACTGGATGGAGCATGGAGATCACACAGCACAGTATGAGTACAAGGTAATGCTTAGTCACTGGATGGGAGCATGGAGATCACACAGCACAGTATGAGTACAAGGTAATGCTTAGTCACTGGAAGGGAGCATGGAGATCACACAGCACAGTATGAGTACAAGGTAATGCTTAATCACTGGATGGAGCATGGAGATCACACAGCACAGTATGAGTACAAGGTAATGCTTAGTCACTGGATGGAGCATGGAGATCACACAGCACAGTATGAGTACAAGGTAATGCTTAGTCAGTCACTGGAGGGGAGCATGGAGATCACACAGCACAGTATGAGTACAAGGTAATGCTTAATCACTGGATGGGGAGCATGGAGATCACACAGCACAGTATGAGTACAAGGTAATGCTTAGTCACTGGATGGAGCATGGAGATCACACAGCACAGTAAGAGTACAAGGGAATGCTTAGTCACTGGATGGAGCATGGAGATCACACAGCACAGTATGAGTACAAGGTAATGCTTAGTCCCTGGATGCAGCATGGAGATCACACAGCACAGTATGAGTACAAGGTAATGCTTAGTCACTGGATGGAGCATGGAGATCACACAGCACAGTATGAGTACAAGGTAATGCTTAGTCACTGGATGGAGCATGGAGATCACACAGCACAGTATGAGTACAACATAATGCTTAGTCACTGGATGGAGCATGGAGATCACACAGCACAGTATGAGTACAAGGTAATGCTTAGTCACTGGAGGGGAGCATGGAGATCACACAGCACAGTATGAGTACAAGGTAATGCTTAGTCACTGGAGGGGAGCATGGAGATCACACAGCACAGTATGAGTACAAGACAATGCTTAGTCACTGGAGGGGAGCATGGAGATCACACAGCACAGTATGAGTACAAGGTAATGCTTAATCACTGGATGGGAAGCATGGAGATCACACAGCACAGTATGAGTACAAGGTAATGCTTAGTCACTGGATGGAGCATGGAGATCACACAGCACAGTATGAGTACACGGTAATGCTTAGTCACTGGAGGGGAGCATGGAGATCACACAGCACAGTATGAGTACAAGGTAATGCTTAGTCACTGGAGGGGAGCATGGAGATCACACAGCACAGTATGAGTACAAGGTAATGCTTAGTCACTGGATGGGGCATGGAGATCACGCAGCACAGTATGAGTACAAGGTAATGCTTAGTCACTGGATGGAGCATGGAGATCACACAGCACAGTATGAGTACAAGGTAATGCTTAGTCACTGGATGGGAGCATGGAGATCACACAGCACATTATGAGTACAAGGTAATGCTTAGTCACTGGATGGGGCATGGAGATCACACAGCACAGTATGAGTACAAGGTAATGCTTAGTCACTGGATGGAGCATGGAGATCACACAGCACAGTATGAGTACAAGGTAATGCTTAGTCACTGGATGGAGCATGGAGATCACACAGCACAGTATGAGTACAAGGTAATGCTTAGTCACTGGATGGGAGCATGGAGATCACACAGCACAGTATGAGTACAAGGTAATGCTTGGTCACTGGATGGAGCATGGAGATCACGCAGCACAGTATGAGTACAAGGTAATGCTTAGTCATTGGATGCAGCATGGAGATCACACAGCACAGTATGAGTACAAGGTAATGCTTAGTCAGTCACTGGAGGGGAGCATGGAGATCACACAGCACAGTATGAGTACAAGGTAATGCTTAGTCAGTGGAGGGGAGCATGGAGATCACACAGCACAGTATGAGTACAAGGTAATGCTTAGTCACTGGATGGAGCATGGAGATCACACAGCACAGTATGAGTACAAGGTAATGCTTAGTCACTGGATGGAGCATGGAGATCACACAGCACAGTATGAGTACAAGGTAATGCTTAGTCACTGGATGGAGCATGGAGATCACACAGCACAGTATGAGTACAAGGTAATGCTTAGTCACTGGAGGGGAGCATGGAGATCACACAGCACAGTATGAGTACAAGGTAATGCTTAGTCACTGGAGGGGAGCATGGAGATCACACAGCACAGTATGAGTACAAGGTAATGCTTAGTCACTGGACGGGAGCATGGAGATCACACAGCACAATATGAGTACATGGTAATGCTTAGTCACTGGATGGGGAGCATGGAGATCACACAGCACAATATGAGTACAAGATAATGCTTAGTCACTGGAGGGGAGCATGGAGATCACACAGCACAGTATGAGTACATGGTAATGCTTAGTCACTGGATGGAGCATGGAGATCACACAGCACAATATGAGTACCAGGTAATGCTTAGTCACTGGAGGGGAGCATGGAGATCACACAGCACAGTATGAGTACAAGGTAATGCTTAGTCACTGGATGGGAGCATGGTGATCACACAGCACAGTATGAGTACAAAGTAATGCTTAGTCACTGGAGGGGAGCATGGAGATCACACAGCACAGTATGAGTACATGGTAATGCTTAGTCACTGGATGGGGAGCATGGAGATCACACAGCACAATATGAGTACAAGATAATGCTTAGTCACTGGAGGGGAGCATGGAGATCACACAGCACAGTATGAGTACATGGTAATGCTTAGTCACTGGAGGGGAGCATGGAGATCACACAGCACAGTATGAGTATATGGTAATGCTTAGTCACTGGATGGAGCATGGAGATCACACAGCACAGTATGAGTACCAGGTAATGCTTAGTCACTGGATGGGAGCATGGAGATCGCACAGCACAGTATGAGTACAAGATAATTCTTAGTCACTGGATGGGAGCATGGAGGTCATACAGCACAGTATGAGTAGAAGGTAATGCTTAGTCACTGGATGGAGCATGAAGATCACGCAGCACAGTATGAGTACAAGGTAATGCTTAGTCACTGGATAGGAGCATGGAGATCACACAGCACAGTATGAGTACAAGGTAATGCTTAGTCACTGGATGGAGCATGGAGATCACACAGCACAGTATGAGTACAAGGTAATGCTTAGTCACTGGATGGAGCATGGAGATCACACAGCACAGTATGAGTGTAAGGTAATGCTTAGTCACTGGAGGGAGCATGGAGATCACACAGCACAGTATGAGTACAAGGTAATGCTTAGTCACTGGATGGGAGCATGGAGATCACACAGCACAGTATGAGTACAAGGTAATGCTTAGTCACTGGAGGGGAGCATGGAGATCACACAGCACAGTATGAGTACAAGGTAATGCTTAGTCACTGGATGGAGCATGGAGATCACACAGCACAGTATGAGTACCAGGTAATGCTTAGTCACTGGATGGAGCATGGAGATCACACAGCACAGTATGAGTACAAGGTAATGCTTAGTCACTGGATGGGAGCATGGAGATCACACAGCACAGTATGAGTACAAGGTAATGCTTAGTCAGTCACTGGATCGAGCATGGAGATCACACAGCACAGTATGAATACAAGGTAATGCTTAGTTACTGGAGGGGAGCATGGAGATCACACAGCACAGTATGAGTACAAGGTAATGCTTAGTCACTGGATGGGAGCATGGAGATCACACAGCACAGTATGAGTACAAGGTAATGCTTAGTCACTGGATGGAGCATGGAGATCACACAGCACAGTATGAGTACAAGGTAATGCTTAGTCTCTGGATGGAGCATGGAGATCACACAGCACAGTATGAGTACAAGGTAATGCTTAGCCACTGGATGGAGCATGGAGATCACACAGCACAGTATGAGAACAAGGTAATGCTTAGTCACTGGATGGAGCATGGAGATCACACAGCGCAGTATGAATACAAGGAAATGCTTAGTCACTGGATGGGAGCATGGAGATCACACAGCACAGGAGGAGTACAAGGTAATGCTTAGTCACTGGAGCGGTGCATGGAGATCACACAGCACAGTATGAGTACAAGGTAAGGCTTAGTCACTGGATGGAGCATGGAGATCACACAGCACAGTATGAGTACAAGGTAATGCTCAGTCACTGGATGGGAGCATGGAGATCACACAGCACAGTATGAGTACAAGGTAATGCTTAATCACTGGATGGGAGCATGGAGATCGCACAGCGCAGTATGAGTACAAGGTAATGCTTAATCACTGGATGGGAGCATGGAGATCACACAGCACAGTATGAGTACAAGGTAATGCTTAGTCACTGGAGGGGAGCATGGAGATCGCACAGCGCAGTATGAGTACAAGGTAATGCTTAGTCACTGGATGGGAGCATGGAGATCACACAGCACAGTATGAGTACAAGGTAATGCTTAGTCACTGGAAGGGAGCATGGAGATCACACAGCACAGTATGAGTACAAGGTAATGCTTAGTTACTGGATGGAGCATGGAGATCACACAGCACAGTATGAGTACAAGGTAATGCTTAGTCACTGGATGGGAGCATGGAGATCACACAGCACAGTATGAGTACAAGGTAATGCTTAGTCACTGGAAGGGAGCATGGAGATCACACAGCACAGTATGAGTACAAGGTAATGCTTAATCACTGGATGGAGCATGGAGATCACACAGCACAGTATGAGTACAAGGTAATGCTTAGTCACTGGATGGAGCATGGAGATCACACAGCACAGTATGAGTACAAGGTAATGCTTAGTCAGTCACTGGAGGGGAGCATGGAGATCACACAGCACAGTATGAGTACAAGGTAATGCTTAATCACTGGATGGGGAGCATGGAGATCACACAGCACAGTATGAGTACAAGGTAATGCTTAGTCACTGGATGGAGCATGGAGATCACACAGCACAGTAAGAGTACAAGGGAATGCTTAGTCACTGGATGGAGCATGGAGATCACACAGCACAGTATGAGTACAAGGTAATGCTTAGTCCCTGGATGCAGCATGGAGATCACACAGCACAGTATGAGTACAAGGTAATGCTTAGTCACTGGATGGAGCATGGAGATCACACAGCACAGTATGAGTACAAGGTAATGCTTAGTCACTGGATGGAGCATGGAGATCACACAGCACAGTATGAGTACAACATAATGCTTAGTCACTGGATGGAGCATGGAGATCACACAGCACAGTATGAGTACAAGGTAATGCTTAGTCACTGGAGGGGAGCATGGAGATCACACAGCACAGTATGAGTACAAGGTAATGCTTAGTCACTGGAGGGGAGCATGGAGATCACACAGCACAGTATGAGTACAAGACAATGCTTAGTCACTGGAGGGGAGCATGGAGATCACACAGAACAGTATGAGTACAAGGTAATGCTTAATCACTGGATGGGAAGCATGGAGATCACACAGCACAGTATGAGTACAAGGTAATGCTTAGTCACTGGATGGAGCATGGAGATCACACAGCACAGTATGAGTACACGGTAATGCTTAGTCACTGGAGGGGAGCATGGAGATCACACAGCACAGTATGAGTACAAGGTAATGCTTAGTCACTGGAGGGGAGCATGGAGATCACACAGCACAGTATGAGTACAAGGTAATGCTTAGTCACTGGATGGGGCATGGAGATCACGCAGCACAGTATGAGTACAAGGTAATGCTTAGTCACTGGATGGAGCATGGAGATCACACAGCACAGTATGAGTACAAGGTAATGCTTAGTCACTGGATGGGAGCATGGAGATCACACAGCACATTATGAGTGCAAGGTAATGCTTAGTCACTGGATGGAGCATGGAGATCACACAGCACAGTATGAGTACAAGGTAATGCTTAGTCACTGGATGGGGCATGGAGATCACACAGCACAGTATGAGTACAAGGTAATGCTTAGTCACTGGATGGAGCATGGAGATCACACAGCACAGTATGAGTACAAGGTAATGCTTAGTCACTGGATGGAGCATGGAGATCACACAGCACAGTATGAGTACAAGGTAATGCTTAGTCACTGGATGGGAGCATGGAGATCACACAGCACAGTATGAGTACGAGGTAATGCTTGGTCACTGGATGGAGCATGGAGATCACGCAGCACAGTATGAGTACAAGGTAATGCTTAGTCACTGGATGCAGCATGGAGATCACACAGCACAGTATGAGTACAAGGTAATGCTTAGTCAGTCACTGGAGGGGAGCATGGAGATCACACAGCACAGTATGAGAACAAGGTAATGCTTAGTCAGTGGAGGGGAGCATGGAGATCACACAGCACAGTATGAGTACAAGGTAATGCTTAGTCACTGGATGGAGCATGGAGATCACACAGCACAGTATGAGTACAAGGTAATGCTTAGTCACTGGATGGAGCATGGAGATCACACAGCACAGTATGAGTACAAGGTAATGCTTAGTCACTGGATGGAGCATGGAGATCACACAGCACAGTATGAGTACAAGGTAATGCTTAGTCACTGGAGGGGAGCATGGAGATCACACAGCACAGTATGAGTACAAGGTAATGCTTAGTCACTGGAGGGGAGCATGGAGATCACACAGCACAGTATGAGTACAAGGTAATGCTTAGTCACTGGAGGGGAGCATGGAGATCACACAGCACAGTATGAGTACAAGGTAATGCTTAGTCACTGGACGGGAGCATGGAGATCACACAGCACAATATGAGTACATGGTAATGCTTAGTCACTGGATGGGGAGCATGGAGATCACACAGCACAATATGAGTACAAGATAATGCTTAGTCACTGGAGGGGAGCATGGAGATCACACAGCACAGTATGAGTACATGGTAATGCTTAGTCACTGGATGGAGCATGGAGATCACACAGCACAATATGAGTACCAGGTAATGCTTAGTCACTGGAGGGGAGCATGGAGATCACACAGCACAGTATGAGTACAAGGTAATGCTTAGTCACTGGATGGGAGCATGGTGATCACACAGCACAGTATGAGTACAAGGTAATGCTTAGTCACTGGAGGGGAGCATGGAGATCACACAGCACAGTATGAGTACATGGTAATGCTTAGTCACTGGATGGGGAGCATGGAGATCACACAGCACAATATGAGTACAAGATAATGCTTAGTCACTGGAGGGGAGCATGGAGATCACACAGCACAGTATGAGTACATGGTAATGCTTAGTCACTGGAGGGGAGCATGGAGATCACACAGCACAGTATGAGTATATGGTAATGCTTAGTCACTGGATGGAGCATGGAGATCACACAGCACAGTATGAGTACCAGGTAATGCTTAGTCACTGGATGGGAGCATGGAGATCGCACAGCACAGTATGAGTACAAGATAATTCTTAGTCACTGGATGGGAGCATGGAGGTCATACAGCACAGTATGAGTAGAAGGTAATGCTTAGTCACTGGATGGAGCATGAAGATCACGCAGCACAGTATGAGTACAAGGTAATGCTTAGTCACTGGATAGGAGCATGGAGATCACACAGCACAGTATGAGTACAAGGTAATGCTTAGTCACTGGATGGAGCATGGAGATCACACAGCACAGTATGAGTACAAGGTAATGCTTAGTCACTGGATGGAGCATGGAGATCACACAGCACAGTATGAGTGTAAGGTAATGCTTAGTCACTGGAGGGAGCATGGAGATCACACAGCACAGTATGAGTACAAGGTAATGCTTAGTCACTGGATGGGAGCATGGAGATCACACAGCACAGTATGAGTACAAGGTAATGCTTAGTCACTGGAGGGGAGCATGGAGATCACACAGCACAGTATGAGTACAAGGTAATGCTTAGTCACTGGATGGAGCATGGAGATCACACAGCACAGTATGAGTACCAGGTAATGCTTAGTCACTGGATGGAGCATGGAGATCACACAGCACAGTATGAGTACAAGGTAATGCTTAGTCACTGGATGGGAGCATGGAGATCACACAGCACAGTATGAGTACAAGGTAATGCTTAGTCAGTCACTGGATCGAGCATGGAGATCACACAGCACAGTATGAATACAAGGTAATGCTTAGTTACTGGAGGGGAGCATGGAGATCACACAGCACAGTATGAGTACAAGGTAATGCTTAGTCACTGGATGGGAGCATGGAGATCACACAGCACAGTATGAGTACAAGGTAATGCTTAGTCACTGGATGGAGCATGGAGATCACACAGCACAGTATGAGTACAAGGTAATGCTTAGTCACTGGATGGAGTATGGAGATCGCACAGTATGAGTACAAGGTAATGCTTAGTCAGTCACTGGATGGAGCATGGAGATCACACAGCACAGTATGAGTACAAGGTAATGCTTAGTCACTGGATGGAGCATGGAGATCACACAGCACAGTATGAGTACAAGGTAATGCTTAGTCACTGGATGGAGCATAGAGATCACACAGCACAGTATGAGTATAAGGTAATGCTTAGTCAGTCACTGGATGGAGCATGGAGATCACACAGCACAGTATGAGTACAAGGTAATGCTTAGTCACTGGATGGAGCATGGAGATCACACAGCACAGTATGAGTACAAGGTAATGCTTAGTCCGTCACTGGAGGGGAGCATGGAGATCACACAGCACAGTATGAGTACAAGGTAATGCTTAGTCAGTCACTGGATGGAGCATGGAGATTAGGCGAGTTAGGTTCACTCAGATGCATAGCATGGGTTCACAGTAATGGAGGTGCATGTTCAGGTAGGACACAAAAGGAGAAGGACCCTGCCCAAAGGCTTACAATCTAGGGGACCAGAGTTCTGCTTCGGGTTTAGAGCACTTGTGAGGGGGGGGGGGGGGGGGGGCGGCGGGGTAGGCCAGAGTGAAAAGGTGAGTTTTGAGGGCCTAATGGGTGGAAATAAGGGGATGGCTGTTTTCTTCCCTTCTTAAAACTCAGAAGCTTTTCATTCCATCATAGTTTTGGATTTCAGGATCTTTCGTGAAACAGATTTTTTACATTAAAGTCAATGTCCACCAACTTAAG
This sequence comes from Hyperolius riggenbachi, assembly GCF_040937935.1. NCBI lineage: Eukaryota > Metazoa > Chordata > Amphibia > Anura > Hyperoliidae > Hyperolius > Hyperolius riggenbachi. The sequence continues at coordinate 8,358,692 of NC_090655.1, read as the reverse complement.
CGGTTCATAGCAAAGCCCCCTGGAAACGCCACATTTTAAGGGTATGTTAAGGAGGACGGTGGACACAAGAGGAAAACATTTTCAAAAAGACCATATAGTTTTGGAGAAAATAAATTTTAAAGTTTCATAGGGAAAAATTGTACATTTAAATGACAGATAATGTAGCAACCTAATGGTAGTGTAAATTTACATATATATCAAAAGAAAGAGAAGTGAGTTTCATGACGGGGTTTCCAGGGGTCGGTACGCAGTGTATGCGGACCCCCTGGACACCCCGTGGAAAATGTGGCAACACTTTGGCCAGGGATCACTATACAGCAGCATATAAGGATCTGTATAAGGATCTCTGGCAACTTTACCTATATTTTACCATATTTTATTTTGTTCAGAGTGTGGGAAATACAAAAATACCTCTTTTTACTTGTCAGTCCTCTTCAGCATTAAAGAGAGTCTGAAGGGAGAAGAAAACTCGCTTCAGACCTCATAGATAGCAGGGGCATGTCTGCCCCTGCTAAACCGCCGCTATCCCGCGGCTTAACGGGGGTCCCTGATCCCCCAAATCCCCTCCGTAATGCGGGGGAGCGCTTCCTGGTTGGGGCAGGGCTAACCGCCGCAGCCCTGCCCCACGCGCGTCTGTCAGACGCGTATCTCCGCCTCTCCCCCGCCCCCTCAGTCTTCCTTCACTGAGAGGGGCGGGGGAGAGGCGGCGATGCGCCGCTGACTGGAGGCAGGGCTGCAGCCGTTAGCCCTGCCTCCAGGATCGACCAATTCTGCGACCAAGTGTCGCAGTGGGGGGTTTTAGGGTTCAAGGGACCCCCATTTAGCGGCGCTATTGCGGCGGTTTAGCAGGGGCACACGTGCCCCTGCTAACTATGAGCTCTGAAGCGAGATTTATTCTCGCTTCAGAGTCTTTTTAAGGCCATAGCTGAAACGTTGCATCCCCGTGGCTGAACGCTCAATTAATACCACCGAAGTCCAGGGGCAAAATTACACAAGTTTCCAGGTCATGGATTTTGCTGCCTGGGGGAGGAAGAGCTTTGTGCAGTAGCTCTGCCTCCAGTCGCGTCAATCTCCACAGATCTCTGCCTCTCCCAGCCCCTCTCAGTGAAAGAAGACTGAGAGGGGTGGGAGGAGGCGGAGATCAGCGCAGATTGACGCGAGTAGAGGCAGAGCTACTGCACAAAGCTCTTCCTCCCCCGGGCAGCAAAATCCATGACCTGGAAACTTGTGGAATTTTGCCAGGACCAGGAAGGAGCCCCGAATGTTGCCTCTGGGATTTCGGGGGTATTAAATGAGCATTCAGCCGCGGGGAGGCAGCGTTTCAGCTATGGCCTTAATGCTGAAGAGGACTGACAAGCACCTGAACTGATAAAAAAAAATATGCACTCTTTTACATACCTGGGACTTCTTCCACCCCCCCCTCCCCACCCAAGTCCATGAGGTCCCTCAGCGTCCTCTTGGTCCCCTCAGTTCTCAAGCTGGAAACTCCTTTACGTGTACGATCCGAACTGGCGTTGCGTCAACTACACATGTGCGGCCTCATCAGCTCACCCGACTCGATCACACTCCCATCACCAGAAGTGTGCATGCCCAGAATGATAGGACCCAGAGGATGGGACCTCACAAACTGTAGGGGGGCTGGAAGAAGGCTCAGGAAAGTAAAATATTGCAGATTTTTTCATCAGTTCAGGTTAACTTTGAGGGCCTAGTCACACTTAAAAGCACAAAACGTCGGCGATTGCGGTTTCATGCGGAAAAATCAATGGACACTGCAACGATATTTCAGCAATCTCATTTCTACAGCACTGAAACGCGATCGCCGGGAAATCGGCTGAAAATGGTGCAGGCTACGTTTTTGCGTTAATCGCCGGCGATTAACGCAAATCGTCCAAGTGAGAACGGGCTCATAGGGTTTTATTACACTAGTGCTTTAAAAAGTGCTAGCGTTTGAGCGTTTTGCCGAAATCACCGGCAAAACGCTCTAGGGTGAATGGGGCCTAAGTCTCAGATGATCTGTGCACATGGAGAGGCTGATTGCTACTTCCTCCCAGTTCCTTCCTGAATAATTCCTTTGGCTGGATGGGTTAGGAGAGGGAGGAGTTTAGACTACTGTCTTTCCAATAAAATTGCACAGTCATTTCAACAGGAAATGGAGCTACAGGACCCAGCCAGTCAGGTATTTTAAATAAACTTAGTTTCAAAAATTGCATACAGGCCACACCCAAACCTTTTCGTTCAGGCTTGCTATCCTATGCATTCAAAAAACTGGCTTTAAGAAATCGAGCTGCCTAAAAGGCAACATTAAGCAGCGATCTTGCCTCCCTCATTAACCTCTCCATACTGCCTGGAAGACACGAGGGCTCTGGAGGCAGCGGAGCTGCAGGGCAGACGCTGGTCATTTCGACAACTGCTGGTCTTCCAGGAAGAAAGACATAAAGCGCCGGGGTCGGGGAGGGCGCTTCCCAGCACCGGACGGTATTTTTAACTTCAGCTGGTTTCTAATTCCCTTAAATCCATAAAGTCATCAATAAAATATTTAACCTTACACCTCGGAGAAGAAAAAGAGAGAGAAAAAAAAATCTCAAGTCTCGACACCTCCAGCGAAGCGCGAGGGGAAACGAAGATGAAGAAAAAAAATTACACGCCACGCAATTCAATAATAGCAAGTCGGTCTGCAGCTATTGACCCGTCGGTGACAAAATATGACTGATGTGAGAGCCAATCGCCTTTTCCGAGAGGCCTTCAGCAGTGCTCAATATGCGGATAATTTCGGAGGTCTTTAATTCTTCCTGTTGCCTTTTTAGTCCGATCCTCGCGGCGTATTGTCATTGTGGCGCGCTCGGCAGTTCCTCTCCGCTTTTAAGCGGCTTCTGTAAAGTCTTTTCATTTCTGAACGTTTTACAAGAATACTTCATCCAGTGTTGCGTCTGGCAGGCGGGACGCTCTGCGCTGTGATCCTTATCTCTCTTCTGCCTTCAGCGTTCTTATTATTCGCCATCGCCACTGACAATAACACAAAAGCAGTCGGTATGTTCATTGTTCACATTTCCTTGAACCATTATCAATTATTTATCCCTCTTTACACAGAGACTTATACCGACGCTTCGCGAGAAAAGGAAGACTTGCTTTATAGGAAACGGAGACGTGGCGGGGAGAGATTTAGCACCGGAGCTGCCTATGTCATCTGTATGGGGCTGTACAGCAGCAGGGGGGGCTGGGATGAGTTGTCTGAACTTAAAGGGAACTTATGAACCAAAGCAGTTCAGTTTAACTTTCCTGGGACTCCTTCCAGCCCCCCTGTTGTCCATCAGTTCCCTCCCTGTCCTCCCGATCCATTGTGTTCTGCTGCTGTGCTCCTCCAATAGCTGGCCCTTTCAGCCTACGGCAGGGGTAGGGAACCTACGGCTCGGGAGCCAGATGTGGCTCTTTTGATGGCTACATCTGGCTCACATACAACTAGGGGTTGATTCACTAAGCAACACTACTCAAGCAGCACAGCTTAATGTGGCAGCGCAAGTAACATTTTCAAAGTAGGCACGCTACTGCTGCAACGTGTAAGTTACTCGCGCTCCCCCCAAAACTACCGGCTGTTCCAACTGTCCCACCCTAGACCCTGTCAGGTCCAGTGACTTTGTACTACGAGTTCCCTGCACTTTGATTGGCCCAATATAGGCTGCCTGTTACTTTACAAGCAGCCTATTGGGCCAAAGTGTGGGGATCTCGCCCTAAAAAGTGGATCAACCCCCAAGTCAGCTAGCTAATTGTACAAGCTGTTAGTCTGTATTTCTCCCGTCTGTCTCTCAGGGAAATTGCTGATGTTGCTAAAACCCAAGAGAAGCTGAAGACGTGTCTGACACTTCCGATGCCCAGCGGGATCAACTGTGTACACATCACCATGGCAACAGGGGCATGAGTGCTCTGCTGCGCATGCGTACTGTCCCAGTTTGAAACATATTGTATTGCTCTCACAGAATTACATTTTAAAATATTTATGGCTCTCTCAGCCAAAAAGGTTCCTGACCCCTGGCCTAGGGTATTGCACATGCATGGCCCCATCCTCGATCACACTTCTGTGGCCCGGAGCTTTCTGCACTTGCACATTTCTTAAAACTTGTAACTGCGCATGCGCACAACACTCCCGGCCACGGGTACTCGCTCAAGGTCAGGGCTCCACTGGGGCTGCGCATGCACAGTAGACTGCGACAAGGCTCAGTCGGACCGCTTTAGGACGGGCACAGCATCGGAAGAGAGTGGACCAGGATGATGGCGATAGACCCTGAAGGACTATAGCCGGCTGAAAATAAGTTAAACTGAACTCATGAACAGCAAGATGGCGCTGGCTAGGCTGCCTCGGTATACAGGGCTCTGATACATGTATGTGTGTTTCCTCTTTTCCTTAGTTTTTAAGTTTGTTTTTTTTAGGTTAGATCTAGGTTAGGTAAGAACAGGCTCAAATTCAAGCCAGCAAGCAGTGCCCCAGCGCTCCGAGTCGAGCGCAGCCAGCCCGGAGCAGAGGGCTGCTGTGTTGTCGGACACCCACGTGGAGCATCCGCACAAGCACGTGTGCCGTCCCCCATGGTATAGAGCACACTGCTGTTACCGCAGATTCGCCGCAGATTCGCTACCTCTGATGGTCGGTACCCCCAGGACCCCCCGGATGACCGCACCAGCACAAGCTCACGCTTACCTCCGGCGGTCCGGATCCCGCTAGCAGGCCCTACTCCAAGACCTGGTCTGCGGCAGCATCGGTCAGATCCCCAGCGCAACGCACAGCCCCCAGTGCTGGGCCGAAATTACGCATTAGCGTAATTACGCATCGTAATTCACTACAAATGCACCGTAAGCGTTACGTGTAAGGTTACGATATTACGCGTAATTAATTACGCGTAGATCGCAGGGTTACGTTTTACGCGTAACAAATTACGCGTAAGACAGTAAACTCCCATTGAAATTACACAGTCTGCCGTAATCGCGTAATATTACGCTCCCGTATAATATAAAAAAGCCGCCGACTTTAAGGGTTAATAGCAAAGCCCCCTTAAGTGCTAAGAGCCTCAAATTTGGAGAATATATTAAGGAGATCAGAAGGAATAAGAGGAAAAAATTTTTTTTCAAAAAGACCTTATAGTTTTTGAGAAAATCGATGTTAAAGTTTCAAAGGAAAAATATATACATTTAAAAACCCGCCGACTTTAACGGTTAATAGCAAAGCCTGCTTAAAATTTAGGAACACCAAATTCACAGGGTATATTAAGGGGATCAGTGGGAATAAGAGGAAAAATTTTTTTTTCAAAAAGACCTTATAGTTTTTGAGAAAATCGATTTTTAAGTTTCAAGGGCGAAAATGTCTTTTAAATGCGGAAAATGTCAGTTTTTTTTGCACAGGTAACAATAGTGTTTTATTTTCATAGATTCCCCCAAGTGGGAAGAGTTTTACTTACTTCGTTCTGAGTGTGGGAAATATAAAAAAAAAACGACGTGGGGTCCCCCCTCCCAGACCTCTTTAACCCCTTGTCCCCCATGCAGACTGGGATTGCCAGAATGCGGAGCACCGGCCGCGTGGGGCTCCGCACCCTGACTATACCAGCCCGCATGGTCCATGGATTGGGGGGTCTCGGAAGGGGAGGGGCAGCCAAGCTTTCCCCTCCCCCTCCGAGCCCTTGTCCAATCCAAGGACAAGGGGCTCTTCTCCACCTCCGATGGGCGGTGGAGGTGGAGGCCGCGATTTCCTGGGGAGGGGTTCATGGTGGCATCTGGGAGTCCCCTTTAAAAAGGGGTCCCCCAGATGCCCACCCCCCTCCCAGGAGAAATGAGTATAGAGGTACTTGTAGTACCCCTTACCCATTTCCTTTAAGAGTTAAAAGTAAATAAACACACAAACACATAGAAAAAGTATTTTAATTGAACAAAAAACATAACCACGAAAAAAGTCCTTTAATATTCTTAATTAACCATTAATACTTACCTGTCCCTTTAAAAGCCAGTTCCCACGCAATATCCTCGGAAATATACTAATCAGTTACAATGTAACAAAGTTATTCAATGTAACAACTTTGTTACTTTGTAACACCACCGCACCCGACGTCACTCGCCGCTCACCCGCCGGCCGCCGCATACACACTAAGTCCCCGCCGGCTCCCGCCGTCCACTCCGCCCACACCTGTCACCCATATACATGCTGGCACCCATGGGTGCCAGCATGTATATAGGTGACATGTGGGAGAGGCGGGGAGGGCAGCGGAGCCGGCGGGGACTTAGCGTCCCTTCACCCGACAGAGCTCTGAGCTATATTAGCTCAGAGCTCTCCAAAGCATCTTTGTATTTGGGCTCCAAGGAGCCCCATTGGTCCTTAGCAGACCAATGGGGTTCCTTCAAATCAGAAGGAACCCCATTGGTCTGCTAAGGACCAATGGGGCTCCTTGGAGCCCAAATACAAAGATGCTTAGAGAGCTCTGAGCTATATAGCTCAGAGCTCTGTCGGGTCCTGCAGCGCAGACGTGGCGGCGGCGGCGGCGGTGAGTGACGTCGGGTGCGGTGGTGTTACAATGTAACAAAGTTGTTACATTGAATAACTTTGTTACATTGTAACTGATTAGTATATTTCCGAGGATATTGCGTGGGAACTGGCTTTTAAAGGGACAGGTAAGTATTAATGGTTAATTAAGAATATTAAAGGACTTTTTTCGTGGTTATGTTTTTTGTTCAATTAAAATACTTTTTCTATGTGTTTGTGTGTTTATTTACTTTTAACTCTTAAAGGAAATGGGTAAGGGGTACTACAAGTACCTCTATACTCATTTCTCCTGGGAGGGGGGTGGGCATCTGGGGGACCCCTTTTTAAAGGGGACTCCCAGATGCCACCATGAACCCCTCCCCAGGAAATCGCGGCCTCCACCTCCACCGCCCATCGGAGGTGGAGAAGAGCCCCTTGTCCTTGGATTGGACAAGGGCTCGGAGGGGGAGGGGAAAGCTTGGCTGCCCCTCCCCTTCCGAGACCCCCCAATCCATGGACCATGCGGGCTGGTATAGTCAGGGTGCGGAGCCCAACGCGGCCGGTGCTCCGCATTCTGGCTATCCCAGTCTGCATGGGGGACAAGGGGTTAAAGAGGTCTGGGAGGGGGGACCCCACGTCGTTTTTTTTTATATTTCCCACACTCAGAACGAAGTAAGTAAAACTCTTCCCACTTGGGGGAATCTATGAAAATAAAACACTATTGTTACCTGTGCAAAAAAAACTGACATTTTCCGCATTTAAAAGACATTTTCGCCCTTGAAACTTAAAAATCGATTTTCTCAAAAACTATAAGGTCTTTTTGAAAAAAAAATTTTTCCTCTTATTCCCACTGATCCCCTTAATATCCCCTGTGAATTTGGTGTCCCTAAATTTTAAGCAGGCTTTGCTATTAACCGTTAAAAGTCGGCGGGTTTTTAAATGTATATATTTTTCCTTTGAAACTTTAACATCGATTTTCTCAAAAACTATAAGGTCTTTTTGAAAAAATTTTTTTTCCTCTTATTCCTTCTGATCTCCTTAATATATTCTCCAAATTTGAGGCTCTTAGCACTTAAGGGGGATTTGCTATTAACCCTTAAAGTCGGCGGCTACCTAACATTGATCCATGCGTCAACTTTTCCGCTTGGCAGCATGACCTTACGCATTAATTGCTAGCAGGATTTTACGCGTAAGCCTTTAACGTAATAACCTGCACTACGGTATACTTACGCGTAATTGCGTAAGTGCTATGCATAATTACGGACATGTACCGAAATTTACTGTCTATGACGTAAGCGTAATTTCGTAATGCGTAATAGCGTAAAATTACGCGTAATGATCCGTAAGCGTAGCTTTCTCCATTACGACCAGCACTGACAGCCCCTACTGCCAGCCAAACTCAGTCCGCAGCACCATAGACGCTCCTCTGCGGCCAGGCTTCTCCCCTCCAGCCTCGTGCACAGTACTCCGGTGCGCATCCCAGCTGACTTCTGGCCGTCCTTGCGGCCCTCCACCCCCTGCACTTCCCGTGCCTGCTACGTCCCGGCTCCCAATCACAGCACTGCTCGGAGGCTGCTGAACAGCTCTGGAGGCTACCTCGCTCCGGACCCGGCTCCTACCGCACCAGGACCCCGGCCTCACCATCCAGCTGCTAAAGGTGAGACCCGTCTCTCTGGGCCCCTGCCACGTGGTCTTGCAGGCCAAATTGATGCAGGGCACAGCCTAGGGGCACGAACACTGCAGGACTGGGAGATGTTTTTGTGCTACATGGAGCCCCTTTTGGGCTGCAAGTATCTGCTGGGCACCGGGATGTTGGTCTGTTCCTTGCATCAGCTGCCGGTAAACTGATAACCGTTTATCGCAGCTGGGTCACATGGCTGATGGTCTGTTATTGCGCTCACCTTCTCACATCTGTGCCACACGGCTGATGGAACTGTTACCGCACATGCCTTTCACAGTGTCGTGGTTTACGGTGACATATGGCTGATGGACCGTTATTGCGCATGCTTTTCACATCTGTGACGCACGGTTGACGGACTGCTTTCGCACTTGCCTTTTACATCTGTGTCACACGGCTGATGGACTGTTATTGGCGCATGCCTTTTACATCCGCGTCGCACGGCTGATGGACCGTTATTGTGCATGCCTTGTATATTTGCGTCACACGGCTGGTGGACTGTTTATTGCGCATGCCTTTCACATATGTGTCACACGGCTGATGGACTGTATTGCACATGCCTTTCACATCTGTGTCATTTGGCTGATGGACTGTTTATTGCGCATGCCTTCTCACATCTGTGTCATACGGCTGAGGGTTTGTTATTGCACATGCCTTTCACATCCTTCACATCTATGTCACACTGCTTAGGGACTGTTAGTGCACAATTCCAGGTGGCACTGTGTTGGCTTACTGTGTTGGCTTACCACTCATGCCTCCAATGCCACCCCACCCCCCTCGCACCACCTACTCCAGAGCACAACTCCTCATATGGGAACATGTCACAGCCCGACACCCAGAGGACAGACTCCTGGCCAACTCTGTTTGGAGCCACATCCGGGAAATCTCTGCTCCTGCGGCTTGGCCTCGCACCGGCCAGCGGCGCAGAGGCTGTCGATCAGGTGTCCGGGCGAGGCTGAAGAGGAGAGGCCTGCGGTCATCCATCCCTGCGGTCCTCCTTGCTAACGTCCGCTCCCTCCCTAACAAGCTGGATGAACTGAGACTCCTCAGTGACAAGAGGGAACTTGGTAACAACACCCCAGTCATTTGCTTTACCGAAACGTGGCTTAATGACAACATCCCTGAGAGTGCTCTCCAGCTCCCAGGTTTCAGTCTCATCCGGGTGGACCGCGACAGCACCCTCTCTGGGAAAAAGAAAGGGGGCGGCATCTGCTTCTACATCAGCTCCGCCTGGTGCTCAAACGCCTCTGTCCTGGCCAAGAAATGCACCCCAGATCTAGAACTCCTCCTCATCAATTGCAGGCCAACTTACTCGCCCAGGGAATTCTCTTCCTACGTCCTCGTGGGTGTGTATATCCCTCCTGATGCAGAGGTGAATGCCTCCCTGTGTGATCTCAGTGATACCATCACGCAGTGGGAGTCGGCCCTCCCGGACTCGCTGTTTATCATCTTAGGGGATTTCAACAAGGCCAACCTCCGCAAAGAGCAGCCTCGCTTCCATCAGCACGTCACCTGCCCCACCAGGAGTGCCAACACCCTCGACCATTGCTACACGGTCTTGAAAGATGCATACAAAGCGACACCGTGGGCAGCGCTAGGGTCATCTGACCACTGCATCATCCATCTGCTACCTACGTACAAAAGGCGCCTGGAAACCTCAAAACCTATCACCAAGTCCTCCAAAGTGTGGTCAAGTGAGGCTAAACTACAACTTCAGGCCTGCTTTGACTGCACAGATTGGAAGGCTCTGGAATCGCCTAACCTGGACGAGTGGGCAGACAACGTATCCTCGTACATTAGCTTCTGCGAGGACTCCTGCATCCCAACTAAAACCTTCAAACTATATCCAAATGATAAACCGTGGTTTTCAAAAAAACTACGACAACTGCGACGCAGCAAAGAAGCTGCACACAAGTCCGGCAACCAGGAGGACTACAAGAGGGCAAGAAACGACCTAAACAGGGAACTGAGGTCCGCAAAGAAGTGCTACGCGGAAAAGCTGGAACAGAACCTCTCCTCAAATGACGCACGAGCGGTGTGGAAAGGGCTTAAGGCTGCCACCAACTATAAGCCCCCCCCCCACAGCATGCTACACCCAGCACTGAGCTCGCCGAGAGTCTCAGCGACTTCTATTGCAGATTCGAGAACCATCCAGCTCCTGCAGGTCTCCCACAGCCACCCGTACAGCCGCCGACCACTGACTCCATAGGCCCAGACTCACCCCCACCATCAGTGAGGGAGGCTGATGTACTGAAACACTTGCTAAGACTAAAGGCGAGGAAAGCCTCAGGTCCGGACGGAGTGTCACCTTCTTGCCTGAAAACCTGCGCCCGTCAGCTCACTCCGACACTCTCTTCCATCCTCACGAGGTCCCTCCAGGAAGGCAAAGTCCCAGCATGCTTCAAGAGGTCCACCATTATCCCTGTCCCCAAAAAGCAGGGAATCCTCGACCTCAACAACTTCAGACCGGTGGCACTCACGTCCGTGATTATGAAAGCTTTTGAAAGCATGGTGCTCCCCCTCCTCAAGTACGCCACAGAGGGACTGCTGGACCCACACCAGTTTGCGTACAGAGCTAACAGGTCCACCGATGACGCCATCAACCTCTGCTTGGAGCTCGTCTATGATCACCTGGATAGACCAGACTCCTACGCCAGGATCCTCCTATTGGACTTCAGCTCAGCATTCAATACCATCAGCCCCAAAATACTACAAGACAATCTCGTCACGCTAGGTGTCCACCCGTCCCTACGCCGGTGGATCACAGACTTCCTCACCAACAGATCTCAGGTCGTCAGGGTAGGAACTATCTCCTCACTACCTAGAACCACCAATACAGGAGCCCCACAAGGCTGTGTCCTGTCGCCATTTCTGTTCTCTCTGTACACGAACAACTGCAGATCCTCGTCAGACTCTGTAAAAGTAATCAAATTTGCAGACGACACAACCATCGTCGGTTTGATCACCAATAACGATGAGGAGGCGTACCGCCACCAGGTCGACAGTATCTGCCACTGGTGCAGAGTGAACGGATTGGTCCTTAACACAGCAAAAACTGTGGAGATGATCATTGACTTCAGGAGGCGTGCTCCCACCCTACCTCCAATGCGTATTGACGGCAAGGAAGTGGAAAGAGTTCCCTGCGTCCGCCTTCTGGGCACAACCATCTCCAGTGACCTGAGGTGGAAAGCCAACACTGCCTCCACACAGAGGAAAGCCCAACAGAGACTTTTCTTTCTTTGCCAACTAAAAAAGTTTGGTATGGCCCCAAAACTTCTGTCTAACTTCTACTCTGCTACAATTGAATCTGTCCTATGCACTTCCATCCTGGTCTGGTATGCCGGCTCCTCCGCCAGCGACAGGCTCAAACTGCAGAGGATCATCAGATCAGCAGAGAGGATCATCGGGAAAGCCCTTCCTACTCTGGACCTCCTCTACCACTCCAGGCTGAACACCAGAGCATTAAAGATCACCAACGACCCCTCGCACCCAGGCCACCGCTTTTTTAGTCAGCTTCCCTCGAGCCGAAGGTCCATCCTCACCAAGACCTCGAGACATAAGAACAGTTTCTTTCCCTCTGCTGTCAGCCTTCTGAACTCTCTCTCACGAATTTGCCCATCCCCAACCCCACCCTACAAACTCAAGCCACACTATAGCACGCTGAACTGAGGCACACTGCACATGGACGGTGATCTAGCTCCAGAGTACTTTCTGCCTGTTCTTTGGATGTATTTTTTGCTTTCTGTTTTTCGATTTGTAAATGATGCTTCACTGTGTTCCCCTGCATCTGTTTTTGTTTTTTGGTTCCTGCATGTTCCATCCTGTATCTGTATTTGTATCTGTATCAGTCCCCTGTACGTGCCAAGCCCAATTCCGGGCACGACCCAGTCGTGCTTGGCGAGAATAAAGATTCTGATTCTGATTCTGATTCTGAACTCATCTGGTTCACTTAAGGAAATTATAACTCTCAAAATAAATTTCAAAATGCGATAAAAAGTTTAAATGATAATTCACTCCTTATTAAAAGGAAAAATGTTATAAAAATTAAACCGATTTACAAATTATCAGAACAAAATTTATCGGGCGCCGTAATTTCTTCTTTGGCGCCCAATAGCCAAATTTTTGCATTAGAGCCTATGGGGCGCCCAAATGATGCATTAGTCTCCAGGCGCCCTTTTTTCCTGATTCCCACTACAGGACCTCTTGTACCATTTTTACACCTGAAATATTGCTGCTCTAGTATAGATTAGAGAATGGAAAAAAGTAATTAATTTCATTGATTATTAACCATTTCAGCCCACGGGGATTTCTCACCTTATGCATCACAGAAATGGTCACCTCCCATTCATTTGCTAATAACTTTATCACTACTTATCACAAATTATTGATCTATATCTTGCTTTTTCCGACACTAATTAGGATTTCTTTGGGTGGTACATTTTGCTAAGAATTATTTTTTTATAAATGCATTTTAGCAGGATTAATAAGAAACAAAATGGAAAAAAATAAGTATTTCTCAGCAGTGGTGCTCAAATACCCCTTTTTAAAATTCGAGTTTGGTCGAATTCGAATAGTAAATTATTCGAGGTCAGTCGAATATTCGAGTCGAATAATTTTTACTATTCGATTCGACCTCGGACTTCGAGCTGACTATTCGAGTCGGTATTCGAGCTCATTATTCGAGCTGACTATTCGAATTGGCCTTAAATAGCTTCCAACACTTGTTTTGAGGGTGAATGATGCAAGAAACATCTTTTTTTCCAAGTAACAACAGCAAGTGATTATGTTGGGATGTTCCTTTAAAAAAAAAAGGTGGAAAGAGAAGTTGTGTCCAGAATTTTGTTCAGTACTGTATATACTTCTTCTTCTTCTTCTTCTTCTTCTTCTTTATCTTCTATATCTTCTTCTTCTATATCTTCTTCTATATCTTCTTCTTCTTCTTCTATATTGTCTTCTTCTTTTTCTTCTTCTTCATCTTCTTCTTCTTCATCTTCTAATCTTCATCTTCTTCTTCTTCTTCATCTTCTTCATCTTCTTCTTCATCTTCTTCATCTTCTTCTTCTTCTTCATCTTCTTCATCTTCTTCTTCTTCTTCTTCTTCTTCATCTTCTTCTTCTTCATCATCTTCTTCTTCTTCTTCATCTTCTTCTTCATCTTCTTCTTCTTCTTCATCATCTTCTTCTTCTTCATCTTCTTCATCTTCTTCATCTTCTTCTTCTTCATCTTCTTCTTCTTCTTCATCTTCTTCATCTTCTTCTTCTTCATCTTCTTCTTCTTCATCTTCTTCATCTTCTTCTTCTTCATCATCTTCTTCTTCTTCTTCATCTTCTTCATCTTCTTCTTCATCTTCTTCATCTTCTTCATCTTCTTCTTCTTCTTCATCTTCTTCTTCATCTTCTTCTTCATCTTCTTCTTCTTCTTCATCATCTTCTTCTTCTTCATCTTCTTCATCTTCTTCATCTTCTTCTTCTTCATCTTCTTCATCTTCTTCTTCTTCTTCATCTTCTTCTTCTTCATCTTCTTCTTCTTCATCTTCTTCATCTTCTTCTTCTTCATCTTCTTCTTCTTCTTCTTCTTCTTCTTCTTCTTCTTCATCTTCTTCTTCTTCATCTTCTTCATCTTCTTCTTCTTCTTCTTCTTCTTCTTCTTCTTCTTCTTCTTCTTCTTCTTCTTCTTCTTCTCCTTCTCCTTTTTCTATATCGTCTTCTTCTTCTTCACTTATTTCTCTTTCCATTTTTTTTTAAAAGAAATGCAGCTATTTTTGAGCGTAACAAATAGCTGGTGGGCGCACGCATGTTGGAAGCGCCATTGTATGTGCTCCCTGGCAGTGGAAACACACAGACAGCAGGAGGTAAATTCAGCAGCAGGAGAAGGAGGATGAGTGTGTGGCAGCAGGCAGTCAATGAGGCAGGCAGCGTGACATAATAGCCCTTGTACCTAGCGGTGATACCAGGGCTGTAAATAAACACAACAGGAGGTCCCAGACAGCGGTCGTGCAGCCCACATCGTGTCCAATACACAACTTGGACAACACAGTTTTCAACCCGGGCACCTCAGAAAAATTAAACCTTTTTTTTTTTAATGGTTTTTTGGTTTTGGTTTTACAACCAATTACACAGATATAGCTATTATTTGACGTAATAGCTGGTGGCAGAGTGGCAGCAGAAGGTAATTCTGTGTACCCTGGCAGTGGGAAACACAGACAGACAGCAGCAGCAGCAGGAGGAGGAATGGAGGAGGAGCAGTGTGAGTGTGGCAGCAGGTAGGCAGCGTGACATAATAGCCCTGGTACCTAGCGGTGATACCAGGGCTGTAAATAAACACAACAGGAGGTCCCAGACAGCGGTCGTGCAGCCCACATCGTGTCCAATACACAACTGGGACAACACAGTTTTCAACCCGGGCACCTCAGAAAAATTAAACCTTTTTTTTTTTTTTTTAATGGTTTTTTTAGTTTTGGTTTTACAACCAATATAGCTATTGTTTGACGTAATAGCTGGTGGCAGAGTGGCAGCAGAAGATAATTCTGTGTACCCTGGCAGTGGGAAACACAGACAGACAGCAGCAGCAGCAGGAGGAGGAATGGAGGAGGAGCAGTGTGAGTGTGGCAGCAGGTAGGCAGCGTGACATAATAGCCCTGGTACCTAGCGGTGATACCAGGGCTGTAAATAAACACAACAGGAGGTCCCAGACAGCGGTCGTGCAGCCCACATCGTGTCCAATACACAACTGGGACAACACAGTTTTCAACCCGGGCACCTCAGAAAAATTAAACCTTTTTTTTTTTAATGGTTTTTTTAGTTTTGGTTTTACAACCAATATAGCTATTGTTTGACGTAATAGCTGGTGGCAGAGTGGCAGCAGAAGGTAATTCTGTGTACCCTGGCAGTGGGAAACACAGACAGACAGCAGCAGCAGCAGGAGGAGGAATGGAGGAGGAGCAGTGTGAGTGTGGCAGCAGGTAGGCAGCGTGACATAATAGCCCTGGTACCTAGCGGTGATACCAGGGCTGTAAATAAACACAACAGGAGGTCCCAGACTGCGGTCGTGCAGCCCACATCGTGTCCAATACACAACTGGGACAACACAGTTTTCAACCCGGGCACCTCAGAAAAATTAAACCTTTTTTTTTTTTAATGGTTTTTTTAGTTTTGGTTTTACAACCAATATAGCTATTGTTTGACGTAATAGCTGGTGGCAGAGTGGCAGCAGAAGGTAATTCTGTGTACCCTGGCAGTGGGAAACACAGACAGACAGCAGAAGGGCAGTACACAGCAGCCCACTGTAGGTGTAAAATGTGTGGCTGCAGGCGACGTAATAGTCAAAGTGAACCAGGCTGGCTTAGTGAGCAGGAGCCAGGAGGTGGTAAAGGGTGGTAAGGCACATTAACGATGGTTCTAAGTTCCGGCAGCCAGTTCATGTCCCCCTCTCGCCGACAACAGGGGCCAGGAACTCGCCTTCCACCCACGCCTGGTTCATCTTGAGAAACGTCAGTCTGTCCACAGACTTGTGAGACAGACGTGAGCGTTTCTCGGTGACCACGCCACCAGCTGCACTGAAGCAGCGCTCGGACAGCACGCTGGAAGGGGGGCAGGACAGCACTTCCAGGGCGTACTGCGCCAGCTCGCTCCAGATCTCCAGGCGCTTGACCCAATACTCCATGGGATCAACAGGGGCATCGCTGTCAAGCCCGCTGTAGGACCCCATGTAGTCAGCCACCATGCGGGTCAGGCGCTGGCTGTGACCGGAGGAGGATGCTGCTGCATGCACCTCCTCTCTAGTCACTGCTGCCGGAGCCTCTACAGTCCTGTAGAGCTCGTGGCTGAGAGACAGCAGGTCTGTGGGGCGCTTGCTGCTGGATGCAGGCACCTGCTGCTGCCTCTGTGCTGGCTGCTGGACAGTGGGGGTGGAAGGCTGGGGGAAGGCTTCCTCCAAGCGCTCAACAAGGGCCTGCTGCAAGCTCCTTATTTGTTGCGTTGGGTCTCCTCCTGCAGGCGGCAGGAACTGGCTCAACTTCCCCTTGAGGCGTGGGTCCAACATCATGCTGATCCAGATGTCCTCCTTCTGCTTCATCTGGATCACCCTGGGGTCCCTGCGCAGGCACCTCAGCATGTGCGCTGCCATTGGGAAGAGGCGAGCCACGTCTGCTGGCACATCGACGGCAGTGCTGCTGTCCTCATCCTCCTACTCCTCCTCTGCCTCGTCAGCCTCATCCTCTCTCCACCCCCGCACCAACTCAGCTGCACTGTGCTGCTCCCCCTCATCAGCAGCAAGGTCAGGGACCTCCACCAAGTCCTCCTCCTCCTCCCCCTCAGAGGTGGACTGTGCAGCTGCTTGCCGCTCCTGCTGGTCCAAGGCTGCCGCTCCCTGTTCCAGCAAAGCATCGAGGGCCCTGTTCAGCAGACAAACCAGGGGCACCCACTCGCAGACCATAGCATGGTCCCTGCTCACCATGTTAGTGGCCTGCAGAAAGGGAGCCAGCACTAAGCACACCTGCTGCATGTGCCTCCAGTCATCATCGGGGACGATGGACGGGATGTTGCTGGTCTTGTCCCTTCTCTGAGCGGCGGAAACAGTGGCCAGGGCAAGGTACTGGTTGACAGCGTGCTTCTGTTCAACCAGACGCTCCAACATCGCCAGGGTGGAGTTCCAGTGAGTCGGAACGTCAAGGATCAGCCGATGGCGTGGCAGCTCCAGCTCCTTTTGCACGTCTTCCAGGCTCGCACAGGCTGCAGCCGAGCGCCGGAAGTGACGCACAACGTTCCTTGCCGTTTCCAGCAGTTCGCCCATCCCCTGGTAGGTGCGCAAGAACTTCTGCACCACCAGGTTCAGCACGTGGGCAAGACAGGGGATGTGGGTCAGGTTTCCCCTGTCTATTGCGGCAACCAGATTGGCCCCATTGTCGGCCACCACCTCTCCGACTCTGAGGCCTCTGGGGGTCAGCCAAATCCTCTCCTGCTCCTGGAGTTTGGCCAACACATGGGTTGCCGTCAGCTTGGTCTTCCCAAGGCTGACCAAGTGCAGCAGCGCTTGGCAGTGGCGGGCCTTCACGCTGCTGCTGAGGCGGGGGGTTTGGCCAGGTGTGCCGGAGGATGGCAGAGGATCGGAGGAACCTGCTGCAGTTCCCCTGACCCTGCGGGGTGGCACCACCCACTGTGTTGCTGCTGCTGCTGTGCCCGCTGCTGCTCTCCCATCCTCACCCCCTTCCACCAAGCTGACCCAGTGGACAGTGAAGGACAGGTAGCGGCCTGTCCCGAAGCGGCTGCTCCAGGAGTCCATGGTGACGTGGACCCTTTCACCAACCGCGTGCTCCAGCCCTCGCTCCACATTGGCCATCACAAAGCGGTGCAGTGCAGGAATGGCCTTGCGGGAGAAAAAGTGTCTGCTGGGGAGCTGCCAGTCTGGGGCTGCGCAAGCAAGCAGCGCACGAATGTCGCTCCCCTCCTGCACGAGCGTGTACGGCAGGAGTTGGGAGCACATGGCCCGTGCCAGCAAGCCGTTCAGCTGCCGCACGCGACGGCTGCTGGGAGGCAGAGCCCTAACCACCCCTGGAAGGACTCGCTCAAAAGGCTCTGGCGTGGCCTTTTGCTGGCACGGGAATCAGCAGACACAGCGGAGGAGGCCACTGAGGACTGGCTGCCAGAACAGGCCTCAGTGTCGGCGGGAGGAGTTGCAGAGGGGGGAGGAGCAGTGCGTTTCCGCACTCCTGCTGGTGCTGCTGGAGGAGCAGGAGGGCGGGTGGCTGCTGTTGCTGCTGCTGCTGCTGCTGAAGGCTGTGCAGTGATGGGTGTGGTGCCACTGCCAGCACCAGATGCCTTCAGCCTCTGGAACTCCTCATGCTGGTGGAAATGTTTCGCAGCAAGGTGGTTGATGAGCGAGCTGGTGCTGAACTTTAAGGGGTCTGCACCTCTGCTCAACTTCCGCTGACAGTGGTTGCAAGTGGCGTACTTGCTGTACACAGTGGGCATGGTGAAATATCGCCAGATTGGTGACAGAAACATCCCCCTACGGCATGGAAGCGCTGCTGCCTGTCTCCCTGTGGTGGTTGGGGGGGGCTTGGGTGCGGCTGGTGGTGGTACTGGCAGATGCTGCTGCTGCTGCTGCTGAGCCTGAGACACCAGCAGGCTGTGGGACCTGCCTACTGCTGCCAATGCTTGCAATGATGCGCCTCCTTGCAAGGCCCACAAGAGCATCCTCCTCCTCCTCCTCAGAGCTGCTGAGGACGACATCCCCTGGAGGTGGTGGCACCCAGTCTCTGTCTGTCACTGGGTCATCATCATCCTCCCCCTCCTGAAACATGTCCTGCTGGGATGATGACCCCCCAAACTCCTCTCCTGATGCATGGATGGGCTGCTTGACTGTCGCCACAGTCTTGCTGTCCAATCCCTCATCCCCCAAAGTGCCCATCAGCATCTCCTCCTCAAAATCGCCAACAACAGCAGACAATACCCTGATGGTGCCTGGGGTAAAAATACTGCTGAGTGACAGGTCGCCAACTTGTGACGGTGAACTGGCCTCCTCCTCAGACCCTGCTGGGCGGCTGCTGCGAACAGGGGTGGTGGTGGTGGTGGTGAGGGTGGAGGCCTCGGATGCAGAGCTGATGGCGGGCTGCTCATCCTCCGTCATGAGTTGCACCACAGTGTCTGCATGCTTTTCCTCAATGGGACGTTTCCGACCCGGCTGGAGGAAAATCGGAGCAGGTGCTACACGCTGCTGCTGCGTCTCTGCAGCGTGAGTTGCAGATGCTCCTGCTGGGCAGCGCCCAAGGCGTCCACGGCCAGTGGCTATGGGAGGAATGTTAGCCACTGACGCTGCTGCTGCTGCTGCGGAACTGTGCATGGTGGCGCGGCCGCGGCCTGCCACAATGCTGCTCCCTCTCCTCCTGATTCCCTTGCTGCCCTTCCCCTTGCCCAAACCGCGCTGGCTGCCACTTCCAGACATCTTCGATGTTTTGGGCGTATAGACAAAAGTTTTTTAAAAGGGCGGGTGAAAAGTGGGGTACTTTAATGGAGTGGGTTGGTGGGTGAGGTGACTGAGTGAGTGTCCCTAGTACAGTAAGTAAGTAGTAACAGTCAGGAAGTACAACTAGCAGTTACAATAATCAGTAGTAATCACAAGTAAATTTAGTGTGTGTACACTACAGACAGTGAGTGCACGCACGCAGGAGCTAGTAGCCTATGAACAGTGACTGAGTGAGTGTCCCTAGTACAGTAAGTAAGTAGTAACAGTCAGTAAGTACAACTAACTAATTACAATAATCAATCAGTAATCAGAAGGAAATAGAGTGTGTGTAGTGTGTGTACACAGACAGTGAGTGCACACACGCAGGAGCTTGTAGCCTATGAACAGTGACTGAGTGTCCTAGACTCCTAGTACAGTAAGAGTAAGTAGTAACAGTAAGTACAACTAACTAATTACAATAATCAATCAGTTATCAGAAGGAAATAGAGTGTGTGTAGTGTGTGTACACAGACAGTGAGTGCACACACGCAGGAGCTAGTAGCCTATGAACAGTGACTGAGTGTCCTAGACTCCTAGTACAGTAAGAGTAAGTAGTAACAGTAAGTACAACTAACTAATTACAATAATCAATCAGTAATCAGAAGGAAATAGAGTGTGTGTAGTGTGTGTACACAGACAGTGAGTGCACACACGCAGGAGCTAGTAGCCTATGAACAGTGACTGAGTGTCCTAGACTCCTAGTACAGTAAGAGTAAGTAGTAACAGTAAGTACAACTAACTAATTACAATAATCAATCAGTTATCAGAAGGAAATAGAGTGTGTGTAGTGTGTACACACTACACAGACAGTGAGTGCACACACGCAGGAGCAGCTAGTAGCCTATGAACAGTGACAGTGAGTGTCCTAGTACAGTTACAGTATATAACTACAATACTAATACAATCAGTAGTAAAGGACAGCAGAAATACTGGTATAGATGAGAGAAATAAACAGAGGACAGGAGAGAACAGCTGCCCACACAGGCAGGCCCTGAGGCCTAAAGCTGTAAGCGTGCAGCAGCTGTCTGAGTCTCTCTCTATGTAACACAAAAGCTACTAACTAAAATACAATGTCTAACTAACTAACAACAATATAGGTGTGTATAGGAGGTGTATGTGAGCAAAAACGCTAGGTAAATGACCACAATAGAGCTCTTGCTAAGCCAAAGCACAAAGGAGCAACTCTCTCTCTGTACAAGTCTCAGGCAAGCACGGAGAAACCTAACATGGCGGCCGCTATTTATAGGGTAGGGGCTGGCCAGGGTCCCCCTCTGTGATTGGCTGCCGTCAGAGGGCCTGGGAGCCCTCTGATTGGCTCTAAGGACATCAATCTTGGCTATGACGCTATTCGAGCTCGGTACCGAGCTCGAATAGCGCCGGTTTGCTCGAATAGCTCGAATAGTGAATGGGCTATTCGAGTGTACTCAAATAGCCCATTCGAATAGCTACAGCTATTCGGAGCTCGAATACCGAGCTCGAATAACTGAAAAAGAGCTCGAATATTCGAGCTACTCGAATATTCGAGCTCTGCTGAGCACCGCTGTTTCTCAGTTTTCGTCCATTATAGCTTTAAAATAATCCATGCTACCGTAATTAAAACCTATGTATTTTATTTGCCCGTTTGTCTTGGTTATGACACCATTTAAATTTTGTCCCTATCACAATGTATGGCGCCAATATTTTATTTGGAAATTAAGGTGCATTGTTTCCGTTTTGCGTCCATCACTATTTACAAGCTTATAATTTAAAAAATGTTCGTAGTATACCCCCCTCAAATGCATATTTAAAAAGTTCAGACCCTTTGGTAACTATTTATGTCTTTTTTTTTTTTTTTTTAATTGTCATTTTTTTTTCCATTGAAAATTTTATTTGGGTAATATTTTGGTGTGGGAAATAAACAGTTAATTTTTTAGGTTGTTATATGTGTAAATTGTAATGTAAAAAATATGTAGATGTAGTTTTACTATTTTTACTATTCAAGTTTTACCTTCATTTTTTTCCCCCTCCTTGTGCTTTTCGCTAAGCGGAAGCACAAGGGGGATGCAGAAATGTTGACGCGCAGAAAGACTGAAACCTCTTGTAAGAGCGCTTCAGTTCTTCTGCTGGGGACACGGATCGATGATTGGGAACCATGTTCTCGTTCACTGATCCCAGGGCTACCTGAGGACACCACGGGGGCGCGACCGCGATCGTTGTTGTTTCACCAGAAAATAATCATAATGCGGCTATGTTTCACTAGAAAATAATCGTCATGTGGGCAGCATTTCACCAGAAAATAATCTAACCGGTAAAAAAAAGCATTTACTCACCTGCAGAAGACTCCCCCAATCGTCTTTCTGCAGTCAGCCGCTGCAAAAGTCCCGCCCTGACAGGCAGAGAGCAGGGCTACGGAAAGATGGCCCTCGAAGCCCTGTACTGCAGACACAAATAGTCTCCAGTGCAGGGCTTCGGACGCCATCTTCTCGTAGCCCTGCTCTGCCTGCTGGAAGGCTGAAGTAAGCTGTGGGCTGTGGGGATGAACTGGCGCGGAGTCTATTAGACGCCGCAGCCAGTTCACCACGGGCGTCCCACAATCTGGTGAAGGAGTGGGCACAGGTCCTCCTCCCAGTGGCAGCGCCCCCCTCAGCGCCCACTTGGTCGGCCCGTTGGACCAGGCGCCCCTGTGTGTCTTGGATCTTCTTATACATGTATTTATATTAATACTGTCCCTGTTATTACCAATTCTGTATATTGTACCAACTATGTATTTTGTACATTGGTGTATACCATTGTTTGTATTAGTATGCACCCCATGCACATTTCTTACTTTGTACAGAGCCATGGAATATGTTGGCGCTTTATAAATCAATAATAATAATAATATTAGCTGAGGAATGATAGCAGGAGAGGAACGCTCACAAAATGAACTTTGTTAAAGAAGATAATTGTGCTTCGCCCGAGCTCTGTTGAATGCACAATGTCGTGTTAGGCCCGATGTTTTTGATGATGGCCACTGTTAAATACAGGAGTTGGCACAGAGTGTGACAGCTTCTGAATGGATGCCGGACTACTTTCTATTTAAATTGCCTTTTAGTACTAAAGAAAGAAAAAAAGGATTTTAGGTGTGTTAAAAGTCCTCCATAGATGTGTTTCAGCTGAATTGCAACCATCAAAATTTCATTTTACTTTTGTTAAATGAAACACAAAAAACAAAAAGTATATTTTTTGCTGCAAATGGATCTCATCTCTGAAAATGACTCTACGTCTTTATATGTCTCTGTTTTGTTTAATTTTTTATTTTTGAAAAGATGCTTAAAAATGACACAATCGCGGGCATTTTTTTTTACAAAAGGATAATTGGCTATTAACATCAGAACAAAAAAAATGCTTTCAGAGTCCTGGCAATGTTTTGTTCCTTTCTGCAACAAGATTAAAATAAAAGTGCCTATTGTCTTTCTGTGAAGCTGTCTGTCAGCGCCAAGGGCTGTCGCCATCACCGCCGCTCGACAAAGAGACGAGAGAATGAGTGCTCCACTTGAAAAACGTACGTGATGAATAGGCTGGACGCAGTTTCAGAAAGATAATGCCAATCAGCTGCTACCCTCTGCTCCAGGCGCTTTTTATGATGGAAATTTGCAGCTGGATGTGTTAACCTCTGGGATCTGTTTAAAAGTTAGGGATCTCGGTTGCCAGGAACGTTTGTCTGATGCCCCCTCTCTCCGTGAATGTGACAGCCCAGACGTTCCGACGATTCAATAGCGCTCGGATGAAACGCGATGGGACTGATCGCTTGTCTGGACTCATCAGGAGACGGAGGCAGATTTCAGTGTGCCCAGCTGACAAATTCCAGATAATGTTTGTATCCCCGGCAATATCTGTGCCCACCAAATGCCACCCAAAAGTTTTACTATGGTTTTTGATGGATTTGAGAAGCAAAAAATAACTTTTTTTCTTCCTTTGCGTTTAAATCTGGGAGAACTTCACTCGTTCCCTTTTCTTCTCATGGGTGTCAAAAAATTCAGAATCAGCTTTATTGGCCAAGAATGACAGGGGGGTACATCTGGAATTGGTTTTGGTACAAACCGGCTTAAACAGTAGTGTCATTTAAAAAGAAAAAGTGTTGACAGACATAAATCCAATGAGTATCAGTATGGTCATGTAAGGGATAAAGGTAACACAGATGTGGTAGTGGCTGGATGGTGTAATGGTTAAGGGCTCTGCCTTTGTTGCAGGAGACCTGGGTTCGAATCTCGGCTCTGCCTGCTCAGTAAGCCAGCACCTATTCAGTAAGGGTCCTTGGGCAAGTCTCCCTAACACTGCTACTGCCTATAGAGCGCGTCCTAGTTGCTGCAGCTCTGGCGCTTTGAGTCCACCAGCAGAAAAAAGCGAAATATAAATGTTATTTGTCTTGTCTTGTCTATATGTGGGAGCCTGAGGGGTTTAGATGGGGGGGGGTGTCATCTTAAATTCACAAGAGTGATGGCTTGGGGTAATAAGGTGTTCCAGTGCCTGGAAGGGTTTGGTGGGGAGCGGAAGACGGTTGAAGTAATAATCCAAACATTTGTAATGCGCTTTTCTCCTGTTGGCCTCAAATAGCTCAAGAGCTGCAGCCACTGAATAGGTACTGACCCTACCAAGGATTAGAACGCTGACCTCCCATGTCATAGGCGGTGCCCTTAACCAGTAAACTATTCAGCCACTACCTGGCTGGATAGTGTACTGGTAGTGGCTGCCGGGGTGGGAGGGGTCGTTCGCTATCCCATTAGCCCTGGTCAACAGTTTAGTGGTGTGGAAGAGTTCCACTGGTGGCAAGTGTGAGCTAGTGAGCCTCTCTGCAGAATTAATAAGTCTTTTGAGTTTATACCTGTAGCTTGTAGAATCGCCTGAGTACCAGACGATGGCAGAGGGGTGGAGGATTGATTCAATAGGATACCAAGCAATGATGGCAAATTAGAGGGAGTAAAGGAACATTTCCTGAACAGCAACAGCATTGTGAAAAATAACCTTATTTTGCTTCGAGTGAATAATAATCAGAACCTGCTGTGATTTTATTTTACTACTATTGGTGTCTCTGTTGGGAGAGCATTTCTGCTCATATCTTGTTCCTTCCATGAGTGTCAGATTCAAGTGGAAGAAACCAACAGCTGGGAGACACTGTGGCTCCAAACCTTCCTTTTTGTATCTAATCCTGAAAAATATTTTGGGTTGAGTTGACCTTTAACGAACCGCCATAGACTTCAATGGGCAGGCAGATTTTAAAACCTACAAAGACTGTTTCTGGCCACAAAAGTGATGGAGAAGTTGTTTCAAAGATATGCAATAGTACTATCAGAATACACTGAAATAATAATGCACTGGAGTGTGCCTGCAGTGTAATGAGGTAACAGCAGTAGTAGTGTGCACACAGCTCTGGGGGTCAGCGGGCTGTGGAGTGTCACACACAAAAACAACACAGGAGACCGATGTGCTAGTTCTAAGGCTGTTTGGGATGCTTTCACAGCAAGTGAGGAACAAGAACACCGGCCTAGCTAATGCTTCCCCTACCTATCTGCAGCAAGTCTGACCCTGCTCTCACTAACGGTCAGCAGCCAGCAGAGCATGAGTCCAATATGGCCACTGCAACTGCTTTTTGATAGGGGGGTGGGGGATCCAGGAGGGGGTGCTAGCTGATTGGCTGCCATGTGTCTGCTAACTGTGAGGTAAGGGGTCAAAGTTCGGCTCCATGATGATGTATAAGGGCGGGTTGAACACGCCATATGTTCTCAGTACGCGAAGAACGTGCACAGCGGAAATTCACCAGATACTGTCCACCAGCGAACCGTTCGTGCCATCTCACTCTAGCACTCAGTTGCGCATCTTTGGAAGCACTCAAGGGCACTAGTGCTTCCGAAGCCTTCCGAGGGGTCCTGGAGGTGGCAAATTTGAACGGATGACAGCGCTGAAACAAGAACACAGGCAGAGGACAGGGAAGGCTCTATGGGATAGGAAAGTATATTTTTACCTACTTTTTTTTCTTTAGATCTGCTCCACATTTGCTTTAACCTCCTTAGCGGTAACCCTGAGTCAGGCTCGGGATGGAAATCCAAAGGTCAGAGCAGTAATCCCGAGTTGGTTCCATCGGAGGGGTGGAATATGCAGAGCTGTCCTAGCTCTATCAGGCGGTAGGATTTTTAGGGTCTGAAAACTTGTGAAAAAATTGCATCGCTTTTAGAAAAAAAATCTGGAAATAATCATACCGCCAGGGAGGTTAAGTTGAAAGGGTCAATTATATAATTTTGATCCCACTCACTATATGTTCCTTATTCAATTCACTTTTTCTCTGAAAGGAAACCAGAGATGAACGCTTTGGCACAAAATAAACATTTCCCCTGATAGATTTTACAAAATAAATACTATACCTGGTATTTTCGCCGCTCTGCTGTGCTGTTTTTTGTGTTGCTTTTTTACTAAAACTCCATGCAAAACACAGTTCATCAGAAAAGCATATTATTTAGTGGAGTACATTTGAAATCGGCGCCAGTAGAATTGGGCGCAGGATACAGCGGTATATGGCTGATCCTAATTCTGCACAAGTCCGGGCCGATGTATTTACTATTCCCCCTCCAGGCCGCCATGGATAGTGGGGGAATGATATAATTTGGCTTCCAGCGACTGCTGGAGGCCGAATTATTATGTTTTTAAGCAACCTCGGCTCCGTCTTCTGACAGCGCCGACGTTACTCACTGAGTGCTGCTATAGATGTGATGCCTATTGAAGTCTATGGAGGCGCCGGCTGCGCCCAAATCTAGCAGCGCTGAAAAGCACTGCTCCGTATTTAGTAGGCTGTGTGCAAAATGAAATCACCATTTCTAAAAACCTCTTTTGACTAACAAATATAGATTAAACATTTTTTTCCCCAATATACCCTTACATTAGCAACTCCTCCCATCTCATCACAGCTCTCCGTGACGCTGCACGTACTATAGAGAACAAGAAAGCACAGCCACAAGGGGGCAGGCTTGGGCTTGAAAAGACATCAGAGAAGACAGACTCAGCTATAATGATTCCTAAGCAAAGCCAGACTGAATGCTCAGTCAGGGATTTTATTAGAGCTGAGAACAGGCAGGCTGAGCAGTGAAGGGTGAAACAGAGAGCAAGATAGGTGTTTTCTCTAATGTTCTTACTGATATATATGGTAAAATACACAAGGGTACTTCGTCACTGGTTCACCCAGAAAACCAGAGATGAGTAAAAAAAAAAAAGAATTGTACATACCTGGGGCTTCCTTCAGCCCCATGGGCACAGATCGCTCCCATGCCGCCGTCCTCAATCTCCTTCAGCTCTGGTACCGGGCCCCGTTAGTTCCTCCAGTCAGGGGCCAGTCTATGCAATAGGAAGTGCTCTCTTTACGTATCTCTCCAGCTGCCGCTCATATTTTTATTTTCAGTTACATACTGTAGCTTATTTATAACATTGCATCATTCTGTCATATTTACAGTTTACAAACCACACTCTGTCTTTTGATCTGTAAAACAAAGCAGAAATAATGACCCTTTGAACTTTCATGCAGTAAAACCTTATCATGATGTCTTTCACTGTTTCTTGGCTGTTTAAGGGCTTCAGAAAACAGAACTGCATTCCACCCAAGTTCGGTCAAATAGCTCAGAGAAGCTCTTTTGCACAGGTAACAACTGAAGTTTATTTTAACTTTTCCTGTACTGGACAAC